>NC_135719.1:144803111-145507826 GCF_964656455.1 Halichoerus grypus
AATAATTTTTATCTCATTTACATGTTGAAAGGCTAATGTTTGGATATATTGAATTAAGTAAAATATATTGTTAAAATTAATTTCACATTTCATTTTATTTTAATATGGCTACTAGGAAATTTTGAATTGCATATGTGGTGGGCATTCTATCTTTATTGCACAAGCCTACTCTAGACCAACACATGGTAGGTGCTGAATGGTGTCTGTTTCTCTCTGAAGGATAGTAGTCATCAGCCCCAGTTTGAATTTCCTCCATGGAAATTATGCTTTTTCAGTGCACCGAGGTAAATGGAGAAAAATGCACCTAGAGTTGGATATCACTAACTGAAATAATTTAGAAACATATTTTGTTGGTTAATTATTTATTGACTTTCCACTCAAAACCACCGACTATGCTTTGTTCTGTGATGCTGGGGCTGGGACTTGACAAATCCCATTTCCCAAATGTTCTTGTCATTAGGCTTCCTGTAGGTTTTGACCAATAGGAGGCACTAGAGGGTGGCTGGAAGGTGGGAGGAGGGAAGACAATACTTTCTTACTGTTCCTGCCAGTCTCACCCCAACAGCATCCATTTCTTCCAACCTTGATATATTCCACACCTACAACCAGTCCCCAGAGCCTGTTCAAGGCACCAGCAGCCGCAGAGCACCATCCACTTCACAGAAATCTGAGCACCACTTCTTTCTTTTTTTATTCCTGTCCTGCAGGGGACAGCTACTTCTATAGTTATCATTTCGGAGTTATAGAATTACTTGCTTTTTGATATTTCATTTTGCAATACTGTGTCATTACTTAAATCTCCTTTTGAAATTTATAATGCGATTCCATTTTCTGGACAAGAGTCTGAATGGTACACATACATTTGTAAATGTAACTACACTTAAAGATTTAGCATTATAGGATAAATCATAGTAAAAACCTGGAAAATAATAAAGATGGGATTATAATGAACACACTATAATCAAAGTTGTGATATGCAGCTAAAGCAAGATTTAAAGGGGAATTAATAGCCTTAATTGCCTTTATTGGAAAAAAGAGACAAAATCAGTGATCTAGGATACAAATGAAGAAATCTTAAAAAGAGCATAGAAGCTAATCTTAAAAAAAGAAAGATGGAAACAAAGAAATAGGAGCAAAGGTAATGTAATAAAATTAAAGAAATGTAGAAAAAAATGAACAAATTCAAAACCTAACTCTTTGCAAAGACTAATATAGTTATATCTGGTTATCAAGATTAAGCTAAGAAATAGAAGCTAAAAATAAAAAGAATTAGACATAAAAGAACATAACTGCAAGTAGAGAGTGAAGTTATAGGAGGAAGTTATGAACAATTTTCTATCATAAATTAGAAAAACGTAAATGGAAAAATTCCTAGAAATATCAAATTTGTAAAACATGATTCACGAACAACTAGAAAAGCCAAATAGAGTTAAAGAAATTGAATCACTAGTTAATGATTACTATTAAAAGAAAGAGCAATGTATTTTACATGCTAATTCAACCAAATAGTCAGGGAAGATTTAATATTTGCTTTCTCCTATCTGATCAACAGAAGAGAGAAAAATGAGGGAATATTCCACCCTTCTTTTTATGAATCTGGGATAACCTTGATACCAAAATTAGAGAAAGACACTGTGAAAAAATAAGATTATGGACAATTTCATTATGGATAAACTTAATTTATGAATATAAATAACATCATATGAAATAAAGTACTATAAAATGAATTAAACATTCAATTTGAGATTAACCTAAAAACATAAGTCTAATTTTAAATTAAAAGACAAATTGATATAGTTTACCGTATTAACAGAATAAAGGAGTAGGTCTATATAAACAATGGATGCAGAGCCATAGTTGAAGTTCAAAACCTATTTATAACTTTAAAAAATCTCTTAGCAAACTAGAAATAGAAATTGGCTCTGTGAAGTTTCAGAAACCAATGGCATACTCACTAGTAAACATTTGTATTCTAGTAACAGTTAAATAAAGACAAGTGGCTCTCGAAATAAGTCAATCAGAGAAAGACATGTATCATATGACCTCACTGATATGAGGAATTCTTAATCTCAGGAAACAAACTGAGGGTTGCTGGAGTGGGGGGTGGGGTGGGAGGGATGGGGTGACTGGGTGATGGTACTGGGGAGGGTATGTGTTCTGGTAAGTGCTGTGAATTGTGCAAGACTGTTGAATCACAGATCTGTACCTCTGAAACAAATAATGCAATATATGTTAAGAAAGAAAAAAGAAGATAGCAGGAGGGGAAGAATGAAGGGGGGGAAATCGGAGGGGGAGGCGAACCATGAGAGATGATGGACTCTGGAAAACAAACTGAGGGTTCTAGAGGGGAGGGGGGTGGGGGATGGGTTAGCCTGGTGATGGGTATTAAAGAGGGCACGTTCTGCATGGAGCACTGGGTGTTATGCACAAACAATGAATCATGGAACACTATATCTAAAACTAATGATGTAATGTATGGGGATTAACATAACAATAAAAAATTAAAAAAAGAAAGACAAGTGGCTCTCATGTCACTGCTTAGTCCAGCACTGTGTTGGACTAGCTAGAACAAGAAGCCAGACAAATCAATACAATTATTGCAATATCAATAAGATTATAAGAAAATAAGCCAAACTGGAATTATTAATAAAATTGATAAGTGGATTTCAGCAAGTTGGCTGGATACATGTCTGACTTATTCAACTGATCATATTTCTATAAAGAGCTATGATTAGAAAATGTTGCTTTAAAAACAGCATCTACAATAGCAACAAAAATACAAAGCACCCTGTAATAAATTTAAAATTTTGAGATTTTATAGGAACTATTAATTTTACAAACCTTAACTACGGCTGTGTTCATGTGTGTACAATTATATGTATGCAAAAATAAGAATATATACATAAAATAAGAATATACGTGTATATTTATTTACATCTATATCTATATATCTCCTTATTATATATATATGGGGTATGTGATGGAATAATGCAATGATGTTGAGATGACAATTCTATCCAATTCAATCTATAAATTCAATGCTATTCCAAAAAAAAATATATATCTATGGGAATTTCATGGAGTTTGACAACACATTCTAAGATTTATGATAGAGCAATGGGCCAAGATAAGCCAAGACAATTATAAAGATCAATGTGGTGAGACTTGACATCTCAGATGTGAATGTTTACTATAAAATTATACTAACAATGGGGACAGGGAGCAAAATAAAGACCAACTGGATGGAAGAGAAAATCTAGAGCCTGACCCATACATATATGGAAACGTCATTTATGACCTGGGTTGCATTACAGATCAGAAAAAGCCAGCTGCAAACCAGATAAATACCACAATACTTTGACCTAATAGAAATTCATTTATAGCTCACAAGAAGTGCTGATTGCTAGGTGCTTCTCGGGAAAGCTATAATTCAAGGACCTCTGTTTTCAATCTTGTGATTCTAGCATCTTCCACACATGGTGTCCCTGTCCACCTCAATCAACTAACTCAAGTTAGTGGAGAAGGAAGCATGGAGTGCCATGGGAAGGATTGTTTCTGTGGGCCAGGCTTGGAGGTGTGCACATCATAACCACCCATGTGCTATTGGCTAGAACTCAATGGTATTGTGCCAACAAACTTCAAGGCAGACTGTCCAGCTTGCTGGAAGGAGGAAGAGAAATTAACTTTGATGAATAGTTTATTAGTTCCTGCCACAATTTGGAAATGATGGACTATTTGATGGATGGTGCAAGATAATTGGTTTTGCTTTGAGAATAAGAAGAGAATTAGACTTTCTATGTCACTTCATTCATGAAGTGCATTCCAAGTGGGTTAAAGACCTATATAAAAGCAAACCGAAGGGGGAACCTGGGTGGCTGTCATTAAGCGTCTGCCTTCGGCTCAGGTCATGATCCCAGGGTGCTGGGATCGAGCACCGCATCGGGCTCCCTGCTCGGCGGGAAGCCTGCTTCTCCCTCTCCCACCCCCCCTGCTTGTGTTCCCTCTCTCACTGTGTCTCTCTCTGTCAAATAAATAAATAAAATCTTAAAAAAAAGGCAAACCTCAGAAGAAAATAAAGACAGTATCTTTATGGTCTTAAGTTAGGCAAGAGTTTTTTTTGTTTTTTGTTTTTTTAAAGATCTTATTTATTTATTCACGAGAGACAGAGAGAGAGAGAGAGAGAGGCAGGCTCCCAAGGAGCAGGGAGCCCGATGTGGGACTCGATCCCAGGACCCTGGGATCATGACCTGAGCCGAAGGCAGAGGCTTAACCATCTGAGCCACCCAGGCGCCCTTTTTTTTTTTTTTTTTTTTTTTTTAAACGCAGGACACTGAATCTCTAATCAAAATGGAGAGACATAAATGTTACTGAAATTACTAACGACACCATAACAAATTGAAAATGTAAAGCAATGAGTATAATCAAGAAGACATCAGTAATTAGAATATATAAAGAATACCTATAAAACAATATGAAAAAATATAAGCAACCATAGAGAAAAAACTTGGCAAAGGATATGAATAACCAGTTCAGCAGAAAGGAAATCTGGAACACCAAAGACGTCAAAAGATATGCAACATCATTATAAATCAAGGAGACAAAATACCATGAGAATGACAATTTTTAAAAGTAAATTGGCAATACAAAGAATTGACAAGGATATGTATAAATGGGATGTTTTAGACATAGCTGCGGGAGTATAAATTGGTACAAATACTTTGGAAAATGAATGACAATATCTAGTTAGATTGAAGACATTCATGTTCTGTGAACCAAAAATTCCATTTCTAACTACGTACCCTAGAGAAACTCTACAGAGGGGAGCCATGTGTGAGAATTTTCACTGTGGCATTGTTTGTAACAGCAGAAGACAGAAACAACCTAAATACCCATCAACAGAAGAATGTATTAAAATTCTGCTATCTTCATATTCTCATGTACTACACAGCAGTTACAATGCACAAAATAGAGATACATATAGCAACATGATAAAAATCCCAAAATTACCATGTTTAGGAAAAATAGAAGGGGGGGTAGAAATTTGCTGAATGTTTTATATCATATAGTACAAACATTTTACGGTTTAATACTGAAGTAGTCTATATTAGGATTAGTGATACAAGAAAAACTGTATAATTTTTTGGGAGGGAGAAGTAATCACTTTAATATGGTAATTGGTTGACTCTAAGGAGAGAAGAGGAAGATGTGTTTGGGAAAGAGGTGAATAGAGGTCTTAACTATTTGCAATGATGAATTTATTTTACAGAGAGAAAGAGGGAGAGGGAGAGAAAGAATACTATTTTTCAGTAGACAAATACATGGATAGTCAGGGGATAGTGGTGTTCATCATATTATCTGCCATCCTTTGAGATATGCTGAAAATAATGTATAATTTAAAAATTTAGAAATAACAGTCTTTGATCTTACCTTTCTCCCGGTATCTCTCCCCAACACACCCCATAAAAAAAAGCTATGAAACATTCCGTGATTCTGTTTCCTCTGCCCTGAATGATGACTCTTAAGCATCCTGTTTTGGGCATCCCATAACATTTACTGTTGTTGTGAGCCCACTTGGGAGAAGCAGAATCAGCTTTTGAGAGCAAGTTCTTCAAGGACTAAAACTTTTTATTTTTTATTTATTTATTTATTCATTCATTCATTCATTCATTTGAGAGAGAGAGAGAGAGAGAGAGAGAGAGAGAAGCAGACTTCCTGCTGAGCGCAGAGCCCTAGCAGGGACTTGGGGCTCAATCCCATGACCCTGAGATCATGACCTGAGCCAAAATCAAGAGTCAGTTGCTTAACCGACTGAGCCACCCAGAACCCCAAGGACTAAAACTTCAGTTAGTTCTTTTCTGTTACTAGACCCAGCCAAATGGAAGAGCTTCCTGAATTCATATGCAGTTTAAGAAGTTCTGGAAATACACAGATATGTGCACATACTCTTAGCTTAACCTGTGGGGTGATGGACATAGCCACCCAAAACCTAACCCATCTGTCAGTGGTGTTACAGACCACTGAAGAAGAGACTGTGATTGTCGGTCTATAATCTGTGTAACTGTGAAGAACCCTCATACAGGTATCCTGGGTTGGCAGCTTAATAGAAGAGAGGGAAATGCAAAAGATTAGTGTGACTGTGACGTTTTTCATGCCACTTGTGCCTGTGAGTTGCTTTCAGAAACCATTCCTTTGATGAACTGGGGAGGATAAAAATAAGTAAAATTGTAAAGTCAGGATAAATAAGTAATATAAAGGTAGAAAATTATTAGTCAAAAAATTATTAAGTTGATAACTATTTACTTGTTTGGTTTTTTTTAAGGATTACATTATGGGGATTTTTAGAGGAAGAGTTATAATCAAGGTAAGTGTAGGAAATTTCAATGATGCTCTTGCTTCAGGTTGGATATCTTTTTTTTTTTATGTTATATTAATCACCATACATTAACATCATTAGTTTTTGATGTAGTGTTCCATGATTCATTGTTTGCATATAACACCCAGTGCTCCATGCAGAACGTGCCCTCTTTAATACCCATCACCAGGCTAACCCATCCTCCCACCCCCCTCCCCTCTAGAACCCTCAGTTTGTTTCTCAGAGTCCGTAGTCTCTCATGGTTCGTCTCCCCTCCTATTTCCCCCTTCATTCTTCCCTTCCTGCTATCTTCTTCTTCTTCTTCTTTTTTTTAAACATATAATGTATTATTTGTTTCAGAGGTACAGATCTGTGATTCAACAGTCTTGCACAATTCACAGCACTCACCATAGCACATACCCTCCCCAGTGTCTATCACCCAGCCACCCCATCCCTCCCACCCCCCACCACTCCAGCAACCCTCAGTTTGTTTCCTGAGATTAAGAATTCCTCATATCAGTGAGGTCATATGATACATGTCTTTCTCTGATTGACTTATTTCGCTCAGCATAATACCCTCCAGTTCTATCCACGTCATTGCAAATGGCAAGATTTCATTCCTTTTGATGGCTGCATAATATTCCAGTGTGTGTGTGTGTGTGTGTGTGTGTGTGTGTGTGTGTGTGTGTGTGTATACCACATCTTCTTTATCCATTCATCTGTCGATGGACATTTTGGCTCTTTCCATAGTTTGGCTATTGTGGACATTGCTGCTATAAACATCGGGGTGCACATACCCTTTCGGATCCCTACATTTGTATCTTTGGGGTAAATACCCAGTAGTGCAATTGCTGGATCGTATGGTAGCTCTACTTTCAACTTTTTGAGGAACCTCCATACTGTTTTCCAGAGTGGCTGCACCAGTTTGCATTCCCACCAATAGTGTAGGAGGGTTCCCCTTTCTCCACATCCCCGCCTTTTAATGCACTAACCATAGTAAAGTACATCCATGTAAACTTTTTTGATTTTAAGTAGAGTGACCATATACTCTAGTGTGCCCAGGGTGGCCCTGGTTTATCCTTTGTCATCAGTAGCACTTCCTTTGACTCTCAAATTTCCCTGGTGTGGATCCCCCATTTTTTAAAAGATTTTATTTATTTATTTATTTAGAGAGTGAGTGGGGGGAGGGATGGAGAGAAAGGGAGAGAGAGAATCTCAAACAGACTCTGTGCTGAGTGCAGAGCCCAACATGGGGCTCCATCTCACAACTCTGAGATCATGACCTGAGCTGAAATCAAGAGTCGGACATTTAACAAACTGAGCCACCAAGGTGCCCCTGTGGATACCTCATTTTAAGGCAATTTTGCAACAACAAAATCTCTGCCTGTGTCCTGTCTTTGGCAGGAATTTGAGAGGGATTTGGTGTTTCACTTTGTCTTTCTAAATGGGTTTCCTTGCTGGTACCACTAAAGATGATAGTGCATCTTTCCATCCCTCACTTTTGATTTCATCTCCTGCAAGTCACCTTATTTCTCATTTTAATTAACTCTCTCTTCTGTAATCTCAACCCCTGGAAGAAGTTGCCCTGATTTCTCATCAGGACGAACTCTGGATTTTGTACAGCCCACTGCAAAGTGAACACAGGTGGCCCCTTATTCAAATGTTAAGAATTTCAAGATGGCGATAACATTATTAAATCAATCTGGGGACATCTACATGCAAAGCCCTATGTGTCTGGACTGGCCTCATGCTCAGAAATCCAGCCTTGACTCTCATCTGGACCAGTGGCCATTTCCCCCTTCTAGTCTGCCCACACTCACTGGGTTCTTCCTCCAAGCCATATTTCATCATGGTACCTCAGCTTCCAACTCTGCTGCTACAAAGGCTTGCCACCACTCTTGGTCCTGCATGATTGTCCTACTCTGCCACTGACTCACCAACCTCAGAGCCTGCCAAACACCCCTCACTTGCTTTCCTCATTCAACTATACTGGCCGCCCCTTAGCTAGGCTTTCTTAACCTGGGCATGTTTTTGCCAGATAATTCTTTGTGGCGGGAGCTGTACTGTGCACTGTCAGAGAGTTAGCACCATCCTTGGCCTCTAGCTACTAGGTATCAATAGCACGGCCCCTTCCAAGTTGTAACAACTAGAAATGTCTCCAGACATGTCCCTTGCACTGTAGAATTACCCATAGTTGAGAGCCACTAATGTAGACCATTCACTTAGTATGCTCTATACCACACGATGCTACTGTGCCTGTTGCTCCCTCAGCCTGGGGAGCTCTTCCTATCTGCCCTGGATCCCTCCTGATTCTTCCTGAAGATCCTGGCCTACTATGGAAGCCCCCAATCAGAGGCCAACCTTACCCTCTAAGTGACCACATGGATTTTTCCTCCCCATTGTATTCCTAACACATAGCAGCTAAAACACTGCCTGGCACATAGTAGGCTCACAGCAAATATTTGCAGAATTCACTAATCAAGGTACTAGATAGGATCAGATGAGATAAAGATATTAAAATGTTTTAGAAAATGGTATGACAGCAAACATTACACTGGATTTGGATTCAAATCTTCGATCTAACTTCCAGATAATATGAGATTTAAATGCATTAGTGTATATAAAGATGTATTATACACTAATAAAGCCCACACAATGTTAGTAGTTATTACTTTTTATATTCTCCAAGTTAATTTAGAATATTTTCCGTAAATACTAACTGCATGCTGAGCAGTCTGGTAGGCTCTGGGAGGGACAAAGGGCGAGAACACAGACTGTGCCCTAAATGAGCTCACAGTCTAAGATTGTTGGCAGCCCCTCTTTATGCAGACAGGAGAAATTGGTGTGATTATCTCTATTTCCAGATGTAGATATGGACTCTCAGGAAAGGTTAGGTGAGAAGGTTAGGTAGGAAGAGCAGAGCCAGGATTCCAGTGGATTCTTCCACATCCACACTGCTCTTTCCCTATTGTCACCTTCTTCCTACCTCTAACCATCACAGCCACACAGGGTGAGGCTCCACTGCTCCCCTTATCCAGAGCCATCCTTCTATGGCTGAAGAAGGTCCTCATGCCCACCCACCTCAGGATGCCCTTCCTAGGCCTAGGATCCTACTTTCTCATCTGTGGTGTGGGCAAGGTAACCATGTTCTGTAGGTCTCCATTTCCTTCACAAGGAAGGGACAGATCAATGCCCACTCATCAGGATAGTGCCAGGGCTAAATGACAGAGGCTCTGTGAAGACGCTGAGGAGTTGACTGGCCTGCCCGCTCTGTGATGGCTAGCCCCGGCCTCCTTGCTTCCCCTCACTAACCTTTGGATGTGCACAGTGTGCTGGGTTCATGGCTGGATTCCGGGATACCATGGTGCACACAGCAGATGTGACTCCTGCCCCCTTGGGATTGTAGAGAGGGAGACAGACAATAGTCAACTGAGTCACCTCACAGAATTCTGTATTTACCACTATTGTAGGCAGGAGAAAAGAGCAGTGTCTGCAGTAGGGGAACTGACCTAGCTTTCCTGGGCCCATGATAATTGAGCTAAGATCTGAAGAATAAGAAGAGGCTGACCAGGAAAACCTGGTGTGTGTGGAGGGTGGGTATTCCTGGCAGAGAGGTTAGTGTGGGCAGAGGCCCTGAGGCCACATGATGCTTAGGAAAGAAAGATGAGCAATGAGACTGAACACCAAGTGAGAAAGGGAATACAACCTTTGCTGAGGGCAGAGGAGGGCAGAGGCTGTGGCAAGTGGTGGCGGTGTTATTCCAAGGGTTGGGGAGGCCATTGAAGACCGAAGCAGGGGGTGCCATTGACATATCACAGACACTTGTGGAGGACTGGTTGACATTACTGGAAGCCCCTGACCTATTAGGAGGCCATCACAGTCTGCAAATTGCTAAGTAACCAAAGGCTAAAAAGTCAAAATATTTGTTTTATTTGGCTTGATTTGGGTCCATCTTCCAGGATGCTGCAGAGGAGAAAAAAAAAAATCCTTGGAAGCCAACTTGGACCAGTTGCTACATGGGCAACAGGCAGGAGCCATAAATCTCTCTTTGAAGTCCCCTTGACATGTCAAGGACAAAGGGCCAAAAGACAGAACCCAGAAAGAACATGGCTTCTGTCCCCAGACCAAGCTGCCATGAAGACAGAAGGGTCTTCTGCACACAGATGGAGGACCCCTACCCTTCTCCTCCCTGCCAAGTGGACTCTCCTCAGTAGAAGGAGCTGGTCTTCAATAGACCAGCAGAGTGAAGGGCCAACATTTTAAGAGCATCTCCATTAAGGGGCCTTCTAACCCTGTGGTTCTCTCTGCTGCACTGGGATTGACCAGCAGAACACAGCAGGGCATCTTGACAATGCAGGTTCTGGAGGACTTTCTCCCTCCTCCCAGTTCATAAGGATGCCAAGCCTTCTGAGAAGGCATCTTGATAATCTCTTTTAAGCTGTGGAATGCAAACCCTCTCTCTTTTTTCCTCAAATCATAGTGCACAGAAAATTTCAGCATATGAATCAGGCACTGGGAAGCTGATCTTGCAGATAGGGGAGCAGGGGGTCTAGTTCATCCCTACCTTGTCCTCCACCCCAGCAGCTGGGACAAGGTACAGCAGCAAAACCCTAGGTGAAGAATCTGGAACCCTGGAACTGTGGAGAGATGAGGAAATATGGGCTGGCCTTCATCATCATGGCCCCAAACTAAGAAAAATTGCCTGTGGTTTCAGGGCAAGGAGTAAAGACCTCAGTCCAGGTCTTGTCCTCTCATTTCCATGGGCAGCATGGTGTGCTCTGTTGAAATGACCTCCAGCCTTGGGGTATCAGATTTATGTTTCTTGCCCACTTGGGCAAGTCTCTCAAGGGAACTAGGCCATCTCCTCCATCCTCAGAAGGATGAGGACAGAGAGACTGGTTTGGAGCAGGATTGCACTGCATGCTGACCACTCACTCACTCAACAAGGGCCTTGTGGAGAGCCTATTGGGAACTATGCCAGTAGATGCTGTGGGTTGTATTAGTTTCCCAGGGTTGTCATGGCAAATCACCACAAACTTGGTGGCTTCTAGCAGCTGAAGTTTATTTTCTTACCATTCAGGAGCCCAGAGGTCCAAAATCAAAGTGTTGACAGGAGTAGCTCCTTCTGGAGGCTCTGAGGGAGAATACGTCCATGCCCCTCTTCCAGCTTCTGGTGGCTGCTGGCCATCCTTGGTGTTTCATGGCTTGTAGAGCTGCCACTTGCCTCCATCTGTCTCCACATTGCCTCCCCTCTGTGTGTCTCTGCATCTGTTTCTCCTTCTCTTCTTCTATAGGGACTTGTCATTGGCCCTAGGGCCTACCCAAACTCAGGACAGACATCTGGAGATCTTGACTTTAATTATATCTGCCTAGACCTTCCAAGTAAAGTCACATTCTGAGATTCTGGGTGGACATATCTTTTGGAGGTCACAATTCAACCCACGATGGGGATGAAAATAAGTGTAAAACACAATCCCTGCCCTAGGGTGTTGCATGGTCTAGAGAGGAGCCCCTGCATGCACAGGCAATGGCTCCCTCACCCACATTTCTGAGCCTTGGTTTCCTTGTTGGCCCACGGGGGGTGGTGGAAAGGAAGGGAGGCACTTCATGGAGCTCTGGCTCCATGGCACCTGCTATAATGATTATTCATGTTTTTCTGGGTGTGGACAGGGCACTGCCAGAGACCCACAAGGAAATTTGGCCTGACCTTTTGAGAGAGGGTGACCCCTAGCTCAGAATCTCCATCTTGATACCTGAAAAACATGTAGAAAAGCCAATGCCCAGGCCCACCCTGGACCAACTGAATTGAATCCTTCAGAGGTAGAGCCTGGGCACCGGGTTTTTTAAAATATGTTCCACATGAGCCTGATTCACAGTGGAGGTTGGGAGCATTGGCTATACTTAAGTATGTGTAAGAGTGGACCTCTCAAAGAGGAGGGCCGTTCTAGGCAGAGGTGTCAGCTTGGTTGGGTACTGGAAACTGGCTGGTGTGCTGTGTCCAACAGGACGCGACAGTTGTCAGGGCAGAAGAACAGCAGTGGGGGTGGGGAGCTCTGCATGAGGTGCCAAGGAGGGGAGGGGCTTTCTCCCCAGGGCAGGGGTCCTGGTGGTGCCTAGCTAGCAGGGTGCCTGATGGACAGTTAGTGCCTAATTAAGAGACAGTGCATCTGACCCGGCTAAGCAGCAGATGGGTCAGAGTTAGAGACCTAAATAGTGTTTACAGGCAAGGCAAGGAGCAGCTCGGGCAGCCCCATTTGGTCTGCTTTTGATCCTTAATCCCAGCCTCAGGTGGGTGCCCCTTGAGCCAGACAGCACTAATCAGGGTGACAGAAGTAATACAATGAACCCAAGTGCAGCAGGGTCGGAAAGACAGAGCAAGAGAGAAGGGAAAAAAAAAAAGAGTCTTCATGGGATAAAATTACCAGTCAAGACAGAAGGTTAAGAGGCAATGGGGAGGGCTCCCCCGCCCAGGAGTCTGTCCGGCTGCCCCAGCCTCCACCGGCGGGAGAGCAGATGCTCCCAGTCTGCGATGGGAGTCTGGGGAGTGGCCGACCCAGTCTCCACAAGGAAAGGAAGGCTAGGGTCTCATAGACAGGGGCCTTCTGGATGTTAAGGAAGAATCTGGAATAAATGGATGGGCCACGGGGAGCAGACTATTGAAAATTCCATCCTTTCTCTCCTGTGATGTGCCAAACCAAACCAAACCAAACCAAAACAAAACAAGACAAAAAACACAGCCGACGTTGATGTCTATGTTTCAAGTTTAATGAGCACTTTAAAAAATCCCGAGATACTTAAATGAATAAATTCTTTCTTTCAAAAATGAACAGAGAGAGAAAGGAAAGACAAGATGATGGCTCTAAGATCTGTCTGCCACTCATGCTTGGATACCGATCACTTATCTGGATAATTAAGCAGTATCAGCGAGCAACCAGATCCCCGAAACTTGATATTAATCCGTCCCTCTTAATAGTAACATGGAGCTGGCGCGGCAGAACTCAGCCGAGACTCCTAATCCCCCTTTGCCTGTGTTCCAGCAGCAGCACACAGCCACGCTTTCCCAGAGTGGTTCGAGACGTGCTATCAGCGGCTTAAACCTCGTTTCGGCTTTGAATCAAAGTATATTAGGGAAGTCTAAGAGAGTCAAGATGACTGCAGATTTCACAGGGAGGGAATAATTCATAACTGCTCTGCCAGTGGACCAAGGATGAAGTGACTGGTTTTCACCCTTGTCTCTCTCTGAGGTTTGTGCTCAAACCAGAGGCAGCCAACAACGAGCTCTCTCCAAATTCAGGGCCTTGGGGACGTGGTGTGGGTGTGCACCTGGGCCCTGTGCCTCCAGGCCAGGCCAGGCCTCTACACCAACACACTGCATGCCCCCAGTGGGGAGTAAAATTTCACTGGCATCCTTGTCAAGTCTCGAAGTCTGTCTGTCCACTTAGGGCCATGTTTCTGTCTCTTGGCTCTATCTTGCATGGCATTTCTCTCCTTTCTCTTGGATAAGACCATCATTTACTGTTTGTTGGCTCCTAACTGGGCTCTGCCTGCAGGACACCAGTTTGGTTCTTTGGGGTTTCAGAAAACAGATACACTCAGGTTGATTCAGTCAACAAAGGTCTCTTCTTCTAGCACATGTGGTTTCCAGTAAGAGAGAAAGCAGAAGGAGCCCATGCACAGGCAGATTTGCAAGGATATGGCACATTTGGGGAAGCTCCTGTTCAGCTCCTGGTTGTCTTCCTGGCTCTCTTCACTTGGGGCTCCACCATCTTGTCGCCTTGGTCCCCCTCTATCACCACCTTTGTGGCTCATGCTTCCTTCCACCAACTGCTTTTCTCTGGAAATCCATATCAAATCCTCTTCCTAAAGGGCTCTTGTTGGTTCAGACTCTATCAGAGGTGGGAGACACTCAGGCTTTGGTGATCTCATGGAGTCACCTCACAGCTGGCCAGTCCATGGGTGGCAGCCTCTAGGACAGATTCACAGTCATGGGCTAATAAACTTGGCAAAGGGGATTGGAGCCACAGTGGACAGGCATGAAAGCCCAAACCGATGGAATGTCTCAGACAAAGGCCACTGTACTCAGAGCATCTGGGACTCCTCTCCAGTGCTTCTGGAATTAGCCACCAATTCTCCTTGCTTCAGATTAGTGCAGAGACTATGCCAATAATAGAGGCTGCTTCCTGGGATGAATCCTTGCATGCAGGTTGGTACCCCAGGTCAACTCTTTAAGAGAAGACAGTGCCACATCAGAGCAAACGGAATGAGGTATTTGTAAAGTCCAGAGTGTGGATGGACATGGCCAGTGCAAACCAGATGTGAAATCTGGTCCATGTGGAATTCCCCTGTGGAACAGTCTCAAGCTGGGGGTTCCCAAGGAAGGCTGGATGTGGGTCACAAGCAATTATACCCAAGGAGAGATGGGAGAGCAAGGTTGAAATCTGAAGAGCAATGCTAGAGATGGAATTCCAGGACTGCTCCAGGAACAGAGGGCAAGGGGGGCAATGGAGTTGGTCTTGGCACAGGCTGTGAGTGCTGCTAGCTTTCCCTTGCACTGGTGCTGGCCACGGGTCCCCAGAGGGGTCAGCTCGTCTAAAGACTCACTTAATCTGGCTCAGAATGAGCGTGATAAATAAGCAGATTCCGTTGGGCAGAACCATCAGGGCAATGGGATCAAGGGCAAACCAGAAAGACATTCAGTGGCTGTGAGATGAGAGGTCATATCAGTTCAGTAGATGTATTTACAGGACAAGAACCAGGGGGCACAGAAGGGGCTCCATGACAAGCAGGTGTCCCCCAGGTGGGCGAAGCCCAGGTTCAGGTGTCCGTGTCTCTCACCCCTTCTCCACAGAAGACACTTTCTCTCTTCTCTCTCTATGTTCCTCATGCCATTTTTCTTTCTTTCTTTCTTTTCCCAAATATCTCTACCCAGAAAATACAGCTTGTAAAATTGAGATGACATTCACATAACATAAATTTAACTATTTTAAAGTGAACGATTTAGTGGCATAATGGTTGCACAACATAATGAACGTCTCATGCCTTCTGACCTGCTGCCCACCCCCACCCACAGGAATCTGGAGCTTCTCCTTATGCCTCCTTCTCAGCTTTATAAGTGTCACCTTTCCCAGGGGAGCTTCCTTGATACCATGCCTGTCCCATGGAGGGGGCAAGAACTGCCATTTATTTAGGGGGGATTTGGAATATTTCTCCTAGGTTTATAGTAAGCTCCAAGGAGGTGGCTGGAGGATAGAAAGGCAGTATGTTCTCTTTGTAAGTTGCAAAGCTGAACAACTCCCTTGTTTGGAGGGGTGGCCACTCCCTGGAGCCTCCTGTCCTGAACGATTGCTTGTGACTTTGTCAGGTTCCTTTAGTTGGGGAGGTCTGCTGTCCAGGTAGCTGAGGGTACACAGCAAATAAACCAGAGGGTGCTGGACCCCTGGTCTGTAGCAGTGCGAATGACCAGTGTCCCAGAGTCGGGAGGAAAGAGAGAGCTTTGGGGTGCCACTGAGGGAAGGGTGATACCAGAAGAACCAAGATAAGGGGCTGGAATGATCATGCACACATCCATTGCCCATGCAAGGTTCTACAGGGGGCTTCCCACCCTGTTCTCATAATTGTGCTCCTGATAACCAGCACTAGAAAGGCTGACAAAAGAAATGATGTTGAGTCCCTCAACCAAGGATGCTGGGAAGCTGGGGTCACCCAGGGTTTAGGAGGTACACAAAGAGACGGGGAGCACACAGATGCCTTAGAGCCATAGGCATCCAGACTAGCAAGGTCCTCAGGGAAAGGCTTTTAACCTGAGCTCCAAGGACCAATGGTGGCTTCAGGAAGTTTGACAGACTTGCTGAAACTGTGTGCAATATCACCTCTGTTTAGAAATCACTCTTTATGTTTACCTTCTCAAATTCCTAGCGAGGGCTTGAAATCCCGCATAATAAAATAAAGGTCCTGTGCCTGACTACATTCTTACCATCATCTTAAAAAGACAAGAAGGGGATGGAAGGGAGGGAGGAGAGAAGGAAGAGGAAGGAATGGAAGAGAGAAAAATGTGTCCTTGTGGCTGGGCTTCTGTGCTAGGAAAGATAAAGCAAGGTGGTCATTTAAAGTTGGTGTATAGTGGACCTTGAATTTCCAGATTGCACACAAATTTCAGCTTTGATCTGAGATTTCCCTATCTGTGTCCTCTGAGCCACCCTCCTAAGCAAAAATGCAGAATACAGAATCTGATAAAATTCAAATATATGTAGATACACACCAAGAAACTTAAATAAATTGTGAGACTGGCGGTTTAAAAGGACGTCTATCGTGCAGCAACCAGGAAGACATGATTTTGAGTGGCAGACTGATCTTTGGGAACACATATTTGACAATGTCACACCCACCTGAAGCTCCCCATTGGCTTGTCATTGCTGTTTGGGAAAGACCCATAATTTTGAGGGGCTCACAAAGCCCTATGTGCTGTTGGGGCTCTGTCCTCCTCATACAGATTCCCACCTTCCTCTTCCCCTGGTGGCCCTGCAGATTTCAACCTGATGTCGGATGGTGCCTGTTCCTCCCCAGCTCAAACCTTGTACATCTCTGCCTGAACCCCCTTCAAGCCACCCAGACCCACCGATTTGGTCTGAGCGGATGCCCTTGCCCCTCACTTCCCAGTTTAGACTTGTCTCTCCAGGATGCCTTCAGTGGCCCCTCTTCACCAGGACAGAGTCACAGTGGTATCATCCTGGGACCTCACTGCATTGTTCCTTCGGGACCCCTGTGAGTGAAGTGGGCATAAGGATACTGACCCTGAGGGTTTTTAGGGTCAGAGATAAAGGGCATGAAGAGGCCTGGGGTATGTGCAGATGCAAACACACTGGCTCAGTCCCCAAAACCCGGGGGCCAAAGGGCCTCTTCTTCAGATGCCCCAGTAGGACTCCCTGCTCTTTCATCCTCATGGCTTGTCCCAGCCCTGGATGGACTAACGGCCACGTCTGCGAGGAGCCGGCAGCTTGCAGAGGTCAGTCTGCTGGGCAGGACCCGTCCCTGCCAAGCAGGAGCCCGGGCAGGGCTCCATCCCCTTATTTATAAAATAACAATGATCCCCACTTCTCAGCGACAAGGAGGAGGGTGGCGGAGGGAGGGGGCGCACATGTATCATCAACCAGGAGTGGCGCTACCTTTCCCTTTTCATTTTTATTTGCACAAAAATGGTAAAATGTTTTTACAGGCTAAGCCAACGGTGCTCGGAAGCTGAATTAGAGCGTCCTTAATTAATATGTCAGAATATAAGAAATGATGAAAATATGTATAATTAAATTCTTGCACTAAAACAGGCTTTGAAAATGTGACGGAAATAGCACCGCTTTTCTCTCTCTCTTCTTTTTCCCTCCTTTTTTCCCCCTCTCTTTCCCCAACCTCCTCCCTCTCCTCTTTCTCCAAAAAAAAAAAAATAAATAATAATAATAAAAGGAAGTGTCGAGGCTTTGGCAGCTGCTGCCTGTGTGGACCTCAAAGAAGGGCTGGGTTGCTAGAGCTGACAGCCTGGTCACCCCCAAAATTAGACACAAATTGTCGAGATTAAAAATTCTCCCCCAGTCAGGTGCCGACTGCCTTATTTTCATACGAAGACGCTGCGGGCTGTGCGCTATGACAGCTGGGCGCGTTGGTTCCCATACAGGCTCTCACAGTGATAAGGCTGTTCGAGACAGGTGCTCGGCAAAGCCGACATCGCGAATAAATCCACGGTTATGCGACACAGGGGCAATACTGAGGGTTATTCATTTATTTACTGACTTACTGACTGACTTACTTACTTAGACTCCTGGCATGATACAAAGGTGCCCCTGGGCATGACCCTGCAGGTTGATGAGACAATTAACCTGGCGTTAGCAAAAATGCACGGGGGCCCATTCCCCAGTCCAAGCAGGACTCTCGGGGCCCCATCCCCCTGTCTCCAGAAAGTCTAGGGGACAGGGATGTCTGTTGTTCCTTGAGAGGGAGAAATTTGGGGCTTCCCGAGACCAACAGGGGACTCATTCAGACACGGGGACACAGGTATCTGCTCCTTTGGGAAAGAAAAGGAAAAAAAAAATCCCCTCCTGATCCCTGGAGGTGGAGGGTAATGAGGCAGAATTTTTTTGGTTTGTCTGAGGAGGGGCTGGGCTATTGGAGAGAAGTTTTTGGGGGTTGTTCCGTCTGCCTTACCCCTCATGAATGGTGATTCCGTCCCCACCAACTGCCCTGCAGAGAGGCAAAGGGGAGGCCTTTGTCAAATGGGTGGCACTTTCTATTGGGAATAAGATGCCCATCTGTGGGGAAGTGGGGTAGGTGGTTCACAAGGACATGATGAAGGAGACCAGCATCTTTGTGAGACAAGATCTATTCAGTATATCAGGAACCGAGACATTCCGGAGCACCCGGTCAGGGGATAGGCTTTGGAGATGGACCGAGAGTCAAACCCTGGTTTTGTCACCATCTCTGGGAGACCATAGGCTAGGATTCTATCATCTATAAAATGGGGAAAATATTACCCACCCCCAAGGATTGTGGTGAACATTAAATAAAATAATAATTAAATGAGATAATGTATGCGAATATCTGTGTAGATATGGAGAGGGGCTCCCCAGAAAGCCCTGCCAGGAAGGGACCAGAAAACAGTCCCAATTCAGACCTGCATACGTGCCTTTCCAGAGACAGCCCACATCTGGTGATGGAGATTGGTGGAGGTGTGTGGGCCTGGCCACCAGCCACCCTAGTCCCTGTCCCTGAGCGTAAGCGTTCCTTCCAGAGAGGGGTTGACTGCAGGTTTGCTGGATCCCCATCCCGTGCAGCTTGTGTGTCTGCTTACCCGTCTCCTCTCCTTTCCTTTCCCAGGTATGGATCCATCATAAGCATCTTGTGTCCGCTTACCCGTCTCCTCTCCTTTCCTTTCCCGGTATGGATCCATCATAAGCATCTTGTGTCTGCTTACCCGTCTCCTCTCCTTTCCTTTCCCAGGTATGGATCCATCATAAGCATCTTGTGTCCGCTTACCCGTCTCCTCTCCTTTCCTTTCCCAGGTATGGATCCATCATAAGCATCTTGTGTCCGCTTACCCGTCTCCTCTCCTTTCCTTTCCCGGTATGGATCCATCATAAGCATCTTGTGTCTGCTTACCCGTCTCCTCTCCTTTCCTTTCCCAGGTATGGATCCATCATAAGCATCTTGTGTCCGCTTACCCGTCTCCTCTCCTTTCCTTTCCCAGGTATGGATCCATCATAAGCATCTTGTGTCCGCTTACCCGTCTCCTCTCCTTTCCTTTCCCAGGTATGGATCCATCATAAGCATCTTGTTCCCAAACTCCATGTCGGCATCTGCTTCCTACAGACTCAAGCTGGACTGGATCTTTGCTCCATTCCAGCTTGGACTGAGTCGTCCAAATGGGGGCCTACCATCTGCCATGACAGCCTCCCAGAGAAGTCACACAGGAGGGAGGGAAATCTAAGGACATGGATGTCCAGTCAACTGTCCTGCTCTGTCCCTTTCCTGAAGAAACGCCACATCCCCAGGGAGGGGCCTGGATTGCTGGGATCCTATTGGGAAAAAGAAAGAATGAAAGAAAAAGAGAAGAGCGTCATAGAGAAAATCCTGGGTTCAGGAAATGAGAGAATTCTGGTCCTTGGAGAAGTATTTTCAGCGAGGTAGAGACTTTTGGCATGGCCCACTGCCAGTGCCCAGGAGGTCAAGTCACTGAGTAATATCCTGATTACCAATCTGGATGGCTGAGTTTATTTTTTTTAAGGCATTTATTTATTTATTTATTTATTTATTTATTTATTTATTAGAGAGAGAGAGAGAACGAGCAGGGGGAGGAGCAGAGGGATAAGCAGACTCTGCGCTGAGCATGGAGCCAGACGCAGGGCTCGATCCCACAACCCTGAGATTATGACCTGAGCCGAAATCAAGACTTGGAAGCTCAACTGACTGAGCCACCCAGGTGCCTCCCGAGTCTTTTGATATTAGGAAGAAGGGACACAGAAATCTATCTTACAGAGGGTGCTGGGAGTGAGGATTCTCAACTCTGACTAAATACATTGACTGGCATGGATCCAATGTCAACGAGTGTATATACGGAGTATGCCCAGCACCGTTCCAGGCACTGAGTGGAAGGCGATGACGGAGCCATTCCTCTACCTCCTGCAAAGACCCTGTCTTGAGTCAGGAGACTTCCAACTCACTTGCCAGGTTTTGTCTTCCTGCTGTGCATCTTTGGACCACTCAGTCGGCTTCTCTGAATATGAGGCATCTTATTTCTAAAGTTGATGTCAGACAGTCTAGGAGTCTAAGTTTCCCCTCCCATCTCTGAGCTTCTTACCTCCAGCCAGTGTCCTTCACTGGGGACTTGGTGCTGCCATTTCTCTGACTTCCCCATGACATCAGCACACAGTAGGCATTCCAAAAAGAGTGAAGTGTATTCCCCAGTGTGTGGGGCATGTATTCCCAGCGCTGGAAATAAGAACCTTATTTTTCTGGGGCGCCTGGGTGGCTCAGTCATTAAGCGTCTGCCTTCGGCTCAGGTCATGATCCCGGGGTCCTGGGATCGAGCCCCGCATCGGGCTCCCTGCTCGGCGGGAAGCCTGCTTCTCCCTCTCCCACTCCCCCTGCTTGTGTTCCTGCTCTCGCTATCTCTCTCTCTGTCAAATAAATAAATAAAATCTTAAAAAAAAAAAAGAACCTTATTTTTCTGGGTACCTGTGGTCTTATTTAAATGAGAAAGACGAATGAATGGATGTGTCTGTTTAAAGGTAAAGTGTCATGTCCTATTTCTTTTAATTCAACACAAATCAAATCAGATTGAGTGCATTCCACGCTATGTTCTAGGAATAGTCTGTGTGTTCTTTAACCTCACGTGAAGCATTTCCAGGAACCCCACCTGGTGATATTAAGAACACTTTCTGCATATCACCAGCACTATCCCAACCTCAGATCTTTCTGCATCGACTGTCCCCATCACTGGTCCAGGATGCCAGAACTCATTCCTGCACAAGGTCAGCCCATCCAAAGGCTATGTTTCTGCACGGCGTTGCTTGGAACCTTCGCAAAACGGTTTTGATGGTCAATCCTCTATACAGATCCTGGCTCCAAGCCCCACATGGACCCCCAGCCCCAGCCCTACCTGAGAGGCAGGGCGAGAAACTGCTCCCTGGACACAAGACCATGGTTGCTACAGACAGATTTGTGGGGACCTTGAAGCACTTTCTGTGTCCTTTTTTCAGAAAGGGCAGGACTTCTCCGAGGAAATGATTTCTTTTATTTTATGGATGCTGGGAGTCATGTAAGTAGCTAATCCTCTTTCCCTCTGGAAAAACCAGGGCCCTATAGGACTTCTGGGAAGGATCCAGTACCTTGTTTTGGGCACTAACTTTACCCCAGTGTAATACTATTTCTCCTGCAATATTTTCCGATTTTCCTAAATTCTTAATGCATTTCTATTTTGTTGTTCCACGTACATTTCTGAAAGGTTTGGCAAGTCCTTTGGGGGTGACGTGGAATGTATATAAATAAAGAAATAAACTCACAAATGATTGTTGATGGCTTTTGAAGTTTTAAAAGTGAGACTTGATGTTTCAGCTGGTTTGGGATGGAAGGCTCTGTTTTCATGCTTCTTGTCCAAAGCTGAGAAACAAGTATTTTTCTGTTAGCAGCAAGGAAGGTTGGTGAATTTGCAACCAGACAAAGGCACATCCTGTTAGGTTTCCTTCCAAGTGGCCGGAGAGCTCCCCTAAGTTTTCGAAGTAACCAAAGGGCTGCCCCAGAGGGCTGGTTGATCAAATGTTGTAATAGGCTTGAGAGGCACTGACCCTCAGGCTGTCCTCAGGCAGGGAAGTGGCCTGTCTGGGCTCAGAGGTGGGAATCTGGCCCAGCTGCTGGTGGACAGGTGTTCATGCCTCAGCCCCGCACCCTGGTCCCAAGGGAGCTCCTGAGAGACAAGGGATCAGGTGTTCTCATGGGTGCCCCCTTGGACCCATGAAACCCAAGCTCTGTGGCTGGGGATAAGGGCTCAGGACTCATCAGTGTGCTACCCTTCCAGCTGGGGCCTGTGTAATGCCCACGACGGGGTTGGGGAGAGGTTATAGGCAAAAGTGAAATGTGCAGCAACAGTGGCATTCTGTTATACTGCGTTTGTGTGTTGTCTCTTCGATTAGACTCTACAACATAGATTCTGTATGCTCTGGGAGAGGACCACACTCGTCTGTCTGATTAGACACTACAACATAGATTCTGTATGCTCTGGGAGAGGACCACACTCGTCTGTCTGGTTCACCAACGTATCCCTGGTGCCTAGAACAGTACCTGGCTTATAATAAGTGCTCAATAAATATTTGTGAGAGGAAGAAAGATGGAGGAGGGAAGGAAGGAAGGAAGGTAGGAAGGAAGGAAGGAAGGAAGAAAGAAGGGAGAGAGGGAGGGAGGGAGGAAAGAAGGAAGGAAGGAAGGAGGGAAGGAGGGAGGAAGGAGGGAAGGAAGGAGGGAAGAAGGAAGGAGGGAAGGAAAGGGACATTTTTGGCTAGAATCCACTGAGTGGATGTAGAAATGTATACAAATATCAAAAGTATACGTTAGGATATCAAAGGTGCCTAACAGAGGTGCAAGCTGTATTCCAGGAGAGCCAAAGGAAACAGAAGTGGGATTAATTTCAAACAGAACCAGAGATGACTTCTCAGATGAGGTGACTTTTTTTTTTTTTTAATTGGATTTTGGGAATGGAAGATGCTCATTTACCTCTTTCTGAAAGTATATATTTTTAATTATAAGCATTATATTTTCTCATTAGAGAAAAACTGGAATATGTAGACAAGTATAAACACAAAAATAAATCTCTTATAAATGCAGCACCCAGTCAAAACCACTGTTAGTCCTATAGTGTGTGTTTTATTCTATTCTTGTTTTTCTCTGTTATTTTTTTTCCATAACTGAAGCCAACATCTATGCGTTGTTTACACTTTAATCCATCCCATATAATATGCATTTTTCAATATTTTAAACTCTTATAAAACATTTTTGGTAGCTGTATCTAGTCCATCACATGGATATTTCCTAATTAACCTGGCCACTTTAAAATTATTTGCTGTCTATATTGGCAACGTTTTTATTATTGTGAATAATGAATGGGGAGACACATCTTTTTATAGAATTATTCACCTTTGGGGGTGCCTGGGTGGCTCAGTCAGTTAAGCATCTGACTCTTGATTTCAGTTCAGATCATGATCTCAGGGTCCTGGGATTGAGCTCCGTTTCAAGCAGCTCCACCCTCAGTAGGGAGTCTGCTTGAGATTCTCTCTCTCCCTCTCCTTCTGCCCCTCCCTTCATTCTCTCTCTCTCCCTCTCTCTCTCTGTAAAATAAATAAATAAATCTTTTTAAAAACAAGAGTTATTCACCTTTGGATTCTTCCCTTGAAATGATAAATCAAAATGGAATTACTCGGTCATACGGATATACGCTTTTAGGCTTGGATATAAATGGAGAGGAAGAAGAGAGGCAGGAAAAATCTCATGGACTTGAGAAAGATTTGCAGAGTCCCATTTGTCTCTACATCTTGGGTGGAGAGAGACGATGCAGGGCTGGCCATGGTGTGATGGTTATGGAAAGGATAGTGATGGTTTAGAGATGATCATGGTTGTCATGGTGACGCTGGGTGATGGTGGTTGGTATGGTCGTGGCAATGCTGGTGGGGCTATACATTGTCTCATCGGGACTGTGACAGCAAATATGACCAAGAGAGAACTTTCTTTCTTTGGTTTTTTTCCAATCTACCAAATTTCAATGTAGTTAGGGACATTCTGTCAATGATAGCCGCTGCTGGAATAGAAGGAGTCCTTTATTTGGATGGGATTACAGTAATAATTTAGAAAAACAAGGTTCTTGGACAATAGTCACAAAAGGCAGTCTGTGTGCAAACCCTCACTCTGTCCTAGTAAATGGGGTTGGCCTCATTTCTGCTTGTGAGTATGGGCTTGCAAAATCACAGATTCTAAGAAGAAAATATTTTTATTAAATTGCAATTCTGGTGGGCTCAAAATTATACATTAGTCACTTTTGGTATCTCCTCTGTAGAAGGACACAATTTCCAACAGCATGGATATCTCTCTCCTTCCTATTCCACCTGTTTCTCTCTTCCAGGGATCAGCAAACGGTGGCCCAGGAGCCAAACGCAGCCTGCTGCCTGCTTTTATGGGACCCACCAGCTAAGAATGGTTTTTACATCCTTGAAGGGTCAATAAAAAGAAAAATTGAAAGAATAATAATATTTTGTGACACATGGAAAGTAAATTCAAATGTAAGTGTCCATAAATAAAGTTTAATTGGAACCCAGTCACACTCACTCCCTGACGGATTGTCTATGGCTGAGACTATGCTTCAGGGTCAGAGTTGCGTATTTGGGACAGAGATGATATGGCCCTCAACATCTGAAATATTTATTATCTGGTCCGTTACAGAGACAGTTTGCCAATCTTTGCATTAAGCCATGTCCAGGCAAACAAGAAACCTTTGGAGATCCAGGCATGGATTTGGGTTGTAAACCAGCATGGACAGGGGCTTTAGATTTAGCTCTGACACTACTCACGTAAGCTGCTTTAATCTCTGACTGGGGAAAATAATATTTGCATCATAAATGAGACCAGCCATGCTTAAAAATTATTATTACCATGGAAATGTATGGCATAAGGTCCTACCCAATCAAGCTGAACATAACCTTTTGCCTTGAGCTTCCTGGTAGCCAGGTCGAAAAGGGCAAGATGTTCATGATTCTCATGGTCCAAAAGAAGCAAAGTTCTTCAGGCCAAACAGACTATTGTCTGGCCTAATACTCTGCGAGAATGACTTTCCCATGGAATTTCATTAAAGGACGTGTACAGAGCTGGCCCTCAATGATACCTCACAGTCTTGCAACAGGCCTTATTGACTTTCTTCTCAGGGAAAGCTGAGATCATAAAGTCAAAGACCACCTGATAAAAGCAATTCAGAGTTGGGCAAAATGATATGGACCAAGTACCAACTGCCAGTCATTCCATTTGCTTGAGGGATAAACCCAAAAATATAGATTGCCCATAAGTCCTTTGAAAATGCCTTTACAACTATCATCTCCCTTGTATGCTTTAAAAAAAAAAAAGTATTCTATCTCCTCCTTTACATCATCGAGCCCAAGAGACCTTGGTGATGGACTGCGAGTCTGAGGGGTGGGCTGCAAAGAGGAGGAACCCCACATTCCCGTTCCTGTCCGTGAGCGTTTAACCCAACACACGGGCTCGCCTTGCAAACGCAAATAAATCATAATGTATTTTCAATTAGTTTGCACTCTTACTAGCTGTTGTCCTGAGTAATTAGGAAAACAATTCACATTCTGCCAGGAGCCGATCTGAAGTGTTATCCCTGGAATAATTATCTGTCTGCAGCTCGGTTTCTCTGCTCCTCTCAGGTCAGCTGGCTGCAGGAGGACACCCAGAGAGCATTAATGAGCTCTCATTGAAGATGTTAAAAAGCTTGTATTGATCTGTTTGTCCAAGAATGAGATATTTAAGCCTTTCAGCTGAGGGCAGGAGAGACAGCGAACCCTATCACAGGGGCTTTTAGCAGGCCTGGCTCCTCCCACCTTCCACATCCTCCTCGCAGCAGGTCGCCATCCAGGGTCAGACTTCCAAACTCACCATCGGCTTTATTCTCTGCCCTCAGTGCCACCTGCCCCGGAGTATTCAGAGTATTTAGGTTCTTTGTGTGTGTGTGTGTGTGTGTGTGTGTGTGTGTGTGTGTGTGTGTATGAAAGAGAGAAGAGGAAGAGAGAAGAGGAGGAAAGAAGGAAAGCATGAGTATGAATCCCTCTCCCTCTACCAATATAAAGGAGCGAATGAGTGAGTGAGGGAGTGAGTGAGTGAGTGAATAAGGCAGAAGAACAAGCTGTTTCTTACCGTAGAACACCAGTGAAGACATGGAGAAGGAATTGGACTGTCACCATTTGGCAACTTTCATAGTAAAAACTGATCCAGGCAAGAAATAGCAAACACCCAATTATGATGAGAAACAGGGTATTTGCATAGCCTCACAGCATCTTGCAACCAGATATTCTTACCTAAAAGGGAAAAAGAGAGTAACTTCACAGTGAAGAAACTTGGTGGACCAAGTGATCAAAGTGACATCAACATTAAGGGGACAGATTGCCATCACTTGCCTCTCGGTACCATGCATCAAGGGGGACATAACCTGCCTTCTGCAGCATTCTGCTAAAAATGCGTGCCCCAGATCAAGTGACCAGGAAACTGCAGACAAGCTCAGATTAAAAACCGTTCTGCAAAATAACTGGCTGGTGCTCCTCTAAATGTCAATTCATGCAAGGCAAAGACAGACTATAGAATGAGGCCAGATGAGGGAGACTTCAGAGACAGGACAACTGAATGAAACGTGGGGTCCTAGATTTGGTCCTGGGCCAGGAAAAGTAACTCCATTTTGTCCTGCAGAACAAAGAGTATTGGGACAGTTGGTGAAACTTGAGTAAGATGCGTGGTTAAGTTGAGTGCCATCCTAGTGGTAGTTTCCCCAATTTTGATCATTATGCTATGGAGATATAAGAGAATGTCCATTTTGGGGAAACACACCTTGAAGTATTTATGGGTAAAGCAGCTCATGTCTGTAATTCACTCTTAAATGACTCAGGAAAACAAATAATAATGGGTGTCTATATATTTATCTATCTATCTGTCTATCTATCTATCTATCTATCTATCTATCTATCTATCTATCTACCTACCTATCCATTCATCCATCAATCTATAGAGATTGTGGTCAATGTTAATTTAGGGAATCTGGGTAAAGGACATAGAGGAATTCTTTGCATTATTCTTGCAACTTTTCTGTAAGTTCAAATATTTTTTTATATTTTTTTAAAAAAGGAGCAGAAGGAGGAAGGGAGGCATGGAGGGAGGAAGAAAAGAAGGGAGCGAGTAACATCCTGGCTCCCTCTCTAGCCATTCCCCATTAAGGGCACTGGGCTCTGTAGGAAGAACTTCAGTGTGCAACCGTGCAATGAAGACTATGTGGCCTGAGCCCTGACTTGCAGGTGTTCAGCTCTGCAAACTGTGCTGAGAATAGCCTTGAGCTGGGAGTTAGAGCAATGGGAGTCCGGCCCAACTTTGCTCTCCAGGACCTGGGTGGCCCAAAGGCAGTCCCTAACCTTCCCAGGGTTCTGGGTCACCTATCTACAGTGAGGGTTGGAGTACCAAAATCTCTGTGGAGTTATAGGCTTCCTTTCGAGTTAGAATAACTGGATGGGCTGGGGCAGGTGTTTATGCACCAGGTTACCACGCTAGCTGAAATAGAAAGGGGAAGGCAGCATGGGGATGAAGCAAGAGTGTTCGACACAAAGCCGAAACACCGGATTTGCATTCCAATTCTAGCAGGTATCATTTACACAATTTTGGAAAATCAGGTTGCCTCTCTGAGCCTCGGTGCCTGTACCTCTGGAAGGAAGCACAGATGTTGGCCCGCATGCACACTCACAATCACACGAAATGGCACCTGAGCTGGAAGACTCTGTGCCTGGGAGGTAGGGGAGGGGGCGCTAGGGACCTGAGGCAAACGGAAACAGGTCACAGTTGGTGCAGGCTTTGGAGTCAGACAGGTATGGGTTTGGTTCCCTGGATCTGTTCCTTGTAACTACTTAACTTACTGAGCCTTGGTTTGCTTTTCTGGAAAATGGGGGCAGCATGGTCCGTCTGGCTGTGTAGTTGGAGGTTTCAGGGTAGTAAAGTGCAGATGCTCTGGGGAGAACAAACACTTCGGCAAGACTCCCTCGTGTCCCACCCCCTCCCCACCCTTCTCTCACTCCCCTCCCCCCAAACAAGAGGCCACCGTTACTGTACTGGCTGGTCCACGTTGGAACAATTACATCTTTGTCCCCTGGTCTTACCTAAACGCCGGATCAGATTCTATCGACGTGACAATCCGCCCCCTCCCATCTGCCAGCATACATATTGTATGTTAAAGTGCTGATTTTTCTTTCTCAGAATAAAGGCGAGCCCCCAAACTACATTCTCAGGCTGGATTCTGAGAGGCACCCAGCTAATGGTCTGAAGGGCATATGAGCAGGTGAGCCCATAGGCTCTGAGAACACACCTTTTGTCTCCTGAGAGGTCAACCAGCCTTTGCGGCCCTAATTAAGAGCTTATATCAGAGATCCATCTGCCCAACTTCACTATGGCTCTTCACAGGAAAATGTATTCCTTTGTCTCCCCCCTCCCCACCCCGCCTGAGTATGCAGTTTTGTCAAAAGGTCACTGTTATGGAGCGTGGGACAGGGGCGGGGGTGGGGAGGGTGGGGGGGGGCCGTGGTCAGCCCTGGTGGGAACGGACAGCTCCACTGGTAGGAGCAGGGGTTAGCAAATTCACAATCATAATAATGAATAAATAAAAGCTTCCACCAAGAGCATGCACATTTGGACCAAACAATAGTTGCCACCTTTTGAGAGGGGCAGTTCCTATCAAATAATGACGTGTTATTGATATGGTAATTTTTATATTAACAAATGTATGCTGGAAATGCTGTGATTTATTTTTTTTCTTGGAGGGAAAAAAAAGTAGCTTGCATGTAGCATCACTAATGATATGCTAATGACCTGTTTCCAAATTTAGATTTAAAAAAAATTTAATTGGCAAATCTCAGATAGAGCTGAGAAGATAGCATTCTTGGTTGTGACCTAGTTTTAAGGTCCAAATGTAAGGTTTGGTGAATTTAAATTCCAGGCCCCAGTATAGAATATAACAGGGATACGGACTTGTTGAGGGGGTCGTAGATTAATTATACTATTGGATCTGGGTATATCTCGGATTTGATCATTATAGTTTGACGAGAAACATCCAGAACATGTTAACTGGGACCTCTGCTTCTTCCCCTTGCAGCAGAATGCACACGTACACACACACACACACACAAGTGCACACACATGCATATGCCCACACATAGACAGAAAGCATAAAGAAAGCTAAGGAAACTGTCAAAAAAAAAATGTTTTTGAAGTAAAGGGGCAGCTTCCCTGATGGAAACAGAGGTGAACAGGCTTTGTTATAATTTTTTAAAAATAACTTCTGAACCTATGCGCATTTTATCTATAACCTGAAATAAAAGATATTTTTTCATATGAGAGAATGGATGCTCTTGGCCCATTCAATTTCCAGCAAGGAGGAAATATCACACGATATTTAAAGGAAAGAAAAGGAAATCTTTTAGGTAATCATGAATAGTCCCATGGTGGGTCTCCCTCCCAGTCGTTAATGTCTCTCACCTTACCCTGCTCTTCCTCACACTTCCTTTTATTCTTTTCCCTGCATTCTTTCTGTTTCTATTGTTTGCATTCCCTCCTGGTCACAGACCCTCTTCTCTGCCTGGATTCTCTTTCCTCCTCCCTCCCCGTTCCCTCCCTCTCCCTTTATTTCTATACACTCTCCACCAAGGTAGGAGGCAAGTGCCTTCCTGATTAACTGGAAGGGAGCAGGCAAGCTGGGCTGGGTATCTGCCCTTCTGATGAGTCTATACAAACCGCCGGTCAAAGAGAAACCCCTTGTTTGGCCTAGACAATCTTTTGACCCTGCCGGGGTCACACTTCCTTTACTGGTAAGAACAGTGCAATGAAGAAGCCTGGAAATTCTGATGTGTCTCAGGGTTTTGGGCTTCAGGTTTTTATCCTAGGGTTCCGTCCCTGTGTCAAGGGTGGGGCAGGTCCAAAGGCCTCTTTGGGGAGCTTCCTCTGGCAGGGGCTATTTTAACAGGGACATTAGCTAATCCTAGGAGCTTTCTGGTGTTTTGCCTCTTTCCCCTAAAAGTTTGGAGTTGGAAAAATAAGTCAGTTCTCAAAAGTTTCAGTTCTTAGAATGGTACTATATGTAAATGATATCAATTATTTCTAAAGCGCTGTATGATATACACTTGCTAATGTTTAAGTGCTGTACCTTGTGTTAAGAATCCAAATCCAAATTTCCAAACTTCTGCCCTTACTCTGTGTTTCCAGGGCATCCGCCTCCTTGTCTCTCCACCTTACCCCTCACCACAGGAACTTTTACTTGATTGTCATCCTTATTTGGAGGATGAGCATCTGAAGTCAAGAATCTTGTTCTTTTGGGGCGCCTGAGTGGCTCAGTCCTTAAGAGTCTGCCTTCGGCTCAGGTCATGATCCCAGGGTCGTGGGATCGAGTCCCACATCGGGCTCCCTGTTCCGCAGGAAGCCTGCTTCTCCCTCTCCCACTCCCCCTGCTTGTGTTCCCTCTCTCGCTGTTATCTCTCTCTGTCAAATAAATAAATAAAATCTTTAAAAAAAAAAAAAAGAATCTTGTTCTTTTGATAACATTGGATCCACACCAGCCAGACATTGTTGTTCTAGGAATGGTAGAACCAACTGGACATAGTGTCTGCTTCTGTAGAGTTTATGAGCTCAGGGCAGGGAGTGTGAAACAGATTGAGATCTCCCATTATTGAGTCCCCAGGGCATAGCACAGCTGCAGGTGTTCAATAGATGCTTTTTGAATGGATGAGCGCATAATAAAGTAATATATGAATAAAATGATTAGCTTCAATAAAGCAATGCATTACCTCTATATATAAGCTACATGGGGACTATTAGCCCTACTGATGAGGAAACTCAGACAGGGGGTGCATTTGTGCAGAGAGAAGCAGGTGGAGGAGCGAGGCTACCTACCCCTCACCTCTCTTCTAAGCAGCGTCTCCAGCTTGGCTTCTGGAGCTTTGTCAGTGACAAAGGGGTCTTATTATTTACACTACAAGCTTGTGTCCTTGCTAAGTGCTTTCTGGTTATTTACTGGAGGGTTGATGAAGCAAACAAGGAAAATGACAGGGTACTTTTTTTCTTAATTCATTTTAATGTCTGGGTCTTGGTTTCCTGGTGGCAGCTCCAAGGATCCATTTGTCTGTCATCGTGCACTAAATGTTGGAGAAATGATGCACGCCTTAGCAAGGGGGCTGAGGACAGAGAGGAGGGTGGAACACTGGATATTCAGAGCCAGTGGCTCCTGGGGCACAGGAACCAGGGAAAATAAGGCAGGAGGAGGTGATGGTAGCAGATGGCTAAGTGGCAGCAATAGAAGAGGATCAACTCCCCCGCCACTATGAAAGACAGGAAGTCATGGCAGAAAGAGGAAAAACATCCTGGGCTGAGAGTCACATAGGGCACAAGCTTCCCTTCTCCACAGCTTAATATTCAGGGAGGCAGCAGGTGCACACTGAAGAAAAAGACCTTGGCATCCCAGACTCAAGTTCACACGTAACTACTTCCTAACTATGCTGTTGTGGTCAAGACATTGAATCCGTTTGTGCCTAGGATCCCCCATGTTTACAAACGCAATAAAAAATACTTCTAAAGGTCTTTATGATATTAATTAAGTGACAAGCTCTGTGTCAATGTCCAAGGGTCCTCCTTACTGACAAATGAGAAAATGTGGTCTTCTTCTCCACTCCCTATATTTTACTCCCATTGGCCCTAGGATCACCACCACCCTTGAAGACTGTGATGTTCAATTAATAGCCAATGGCCACGTTTGCTCTCAAGCACTTCAGTGTGGCTGGTCTGAGTTGAGATGTGGGGTATGTGTGAAACACACACTGGCATACGAAGATTAGTGCAAGGAAAAGAACACAAAATATCTCATCAATAATGTTTATATTTATTACATGCTGAAATGACGATACTGTAAATATATTAAGTTAAAGAAAAGATACTATTCCTAAGAATTTGAAACCCCACCTGCTGCTGCTTGCTTCAATTTAAAATCCAGCAGCCTGTGGTGTTAGCTTCATGTATGAGTTAGATCTCTGTTCCATGTGGATGTTCATCTTGCTTTTGATTATTGTCATGTCTTCTTTATTTTTCTCATTTTAAAAATCTATCTACCCCATGCTTTGTTTTGGGGTTAGATGGGCAAACTGAACTTCAAATTGTGAACGAGCCCTAGCATCTTGCCCTGAAGTCACCATGCCCTTCACTGTTGCACCAAAGCTCTTGGACCCAGACAGAAGCTGTACCTTTTGGTAAATGATATATGGAGACAATCTGGATGAATTTCACAGAATTTCACAGCAATAATGCACCCAATTTCATCGTTAAGTGAAAGGTGTGCATTATTCATTTCTGGTTCAAGGTGACAAGGTTAAGCCTGATAGCATCCTTTTAGTAGTATTAGGTTGTGATAAGGCACCTGACACTGTTGCCCTGTTATCTGATGTCTCTGGAGCTCAGTGTAAATACTCAAGGTCCAAACAGAGGCTCTACAGGGACATGAGTACTTAAACAAAACATAGTTGAAAATTTACAATCAGAGACAGCCTGGGAAATTTCCATTCTGACTGCCTTGCTCACACTTCCTTTGTTCTTCCTAGTATTGAAGGATAATAATGGAGTTTAATGAATATCTGTATTATGAATGAATATTTGAACAAATAAAGGAAGAAATAAAAAAGTGGTGGGATCAATAGATGCATGGATGAATGAGTGAGTTAATGAACCAATCAATTTCTGGATAAGTGGATGAATGGATAGATCAATGGATAAGTGAGTAAAACATTTCTGTATAATCATACAGGTAACTGGTTAGATGGATGATGGATGAAGGGATATATGAATGAATAAATGAGTGAAAGAATGGATGACGAAGAGGTGGAGGGATAGATGGATGAGTTCAGCATAGTATTTTAGGTGAGGTTTTTTCTGGTATCTTTATCTTCTTCCCACTCTTGACCAATGTCCCTCTTTCTGTTCTATTTTTCCCTCTTAGTACTTACTATCAAATACTTGATACGATTTATTTATTTTATTACTTGTCTTCTACACTAGAACATGAACTTCGGGATAACCAAGAACATTCTCTATTTTACGTACTGCTATACCTGAGAGTCTTCGGCCGTGAAGGCATAGGGTAAGCACTCAATAAATACTGGTTGAAAGGATGAATGACTGGATAGATAGATAGAGATAGATAGATAGATTGATGACAGGTGGAAACATATATAGAATAACAATGTGATATTGACAAATGTTCAGAAAGAACATGAGATTGGGGGACTGAAGACACACGATGTGCCAGCTCCATTTTTGCTACCTGTGTTATTTTGGATTGGTGTAAACTGGGGGGTGGAATCTCTGTGTGTCTTATGGGCTTTCATCTGTGAAGTGGGGGTGATGGAATCAGAACCCATCATGTATGTTGTGAGGGGTCAATGGGAAAGAGCATTTGAAAATGCTGGGTACCTGTTGAATCTCCACCCCAAAGCTGGCCCCTGCTGGGGACCTTGGGGATTCCCAGCTCTGCAGTGGGGGGTCTCTGGCACCAATGCCTGCTTTTGTACCCTGAACCTTCCTGGGAGGGGAATGAGGTCAGCAGGAGTGATGCTGAGTGCCATGAGAAAATTTTAGAACTGGATTACAAGTCAGGAACGGTGGGCTGCAAACCCAGCTCAGGCATTCACCACCTTTAGCAAGTCCCACTTCTATTCTGGACCCAATTTTTCCCATCTCTAAATTAAAAAGACTGGTTCACCTATCTTGGAAATTCATTTCCAAACACATTTCAAAGAAAACAACCTAAAAGCTATAACCTTACCACATAAATGCTGCCATTTTCAAGGCTCAAACCTGATTTACCATTTGTTGTGGGAATGTTAGCTGAGACTAGACTGATGGTGACCCTGCATGGCCAAGGTGAGGATGCAGAAAATGGAAGGAACAGCTATTGATGGTGGAGGAGGTGCTGCTTGGCCTATTATCCTAAGTTAGCTATTTTTTTCTTTCTTTCTTCTTTTCTTTTTCTTTTTGTTTTTCTTTTCTTCTTCCCTTTTTTTGTCCCCTCCATCCTTTCCTTATTTTCTATCCTTCTTAAGCAAATCCTTTATGGAGCTTCCTGTGTCCCAGGTACTATTTTTGGTGTTTTATACATTTATTTAATTCCTATACTCACCTTCAAGTTTACCATAGGTATTCTCATTTTACAGATGAAGAAACTGATCTTTAGAGAATCCAAAGACTTGCCAAAGTTGGTAAATGGTGGAACTGGAATTCAAACCTAGGTCTACCCAATTTCAAAATCCATTTTCTTCTTCCAAATTGGCCTTGTTAAAAGTGAATGAATGAGTGAATGAATGAATGAATAACAAAAGATATCCCCATTGTTCTAATAAACAGGTACAGTGAGGAGAAAAGTAACCACAGCCAGAAAAGGATGGAAAGATCCTTGTTCACATTTCATTTCATCACTGGGACTCGAAAGGCTTCATATTGGGTTCTGCTTTGCACTTCTATATATATGACCCTATTAACAATTCCATTAATGGGCCAAGCGGGGAGAAAACAGGAACCAGAGACCTATGGGCATGAGGGCAGCACATAGGTGGTCCTAAATACAGGAACCTGGGCTGTGGAATGGGAAGAAACAGTGGAAAACATATTTTTTTTCCTGAAATTTCATCCCTGAGACACTTGGGAGGCCCCTCACGAAGGGAGGTTGGAATCTCCACCACAGGAGTCTCCTGTTCCCTTGCTGAGTCCAAAGATCAGTCCACTCTGACACTGTTCTTGACCAGTTTGTGGTTCCATGTTGCCAGTGGGGTCATCCCAGGGGGTCACAGAACCCAGGCTCTGGGAGAGATGTTGGCTTCTTCTCTAGGCAATGGTGCTTCATGCAAGTGAATGTTGCACAGAGTGTCATCCTCAGGCTTCCAGAGCAGTTCTCAGACTTCTGCTCTGCATCTCCCTTTGCCTCCTGCTCTTCTAGGAATAGTGTAAACACCTATTTTGGAAATAAAGTGGAGAGAGGCAGTGGAAAGAGCATTAGAGTGAGACTCTGGATGCCTGAGTATCCAGCCTAACCCCAGCTGATGGACAGACTCCTGATTTAAATAAATGCTCATTGTTATACCCTGCTGAGATTTTGTGGTTGTTCGTTACACAACATTTTTGTGGCATTAGCTAACTGATACAGAGATAAATCATAAAATCCTACAAATGTTCAAATACCACAGTTTATGCCTGATAACTTAGTGTGACAATACGAATCCACTTGTTGGTTTAGAGAAGTAGAGTGCTAATGATAAATTTTCATCTACAGAAGAAATTTAGTGAACTAATGTTTTTGGAGGATGGGTGAAAAGTATGAAATCCCCAATATCGCAGATCTCTCTCAGTCCTGGATGTCCGTTTCAATAAATTAACTATATCACTCCAGTGTCTCTGTTTCAGTAACTCTGGGTTAACCCTCCACATACACTCTGATTTGACCCTGGAATTTTCAGATAAGAAGCCACTTCTTTGGAAAAATATGAAGCCACTTCTTATTTCATGTTTACTTTCAATTAGCAAAAGACATTTCCAGGTACAGCCAAAGAAGGTGGGTTCTCAAGATCTCTACCCCTCCTCTATGAAGAGCTCTCATTCAAATGTCCAAAGCTGATGTCTTCAGAGATGTATGCAGAGTAATGTAATATAATCATGGTTATACTCTGCATATCTGAAATTAACATTTGTTTAGAGCTCAGTGAGAGTCATTCTTGTCTTGATGGTCCTCACTCACTGGTCATCTACTATGGTGGCTCCTGTGGACCAGGAGGAGACAAGACAGACACTGTTCCTTGGCTGACTCCAAAAAGTTTCCCAACCCCATTTTTTCTTAATACATTCCTATAAAAACAAAAACAAAACAAACAAAAAACCTATGAATATTTGCTAAGGCAAAATTTCCTTTGTACAGCTTCCCTTGAAGTTAAGGGTGGTGTTATGGGTTGAATCATGGCCTCCAAAAGACATGTGGGAGTCCTAACCCCCAGGACTTCTGGATATGACTTTATTTGGAAATGGAATTATTAAGGAGGAAGTTAATTAAGTCACAATGAAGTCACACTGACCCAGCATGGGTCAAATCCAACATGACCCATGTGCTTGTCAAAGAGGGGAATTTGGGCACACAGATGTGGAGAGAGAAGATGATATGTGGATGGACACGTGAAGACCCTGGCAGAGATTGGAGTCATGCTCTTCCAAGTCAAGGAATTCCTGGGGCCACCAGGAGCTGAAAGAAGACAGGAAACATCCTCCCTTAGAGGCTTTGGAGAGAGTATAGCCTTGCTGACACCTTTATTTTGGACCTTTGGCCTCCAGAACTACAAGACAATAAATTTCTGTTAGTTTCAGCCACCTAGTTTCAGCACCTTTGTTACAGCAGCCATTGAAAACCAGTACTGACTACCACATGGAGATCTGGATCAATGACAAAATGCTGAAGTTGGCTAGGGACCTCTGAGAAAGGTTTTGGACTTTGACAAAAGGGACAGATGTGGCTCCAATCATTTCCCCTTCTTTCCACCTTGAACACAGATGTGATGTTTGATTCTAAGAGTGATCTTATAACAAGGCATCAATAGCTGATTTGCTTGAAGCGGAATAGCAGAAACATACAAAGACACTGAGTTTTAAATGGTATGGTCAAGGGGTGCCTGGGTGGCTCAGTCAGGTAAGCGTCTACCTTTGGCTCAGGTCATGATCTCGGGGTCCTGGGATCAAGCCCCGCATCAGGCTCCACACTCAGCAGGGAGTCTGTTTCTCCTTCTCCCTCTGCCACTCCCCCTGCTTGTGCTCTCTCACCCACTCTGTCTCTCTCTCTCAAATAAATAAATAAAATCTTAAAAAAAAAAACAAAAACGGTATGGTCAAACAGCTACTGTTCCAACCCTGCCCTGCCTACATCTCAAATTTTAATGTGAAACTAACAACTTTCTAATTATTTGATTGATTAATTATTTGATTTTCTGTTTTTGTAACACAAGGAATTCTTATCTGGTATAGCAGAATTTAGCTTGCTGTCTCCTTTTGGTATAAGCCAGAAGGACATTAATATCCCCCTAAATAGTTTACTAGCACCTAACATTTTAAAAATTGATTAGATGGAAAAGGTGTTCATTGATTTAGTCATTCAACAAATTTTTATGAGTACCCACTATGCGCCACTCACAGCATAGTAATAGATAAAACTGACCACGATGCCTACCTCCGTAGGGTATAGGTTCTACCTATCCCTTCTTCTCTATGTTTTCATTTGTTCTTCATTGGAGTGTATCCATCCTGTGAGTATTCTCCCCCCGATGTTTCTTAGAGAAAAAGAGAGCTGTGATTAACTGCTCAATTTTCCTTTTTACAACTCCCTCACCAAGAACACTACTGATCTCCTCCAACCGAGCCCATACCAGGGAAGACCATAGATGCCCTCGTTCATTGCAATTTACAAACCAGACAAGGAAAGAGGAAATGCAGAAGCTTTGTGTTTTCAGTTGCTGAGGTAGCTATCCTGATGGTAGCCAAAATGTGACATCACATGGCTGGGTTTCCTTTCTCCAGCCCCTTCTGTTTTGGGCAGGGGAAGGCAGGGACTATTCCCGCACAGAAAACCTTAGAAAACATCATGGTTCATCTTCACTGTTGTACATAACTAGATTCTTCTGGCCTTTAAAAATGACTTTGGGAATCTTTCTAAATCTTGCCTCCCTGCCTTCGTTGGGTGACAATGTCTCTGAATCTCACTGTATTTTTTTTTCTTTTTCTTTTTCTCACAGCCTGCTGTGGATCTTAAAATATTTTTAGGATCACTGAGAGTTGTTCAAAGTTTGGATGTGCGTTAGGCAGACAGTCATATTTATTGGTGCCTTTTCTGATTAAAAAAAAAAAGTCTACATCTAAATTTAGTGAGGAGAAAATATCCCAAGTTGGGTCCGTTTCCGAGAGAGAGAAAAAAAAACCTAGTTTTTTTAATATTATAAATATGCCTTCTCAGATGAAAATTGTTCATGTAATTTAGAAGATTCAAGTTGCAGTAAAAAAAAAACTTTCAAAATAAGAAAAAAAAAGTAGAATCTATAAATGGTTTCATTCAAAGGGCTGTTTCTAATGTTGCTGTGGTGATAAATTAAGAAGGAGAAACTTGAACCAGACCTTTGACCTGTCGTGGGGTCAGGGGTTGCTTCTGTCTGTGTTCGGACTCCTTTGACAACTTCCTGTATAATTCGACTATTATTTGCATGTCTGGGCACTGTCTGACCTCAGAGTCTGGAAAAATCATGCATTTCGATGCCATATGGACTGCAGCGAGGGAGGGCACGTTTAATCAAATTTGGGTGGGAAACACTGTTTGATCCCAGGTTTGTGGAAGACGCTCGCATGGGATTTCCAACAGACTGGGGGAGGAAGGGTCAGATGACAGGCATGGCCATGATTTAGGGCGCATGTCCCCCGCCAGACGCTGGTTTTGAATTTTAAATTTTGAATTTGGAAGCAGATCAATTATGAAAGACAGAAAAGAGGTGCTGGTGGCATTTCGAATTGCAAGTGGACTTCTGCCATGAAAGTCCAGAAAGACTGAATTTCCAAAATCCAAATAAATGCATTTCTAGCGCAGACACAAATCACAAGAAAATGGATGCTTTGGGCAGAGATAAAGGATTTTTTTCACCCATAGGTCTCATGGAAGACTGTGTTCATATAGAATAATATTACCACTCTGGTTTCATGATTTTCCACAGGGTTTACATTGCAGATGATTTTATATATATATATCATATATATGATTTTATATATATATCTATATATTTAGAAATATAGAGAGAACTTAAATTACTAAAAAATCTAGTTTTTTTAATATTATAAATATGCCTTCTCAGATGAAAATTGTTCATGTAATTTAGAAGATTTAAGTTGCAGTAAAAGAAAAACTTTCAAAATAAGAAAAAAAAGTAGAATCTCTAAATGGTTTCATCCAAAGGGCTTTTTCAGTTTGGGGGAGTTAATCTAACAACATAGACAATATTTAAGCAGAGTTTCTGAGCCACATGAAATAGTTTCATATCCACATGAAGTTGTTCTGTAGCTAGCAAAGGTAAACCCTGGGTTGTTCAATCTGTAAGGCCTTCGAATGGCAAATGGATATACTCACAGATCTGAGGGGCCTGGGTTTTAGTAAGGCAAGGACTGGGGACCAATGGCTTAATTTGTTACAAAGTATCAAGTGTCATCATCTTATCTGACCCTTGTCACAGGCCCTCAGATGCACAGTAATGGAGGAGGAGAATCAGGATGATGATCAGAAGACTCTGGTTCATTATCAGATCCATGGCCAGGGCCGTAGGGAGTCTGAACAGCAGTAAATGGTCACGACTGGGGTGGGGGCCAAGTTCAGGAGACAGAGTGTCAGCCAAGGTGAACAAATTACGACCCTGGTCAGAGTCTGCAAGGGGATGATGAGAGGTAAAAGAAATATTGCATTCAGAACTAGATTAGACTTTTTAAATATCACCCCACTCAACTCTTTCCCTTTTCTAGACAAGGTAACTAAGTGAGAACCAAGGTGGTAAGTTTGACCCAAGCTTCCTAGGTAGATGGTGGCAGACCTGGATTCAATCCCCATGATGTGGCACCCCGAGTGTCGGACCCCAAGTGCACCCCAAAAGCAAGAACCCCATGTCCTGTGCTTTTTATGTCTCAACTGAGACTTTCTGTTCTCCAGTTCAGAAAGAAAAATAATCCAATTTCTAATATGTTCCAAGATCCTCAGGTTTTAGATAAATAAGCTAGTTTTAGGTTCTAGTGAGTTACACAGAGCGATGAAATGCCTTAAACTCCCTGAAACTGAAAACTTCCGTAGCAGGGACGTTTTGGCCTTGAGTTTCCTCTGATCTTGGCAAAAATGACTTCTTTTCCACTTCTAGGAACGATATTTCAAAACACTTTGGTGAATACATGTGGGATTTATTTTATGTGATAAACATCCCTGGCTACTGATTTTTTCTTCCCCCTTTGGCAGAGTGGTGGAGACATTCATGAAGAAATCTATCTCATACAGATAGACACCATTTATTGGGCATCTACTATGCATTAGTGTTCAGTTGTTCACAAATGCATTGAATCTCATGACCAACGCTGGAGATGCATGTGAATAACCCTGTTCTTGGTGAGAGGAAGCTGCAGCTCCGAGAATGTCCGTGGTGGGCCAAGTGCCCAGGGACGCATCGCTACAGCCAGCCCTGCGTCCTCTGTGTTCTCTCTGCTCTATGGTGCTGGCCCCGCATGGCACCCACTCCTGGAACAGAATCGAAGAAAGCAGTCTTGTTTTCTACAAGGGGGTTACCTGCACTTGCATTTCTTACTTTTGCTGGATTTTCTGAAGTTTGCTATTCTGTCATCATAAATGAGATTAAAAGGAGGTAGCCCACACAGGGAGAGCTGCAGTCCTGGGTCTAGGTTGAAGACCATGCCATGATGCTCTCCAGACTTGAACCTCTGGGCCTCGGCTACTTCATCCAAAAATGATGTGAAGTGTATCAGGGACTAGATTATCTCTAAGGGTTTTTCTAATGTAGAGGTACCTGACTTCCCCTTTCTTTCTGATTGGAATTTGCAAGGACATTTGACGATTGGGGGGTGGGGTGGGAGGGGACATCACCGCTCACTTTCCAAAGACCCAAACCACTTTCACTTTCCACCAAGGGACGCTGAACCTTGAGGGCCATGCCCTGCATTGTTTTGCCCACGTTGGTGGTACTGGTGTCTGGCTTGGTTTTAAGAATCACCTTGCCCCTTGGGCCCTGTGTCCCATTTCAAGGCATACTGTGGGGAGTGTAAAGCCCTTATAAATATCAGGAGCCCTCCATCTCCCTCTGTCTTTCCTCTGAGATGGCTGCTAAACACTGAGGTCAAGGCCACATGTACCCTGCTGATCCCAGAGCAGAAAGGGTGGGGTGGGGGAGGGCATGGAGCTGCCTGTCTACACCGAACAAAACACAAAAGGGTTGCTATTCAGAAGATTTCTCTGCAGACTATAAGATTCAAGCCTTCTACATCTACCACATGCATTCCCAGAGCCATGTTTTTATGTGTTATTTTTTTTCTGTGAACTTGAGCATACGGCCAGATTCTATCCAGAAGAGAGGACTCGCTTTGGAGTTAGCAAATGCAGATGAACTGGACAGCTTTCCCCTTGCCACGTCTGCATCTGCTAGAGACCAGGGACAGTCAGCTCAGCTCTGAGCTTTGCCCTGGGATTTGAGATTGGGTGTTCAAGTTATTGGAGCCAAATACTGATTGATTCAAACCTAGGGGCGTGAGTATGACTTCAGAGAAACTTGTTTCTCCAGAGGAGGGTGATGATGATTCCTCAGCAGATGGAAATGTCTCCCACGCCTCTGGCTATCCACCTCCTAACTGGTGGCCCTGGACAAGTCATGCCGCCCCTTTCTGCCTCTGTGGGTAATAATGACACCTACTGTATTGGGTTTGGGTAAGGATGGAGGGGCTGACACATAAGGACAGGAAGGGCTGGCCATGGGAAGTGCACAACAAACGCTGAGTCCTCATCCTCATCTTCCTCATCTTCATCATTACCGTCGTCGTAATTTGGTAATGACATCATTGCCTCGAGCCGTGGTGTCCCAAACTGCAAAATCCGGGTGGAAGGACGTTCCTACCTGCCTTGCTGCCCAGGGCCAGGAGCCTGCGGGATAAAACGGGCTCCCAGTTTTTGGTTCACAAAGACGTTCTGCACCCACACGGGGCTGTTGCGGGGAGATCTGAGGGCTTCCATAGCCCGGATTCTCAGTCTGGCTCATTTCCTAGGTACTATCTCATAATCAGGGGGGAGAAAAAAAAAGAGCAGAAATTAGAAGACAACAAATAAGAAGGCACAACTTGCTTTTTGTCACGTGAAAGTCCTCATTTCCAGACTGTTCCCTGGGCTCCCGGAGTTCTTGTGTCATTATCTTCTGTTAAAAGATTTAGATGACATTATTTGCATAGAAACTCGCATACCAATGATGCCATCTAGGCTACAAAGTTGCATTACAATGAAGGGGATGATGACTGTGTCACATGGACGTGACATTCTTTATGCCATTAAATTGAAAGTCAATGCTGGCAGTTCTTAACTGCTCATGTCCCCTGGAAATACATCATTTTTGATATGGAATGAATATTTTAGGGTGCCAACTCTAGGCGCATCAAATGGCACTAACCTGTAGTGTCACTCTGGGCTAGACAAAGATTTCTCAACCAAGGTGGACTTAGGGAGCCCTCTCTGAGTCAGCAAGGCAAGATAGATTAATAAACTACCATCTTCCTCAACAAACATCACTACAGCTTGATGACAGTGTCTTCAAAGATGCCTCTTTTTTTTTTTTTTTTTTTTAAGTAGGCTCCATGCCCAGCATGGAGCCCAATGTGGGACTTGAACTCATGATCTTGAGGTCAAGACCTGAACTGAGATCAAGAGTTGGGCACTTAACCCACTGAGCTGCTCAGGTGTTCCCAAAGATGCCTTTTAAAAGCAATTTCCCTTGGTAGTGTTTGCACAACATTTTAGGAATGGGTCTGTTGATTATAAGAGGGTGGCACAGTTGGGAGGGGACTGTGGACCCAAACTGGCCTCCCGTTGGATGGAAACAGCTCCAGGGGCTGATCTAGCAGGCTTGGTATTTCTTGCTGGGTAGAGTAAAGTCAGTAGGGTAGTCCAGAGAAAAAACATTTGGGGAGCCTGCAATGGGACGGAAGAAGGGACAGGGGAGGTATGACTGCATGTCCCAGACAGAGGGGGAAGGAGAAAATATGCATATCCAGAGAGCCAAAAATACAGTCCTGATGAGAGATCCCAAGGACAGGAAGAGGGAAGCAACAAGGAGGTGTCTCATCATTGTGAGACAGGACCAGAGAGCTGGGGCCATGGGCAAGTGCTGGGGTTGAGTCACTCGAACTTGTGGTGTCCACCAGGCTGGCTCAGCATGTACGTGGCAGGACGGAGATACGTCTGGGGGAAAGGGGGAGTTGAACTTATCCAGAATTTTACAATCTGAAATTTAAGAAAGAACTAGCAATAACTAACACCACAACTATAGCAACATCAACAAAAATGATAGCGATGCTCACGAAATAAGAACAGTGGATGTGATGGATACTCCTCTCTTCCACTTCAAAATTTACTTTCTGGCCTGAGCTGTTGCCCTCACGCTTTACCTCTGGGGCCTCCACCTCTGCCTTCTGGACCCTGTGACCTGAATGCCCTACTGTGCCTGGGAGCAGTGGCCATCCCTCTAGCTGGGTCAGCCTCTGCCTGCTCGAGCTAACCCCAAGGAGACCCCAGGAGAACAGCCCTGAGAACCCCTCCTTTGTCTTTGGCTGACGTGACAAGTGTGTCCACCAGATTTTGCCCATCCTCATTAGGGAATTGGAGACGTATGCTCCCATAGTGTTCAGCGTGTGCCCCTGAGATAGCAGCTGTCACCCACTGTTCAGGGTTAGGGCATGTCTGGCCCCCAGACTACACCATAGCACCTTCAGTGACTGAGATTCACTTCATTCCCCCCGTGCCTAGCACTGGAACCCCCACATCATCAGCATGACCAGAGTAGCCACCTATGGGGTGTTTCAGTTCGTGCCTGGTACTGAGATTGGTGCTATTTTGATTCCCGCTTTAGAGACAGGGAAATTGAGGCATCAAAATAGACCCAGCCGAGTGCCACAGGTCACCTGTGGAAAAAAAGGCAAGGCCGGGACTGGAAGGTCTGGCCCAGGGGCATGCTCTAACCACCACCTGTTCCTGTGGTGTTGCAAGGCAATTGCTAAATGGTGTTTTAATTGAATGAGGTATGAATGATCCTGTCTTTTGGAGGAGTGATGGAGAAGCCACAAAAGCTATCATACCATTGGGAAGGACATATTTACCTGGCATTAAATGAGTTTAAGAATCCTCATTTTCTTGCAGACCAACTCCCTAACCTTTTGCAAACAACACATTCAGTGATACAATGTCATACAGGAGTGCAAAAACCAAATATTATAATTTATATTTTCTCTGGGGGTGTTTACTGCCAAAGAAGGACAAGTCCCCATGATGATCAGGAGACAAAGCATAAAAGTAGGGGGTTGCTGAAAGCTCCCTTAGCTCGTTTTTTTAAAATTATTATTATTGATACCACTAAAATATAATTGAAACATCCTTCAAAGAAAGCTACACCAGCCACCCCTTCAGCTTTGATATGGCTTTTTAATCAGGAGACATTGTTGCCTCACAATGAATATGGAAAGCATTTAAACTATTTTGTAGATGAAGTGCATTGCTTCTGACCTCAGTCAAAAGACCACATTAAAAGGAACTAAAAGGAATCCACTTTGAATCCTCTGGGCACCAAAGCACCGAGGACATGTGGAACACGCTAAGGGTTGGATTCATCTGGAGGAAAGGATTAAGCACCGAGTTTGTTGGAAAATGAGAGGTCAGCTTTGCCTCGGGAGGGCAGAGTGGTTTCTCTGAGCACCAGGCGCACTAAGAAGACCCCGGGTGCTGCCTGTGAGTTCAGCACACCTGCTTCTTTCAGACACGTCTTATCTGAGCTCACAGTTTCACAAGATGTGGTCAGTGGATTGTGGATCCGGATGATTCTTCTCCAAAAATGCCCTTGTGTCACCTACGTTTGGGAGCTGTTCCACACTGTCTCCCTGTTGGTGACTGACAATGCACATGAATATTTCAAAGGCTCTAGAGTCACTCTGATAAGAAATCTCTATAAAATTCACTTTTTTAAAAATTTCTGCAGGACCTTTGCAGCCTACAGGACATAGTTTAGAATGAGCTGCCTGACTCATAAAGGGAAAGGATATAAGGGGTCAGGAGAGGTCCAGAGTGACACACCTGGTTCGCTCTTGAACCTGTCTGCCCCAGAGTGCTAACTCTCCTAAATCCCATTTCTTCCAAGCTCATCCAATTACACAAGTGTCCAGGAATAAATCAAATGTAATTAGTTGAGCTTTTTTTGTTTTTAATAAGAAGACATAGATGATCTGATCATATTAAAATGGGAGTTGGTAAGGTTTAAGACACAGGAATAAATAACTCTAATACAAAGGAGAGTAAATTCAATACAATTGTGCCTTGCAAATTCACAGGAGAGGTATAGCCCCTCTAAGTTGAGGGACTTAGAGGGGGCAAGGAGGACACCCATCAGGGAACAGGAGGGAGTGGTGGGACATAAAGTACTCCTTGAAGCATGGGTAGAATGCTTGTGTGCTTATTAATAATAAGAGTTAATAATACTCTTCCCAAATTAAAAAAAAAAAAAAACAGAATCTTGTAGAAAAGAATTAGAAATCATAGTGTAGAAAAGAGAAAATTACTGCTAAATCACTTTAGCACCGAAAGATAATTGTGAAAACATTTTTTTGTATTTCTATCTATTCTTTCTATAAAACACAACTGTCTTTGTAACACAGCTAATGAATGTATTGTGTCTGTGACTTTGTGATTTGATTTTCTTTTTCTTTTCTCTCCTTTTTTTGGCTTAACATGGCCCAAGAAGTATATATCCTTTCTAATCATTGTCTAATGTTTTTGAGTTGATGGATTATGGTTTAACCAACAAATACTCTCTTACTGGATAATTTTTTTCTAATTTTACGTTTTTTTGACTATCCATAACTCCACTAAGAACATCTCTATACACAAAAGATTTTCTAGATGTCAACTTATACTCTTAAGGTATATGGAGAGCCTCCATTAGCTAGTTAAGGTACAGAGATTCCTATCAAGTATGGCATTGATTTTCCATATTGATATGGAAAGGGTTTATCACCCCCATGGACATTCTCATTGAATTTCCATTGTTGTAGTACAAAGACCTTCATCCAAATCCAGACACAGATAGAAGTCACCCACAGTTTTGGGGGAAAACAGGTCAGATTGAACTCTAGAATCAAAACTATGAAATTTTGACTTCTCAGTTGAAAATCACACTTCAGATGTGAGCTTGGAACATTTGGAAAAGGAATGCAGGTCCAGGTAAAGGAGCCCTGGTCCAGATAGGGAAGACCTTGGAAACCCTACTTTGGGTCTGGGGGACCTAAGAATTAAGAGGAACTGTACATCAATCATCTTATCTGAAATTCCCATAAATAGCAGTCTTGTTTCACTGATACCCCAGCACATCAAGAAGTGAGAACGTTGGGGCCAAGATGGAAAAGGCAGCATTCCTCCACCCACAAGGTGTGAGTTGATCCAGTGATTGAATGTGGACAGGGCAGAGTGAAATATGTGGGTGGGGAGGCCAGAGCTGAGAACCCCTCTGTGCAAGCAGCGGGGAGAGACATGCATGAGGTGATAAAACCTGCTAGCCACAGAAGATGTAGAATCAATAGGATCAAGATGTACGCACCCTGCTCACAGCTGTGTTAACCGTATCATAAGCCCCTGAGAGTTTTAAACCTACACCAAAAAGCTGAAGCTCTCAAAAACCAAAATAGGTGCACGGGGACCATAGTCACACAAAGTTAGTTCTTACAAGGACCTCAGATCTGTCAGAATCCTCTCATTTCATATATGAGGAACCTGAGGTTCAGTGACTTGCCAACAAGAAAGAGGAAGGACTGGAAGTCAGATCATTGAGGAATCCCTGTCCCTCTCTGTGGAGAAATCCAAAGCAACTGGTTGACCAAAGTGGAGTGCAATTCTAGGAGTGTCTTTAGTAACGGTTCATGATCATTGGCAGGAGAATGAGGAGGGAGAGCAAGAAAAGTAATGACAGCACCTGTGTCCATGTGCACAAACTGTGGTCCACGGTAGGGGCCGGGACTCTTAGCTTGTCCTAGCCAGTCACAAGGGCTGCAGTGAAGGGACCAGCCAGACAGGACCACTCTGAGACTCCCAGGAAAGCCTGGGGCTCTGCAGGCAGAACTCCCAGCTTTGCTGGGTTCCTTTCTACTTCATGTAAACCAATTGCATTCACTTCTCTTGCTCAGGGCTTTTAATCTTCGAATTTCAGGGTGGTGTAGAGACCCATTAAGGATTTTGCCATACATCAGACCTGTGCATTATTCCTGTTGTTCCTACTTTCTAGTGACGTGAATCACTCTAGGTACTTAACTGCAGTTAGCTTGGTTTCCTTATCTGTAGAAGAGCAGATCATAGTGCCCACTTCAGATGGGGCATTGTGTGTAAAAGAGAACAAAACAGGAGGTCAATGCGTGATCAGTAGCCCACATCTTTCACACGTACCATCTCATTTACTGCTTACGGACTGCTCACAAGCTGTTCTGGGAATGTCGGTATCTATTTTATGGACCAAGGAGTGAATAATAACCTGAACGGTTTGCAATAGGCCATGGAGTTAGTGTCTTATACTTATTTCCCCTTCCTGGGTCATCTAAGATGAGAGGTCCTCAGCCCTTGGGCCACAGTGATTGGTTCAAAGTGTGGTCACGTCATCCAAGTCTGGCCCATCCCGGCCCTTCCCATTCAGAGATGAAAGACAGCTCCTCACTTTCTGATTATTAACCTGACATTGTCTATGGCCATGTCTGGGCCACACAGAGTGGCAGCTCTGAGAACATGAAGGTGACACACACAGTGGAGACAAGACACAAAAAGAGGGAAGGTCTCTAGATTGTGTGTTCATTTGTTGCTGAGGCCAGCTCTAGCCCTATTCCTTTTGTGGTTTAATTCATGACAATGTGGATCTCTGTCTCCTACAACCACCAGAGTCTGGTGATTATGGAATTTGGACTCAGGTGCATGTAAATCAAAAGCCTACCTATGTTCTTTCCACTCCCTGGAAGGAAGAAAGGGAGAAGGGACAGAAACAGGGAAGAAATACTTTCTCCTTAATTTATCAATCATCAGATCATAGCTTCCTTGGGTCTCCAAAGAGATGGCCTAGGTAAGCTTGAAATGTATGCTTGCATTTTCTAAAGAGTGCCCTTTCTAAATCACCTTATTTTGATGTAACTGCAAAAGGCAGTACTATTTTGGGTTCTTGCTATGATAAAACTGAAGCTGCAAGCTAGGGACTTGCATGAGAGATCGCACCGAAATGTCAACAGATGGCTTGCTAATCATGTTAAAAAATACTCCTTTCTTTTCAAAAATGGCATTTCCCCTTAGTAAGTAGATCAGAAAGTAATGTGTATGATATAAAACATATTAGTCACAATGTCGTTTAATTATCCTACTTAATCATCAAGGTCATAATGATAATTGTTTCTAAAAATTAACACCTCTTTCCTCAGCAAGGAAGATTACCTAAAATGCATGGTCAGAAACAGAATGGCTGCACTCAGAAGGATGTGGCATTAAAGGGATACTAGAGGAGCAGACACAGAGACCTCAGATAATGATCCAACATGCATTTTGCAATCATGTTTTCCAAGCTATCTACTGGTTCATTTTTTCCCCTAATCCAAGGTCCTGCTTTTCTCCAGCAGAAAGGGGAGACGGTAGTCTTAAGAATATTTAATCATGATTAGTCATTGGATCTGCCATATTTTCTTGTAAAAACACAGTTGCCTTCATGAAGCTACTGGACCCAATCAAACACTGAAGACCATACCACAGGAAAAGGGTGTCTCTGTTTTGTTCCTGACTTGTACAGTACTACCCTGTTATCTGCCGGTTGGCTTTCCATGGCTAGGGAGCAGATGATCCCCCTTCTGGAGTATCATCAGAAGGTCAGTAGTAGCCTAACATTATGTCACAGTGCCTACGTCATTCACTTCACTTCATCTCATCATTACAAGAAGGGCAGATACATTAAAAGAAGATTTTGAGAAACAGAGAGAGAGACCACATTCACATAAGTTTTACTATATTATTACAATTGTTCAATTTTTTATTAATTACTGTTAATTTCTTACTCTGCCTAATTTATGAATTCAACTTTATCATAGGTATGTATGTTTAGGGAAACAAACAATATATATAAGGTTTGGTACTATCCGTGGTTTCAGGTATCCACTGGGGGTCTTGAAACACATCCCCCATGGGTAAGAGGGGACCGCTGCACTGATTTGTCTCCATGTGATATCAAAGTCTCCTCTTTGGTTTTATTGTTGATCCTTTTCTAGCTTGTGTGACGAGGCCTCCATTACCCCCATTCTGTCCTTAAACATCATGCTCTGGACCATCTCACTACTTCTTTCCAAGAGTAGAATCTCCCCTCTGTGTTCCAATCCTTAGGACTCAAATCTGGGAAGCAGCCTTCCCAGCCAGCATCCTTTCTCAGACCCCTCCCCACCTGCAGCCCCCTTTGAAGGATGCTTCAAATAACTGTGTTATCCCCAGTCAAAATACTGAAGCTTTACCGAATAAGCTAGTTCATATAGCATATGACTGAAGCTTATCTTTTAAAGCATCCCAAGTAACTTTTACATTTTTAGCCATGAAGTCCATCTAAAATGTGTTACATAGAGAGGAAAGAAAATGTGCTTCATGTTTATTCTTCTTGATGATTCCAGGTCATTATTTGGGACTTTGATGATGATACTGTCAGAATGACTCCATCAGAGCCACGAAGAGGGAATAGGGCCATTTGACCCCACACAAAAGGACTCTGGCTTTTCTGTGCTTTTAGTTTTTGTGACACGCCTTTGTTTTGTGAGTTTCCATGCCCTTTAATCCTCAGGCTGCCATCTGTCACTTGTGACCACAGGTCATCACTTCCAGTATCTGACTTCTCATCTATAATAGCCTAAGACATGAGGTGCTCACCTTCATTGACTTGGTGTCTGTGGCCTCTACGAAGCCTTCTGCTTTCTCTCTTCTTCCCTCTGCATGGTAGAATGGATGGGAGCACTCACAATGCCTGGATTCAAATCCCTGGCTTGTCACTTACCAGCAGGGTGATTAGGAATAGCTTACTTTGTGCTTTATACCTCAGTTTCCTCTTCTGTAAATAGAAGTGATAATAGTGTGTGACTCATTGAGGTGTCTTAGAGAGTAAACATATTAATATTTGTTGAACACTGAAAGCACTTTCTGACATTACTCTATATTTATTAAATAACAAGGATCAATTATTTCCTTTTTGAGTCCCTCATTGTACCATATACAGACATGAAAATAATAGTAATTTGTTCTTATGTTTCTTTCAATAAATAGTGAGGGCCTCAAGGAAAGGGCACCAGGCATGATTTATCTCTTAATTTCTGCATTTTGGGGTGAACTGTTGCTCATTTCGCCTTCTCTGAATTTTTGACCATTCTCATAGCCAAATGGGGGCAAGCAAGTCCTGGGGGCAGTTGTGGCCCATCCTACCCCTAACCACTCTGACACTGATTGTGAAACCAACAGTGACCATTGGAATTAAGGCTGCTAGCCCAGGTCCAGGTGTCCCAGCGACCAGAGGCCAATCTGGGTTCATAAGACCTGAGCATGTGCAATTTGGGGATCTTCTTTACAAAAAAAAAAATCTGAAGTTATGTATTGCATAAGACAAATTATGGATTTTAACACATTGACAAGTATGCAAAAGAACATAATCTGTATGTATTTTCTGAAACACCTCAAAAATTCTTTACCCCTGCCTTTTTGGCTGCATGTACATGTAACTAAATTTTTGAAATGTCAGTTTTTTGTTTTTTTTTCCGGAGAGAATAGAAAGATAATTGATGGGTGATTTATTTTGTTTATTATTTGTAGTTTGGAAAAGTTTATTTCAACTTCACAACTCATGATGGGTTATATTGTGTAGATTTTTAAAATGTGGTCACACATAGAAACTACTGTCAAATTTCTTATATAGATTAGCTGTTAAAGATATGTTTGCTATTTGTAGTTTTACTAAAGGCTTTTGCCCTATAAACCCAATTCCGTTAAAATACAAAAAAAAAAAAGTGCTATGTGTTTATACCTGAATATGGCATATGATCTAGTATGTTCCTGACAGGACAGGACTTCCATTTTTACCAAGCATTACTGGAAACCAATGTTCTCTCACAATATTGCACATCCAATAAGGGAAGAAATTTCCACAAATAGCTTCTGTCTCTGTACATTTGGAAGCTTATTTCTCCTCCTTTGCTCATCTACTTCCAGGACTGGGCACTGAGGACGTGTTCATATCCTAACACAACCCCCAGCCATACACCTTGCTGTCACATTGGCAGGTGAGTTAATACCACCAGCAGCAGGAGTGTTTCCAGAAGTCAAAGCGTTGCTATGTCAGGAGAACAGGTGGGATTTAGCTGTATTTGGAAGTGACTGTGAACATACAAGCCCAAACTAAATGTATCTCCAACTCTATGTCTGCTTCCCGGGGTCCTCCAAGTGCTCTGGCCACCCCAAGATCACCTGGGACTAGGGCCAATGTGAAAGAGAGATGGCCTTTGCTGAGGCCCGTCTGGGGGCTTTTCCTAAAACCTCAGGCAATCACTCTATACCTTCGCACACACCCACAGCTCCAGCCAGTTCTCCGGCCAGTTTGCGTATGTGCTCCATCCTTCCCAGGAAGGTGTGCTAAGGTACTTCTCTGGCTCCTGTCTCAGAGAGGTATCTGCTGCCCACGTTGGTCTTGCTTGGAAAGAAGTAAATGGCTAGAGAGGGCCCAGCTGCTAGTTCTGGGTAGTTGAACCGCTACGTGAGAACTTACTCTTACGTGAATAAGAGTGGATGATGGGATATTATCTGGGGCGGAAACAGAAAGTTAACTCATGTGCAGCCCAAGTTTGCGTGTCCCCCAAAAACTTTGTCCTCGGAAACCACACACATAGGGAAACATCTCAGAAAGAAAGGAGAGCTCTTCCCTCCTGATTTCATTTCCTCACTGATGACTTTTTGTTTCTCTCTGTTAATGAGCATTAGTGTAAGCTTAGGATGTATCAGGAACTGTTCTCGTCACTTTGGAAGTTACGAAAATGAGCATGACATAAAGTCTCGTTTTGAGTCATTGACAGCCTAGTGATTAGCTTCTGTCCTCTCAAAGCCATTGCTCTGAAGGCCCTCCATCATTATGATATCCACAAAGATGTTTGAAAAAATGAACCACACCTAACACAACAAAACCTTCCTTGAGGAGGAACCATCATCTTATTTCGTTCTTTTGAATGAAGACTCTTGAGAACTAAACTTACGTTTAGAACCCTGCAAGTACTTTCTCATGCATAAATGTCTATATCAAAAATATGTATTATTCCTGGGACCATATATATATTTCAACTTGGATCCAGGAAATCCGGTCACTTACTTGACAACCGATTAGGTATGCCTCCTACTGCTAGTTTCCATTCCTTGTATCTTTGCTCTGATCCTCCAGCTTAAAGCATTATGTTTAAAAAAGAATCATAGCATTCCATCCACCTGGTTCTTTCCACATGTCCCATAAATGGCTGTGAATTCATTTTGTAGTGTTTGGATTTGGGGACCCTTTTCTTTATGGTATTGCAATCTTCCTAATGGTATCATTAGGACTTTTTGCTTTTCCAGTCTGATTCATGACCTGTGTTTGATGACTGCAAAATATATCTGGAGAACAGGAAAGAAAAAATGTATTATTACTGTGATATGGGAGGAAGCCAAGACACAGAGAAATCACAGAATCGACTAGACACAAACAAGGACTACCTAGTGGGGAATTCTGCCATCACTAGCCTTTTCCTCTTTCAGCCAGGTCATGGTGTCTGTTAGAAACCTGCTTCCCTGGTAGCTGATGGCCAACAGAACGTAGAGGAGGAGGCATGGAATGGCACGGATAACTGAGAGAAAACTACAGATGGGCAATCTCAGGAGCGCTGTATCAGGCCTATCCTCTGCGCCAGACCCTTGCCGATATTAACAAGTTTATCTGTGAATGTCTGACTTTTCTCTAAAATCCACGCTTACCTCTATCTTTGTGTTAGATGTGTCCATAAAGATTGAGTGGTTAAATTTCAGATGCCTACAAAGAGGAGGAAAAATACCATGCTAGTTAGGCAAATGTGGAGTCCACACGTATTCGGCCTTCCACCCCCTTGTTTTAGTAATTCCTTGATGTGTTTATTTATTTGGTTTGGTGGAGCAATTTCTTAGTGACATAAAATCCATCTGGGGCCCCCAGCACCTCCAAGCATAAAGCCTGTCCATGCTCCTTCCCACGGAATTCAAGGTCCCACGGACCTGGGCCTGCCCTTCCTACCTGGCCTCTCCTTGGCTGCTGGACAGCATGGGTGGTTCCGTGGTATGACACAAAACCCAGGTTCAAGGCCACCCTGACCCTGATGGGATCGCCTGGAGGCTGATGTTGGTGACATGGGCTTGTTGAAGATGACCGCTTTGGCCAGTATCTGGCAGAGTGAGCTCCCCAGAGTGTGGTCACAACCTGCAGGGAAAGGGGAATGACTAGGTCTCTGGCCCTCCAGTTAGTGACCATAAGTTAGACTCCATCATTGTTGATTTTTTTTTTTTTTTTTTTGCGTTAGTGTTCTGGTACATGCAGGTCTATCTACTAGATCTTCTGTCTTCTGTTGTTGTTGTTGTTGTTGTTTTTTCTGGAATGTTCTGAGAACTGCCAGAATCTCCAAGACCATCAGCTACCACTAGGTTGCCCAAACAGTTTTGTAGTCCATGTGTGGCCACCACACTGCCAAACTAACTTGGGTCTGGTGAGGCTGTAGGTGGGTTTTGGCCTCACAAATGTAACGGCCAAGTAACAACAGAGGCAATGCACTGATGTCTTTTTTTTTTTTTTTCCCTAATACTGTTTTGATTTTAAATTAATGAAATAAATATACTTTTAAAAAATAATCCAAACTAAGCATTGCACGCGAGAGCCTCGGAGACTGTCAGCTTAAACCAATCTGAAAGCTATGCCTTTTAATGCAGACATTGGACATGAAAAAGACCTCGTGGGTCATAAAGCTCACCCCCTGCCAATATCACAGCAGCACTGGGCTGGTTTGGGGGGTGTGATTCTCTCAAATTCCCTTCCATCCAAATCAAGGGAGAATTGGGCTGAGTCCTGCCTCTAGTTAGTCACGCCCTGTGGGGTGAGACTCAGCCCTTGCTGGAGCTCCCAGCCGCCCTCTCTGCCCCGCCCCCCCCCCCACAGCCTTGATTTGCAGCCTGCTCTGATCAAAGGAAATGAGACCATTTACCCCCATCACTACCTGACCCTGGACTCTGGCCAAAACCCTGGGCATAGACTTTGAATCTTATGGATGTGCCATGGGATGCGTAAACATCTCCCAGAAATCCCAAGCTAGATCCCCCACTTAGCTACGGGAGACAGGATTGCCCCATCCCTGCTGTTAATCACATTTGCCACCGCCACCTCCCCACCTACAGGGTCTGGCTGGGGCAAAGTGATCCCAGCCCCAGCTCTCCCTCCTGCCCCGCTACCTCACCACTCCAGTGTGAGACAGACCTACCATGTCCCTTCAAGACCACAGCCAGTTTTCTTTCTTTGCTTGTATTTAGATTTTTTTTTCTTTTTAGTAGAGGAGAGCGTGGAGAATGCATCCCAATTTTTAGAGCAGCCTCTTATCCCCGTAGGCTCATTGTCTCTGTCCAGTGAGTTACTGAAGTTTGACACCCTTGGAGGAATATTTTTGTCATAACCCACCGCTTGCTGCACTGTCGATCCAATTATTTGGAACAAGCAATCTGTCATTCTATTGTTCCTTTCCAATAGTTTGACTTTGGTGGCAGTTTTAAAGAAGAAACTACTTTCAATTAAAAAAAAAAAAAAAAAGGAGGTGAGGGGAGCAGTCCAAAACAGCATCTAAGATATCGATTGCTGGGGTTACCGGGGACCAGGGGTCCAAGGACCTGCACACGTAAAAGGACAAAGAGGAACTCTTCCAAATAATGAATGTTCTGGAATTAGTTAACTCAGTCACATGTTCTGGCCACGTTAGAAATAACACTTTTCAAACGCTCTGCCAATGCGTATATCCCCCTGCCACCAAACCCACCAGCTTCCTGGAGCTGTTTACATGAGATGATCTGGTTAGCTCTATTAATTAAAAAGGTTTTTGCTCTCTCTAGCTTTGCTTGATATCAGCAGCTGCAACATCGCAGACATCATAAGTCATGAAATGCATTATGGATATAGACGCATACGATTTCAGAACCACGCGAGGGGATTCCTGATCCAGGAAGGGGTCTTTTCCTTCTCATCTGTAAATGTATTTATTTAAAAAGAAAAGTCATAAAAACATAAGAATTAAATATAATTCAATGACAGAATTATCTTTACAATCGTGAAGAGGGATATCCAAGATTCATGAAAAAAGCAGTTATTTAAAATTAGGGCTAATCTATGAAAACTCAACACATCGACTTGTCAGAATTTGGAGTCCATAGCAAAGGTGAACCCAGGGAGCATTTTCCAACATGGGCCTTGTGTTTATTGACTGGGCCTCCCATAGCAAAGCACCACAGCATGGGAGGCTTCAACAGCAGACAGGACTGATTTCCTTGGAGCTCCAGAGGCTGGAAGTCCAAGATCAAGGTGTCAGCAGGGTTGGCTTCCTCTGAGCCATCTCTTCGTGACTTGCAGATGGTTATGGGTCTTCACATGGTCTGTTCTCTGTGTAGGTTTGTGTCCTAATCGCTTCTTCCAAGAACACACCAGTCAGACTGGATGAGGGCCCACCCTAGTGATCTCATTTTAACTCCATTATCTCTTTAAAAACCCCATCTCCAAATACAGTTCATTTTGAGGTTAGGGCTTCAACATATGAATCTGGGGAGGAACACAAGCAGACCCTTGAAGCTAGGGCAGCGACCTTTGCATTCTTTAGGGTTGGCTTCCAGGTGACACTGTTCTGTGGAAGGTTCCACAGGCTTCATCTTGAAACCTTTTCTAATCCATAAATGATATCCATACCTGCCTACACAGGTCCTTTCAAGCCTCCCTGTTTTTGCATCTTTACCTGGACCTTTCCTCGCCCTACTAACCTGATAATCATTTGCCCTCCAGTCTTCTGCTTTTGCTGGCCCCTTGGAAGCAACCTTCCTCCTCACTCCTCCCCATCCTACAGGCCATTCCTTGTTTCAGGACCCTGTAGCCCTTGATCTCAGGGCTCCCTCAGGGCCAAGGTATCAGAACACGTGTCAGGAGGCGTGTTGTGCACTGAATCCAATACAATTTCATTGTTCTGCAAAATAATCCAGTTTGCAGGTTTATTTTAATTTTGTATACATAAATTAAATTCCAAGTGTTAACATTTACACTGGTCTGGTAGATTCTGAATTTACGAAGTGGATACAAATTTGAATTTATAGCTTTTGGAAGCTATACACAGCAAAGCAATTACTCCAATGTAAAACTAAACAACCAACACATTTTGAAACTTCAGAGAAATATTTCACTGTGATTTTTTATTATAGGACAAATGAGATCCAAAAGTCACACAGATAAATCATTAAATATCTAGGAATAGGCCAGAGGTTCCCTGGCTCCAACACCTTCTACAATTCTGGATCTTTCGGATTCACATCCTTTGGAATATGTGCACAGGGTTCAACCTATTTGGGGTAAGGCATGAAGCCCAGTAGATACAGCATCCTCAAAAAGCTGTCTGCAGGAGGACCAATGCATACAAGAACACCATTAGAAGGATGCCTGAATGATCCTTGTGATCAATGCCACGGAGTGAAAACACCCATTGTGCGCTGCAGTGGTCAGGAAAGCTGCAGAGCAAGGAACATCCCTGCCAGGGAGACCAAAGTAAACCGATGTCAGGGGCAAGAAATGCATGCACGTCCAAATATTTGTTGTGCCACAGAGAAAGGCCACATCCGAGCTTCACATAAACTTGGGTTCATATTTCATTTCTCAACCTGCTTTGGAAGGATCACTAACTTCTTTGTGTCTCAATCATCTTGCTTGTGAAAGGAGAATAATCATCTCGTAAGAATAAGCTGGGTGGCACACAGCCTGGAGAATGCCTGCAAGGCGCCCAGCCCAGCCCATTTTCCAGCACAGTGACCACTGAAAAAGGGTCTTGTTTAAGTTTTACTCTAGGGGAAACTTGACAGAACGTGTAGGAGGAGATATGATTGAGAGAATCTGAAAAAATGTAGAGGCAGAAACTCAAAAGAAAATGATATCCTAGTAATAGACAATTATCTAGAACTCGGCATGTAAATTATGCATATCTATAACTTCTATATGATGAGCATGAAAACATTCGGTGGCAAAACTCCAGGATTCTGCAACCAGAGCAATACAAGACTATGACAGAGTAATGGAGTTTTTGCATGAGAGGGAATTTTCCTGTTACACTTCATCTACAACTGTTACTTTGTAACCTCGTAAGACAAATAACATGACAATATACTATGGCACAGGGGGAGAGGCAGGCCCTTTGCAGAGTGTTCTCTGGAAAAGCCAACTGTCCGCAGTTCAGCATGATGCAAAAGACTCTTGCATCAGAAGGATTAGAGCGAGAAATCTGACTGTGGCGGATGCAATGTGTATTTAAAGTCTTAACCATGGAATGCTGTCAAAGATAGTGAAGGAGGAGTGTGGTCACTCCAGGAACCTGATTCAAAGAGGGAGAAACCCCAGTGGGGAATAGCACTGGATGTAGGCCAAGGTGGGATGGAGACAAAAATGAGAGAATGCACAGAATCAGATCGCAGAGAGAAGCTCCCAGCCGGGATGCAGGGGGAGAGCTTCAGAGTCCATAGTGAGAAAAGATTCGAGATACTGTCAGGCCATTATTTAGTGTGGTTTGCTTATATAGACTGATTAAATTAATTGCTTTTTTAAAAAAATTGAGCCTGGTTTGTTCTACTGTGTGGATTTAGTCTTTTGCAACAAAGGTTTTCTCTTGCCATTATGTACCCAGCATTCAGGATTCCTGAGAGTTTTCACCATCGAGATGGAAAGAGCTGTCAGCAAGAGTGCTAGCTCTTTACATACATGATTTCTTTTTTTTTTTTTAAGATTTTATTTATGAACTTGTCAGAGAGAGAGAGAGGGAACACAAACAGGGGGAGCAGCAGGCAGAGGGAGAAGCAGGCTCCCCGCCGAATAGGGAGCCCGATGCGGGACTCGATCCTAGGACCCCGGGATCGTGACCTGAGCCGAAGGCAGATGCTTAACCGACTGAGCCACCCAGATGTCCCGACATACACGACTTCTTTATGTGTTCATAATGATCCTGAATTTGTTGTTATGCCCATTTTATGGAAATGTCAGGATAAAGAGTAGAATCAGTCCTAGAGCAGAACTGAAGGTGGCACTCTCTGTCAGGTGCAACCGTGTGCTTGCATGGCCCTGAGGGCAAGTGTCTCCTTCAACATGGTGAGTCGGGTTCCTCTCCTGCCTCACCCTAGCTCTGGCTTTGGGAAGTGGCTGCAGGGAGGTAGAGAGCTGGCCTCTATTATTGTGTTGGTTCCATCTGGGCCTTGGATTTCTCCCAGGTGAAACCAGCTGCTATTTGTCAAGACTCTGGTGGCCCAAGGTGCCCTCTCCTGGTGAGAGGCCCCATAAGGAATGGGCCCCAAACCATAGGATCAAGCTGCAGTCCTCGTCCGATGATCACACGTTACACAGACTCAAAGAGGAGCTGTAGCAGGCTCGATGCAGCTCACGCAACCTCAGAGGAACCGGGTCTGGTCTCCAGTGCTACCTGGACACGTAGCCACGTGAAGAGACATGATCTGGGGCCATGTGATTGACTTGCCTCAAGCAGGAGGGCACATGGGAAAACAGGAAGAGGTCCCTGATGATCCGTGCAGTGGAATCTGGCGGGCCCTCGAGCAAGACCCGGCAAGCAGGCCTGAGATGATGGAGATGGCAGAGAGTGGACGCACCCGTCACACAGTCCCTTCCCCTGGAGCAAAACTGCACTTCCACCTTGGCGTGTGGAGCACACAGCGTGCGGGGTCGGGTCGCTTCCCAGCCTGTTTGGTCCGCAAGCCCAACCACCTCCTCCCAGGAGGAGAGGCATGTGCTGTGATTATTGTCTGGGAGGGACATCTGTGATCTCTGCGCTCCAGGCACAGGCTCTGGCAGGACACCGAAGCCGCCCAGACATGCGGCTCGTCCCTCCGTCTGCTTGGGGTGGCCGGCAGCCTGCAAGTCCAGCCACCGCCACCTGTGAGGCCGCATGTTGGGGGATAGGGGAGCATTCCTAGAATAAGATGTCAATTGTCTATTTACGTTGTAGCCAGATGACAGAAGGTAGAGATACAAAAGCTAGGCGCGTTTCCAAACCGAAGGTCTTCCTACTGTGCACATTGCCTGGTGCTGCCTCTTCACTGTACGGAAGAATCACAAGCTCAGGTGAAGGAACTGACTCCTGGAAATCCTGGATCGAGAGCCCAGACCTCCTCGCTGAGTTTAGAACATTCCGAGTCCATTCAGGGAATGCAGACTTTTGGCTAGGACTTACAGCAGGCTCAGGCCCAAGAGGACCACCACCTGTGCTCTGAAGATCCATGTCCTTCTAAACTCGGAGTTAAATTTCAAACTGTTTTCATTCATTTAGCAGCCCTCGATCAAAGGCAATGCATATATAGGAAACCCGAAGAGAAATAAGGCTTGCCGCAGCATCAGTTTATGCTGTTTGTTAGTTTAGTTGGTTTTGCTTCACCTGCCCACTTTGGTCTCTAGAACACTGACCCCAGCATAGCGGTTAGTTGGGTCTACCTCTGCAATGTATGTATTTATACCATTGCTAAATGATTCCTTCATGTTCTCTACTGTGAAAATGTCATTTTTGCTATACACTTAAACAGAGTATAAATAACCAAAAACCAAGGCTCTCGTAACAATCCCTCTACCTCTTAGCAAAATGCCATGAAAAGAATACTCTATATCTTGGGCAAATTCAGACCCTGTTTTCCTGCAATTTTTAAAAATTTAATTATCAAATATTTGGTGGGTTCTTTCTATGTTTTGGACATGTCCTGATTCCGTTTTATAGTGTCTACCCTGACTTCCTTTTGTATATAACACTTACCACTTTTAATAACTATCCAGGTGCAGAGCTGCTTCCATGAATTGTGTCTTTTAGGATGTGATGTGCAGCATTATTTTCTATAGCTACAATTGTAGTTTTAACACAAACTGTCCCACCTAATGTAACAGTTGAGATTCCGTGCATTTCAAAGTGTTCCGTGGAATGCTCACTGCCATCAACTGGCTCTCTGTTCTCTGCAACCTCTCATCTAACCTGAGTTGTAAACGCAGAGGTGAAGTTTGTCAGGGAGAGGGCAGTTTCCATATCAAATCTGACCTGAAAACAGGAATTCTCACTATACAAAAGGGACCCATGCATTATGTGATTCTTACTGGTTTGTAATAGAAAACATCTCTTCCCCAGCATGCAGGAGTAGCTGCCAAGCCCTCTCAATACAATCATGTCTCATAGCTTGGGCAGGCTACACAAGTTTCTGCAGTGAGATCAGAAGCCCACTTTAATATAGAGCTACTCTATGACCCAGCAATTGCACTCCTGGGTATTTACCCCAAAGACACAGATGTAGTGAAAAGAAGGGCCATATGCACCCCAATGTTCATAGCAGCAATGTCTGAGATAGCCAAACTGTGGAAGGAGCCAAGATGCCCTTCAAGAGATGAATGGATAAAGAAGATGTGGTCCATATATACAATGGAATATTACTCAGCCATCAGAAAGGATGAATAACCAACTTTTACATCAACATGGATGGGACTGGAGGAGATTATGCTGAGTGAAATAAGTCAAGCAGAGAAAGTCAATTATCATATGGTTTCACTTATTTGTGGAACGTAAGGAATAGCATGGAGGACATCAGGAGAAGGAAGGGAAAAATGAAGGGGGTAATTGGAAGGAGAGATGAACCATGAGAGACTTTGGACTCCAAGAAACAAACAGGGTTTTAGAGGGGGTGGGGTGAGGGGATGGGTTAGCCCAGTGATGGGTATTAAGGAGGGCACGTACTGCATGGAGCACTGGGTATTATATGAAAACAATGGATCGTGGATCACCACATCAAAAACTAATGATGTATTGTATGGTGACTAGTATAACATAATAAAATAAAATTAAAAAAAAAAAGAACCCCACTTTACCTCACCACTGTGAGAGATCTGCCAGGCAGGGTAGATTTAACACCTTCCAAGAGCTTCTTGAAGAGAAAAATATACATATGCCCTGGAGAGAAATGCAAAGGGAAACTGTCACTGTTTTCTAGTTTCTGTTGATAAGGAAACTGAGTTTCTTAGAGTGAATTGATTGATGGACTGTTATATTTAAAATACCTTCAAATAATTTGACGCTGTCCATATCAAACGCATCTTGGTTCTCTCATTTAAAAAACAATTTAAATTTTTAGTTTTTCAATAAGAAATATTAAGATAAAATGCCAAGGGTTTATAATTTTGTGATTATATAATTATATTATAATTTTATGGTACATTTTAAAATTTTATAATATACTATAATTTTATAATAGATTTAAAAATAATATATCCATTACATCAGCAAATATTTATTGATTGGGCATTCTTTTGGATGATAAGTATAAAGTGGGGAGCAGAATAGATAGTGTCCTTACTCTCAAAAATTTAATAAGAAAGACAGTAATCCTGATTAAATTAAACAACAACATCACAATGGTGATAGCCAATAGGCAAATACTTACATAGGGGATGTGATAGTGCCCGGCTAGTGACTTCATGTTAACTGTTCACGTAAGACCTCTCTGCAGACGGGACGTTTGAGCCAAATCGATGTGATGACAGGGTGGCTATAGAGAGATGGGTGGGGGGGAGCATTCCAGGCTGAAGACACATCTAGTCAAGGCTCTAAAGCAGGAAATAGATGGAATATTTAACATAAGGAAAGGACAGTGTGTGCAGCAAAATGGGCAAGAGGGTGGGAACGGAGCATCAGGGCTGATGTGAGTACGAGCCAGAGGGTCTGGGAGCCAGGGCAGGGAGTTTGGATTTTATTGTCTGTGTGATGGAAATGCGATGGCATCGATGCCATAGTATTTCTATTTCAGTAACATCACTCTGGCTACTAGGTATGGGGTAAGTGGAGGTGGGGAGCATGGGTCCAAGTAGGTAGACCAGGTGGGAAGCAATCTGAGTTGCCCAGAGAAAAGAGGATGCCCTACCTTAACTTCTGAGCTTCCTGCTGTGATGTCTTCAGTCTTTGGTTTTCATGGCACTGACTGAACTCTCCTTGCCACTTGAAGAGTTTTATGGGCTTCTCTTATCTTCCACATCAACTTCCCAAAGACTGAAACGAAATTTCTGGATACCTGGATATGAAGTCCTGCACTCAGGAGGCACTTAATGGACCTGGGACTGAGAAAAAAATGTGAATTGTCATCTCAGCAAGTCAAAACGATGGGTCCCTGCTGGGCAGTGTCCTGTGACGTTGGCCCAGAAGGGAGAGGGGAAAGGAAGGTGCCTTGAATCAGAAGCCATATGCTGAGTTTTCAAATAGCTCCATTTCCAAGAGGTCAAGGGAGAGGAAAGGCATCGCTAACGAGGTGCTATGGACTGACTATTTGTGTCTTCCCGAAACTCATGTGAAATACTAATGTCCAAGGGGATGGTATTAGGAAGTGGGGTCTTCGAGAGGTGATCAGATATTGAGGGTGGAGTGCTCATGCATGGGATTAGTGTTCTTTAAAAAGGGACCCCAGAAGAGCTCTCTCTCCTTCTCTCCGCCATGTGAGGGCACAAGAGAAGCTGGCCGTCTGCAGCCAGAGAGAAAGCCAATACCAGAAGTGCGCAGGCGGGCACCCGGCTCCTGGACTTCCAGCCTCTGGGACTGTGAGAAAGGTTTCTGTTGTTTATAACCACCCAACTTGTGCTACTTTGTTCCGGCAGCCAGGTCAGAACAAAGAAGGAACCGACAGAGGCAGAGAGGCAAGAAGGTATGCCAGGCCCTTGAGTCAGGGGTGCTTGCAAGGAGGGAAGATTGGCAGCAGATGTGGAGTCTGCAGAATTTTAAGTAGGGGAGTGACCTAACTGGCCTCTTTTCTAGAAGAGTCCTCTGGTTAAGATGAACAGAAGCGATCAGAGGGTTCAGGAGAGGTTGTGGTTAGGAGTTAATACTTTATTCCCAGAGCGATTAGAAAGTCACTTTGGCTAGGGCGCCTGGTGGGCTCAGTCAGTGTAGCATGCAACTCTTGATCTCGGGGTTGTGAGCTCGAGCCCCACATTGGGTGTAGAGATTACTTAAAAATAAAATCTTAAAAAGGAAAAGAAAAGAAAATCACTTTGGCTAATGTAGTAATGGTGCTAATTTTTTGAGAAGAGGTGACAGTTTCCCAACTTGGGTGCCATTCCCAAATCCCTAAATCTAAAACAATGCTGCCTGATAGATGTAGAAGGCAAGACACATATAAGTGCAAATGTTCTAGCAGCCACATTAAAAAGTGCAAATACAAAACAGAGAAGTCCATTTTAATAATGTATTTTCTTGAACTCAGCATGTCCAAAATATTATCATTTGAACACATAAATCAGCATAAAGCATCCATGAGACATTGATTCACATCATTTTTTTCATGCCAGGTCTTCAAAATCTGGATAACACTCAGAGGACACCTGTGTGACCTATCTGTATTTAAGGGCTTAATAGTGAAGTATACTAGAGGCTATCAGAGTGGGCAGCTTTGATCTAGAATGTTCTAGAGGCCCACTTGAAAACTTAGCCAATGACCTCCTGTACAAATTCATCATCTGTGTCCCATCATAAATCCTGAACTGGATCCAGGAGACCCCGATTCTAGCTGTAGCCCTTCCACAAAGTTGCTGTAGGATCTTGAGGCACCGTAATTCATGGCTTGGACATCAGTCGTGCCTTCTCTAGCTGAGAGGGCTGGAAGTAATGATCCCTTTCAGCCCTGAGGCCCAGGGATTGACTACTTTCTGGGCCGTGGAAGTGCGGGGGGATTCCGGGGGCCTGGAAGGGATTCAGTGTGTGGACGTCTACTTTCGTTCACGCTGTTGTTCCAGCCCACACCTTTCGGATCGGATACGGGGGCAGGCTCAGTCAGTTACTGGACTGGAAGCTTGCGGGTGCGCCTCCTGGGCCGTGGGAAGTAGGCAGGGTGGCTTAGCTTCGGGGCTAGTCCCATGAGTCAGGACTAAGCCCAGTGGCGCCAGGGGCATGATCAGAGATAAGAGGCGGCTCGGACCAGATCTCCGGATTCATCACCAGCTGCCCCAAGTTACTTCTTGCAAAAGATGAGGTGCTAACCTGTCTGGCCTGGGTGCATTTCAGCATGGGGAATTAGCCCACACCTGAATTCCCCTAAGAGCTTCAGCTGGCCAGAACTTTCTCCACTTTTAACTCCTCCCCTTGCAATGGATTCAGCCTGAGAATTGCCAAGTGATATGGGTATGTAAGAACCTTTCCTGTGGAGCAGACCCAGAGCTCCTAGAGGCATCCCCTCACTCCGAGTTAAGAAAAGAGATGGGGTACTTACACACAGAAACAGATGGATAGAAAACTACGAGACAGACAGACAGGGAGACAGAGGGTCACTATGCATATAAATATACACCCACACATTTGTCTTCAAAATTAGCAATTATTCTAACGTCTCAAATTTCTAGGAGAGTGCACAGACCAGAAAAGTGGGCAAAATTTGATACGATACGGAGAAGTGAAAATAAATTTCAGCAGATCCGTTCTTTAAAAGTCCTGTGATTTTCTCACTTAAAAAAAAAAAAAAAAAAAATCACCAGACCCTAATCAAAGCTTGGGATGTTCCTTTGCATGCAGTTCTAACAGATCTGATTAACAGGATAATTATGACAGGATCGAGTGCTGACTTGTATCAGAAATCTGCTTCCTGCCCCCACCCTGGATTGATGGAGCCTGGGGAGAGCTTCACTACCCTGCTCCAGCCAACTAGCTCGGGTCCTTAACCTGAGCTCCACCGCCTTACCAAATACTCTCTCTCATTGCCTCTGCTCCTGTATTATTCACTTTCTCAACTGAAAATTATGTATGGAAGTTTTTTTCAAAATAGGGGCCAGGACCAACTTTATTATAGTTGTTTGGGCTGCCAGTTGAAAAGGATGTATCTGGGTCCCACCCACCCTAGGACTTCTGAATTAGATTGGTCTTCGTAACAAGTATCCAGGTTGTTCTAATGTTCCTTTACTGTTGGAAATGTTCTAGAAAGTCAGTGGTTTTCTCATCCTTTCTTGTACCTTGGAATCATCTGGCAAGTTTTAAAAATACTATCTGGGTTCTGCCTTCAGATACTCTGACTTAATCGGTATGTGGTGTGGCCTGGGCATCAGGATTTTTAAGAACTCCTCATTGACTCTAACGTATGACCAAGCTTGAGAACCACTATTTGAGTTTAGGTTATATCCTCTGCGCTGGCCTGGTGATCTTTTACATTTACTTATTTTTTATTTAATTTTAAAGATTTTATTTATTTATCTGACAGAGAGAGAGAGAGAGCACAAGCAGGGGGAGCAGCAGAGGGAGAAGCAGGCTCTCCGCTGAGCCAGGAGCCTGACATGGGGCTCCATCCCAGGACCCTGGGATCATGACCTGAGCCAAAGGCAGACGCTTAACCAACTGAGCCACCCAGGTGCCCCTGGCCTGGTGATCTTTTAAAAGATACTGAGTGCCTCCAAGATACACAGACAGGTGGAAAATGTGTGCGTGCGCGCGCGTGTGCGCACACACACACACACACAGGGACTCACACTCATCCCACCTGCACAGTGTACCTGTCCCAACCTTGCCATGTTTTCAGCCCTTTCTGGAGGCCCCAGGCATAATCCTGAAAGTCAGTCACAACCCAGGCTGTAACACCTTGAAGTTGAAACTTAATATTATGAACCAGGCAGGAGAATATTTTTTGCATTATCCTGTTTATTCACTTTGCTGTAACCTTCACTCATTAGTGAAAATCCCAACACTCAATTCTCAGTGCAAAGAGTAAACACACAAACATATCCAGACCACCCTTCTCATGGCCCACTCGGCTTGCAGGCCCAGGCATACGGATACCCCCTTAGTCCCTGTCCCATATCCCAGCCGTTATTTATATGATTATCATTTTGAATGTTTGGGCCCTGGAGTGGAGGTGATCTGACTCTTGCAAAAGTCACTTAATGCTTATACTCCAGAAACGCAATGCATTTTTTTCCTGTTTAGTAAATATCTTCTCCATTGATAGTTTAATTTATTTTCAAGGCTGCAGTTTCCCACAGGGGCTAGGAAATGAGTTTGAGGATGACCAAGGCCAAGTGGAGGGTATGCCTTCAGAACAGCATACAGACTGGTTTCCAGACCTGGTTCTCCTGGACCCCAGGCCCCTTGTCACTTTGTGGCACTGGGATCAAGTCAGGACACCCACTCTTTTTTCCTACAACACTCCCCACTGCGTAGCCTCCTGGCTGGTGTAATTTCCTAGGGCATTTTGCAAGGAATCTGCATTTAGGTAGTACATCTTAGAACATTGAAGACCTGACATTTTCTGTGCATCTTTTCTTCCGCCTTTTTTGGATAGGGAAAGAGTGATTTTGTATCACCTTAGATAAGGAGGGTTACAGCACAAATTTTAGCCTATTATAAATATTGAAAAATGTATCAATCCTCTATTCTGCACACCCCCGAAACCATCTGACAGACCCCCTGGGATCTATTAAGTAGACAGGTGACAAGCTCTCAACTGTACTCATTCTCCCTTTAACTTAAATGCAACTAACCTCTTTTTTCTTCTGTTGAAAAGTAGATGTGGGGTTGGTGAGTTAATAATGTAGACTTTTTTCTTCATAAAAAAATGTTCTTTTTCTGTTTGTGACTGGGTGCTATTCTTCTTTCTTCACTTATAAATTATGAGCTTTCTAACTTTTTATATATGAAAATATATATATATAAGCTTATATATATATTTATATAAACTTCAAGTAGAATTGTGGCTCAAGACTTAATGAATTAAGACTTAATGAATTATTTGAGCCTTAATTTGCCATTTTTTTGTGTCTAAAAATTAATATTTTCTGAGGGGTGTCTGGATGGCTCAGTTGGTAGAGCACTCAATTCTTGATTTTGGGGTCATAAGTTCGAGCCCCATGTTGGGTGGAGAGTTTACTTAAAAAAAATAAAGAAAGAAACTTTTGGTTTGACCAAAAGTCAAACCTTATGATATATATAAAAAAGTATTGCAATGATATGATCTTTTTTTTTCTTTTTCTACTCTCTCTGAACATTTTAATTCATTTGCAAAGGAAAAATGTTCAAATAAAAATGCCTCCCACCCATGTCACTCATCCTTCTTGTTTTGATGTGAAAGATCATGGCCAGATGAATCTCAGTTGGAAATTGTGGTAGGTGGCCTCCAAAGTGGCTCCCAGCGAACCACTTGTCCTGGTGTTCACAGTCTTGTATGGACCTTTCAAGGCTGGACTGGACAGTGAGTAGAATACGGCAGTTAACTTTCAAGGCTAGATTATAAAAGGTTCTGTAGCAGTCTTCCTCAGTTCTTAGATAGTTTATTCTGGGGTAAGCCAGCTGCATGTCATAACCAGAATGGCCAGATATATTAAATAAATACATGGGACTCCCAGCTAAATTTGAGTTTTAGATAAGTGATGTTTTTCTTTAGTATAAGTATCTCCTACATAATATTAGAGACATACACATGTACTAAGAATTTTTCCCTGTTAATCAGGAATTTAAATTTAAGGAGGTGTTCTGTATTTTATCTGGCAATCCTAATAATGATACTTAATTAACCTCATGAAAGAGCTACATACACAGAGGGGAACTGAAGCCCGCAACCAACAGCCAACACCAACTTGACAGGCATGTGAGTGAATTATCTTGAAAACAGACCCCTAAGCCCCAAGCATGCTATCTCATGAGATGCTCTAGCCAGAATTGGCCAAAGTACTCTCAAATTCCTGACCCACAGACCCATTCCTGACCCGCAAATTCTTGCACCACAGACACTGTGAAAGCTAATACATAATAATAATAATAATAATAATAATAATAATAATTACTATTATTATTGTTATTTGTTTATTTTTAAAAAGTTTTATTTATTTATTTCATTTATTTAATTATTTAGAGCAAGCACGAGCAGGGGCAGGTGGGGGAGGGGCAGAGGGAGAGGGAGAGAGAGAATCTCAAGCAGACTCTGAGCTGAGCACAGCGCCTAACTCGGGGCTCAGTCTCAAGACCCCCAGATCATGACCTGAGCCGAAATCAAGAGTCAGACGCTTAACTGTCTGAGCCACCCAGGTGCCCCATTTAATTATTATTATTTTAAAATAATTTTAGGATCTGTTATGCAGTCATAGGTAATAGATAGCTAACGGAGAGCTTTTGATTTGGGGAGGTTTTTCATAGCTTGTTTTTATTTCTATTTTATAAAAATAGATCTATATCACTGTATCTAGCAAAGGGGAGTTGCATGTCTTGATTAAGATACCTCCAGGGAGGATAATGTTTGTCAGTTAAAGGGGCTTAGGTTGGGATTAGGAAGGTTCCCGAAGGGACAGAAGAATTAAATGTGATCTACTTCCTTTGAGTTCCCTTAAGAGTTGAATTGGAAAAAAAATAAGACCAGTTGACAAACCGGGAAGTCAGGAGTTATCCTGAAAACAAGAGCCAAACTCAGATTAGGAGCTGGGGTGAAGCTGAATGGAATTAATGCCAGGAGTTATGAGTGAAGAGGGTCTTGGCCAATTTCCTGGGAGCAACCTGGAGTTTCTTGGCTTGCCATCACTGACTGCGACTTTCCTACCTTCTTCATACTCTTTATTATGCAGCAAAGGTACCTGAGTAATTTGCACTGGGGCTTGGAAGGATCCTGGCAAGAGTGTACTCAAAATCCCATCCCTTTCTTTTATAGGCTCAATATTGTTGTAATGAAGGGTGGGTGTTGGGCTGAGTGGCCCTCTCTAAAGTCAGTCATTAGGAGCAAACTTCAAATGGAAATTCATCTTTAGGGATGTAGAATGAGGTCATGGTCTCACCAGCAGGGCCCTTGGCTTATAGGAAAAGCTGGTTTCAGCAGCACTGAGACTAGAAGCCCCTCTAGATCCTGGCCCCCACCTCCCTAGCCTTATGGTCATTAGGTGGCTATAGTTCTGGCCTAAGAAGCCCAGAGCAGCAAGATAATCACAACAGAAGGGATAAGCATGCACTTGACTGTGGAGGACCCATGCCCAGTGGTGATGTCGTCCGTCATTGTCATTGATGCCTAAAGTCATATATGAAAGAAGATCATATTTGTATATCAAGTGAAGTCATCCCTGTTGGTTTCATGTTTCATAAGGTAAGCCTGGAAGGTTGTCTGGGCCTGGATTATGAGTTTTAAAGGCCAGACTGGGAAGCTTGAGCTTAATGTCATAAGCCAGTGATTCTTGCACTTTAATGGGTATTGGAATGACTTTGAGAGCTTTTGGAAACAGTTGCTGGATGCCATACCCAAGTGTTTCTGAATCCGTAGGTCTGGGTGGGACCCAAGAGTTTGCATTTCTAAGATTTTATTTATTTATTTTGAGAGAGAGAGAGAGATTGTGTGTGTGCAGGGGAGGGGTAGAAGGAGGGATAGAAAGAGAATCTCAAGCAGGCTCCGTGCTGAGTGTGGACCCCATCGTGGGGCTCAATCTCATGACCCTGAGATCATGACCTGAGCCGAAATCAAGAGTCGGACACTCAACCGACTGAGCCATCCAGGTGCCCCAAGAATTTGCATTTCTAGCACCCTCCTGGGTGATGCCCGTGTTGCTGGTCCCGGGACCACACTTTAGGAACCAGTGCTGTAAGCAGCAAAGTGTCAGTGCTGACTAAGCAGAGAAATATCACAAACCAGTGGAAGGTTCCAGTTTACAATTACAGACCTGCAACAGGATACACAAGTCAACAGAGGGGCAGAGATTCAAGACCAAGTCCAGCTGAGGAAATCCTACAGAACAACCAGAATCCTCCTATAATGCCTAGAGCTTGCTATTTGTGCCTGCCTTTTACTCTGATGGATATTGGCCTTCTACATGTGCTCTTAGTTAAGAAATCATGAAGATATTTAAGGTTGCTGTGAAAGCTTGAGGCTTTTTCCATGCAAATATGCCTAATGCCGCACTTTATTGGGACGGGTGATGCCCTTGTTTTTAGCGTATGTGGAGCTGAGATCAGAGGCAAAGGAGGTCGGAGGCTCTGACTTGAGAAAATTCCACACGGTTTACTTCCAAACTGACCTCCGAAATCCTCCGCTCTGCCACCGAGAAAAATTCTCCTTGAGGAAAGAAACATGTATTTTGTGTGTGTGGCACTGTGTGGTTGGCGGGAAGGAAGCTGAGATTTTTCTACCTTCCCAACCAGACTTCCAGTTCGGAGCTTGCCAAACTCAGTCCGCAGCTGACACCAAAGACAGAAAGTAATGTTGAGCGGCTTTCTTCTTTTGTTCCCCCCCTTTGTTTTCTCAAAAGTTTTCAACAGACGAAATAATACTCCTTCTGCTCCCTGCCCCTGCCATAATGCAGTCCATTTGTCTAAATTACAGACTTCAGCAATTATCTGTGCTTTCTTCAGAGTGAAGGCAGATTATCTCCACTCTGAGTGAAGGTGGCAAAGGCACCAGTAGAATCATTGCTCCTATTTTTCTGTAGGGAGGAGGAGAAAAGTACTGTGTACCTACCGTGGGCTACACATGTATATGTTATCTCATTGGATCCTCCCTCCAACCCGATGAGTCAGATATTGTCATTGTTCCCATTATTCTTTTTTTAATTTTATTTTGAATAATTTTAGCCTGACGGAAGAGTTGCAAGGATAGTACAGTTTCCATATACTCTTCACCCAGCATCCCATAATGTTAGCATCTCACATATCCACAGTGTATTTTTTAAAATTAAGAAGTTGACATTGATCTGTTACTATTAGCTCAATTACAAGCTTTATCCAGATTTCACCAGTTTTTCCACTAAAACCCTTTTCCTGTTCCCAGAGCCCATCCAAGATACTACATTATTTTTGGTAGTCATGTCTCCCTAGTCTCCTCTGATTTGTGACAGTTTCTCAGAACAGTGACAGTTTCCTTCTTTTTCATGACTTGGACACTTTTTAATGAGTATTTTGTGACAAGTCTCTCAACATTGATTGTTCTAATGTTTAGGCAGAGGTTAGGGATTTGGGGAAAGAAACATACAGATGTGATGTGATCAACCCCACTCTGCAGATGAGAAAACCAAAGTTCAAGGTGATTAAAAAAATTGGCGAAGGTCATCCAACCTGGAGTCATTGTCATTGCAGATTTCTGAGCCAATGTTCTACCAACACTCTTCTGGAGGGAGCATGAGATCAAAGGTTAGCCCTAGAGACAATGGGAAGAGATTGCCTTATGGGGAAAAGCCCACTTGAGGGGGAATGATCCCCCTCAGAATGATCTTTATTCTTGAGTGTCACCCGGTCCAGGGAGGGGACCACCTCTAGATGCTTTAAAGTTTAAAATGTGGTCTGGGGGGACATTGCTTCAGCCATGTTTAGATTTTACCACTTAGTTTGGGCCATTTCTTTTCCATTCGAAAGACACCTCTTCCAGCGGTCTATCATCTGTTTCACAGTGTGTTTGTTTGCATCTCTTTCCCATTTATTACTAGCTTAAGGGGGAAACAGTAAAATTTCTTAAATGATTTGTGTGTTTTTATAACATTTTTGCTAACATGAGATTCATTTAGCCCTAAAACAAGTCATCAGGTTTTCAAGTGAGTCCAAATCCTTCACTTACAAACTGGGGAAACTGAGTCTTAGGATGGAGAAGAGGAGTCAGTCAGTATTAAGTCACTCATCTAACCCACTTATTACCCTTACTTTTTAAATAAATACGGTGAAGCAAGCATTAAGATCTTCATTTGAAACATGAGGCAGTCATGAGAATTATCACTCAAGTGGGTGGTTTTGATGGTGGAAGCAATCCTAGAAAGCAGCCAGAGAGTCCCAGCCTTAGCCTAGAGCTTTCTCACTTCTACCATCCTGTTGGATCAAGCAAAACAGAATTTGCCAAAACATGTGATGACCTCATAGTCTGAAATTAGTGATAAATCAATAGTCAATGTATTGCCTCCTACTAAATTGGCACCTAAGTGTTACCAAGCCTTGGGCGTATTTGCCAATACTCTTCGTCATTCTAAGAAGAGCGAGGCTGTGCATAGGAGCTGAAACAGGATCCTGAATTGATTGCCTTTAATTTTTTTTTTCCCCAGATGCATAGACAGATACTCTAAAAGAAGCTTCTTTCTCCCACCACACTCCTGCATTGATTAAGTGATGCTTTTATTCATTCAACACACATTAAGAATTATCTAGGTATAACATATTGTCTTAGATGCTTTGAGACATATAATGGGTGAATCAGGTGAGTCCAATCCTTAAAGATTTTATTTTTTGCACTGAGCGATGTGGTGTGTGTGTTTGTGTGTGTGTGTGTGTAAAGTTATATAGTTTCTAATACATAATAATTGTCACAATATCACCCAGGGGCTCCTGGTTGGCTCAGTTGGTTAAGTGTCTGCCTTCGGCTCAGGTCATGATCTCAGGGTCCTGGGATTGAGCCCTGTGTCTGGCTCCCTGCTCAGCAGGAATCCTGCTTCTCCCTCTCCTCCCTGCTCATGCTCTCTCTTGCCATCTCTGTCTCTCTCTCTCAAATAAATAAATAAAATCTTTTTTTTTTCAGATTTTATTTATTTATTTGACAGAGAGAGAGACAGCGAGAGAGGGAACATGAGCAGGGGGAGTGGGAGTGGAAGGGGGAGAAGCAGGCTTCCCACCGAGCAGGGAGCCCAATGCGGGGCTCGATCCCAGGACCCTGGGATCATGACCTGAGCCAAAGGTAGATGCTTAACCGACTGAGCCACCCAAGCGCCCCTAAAATCTTTAAAAATATATTATCATTTCCATTTTGCTTCTCAAAGAGGTTCTTTCCATGCTTGTGGCGCTCACGTTAGTAATGAAAAAAATTCACACCCAGATCTGTAGAAGTCTTTTAATGCCCCTCTCCTGTGTTGTTCTAACAAGGAAGAGAAGACGTGCTCCTGAGATGTGATGAGGCACACTGTATAATGTGATCACCAAAAATTAAAAGGTGGTTAGTGACAACTACAAACCGGATTGTTGGCTTGTGTATAAAGGAAGATTTTTTCTTTGCACCCAGAAAATTCATGAAAAATTGCATGGAGGAGGCAATGCTAGATGGCTTCTGTGCTGAACATCTTTTTTGTTTGTGCTGCACCAACATCCCATCCCCATTCTTCTCTATGCCAAGTCCATGTGCTTCTTAACAGAACTGAGGCTCCAACTCCAGGGATGGGACAGTGACGCACACCTGGACATTCATAGTTAAGGACAGTCGTATGACCCAGAACACACTAAGGAGAAGAGGCCCTGGGATTCTGCAGGAAAGGGGTCTTTTTCTCTATCACCGTCTTTGCCGTGATGACGGGAAACCTGACTAAGACAGAAACCAACAAAGGGGAAATCAGCCAAAGAACAAGAAGGGCAGTTTCTTACAAGTATCATTTGTATGACTGGATCCAACTATGCCTGAAGTTGTCCTAGCCCTGTATTTCTCAATTACTTGAGGCAATAATTAAACTTCTATCGCTTGCCGTCAAAAGATTTCAGGTTAATTTATTCTTGTAAGAGGGAAAGAACTTTGTCAGTTCATAGTATAGCTAGGGAGAAAGAAGAACAGAAGGACCGGCGGAAATGACAAATGGCTTCCACCGGCTGAGAGGCCTGCCCTTTGAACCATTGCTTGGGGAGACATTCTGAGTTTAAAAGGTGTCTCCCTAAAAGCCAGGCCTCAAACGCTTCTGAGCAAACTAGAGATCAGCATCAGAATCTTATTAAAACCTCAACAGTTTGAATGGGTTTTCAACTTAGCAGAATCAATTTTGTTCTTCCTAATTCAATTTTAGATGAGTGTTAGAACTAACAGGAAAAAAAAAATTAATAGTCACTTCAACCCTTTTAAAGCAGTAACTGCCCTCTTGTCTTTACCATATCATTTACGTAGCTCCTATTTTTCCCCTGAAGGGAGAAGAGGCAGGGGAGAAAAAAATATATATATAAAAGTGCATTTTCCTTTATCATCAAAATGTATCACAGCTCCCGAACTATGTGTGTTTCGGCTGCCGGGTATAAATGTGCATGATTTCATAAAAGAAGTACGGAACTCCTCAGTGCAATTCCACACCCAGGGTAGCTCCTGAGAGTTTTTTGAATTTCTAGTTTCCAGTTAGAGGTCAGCTGCAGAACCTTTCCTGGGGGTGGCCAAATTAAAGCTCGCTATCCGATGAATATGCCTTAATGTCTGACAACAGTAATAATAGCTTCTGTCTCTGAGCACCTATTCTGGGCCAGGCCCACTCAGGCATTGATTTAGTGACTATTTATTAAATACCTCCCATGCGCCTTCAGGGATAGCATTTAATCCTCACGGCAATCAGACGAGGTGGCTGCGAGGATTAATTAAGGCTGTGCGAATACCACACCTGGAAAGGGATGGAGCCAAAATAAAACAGGGAGCAGGAAAATACAGAAGGCCCCAGACAAGACCCCACCTGATATCTGGGAGACGTGAGCCTCCTGGCGGAGTGTCTTTGGAGCTGTGGCGTGTAACCGGGGCGAGCTGCCCCTGTCCCCCACCCCACCCCCCAAACACACCCATGTGTTTTTTTCTCTCTTCGAAAGCAGGTGGCTGCCTAGGTAGCCTGGTGTTCTCCAGTGAAAGACTGGCTAATAAAACATGTTAGAAATCCTTTTCAGGATTTTAAGAATAATTTTATTTACAAATAAAAGACGAAAAACCTGATGTGGAATTACAGTAATTGCTGAGCTACAGTTAAATGTCTTTTTACAAATCAGGTTAGTCCTATTTATTGATTCTTTGAAAGGTAGCCTGCTCTTTAAGACTTTCAAAGCCAAGGGTTGGCCATAAATCCTGGTGAAACTGGAATGGGGGGATATTTGGGGGGAGGCCTAATGACAGAGGATCCCATTTGACTGACATTACGCTCATGGAGTCTGTGATAATTCGGCGCGGCCCCAGGAATCGGCAGAGACGCCAGCCCCTCTTTGGTTCTCTCTGCCCATCCTCTCTGGCTCTCTCCCACTTGCTGAATACATTTTCCAAAAAGGCTACATGCTCCCTTTTTTTAGGACTGTGAGTTCTTGAAATGTTCTCCTTGGTTTTGCCTTTTACAAATTAATTACAGTTGAAACTTGCTGCTAAATCCAGAGAATGTGGTCCTGTTTGCGGCAAGGTTTTTCTTACACTGGTCCCTAATCCTAGACAACTTCAATTCTTTCTTCATGTGATTTCAGTACAAAGCAGATTTTGGATGGCAAGTCATCAGAAGTCTACAAAACTGAATGTATTTTATCTTTGTTTTTGTTGCAAGTTTTTTTTTCCCCCCCCTCCCCACCCCCACCCCTCCTCTGGATAGATAATGCCAGGGCAAAAAAATGTCTGGGGAAGGGTTCGGCTTAGGTCTGTCAAGCCTAAAAACCCTTAATCCTTCCCTTCTCTGTAATGAGTTTGAGACGCCGACGATTTGGTTTCCCCCAAGCCTTTCTGGGTATGATCCAATCAATGTTTAATTTCCCCAACTGGCTCTGTGAGAAGATTTATTTCCTTGTGTTTATCTTGCAAACAATATTTGTTCTAAAGTTTGCACAAAACAAGGAGGGAATGCTGATTTTTCCATTGATTTATTTATTTATTTTAAGAAAGAGGTTTTTACAGAGAGGAAAATGTACCATGGAGAGAGAGCCGTAGGTGCATGCTGGTAGGCTAATCAGGCTTCAGCAAACAAGCAAGATGGAAACCCACTCTACTGGGCACTCTCTCTCCCACCAGCCACCTCCATGCTGTGACAACTTCCCTTCAGCAGGAAGTTCCTGTTGAACTGTTTCTACCAATCCTGTCTCTGCACCCATCCCTCGAATGTCCACGGAACACATCCTCGGGATCTTCTTGTTCTCCAGTCTTAAGTCCTTTGGTTCGAGTTCTATGGCCTCCATGGAAATGTCCTCTACCCACTCTCAAGGGCCACCACTCCATCGATTGTCTGCTACATCACTAGTCTTCATTTCACCCATGCCCCCTTTCTCCTTAGTCACCTAGAAAAGATGGGTCTTTTTCTTAGGGCCGACCAGAGGGTCTGGTTTGACATAGGTGCTTAATACCCAATAGCCAGTTATTCAATTGCTAAAATTAGCCATTCTTGGATTTTTGAAATCATTTCATCACTTTATAAAATAAACACATTCACATAATATGAATACTTGAGCAAAACAAACAAAACTGCACAGAAAAAGTTACAAAATGCTGTCATCTAAAAAATGTCAACTATTATTTAACAGTTGGTCAACATCATTTCACACTCCCCTCTCGTGCATACACCTGGATAAAAGTCTAGAGAGTTAGCTTGGTATACAGACGGAAGCGACTTGGGAAAAAAAAAAGTCCCATTTATTATACATACGACTGTTTGGATTTTAAGAATAATTTTATTTACAAATAAAGGACGAAAAACCTGATGCGGAATTACAGTAATGGTTGAGCTACAGTTAAATGTCTTTTTACAAATCATGTTAGTCCTTAATACTGGATTCATTTACTAAAAAAAAAAAGAGTGATCAAGAATTAGAACTTGGGAATCATTAGCATTATCTGATTCTTTTTATTTATTTATTTATTATTATGTCATGTGAATCATCATACATTACATCATTAGTTTTTGATGTAGTGTTCCATGATTCATTGTTTGCATATAAAACCCAGTGCTCCATGCAGAACGTGCCCTCTTTAATACCTCATCACCAGGCTAACCCATCCTCCCACACCCCTCCCCTTGATTCTTTTTAAAAATTGCCAAAAACATAACTTTTAGGCAATATTTATTGATTCTTTGAAAGTTAGAGACCTTTGCATAAATATATTTCCTTCTACTTTCTGTACTACCCCTTGGGATTTCTCAGTTATATTATTGTTTTTATATTGCCAAGGTTTATAACATTATATATATGATGTTTTATTCTGTAACCATAAATCCCATGACTGCCAATTCCTAGCTCAATATTCTAAAGGATTCAGTTCTCAGTGTCAACCCTTCTAATTCATTTTTTTCTACTTCTAATATTTTTATTTTGATCTCTTATTTCTCTTCCCCCTCAGGAAGTGCTTACATTTTCAAGTTCTTGAGTTTTTGAAAATTTTTGTGCATGACTTTTGTACATGAAGGATGTTGAGTAATTATGCTAAGGAGGAAATTATTTTACTGGTGGAGAGAAGTAAGTTTAGAAATTAGGAACAGAATGTGTTAAGCCAATAAATTCAGGGAGAAACACTGAGAGAAGCTGAGATGAGGCGGGAATGTCCGCAGAGCCTCCCTGATGTTCTAATGACCCCACTGATGAGTGCAGTGTGTCCAAAGCGTAGCTGGAATTCAGTTGAGTGGAGAGGTAGACCTACCTGACTAAGGCTGTGTTTTGCAGACACCATTCCTATCTCCTGGTCGGGTGCCCTTTCAACCCTCATTTAAATTTCTTACAAAGAAATAAGTTGTAAGGAAATGAAATCAATTGCATTAAGGGCCAGACTGACAGCATTTTTTCTTTGTTTACCTGGTAAAAGTGTAAAGAATAAGAATGATTTCATATAATATGATTGGTCGAGCTAGCTCCATCTTGGAGGATGGCACAGGGAAGAGTTTTGGAAGTGACAAAAGTTGAGATGTCATAGGGATGGAACTGGATCGTATCAGCCTGTGAGCTAAGAACTTCCAATATGCAACTGGGATCATTGCTAAGCAAAGGAAGTTCCAGGACCAAGGTGAGAGAGCCCTTATTAGTTTTTTTGGCTCATTGGAGTTGTGCTGGTCCCTGACCTGATGTGATTCCCCACCCTTGCTGCCAATATCAGGACTCCATACATCCAAGGGGGTTTGGCAAGCAGGGATTCTGGAGACATGCCTCATGACTTGGGAAACACTGCTTCTGACACTGGCTTTTGCTGTGGAGAAACTACAGCTAACTTGCTTATTTTCTTCTTTGTAGGTAGTGAGTGCCGCATTGTTTTTTCTCTGTCTCGCTGCCTACAGTAATCACTCTCTACTCCTATTCTGTAAGCTCTATGTATCTTGATGTTGTTGACCTCTGTCAAATTCTTCCCTGGGACATACTGTGTGTTTTAATCTCCAAATTCAAGTCTTTATATAAAAGTGAATTTTTCTTATAGCATTGGATGTTTTCCTGCGGCCACTGATGCTGACACCTTGACCAGCTGGGCTCATTATTCACACGTGGGGTTCCCTTCCCTGTGAGGGGCAACTTCTCTGTGGTCACTTCTTGTGTTTTCTCTTTTGAGGGACTGTAATATTCCCTAGAACGTTTTCTGTCTTTGTCTCTGTTTTGGTTTGGTTTTCCTTCTATTTTTCTGGTTGTTTCTAACGTAACTTTTATCTCTATAATTATTTTTTTCCTTGTATCCATTTTCCTGAGCTCTGCAACTCAATTCTTTTCTATTACCTTACCATGTATTCTTTAATCTATTTTATCTCATTCCCGAACTGTTTGCCAAAAACACTGATTGTCTTTCATTTCCCCAAACTCTTCAAGTGTTTCTAGGACTCATTCCTCTTAGGTCTATGTTTCTTTCCATATTTACCCTCATCTCCCTCCCCTCTTCCCTATCCTCAACAACTTTTGAAAAAACCTGATATTTTCTTCCTGCTATCTACTCATTTTCAAATAGAAGCCGTACTTTCTGCAGACTAGTGGAGAGAGAGGGAAGCTGAATTAGGCTGAGGCTCTTTGTGTTGGGGTAAATACCTGTTTCAATTTCTGGCATTCAGGTGGCTCTGAATCATTCCATGAAACCCCATAATGCACGGCTGCTTGGGCTGCGATACATGGACTGTGGCTTCCTTCCCTTTCAACACCTTCCCTGGTCTCCATCAGTATTCCTTGGCCAGGAGACAGGATCGCAGGAAGCTGACATGGAGCGTCTGTGCCCCTTTGTCAGCCCTACCAACAGTGCTGTTAGGTGGCACATGCCTGGATCTGGGGAGGCATTCCTGTCCGTGTCTACGTTTCATTTCCTCTGTCTTCCTCTGTATCCACTCCACAGTTCCAGATCTAAGGATCACTGGATGGCACTTTTAGGACTCTGAGAGCAACTTTTATAGGGCTTTTAGAGAAAACTGCATTCTGCCCAAGGTCTGAGGAGATCTGTGTTGGCTCTTTCCATCCTTCCACATTTGGGTTTAAATTTCACTGTATTTGGCAGAAAGTCTTCTTAGTTTGTGGTTTGGGGTTGTGGCCATTTCCTCGTTGCATTGAAAATGGTATTCTCTCCTTTACTTTTTTTTTTCCCCTTGTGTGTGCATGTGTTTCTCAAGGAGAGAAAGGCATTCTGGATAGAATTAGCTCCTCTGACCACGTTTGTTGCTTTGTTACAAAATGTATACGTGATTTTGTGGGGGAGGGGATGCAAACAAGAAAACAAAATTGAGAGTGGTGATGTTGAATTGTCTTATTGTGTGAAGAGAAAACTCGAATGGGGCAGAAATGCTATAGTGATAACCTATCTATTGAGAATTTAGTGAATTGCCCGAGGGTCAAGGAAATTCTGAAAAAGCTGCTTTTTTTTTTTTTTTTTTTTTTAAAGTAGCCTGCTCCATGCCTAGTGGGGATCCTCACGCAGGCAAGAACTCAGGACCCTGAGATCACAACTTGAGCTGAAATCAAGAGTCAGATGCTCAACCGACTGAGTCACCCAGGCGCCCCTTGAAAAAGCTGCTTTTGTTTTTTTATTACTTTTTAAAGATTTTATTTATTTACTTGAGAGAGAGAGATTGAGAGAGAGAGTGCACGAGAGGGGGTAGGGTCAGAGGGAGAAGCAGACTCCCCATTGAGCAGGGAGCCCGATGTGGGACTTGATCCCGGGACTCCAGGATCATGACCTGAGCCGAAGGCAGTCGCTTAACCGACTAAGCCACCCAGGAGCCTGAAAAAAACTACTTTTAAAGGAACTTTGGCTATTGAATTCCTAGGTTGCTTAGCCCAATACCATTCTGCATTTTGTCTCTAGTCTTCGAAGCTCATACAGGGAGTAGAAGTTAGGCGCTGAAACAATGATATCTCAGATTGGACGCACTTTTTTGTCATGCTAGGTAACTTTTTTAAAAGCTCGGTTTGGTCACCTGTGAAATGAGGATTTATATTGATCAACTGAGAATGTCTGTTAAGAAAGAGCATTTTAAATTTCAAGGCCATGTGCTTGGGAACGGATTGTAACTGTGGCAGGACCCCTGGGATGTACAAGACATGTTGCCTCAAATAAGACTGTCTTTTTATCTCCTTGGCTGCAAGACACTCCTTCTCTCTGACCCTCCATTTCTTCCTCAATAAAAGAGATAATAACTCTCTCCCTCTCCCTCTCCCCCTGCTTGTGTTCCTGCTCTCGCTGTCTCTCTCTCTCTCTGTCAAATAAATAAAAAATCTTTTAAAAAAATTAAAAAAAGAGATAATAATTCTATGAGAGATTAGTGGAAAGATTTAATGAGATGATCACATAAATGGAGTGTTTGGAGACAGTGAGAGGGAAATTGTTGAAACTCGGTTAATAACTGGCCCTTCTTTATTTCTTGCTAATATATTGTATTATGAAGGGCTCACGGGACCTATGGGTATCAGAAATTCGGAGTGACCGTGGCAGGGCCTTTCCCCCGCTCTCTGCCCAACCAGGGTCAATAATCGTAAGTTTGCTGAATACTTGTTATCTACAACTGCCGACAGAGCCACCAAGGCTAGGAGTTGAAAGTACCATGGGAGCAAGGCAGACTCTGGACCTGAACTAGGTCATGCTGTCGACAGGGCTGGCCTGGTCCTGCTCTTGGGGAGCCCCTGGGCTCTTCTCCTCACCTGGGTGGTCTTTTCTGGGATCGACCCTGCTTCTCTGGAACTGCATAACCCCCGTGCATGTACAGTTTCTCCTTGACTCTACCTTGCTCTGTCTCTTGTGTGTGCTAGCAGCAGAATCTAGGCCCGTTCTTGCCCTGGCTAACCTTTGCCAGCACGATCTCCACTCATCCACTCTGTGACTGCAGACAAAGCATTGCCAACTCTGCACCTTCATTTTTATGCATGTAAAAAGTGAGGATTGGGGTCGATCATCTCAAGGACTGTTCTAGAACCCAAGAGGACAAATGGAAAAGATTCTCTATTATCTCCTGGGCCAGCGAGGGACCACTCTAACTGGTACTAGCATTCTCTCCCAGCTGGCCTGGATGAGTCTCCTACTCTCTTTCCAAACCATGGTCTGGCTTTTCACCATCAACCGCAGGTGAGCTGAAGGCTTTCCTCTGTGTAACCCGTGAGATGCTGGAGGGCAGGGATGTCTTCTCCTACTTCTTTGAAACCTAAGCACAAGACACCCTGCCCAGAGCAGGTGGGCGTTGGATTGGTATAGACTGAATTAGTCACACCCATCAAAGCCCTTGCCTCTATAAATCTGAAGCCAGGTGGAAAGTGACACCATGTCTATAAGAAGGAGCATTGAGTACTCCTTCATTCCATGGAGAGAGAAGCAGCTGTTCCTCCATGTCTTGGGGATGATGTAAGTTGGGTAGAGGACAGACCATTCTTCAAAGGAAGAGGCATCCTTAAGAGCAGTAACAGCTCCTGCCTAGTTGGCTAATTCTCAGAAAGCAAAGAGCAGTTACTGTAAGGAAGCCTGCTGTCTGGGCCAGCAGCTTTATCAATGAATAATTTCCTGAAAGGAAGAGAATCTACGGAGACCGTACACTATATTTGATCTTGGTGCATGCACCAGGCTCACAGGACTATCTTTGATTCAAAGGAAGCAAGATAATTGTTTCCCAAACAGACTCTCACTGGAGAGCATGCCCCCTCCCATTCTGGTGACCCGGCACCAGCAGCCTCAGCTCTGCCCCAGACAATTATCCTGTTTTGCTAGGGAACAAATTGCTCTTTTGGGGTAATTCTGAGCAAGTTTGCCAAGTTCACAGCAATCCCAGGGGAGCCTCTGGGGGGAAAGCATTCTCCAAATCCTCTCTCTGGCCCTTTGAAAGGAAAGCAGGTCATTTTTTAAAGAATTCCAAAGAAAGCAGCTAATTCTGAATGATCCATCCCACCTTGGGAGAGGCCTCGGGGGCAATATGCTTGGTTCCTAGTGCTGGTCTGATGCTAGGGAACCAATTTCCCATGCAAGTAATTATGCATGCAATTAAGTAATTGTAGATGGAAAAGAAAAAAGAAAAAGAGGACAATGCCAAAAAAGAAGTTGTGTGCATCTAACTTTCAAAACCAGCTTAGAGGACATGAGAGTTGAATCCTGCTCAGGTTTCATTGTCACAAATAAGGTGTAATTGTCACAAATAGCTATCATGTAATAGCTAAGAATGCAGACCCTAGAGCCTGTGTGCAAAGCCTGGGTCTGTCATTTATTAGCTGTGTGACTTTGGGCAGATGACTTAAGCTTTCTGTGCCTCCTGTCTCTATAAAATCAGATTAATCATACCCGCATCATACAGCTGTCAAGGTTTAAACGAATGAATGTATTGGTATATATGGATTACCATGTGTGTGTGCTTGCAAACCTGTGCGTGCTTTCTTACGTGTATACGCTTGCATGAGTGTGTGCTTGCATGAGTGTGTGCTTGCATGAGTGTGTGCTTGCTTGCATGAGTGTATGTGCATAGTTTTAACAGTGCCAGGTACATTATAATTGTCAGTTACTACTATCGCTTCACTGTTGAGACCAGTTACAAGCAATCATTTCATGAGGGAGCTAAGATATTTACCATTGTTGATGACTCCTTTCTTCTGACCTTGCCCCTTTATTATCAGAAAATCAACCCAACAGAAAAGGGTAGAGAAATATGAAGTGCTTAGTTTTGGAGATGACAAAGAATAAGTGGCTTCTGATTCTGGCAGTGAAAGGGTCAAAACCACGGCACCCCAGGACTCCCCAGAGAAGCAGTGTTGTTTACAGTATATGTTTAAAATAATATTCCTGCTTAGTTGGGCCGCCCCTTGGGACAGTGCAATTTCAACAGTAACAGAGGATTAATTAGCGGCGGTCCGCTGGCGAGGCCGGTGATCCGGGGTGAGCAGGGGGTGCACCCCCCAGGACCCCACTCCGCGTGGGTGAGGGGCCAGGCCTGCTGGAAGTAATTAGTGCTGCCCAAGAGCAGGCTAACACTTTGGCCTCACTTGTACGATTTTGATTAATACTTGAAATTCACCAACTTTGAATGCAGGAGAGGTGAGACATGAATAAGGAAGAGAGGGCCTCTCAAAGCCAAAATCAACAAGGGATGAATCTCTATATGCATGTCACCTTGGGCAGGGCCACCAAATCTTCATACCTGGTGGGGGCCTCTGGATTTATGCCCTTGCTGTTGGGGGTGGCTGGCTGGGCAGTTTCTTTTGCAAGAGTAGACATGAAGACAGCCCTGGGGACGGGTGGTGAGCCTGAGCCTGCTTGGAGACCCAGTGGCTGCAGAGAGCAGGCAGGCTCCCTCATGCTACAGGCACCATCCATGAGCCACCACCGTCTGCTGGGCAAGCGCATCGCATGCGGCTGCTCAGGTGCTCAAAGCGGCCACGTCCTGGGCTCCTGGCCTTGCTTCGTTCCATCCATCCTCCACTGGCTCAAGAAATGGCCTTCTAAGTCAAATACGTGACGGCTGCACTATTTTGGTTCTAATCCTTCAAGAATGGACTTCAGGGGTTCTGAGAGCCTGTCTGGAAATTGTCTGCAAAAGCGTGGGAGAGAGTTCATAGCTCCCTGGCCCTCAAGAGAGTGAGAACAAAAGTCTAGGGAGGCCCTTATTCCTTTTAGGAAAAAGCCCAAGCTCCTCAGTGCTACATACAAGATGTTCCATGACCACACCTCTCTTAGCAGTTTTCTGCTTCCTACCCTCATAGGAGCCTACCCTGAGCATAGGGGGCTGGGCCATGATCTACTCCTGGAGTCCTCTGCTGGAAACCAACCCTGCCCCTCTCTGCTTAGAAACTGCCTGCTCAGACCCAGATCATATTCCCCTAATAGCCCAGTCCCACTGCACCTTCCCACCCTTGTGTCCTATGTCTCGTCAGCCCCTGGAACAGGGAGGTTCGCCTCTTGAAGGCAGGGAACTTGCATGCCCAAGTCTGTATTTCTAGTTGGGACTACAGTCTGCAAGGTATTGGACTAAACTAAATCATTAGCATCGGGACCTTGGGTAAGGTAAGTAGTTCATGGTTATGGGCTTCAAATGCAGAGAAGATTCTCTAGAACTGTGCTTTCAGTACAGTAACCACTAGTCACACGTGGCCATTTCAATTTTAATTAAAAATAAATCGATATTCAGTTCCTCACTCACAATGGTCACTTGTCCAGAGGTCAGGAGCCCCATGTGGCTAGGGGCTTCTGCACCATACTGGTTGTTGGTGTATTGTAGAGCATTGCATGGAACATTGCCATCCTTGTGGAAATTCCTGATGGGCAGCAGTGCTCTGGGAAGTCTCCAAATTTTATCATTGAGGTACTCTGGAGTTTCGGAAATTTGTAAATCGCATAGCTGTTTGCTCTCTGTCCTGCTGATCCCAGGCCTTCCTTCCAAAGGTACTGGGTTATAGGAAACCCAGCTCCCTATTCAGCCAGGGTGTATTTCCCAGGCATGAATTTGCTGTCTCACCTTTGGTTCAGGAGGGGACAGAGCCAGAAATAGAGGAGCTCTCACTCTGTTCCCTTGGGACATCCAAAGCCTTCCCTGTGCTGTGGGTTGTGGGTTGGGAGAGTGGGGGCTCCTGTGGTCCCTGTGGGGCAGGCATATCTCAGGGTGTGGCCAGAGTGGGTAGTGAGACCCCTGAAGTAAACATGCCTTCCAGACAAGCCTTCCAGCTTATCCAAACTTGGGGCTTTGGAGACTATCGGCTCAGGGACAGAAAATTTCGGTGGGGGGAACACCAAAAAACTCTTATAAGGAAGGTTGGTGAATTTTTTTTTTTAAACAAGACTAAAGTAGAGTTTTGACAAGTGGGGTTTCCCAAGCCTTGAGGCAGGGGCAAGCTCTGGCTCTCTTTCTGGGCCAGTACTGTCCCCATCTGTTTGCTAGAGGTAGAGGCAAGATCCCTCAGGATCCCTGATTCCAAAGCAGGAAGCCCGAGGTTGCCAGACTCTTCCCTTTCCGAAGATCTCAGGATGGTGCCATCAGGGAATTTACCGAAGATCTTCCAGTCCAGTGGATGCAGTCTGCTTTTCTGAGGGCTCCTCACAAAGCCAAGACTGGACATGAGACCCACATTCGAGGTGATCCAGGGAATGCAGGTCTCTGCAGCTCCAAACCGGTGGAGAAGACAAGCCACCCGGATGTTTGGAAATCTCTTGAAATCCTTCGGTGCATTGATAATCTCTTTTCCACATCTCTACAGTGCTTGGGCGATGGAGGCTCCAGCCCATGAGAAACGGATGAATAATAGCCCACAGTATCACGGTTTGCATAGGCTTCATGCTGACACATCGCTTCCCGGACATCTTCTCCTTTGATATTCTCATCAACAACTCCAGGAAGGCGAGGTGGAATTGTTGGTGTGGCCACATTACAGAGGAAGAAGCCAGAACCTTGCCCGCGTCACCAGCACAAGTAGCCAAGCCGGGTCTCGACTCAGCACCTTGAGGTCATGCTGGTCCTGCTGGCCAGCACTGCTTTGGAGGGGCCACCTCTTGCTGGTGGGGGCAGAGGACTGCCTGATCCTCTGAAGCTATATGTCTTTCTGACCACTGGTTGGGCTGCAGTGTCCACTGACCATGGTAAACATTTAGTCACAGGCAACTTGAGGTGTAAAGAGAACCTGAAGATGACACCAGCATCTTTCCTTTTTTATGTGAAGTGAGAACTTGGTCAGGTTCATCTCTTATAGGCTCCCATTCCTCCTTGCACTGGAGGAGAATGATTCTGTGCCCACAGTCTTGTTTTGAGAACAAAGGCATTGTGCTGGAGCTTTTGGCACACAGTAGGTACTCAAACGATGTCATTTGTCCTTCCTTCCTTTCCTTCCGCAGGCTTGCAGGGATAGTTGGAAGGAGGCAGATAGATGGACAAAGCAACTGGTTCCTGGCCCTGGAGAAAGGCTCAAGGCCCGTAAATGGATGCTTTCAAGACATGTGAGACCGGTTCTCCCCAGACTGTTTTGGTTGGCAGGATGATCCACAGGGGAGGAGGGCGGCATCTTGGCTGGCACCGTGAGAACCTGCACCAGGGCCCTGGAGCCTGAGCCCCGCATCTTTCTCAGTATGTTCCATTTTTGTTTCTTGGAAGGTCATTGCATCTATCCTGCCCTCTCCAAGCCCTCTGTGTATCCATGGCATCCATAGCCAAGGCCGGGATGGGGGTGACTCCTTGCAACTGGAAGAAAGAGGCCAGGGGCCTGGTTCCCCTTTATTGCAGATAGGTGACTCAGGGCTTTTGCATAATTTAACAGGAACTATGTGAACTCACTCTTCTTCCCAGCTGGCTGTCCCACTCACCTCTCTACGTGGGTTTCTGAAGGGTGGTGATTAATCTCAGAGCTGGGATGAGGACGAAGCCGCCAAACGCCCCGGGACAGGGCAAGGCCCACAGCGAGCTCAGCCTGGCCTCTCTCGATCAGGGATAAACAAGCACAGCTGCCAAGGGACTCTGCCCTCGAATGAACAACTGACCTCTTGTTACCTAGCTCTTCCATCTTCTGCAGAGGGGAGAGGCAGACAAGGAGCCCATGGGACCTGGGAGGCATGGGTCTGTCTAACTCTGTATGACCCCAGATCAGACTCAACTGTGAGTAAGAGCAACCCTTCTTCCTAACTTTTCACATAGCCGAGTGCAAGACATCGGTGATAGGGCAAATCTGAAGCAGGCTTGGCACATGCCCTTTCAGAGAAATCAGCCGCCATTTCCCGAGGACTTTTGCAAGAGCAACTTCACACAGCACTTGTGAGCAGAGTCTGTTGCACCTCGCTGAAATAGAAGCATCTTCATTAGGGTTGTGTATTCCTTTTTTTCCCTCCTTGTTTAGAGTCACATGCCTATTCTGCCAATAATAACAACAGTGATTAATTTTGTTAAGTTCCTACAATGAGCGATGCCCTTACCTGCCATCTTGCTTAACCCTCAGCAGATCTCAGAGGCCACTGTCATGTTTGTGACTATTTGGAAAGGAGGTGACCATGGTTCAGAGGATGAAGAGGCCTCCCCTGTCCCCACTCTCAGTCCTTTCAGAGCCAGTTCTGGGAGACCTGGGAGCCCATGGACAGCCATGGTGCCCTCGGGGATCTCTCTTCTCCCCGAGTACCCACATCTGGGGCCAACTTAGGTCTGTATGGTCCTTCCTCTGGCAAGCAGGGCTGACAGGGCAGGACCTCCCATCTCATGGCCACGCAGTGCCAGACTCCCTCCCTGTGCTGATTCCACACCCCTGCTGGATTCCGGACTCTCACCAAGCAGGACGCTGTGGTGACTCTTCCTGGAGCCTGAGGTCATGTACCCCTCCCCCCACAGGAGCTGCTCCCAGGAGCTTCTTCAGTTGGGGGCCTGGGGAGTCTCCCTCAGAGACCTGGAAGGCACAGGGAGGCACAGAAGGTGAGTGGGGAGGAGAGCGGATGGGAGGAAAGGAAAAACATTTTACCTTGTGTCCAAATGCAAGGGGCAGACTGAAAAGCATCAGGGAAGTAATGTGTGTGCTGGCTTCTGAAAGTGAGAGCAGACATGAGACTGTCCCTGTTTGGGACATCAGTGATGTCAACATACTCATTAAAAAACAAACAAATGAACAAACCCAAATTTGGATCTGGAGACTGAGCAGAAAGTGAGCCCCTTTCCAAGTTGGACACCAGGGACAGGAGCTCCATGGTAGGTACAAGGATTCGTGGGCCACACCGACCCTCAGAGCTTGCTCTCCTGTTTGCCAGCTCTGAGTCGTCTACAAAGTCACTTCAACTTGTCTGAGTTGTCTTATTTGCAATACACATTACTTTTAGAAATTCTTCAATTTTTATGAGGACTGAACAGAATAATATTTTCTAGCGTGTCCGACTCTGAGACGAGGCAATGGATCACTTAAATGAGGACTTTCTGTTCCTCTTTCTCTGCCCTCCAGTCACTGTCTGCCCCATCTGCCTTTGAGAGTCAGTGCTGTGGGTTCTGGAAAAGGATCAAACAGCTGACATAACCTGGAGCAGAGAGCGCTTGGGCATAAGTCACAGGCGGAGTCCAGTCAGCTGGTGCAGAAGGAGCAGCACAGTGGACAGAGTGTTGTCAGAACTTTACGGAAAGATTTAGTCTCAGTTTGGAGGCACCAAAAGCCAAATGCCTCCGAGGGGTCCTACCTCATCTGGCTGGGAGCTTCTCCTCAGCTGTTTCTCATTCCACCATGTCCTCCAAGTTCCAGGTCCAAAGGGACCGCCCGGGGCATCTTCTCTTAGGTAGAAACAATCTCCCACAGCCTCAGACCCCTTAGAGGCCACACGCAGCTGCAATCCAGCCAGCTTTAGCCCTGTGACTATTTCTGTGCCTGTATTTTAGAAAAGCCTGTGAGTGGGCAGAGAAGGAACTGTCCCTGTGTTTACTCTATTGAGCACCTGACACATGCTGGGTGCACTGTGGTCACAGTGAGAGGAAGAACAAATCAGCAGGGCCACAGTGCCCTATCTCAGCCAGTTGTCTACATCCAGGAGGTCCACAGCCACATTCTGGGTCTTCGCTGGAGACAGGAGTCACTGAAGACACAAGATTAGGCTCCGATCAGATGCAGGAGTTGACTCCCCTTATTCACATAATCAGCCATTCAACAAGCACTCAGCCAGCCCCTGCCATGTTCCACCTACTGCTCAGCACTGGGTACAGGCCCTGCCATGCTCCATGCACCGCTTGGCATTGTGGGTACGGCCCCTGCCATGTTCCATGCACCGCTCGGCATGCTCCATGCACAACTCGGCGTTGTGGGTACAGCCCCTGCCATGCTCCATGCACCACAGCTCAGCATTGGGTAAGTAGTCACTGGGCAAGACAGTCTCAGCCTTCAGAGAGTGCATGGGAGGGGGTGGCATTAAATAAACACACACCCGATGTATACATGACAATCCAAAATCAGTGAGGCTGCTTCTAGGAGGGGGACAATGGGTGAGAGAAGGTGAATTTACATAGAGAGTTAAGATAATGTACTTCAGCCATATTCTAGTAACGAGCTTAGGGTGAGAGTCTCCAGAACCCTATCGAGTCTAGAGGTTCCTATACTTCAGCATCAGCATTTTCCTAGAGGGAAGCTTTTGGTGTCACATGGACCCAGTCCCTTGTGGATGATGGCTGGGAGGTCAGGGGAGGGATTCTGCCTTTCAGCCCACCAGGGGCCTTCCTCGATGATGCTGACTTGCACTATTCTGGGTAAGGAAATGTTGAATCAAAAATTGTAGTAGATTCTTTTGATTCTTCCTTCACACTGGCTTCTGGGAGCTTGAACTGCCAGGACATCAGTCAAGGGAAAGTGTTGGGCACCCAAAATGACATGCAGACTTGCTAAAGCTTGTCTCACACCCATTTCTACATCTATCACTTTATCCAGATTTTTCAGAAAATTAAATTAATTTAAAATTTAAAATTTAATTAATTTAATTTAACAAGGCTGTGCTAAGAAATTGGAGTCGGGAGTGAGTGGCCAGTAGTTAAGGACTCTAGGTCCGTCCTTAACTACCTGTGAGCACTTGGGAAAAGCCCGTTAACCTCCTCGAGACTCAGGTTCCTCATCTGTAAAATGAATTTGGTAAAGCTGACTTCCTAGGATGATCATGAGGATTAAATATGATGAAGGTATAAAAGCTCTTATTTAATTAAGGTATTGAAAACATCCTGGCAAGTTATATGTATTTATAAGTGAACCTAAACTTTGTACTTTTGGTAGGTCAACTTCTAGTAGCTTAACCAGTCTGTGACATGTATCTCCTTTTCTCATTTGAACTTTGAAGACTGGGATCCCATCATTCATTCCCCACTCTGCAGATGGAGAAGCAAGTCGGTGGGTAGCCAAATGCCTCAGGCACATGAAGAACCATATTTAGAGTCATTTCTTAGCTTCCAGATATGCCCCTGGGATGTCCTATAAAGACGGTCTCTTGCTGACATAGAAAAGTCATTAGCAAAGCTCTGAGGTGGACAGGATTTATCTTAAAGGTGCACTCAAGTTCAACATACATAAAATAAGGGACCTTTAGTTACCCACCTAGGTGACTCCTCCAAGCTGGAAATCAGCAGGATGCCTTGAAAATAAAGCAAGGTTAGATGTTAACCAGACTGTACCTTTACATTCCCTACTGAGCCCTCCAGACCTGCCGGACCCCAGGTGCAAGAAATCACTTGACTGCACTTAGTCTCCTCATCTCTGAGATGGGACAACAAAGTCTTCCTTTAAGGGCCAAGTGTGATGAAATGTGTGGAGTGCTTAATAAATGTCCCTGCCATACCAATTTCCTGAGATAGTAATTTTTCCCAGGCTGCTGTTGCATTTGAATTCGAAGAATACCTCATTTTAGAGCAGAAAAACTTCTTAAGCTTTCATGTGCAGAGGAACCCCCTGAGGATGCTTGTTAAAATGCAGATTCAGATTCACTAGGTCTTGGGTAGGGCTGGAGAATGACATTCTGCATTTCTAGCAAACTCTTGGGATTCTACTGGTCCATGAATCACACTTTGAGCAGCAAGCTTAGTGGACTTCCAGAATGAAGGAAGGAAGAACGAGTGAGCAAGCAGCCTTGAGTTTGGTTCGTCTTCATTGTACTCGGCTGTATTCTGTGCAGATACACCCTGTAGACACAGACATGTGTAGTCATGCAAGTGTGCACACGTGCCTTCTCAGCCATGCACAGACCCCCCACTTACCCACTCTGCCCTCCAGTTGGGGGTCACCCCCATCACAGAGTGTTCACTAACCCGTTTGTTTTAAGGGAACTACTGGTTTTACTCTGGATGGGTCTTGCTCTGAGTCCATCCTAACACCCACATCTCTCTGCCTCTCTTTACTCCCAAATCAGTGACAATGCTGAATCTCTGACCCCCTGGCCAGCGCCTTTGTTCTGAGAATCATACAGCCAGGAAAGGGACCCGCTACTGGCTACGAAGCCTGCCTCATTTGCACATCTCACCCTCCCTGCGGCTTAAATTCTACCTCTGCAATAATAAGGATTATTATAAGAGAAGCTACATGTTGTTGAAGATTTCTCACAGGCAACATGCTAAATTTATATTTATTGATTCATTCAATCCTGACACTATCACTGTGGACAACTATACCCATTTTACAGATGAGAGAGGTGAGGCACAGACGTTAACTCCTCCCAAGGAGTATGGCCTTTCACTGGCTTTGATCTGCCTTAATACCATAATAGTCCTTGGCACAAAATGGGAGCTCAAGCAACATTTCTTGAATCAATGAATGAATGAATGAGTGAAAAATGGATAAGAAGATCAAGAGGCTGTGTCGACAGCCTTCAGAAGAGGAAACAAGAGTTTGAGAGGGGTATAATGATGATTGAACCTACTGAATTTGGTACTACATTTCAGTTCCAAAGGCAAGGAAGGATTTAATGATAGCCCTGAGATCAATGCCTGAATCCTGATGGAGTAGACAGAGCCACCATGACAGAAAGGAACTCAAGAGGACCAGCTTGTGTGGATGAGGAAACGGGGAAAGCCAGTTCTCTTTGTTTGAGGAATGGGTGCGTTTCTGGGTGTGATCTCATTAGCAGCTGGAAATATGGGGCTGGAGTTGAGGAAAAAGATTTGGGGCTAAAAGTAGCCATTTGGAAGCTATTCACTAATTCATTCACTTATAAGATCCAGTTATGAACTAGTTTATTGAGAGAGATATTGGAGAAAGAAAGACAAAAATTGTGACCTTGCCTCCAAGAAACTGACAGTTTCATTGGTCTTTCTTTCTAGAGATGATCTTGAATGTCCTCAGATGATTTCTGAGGGTTTTAGTAAAGCTAATAAACAGAAAAGTGTGTGGTCTACTCTGGGCACTCACTCAATTAGGGGCAGGAGGAAAAGTGAGAATTAAGAAAAGAGATTAAAAAAAAACACACACAACAGGAGTTTACTGTCACAAAAGACATGGAACCCACTAAAGAAAGAAAACCACTTTTGTTTGTGAGTGGCAGCACTATATTTGATAATGTGGTAAGTTGGAGGTTCACATAATTGGTGTTCTTCATATGACAAGGCCCTACACGGTGCTCCAGCGCAGCAAATATCACCCCAGCTTCTAGAACGATATCCACACCTCTATGGTTGCAACCCCAGGCCCAGCCAGGAGCCAGAACAGGAGAAGGGGGCCAGCTCTTTGCTCTCACAATGACCACATTTGGGGACATTAAGCTGGGCCCATTTGCAGTTCCAGCTGAAGTCCTGAGTCTCATAGCCTGACAGCCTCCTGGCACGCTTGGAACCCGCGTGATCTTGCATCTGCTCTACTTAAATTATGTGAGTTAATTCACTAAAAGCTCTTGAACTAGTGCCTGGTACACAGTAAGCTCTAAAAAATAGTACTACTCTTGCTGTTATTATTATTTCCTGCCCCCTACATCTATCTTAGAGATTTTTTCCTAAGTCCCCCAAAATGCTCGACCAACAAGTCCTGTGCTCATAACAGGTTGGGGGCACTCGCTGGCTTGTAGGGCTTCTTCTTGATGCCAATGTAAGGTGCTGATAAGTCCTGAGACAGAAAACTCTTGTGGCCAGTGTGGTCCACACCTGTTTGATTTTTTTTTTTCCATATAATGACTAGTGGCCTCTTAAAGAAATAGCGTTTTACATGTCTGGAGATTTTTACTTCTCCTTCTAATCTAGTGAGCTTTTCCCTGAACTCTGCCTGAATCTGGCATCTCTCACCTGTGCTTTTGTGAAGGAGGAGGGGGGCTGGGTGGCTTATGTCATTAGCAATGGTCACAATGACATGTGCCCTCTGCACAGCTTTCTAGATCTCATAAACCCTTCCACATACACTTGTGATTATCACGCAAAGTTAGTATCCACAGTCCACCTCACCGGTATTGGAATTGTGACTTTCCCAAAGCCATGGAGCTAGCAAGTGGCTGAATGGGGCACATGCCTTACTTGTCTCAACTCCACAACCTATGCTCTTTCCAGTATTTCAAGGTGCCTCTCAGATGAGGAATTCCAGGTAACTCATCGGTCATGAGTTGGGCTATTTATATATTTAGACATGAACACAAATCCCTACCAACGTTCTGTTCTGTGTCATTGAAATAGCCCACACTGTGTTCGGCGGAGTGGGCTGTGTGCGGGCGGTGACCTGAGGGGGAGGGCGGTGTGAGCGGTGGCCTGAGCGTGGGTGCTAGAAGGTTCTCCACTGGAGAGAGAAGATGATGCCCAGGGCTTCAGCAGATGGGCTGTTTCCCTCTCCCTGAAAAGAACAGCGCCGTCTCAGAGTCTGCTGGGGAGTGACGGAACAACCCATAGGAGAAAAATCAAGTGAACAAAACCTTTCTTTGAGATGCAGTTTCCCCATAAAGATTGCCACTTGGTTGTTGGCACCTCTCACCTCCTTTCCATAATGGCAGGTTTTCCCCCGAAAGCACCAGAGCTTGCCCCACCCCCATCTCCGCGCCTGCCCCGCTGGGGACCTCTGAGGGGCACAAAGCACACAGTGCTGTGCTCCCAGCCCACAGCCCCCTAAAAATAACCTCTTGCTTCTTGAGTCTGCGTTGCTCCCAGTGGTTGTGCTGTTTTCTCCTTCCTGAAACGAGAAAGTTAACATTTCTTCCCCCAAATCAGTCTCTTCTCCATCTGGAACCAATGGGGGGCCCTCCGCAGATCACCCCTGAGGACTGGCTGATGTTTATAAGATCTCAATCCTGGGGGGGACGGGCTGGCTTAGGAGGCTGGTGATGGGATAAGAAGCCTCTCCTCCCCAGGGCACCAGCTGGAACCCAGCCCAGGCTCCTAATGACGGGAAGTTTCCAGCTTTTGGGAGGCTCACTCTGTGAGATGAGTTGATGGGCTGGGTCCTAGGGGGCTTCTGCTCTATCGCCCACCCTATTTCCATTTCAGGTTCAATGTCAAGGATTTCCACATCAATGTCAAGGAGGCACTGGGACTCCAGGAAACGCTAACCATAAGCTGGGGGTGGATGAGATGCAGGAGAAAGGGGGACACGTTTCCTCGCCAGTAGAGAAGAACCACTGCATGCCACGCACTGCATGAGGACAGGAGCACGTGACTGCATTTACCCCTCAGAGTGGCCTTCTGAGGACGATCGTGGTATCCCTGCTGGTGTAGATGAGGAAATAGGGATCAGAGATCTTAAGTCATTTTCCCACGGTTGCACAGGTAACGTGCCTTTATGACATCAGACCCTGTAGTCTTTTTACTGCTTACCAGTGATACTGAGTCTCCGCAAATGTTGAGTGGTCTAGCCTCACACACACACACACACACACACACACACACACACACACACACTGTTATCATCAATAGCTGTATTCAACCCATGCCCTAAGAAAATACTCACAAAATGATTTTCGGGTCATGGCTTATAGCAGGGGTTAGCGATTTTTTTTTTTTCTGGAAAGGGCCAGAAACTGGTAAGTGGTTTCTGCTTTGCTGGCCATATGGTCTATCACAACTGCTTAACTTTGCAATAGCAGCGTGAAAGCAGCTACAGACAAAGGCAGGGCCTTCTTGTGTTCTGGTCAATTCTATTTACCAATACTTTTTTTTTTTAAATAAAAACAGACGTTGAGGTGGACTTGACTTACGGGCCATAGTTTGTCAATGCTTGACGGAGAGAAATCCTTCTCCCATTAGGATAAATCAGGAAAGGCTTCCTGGAGGAGGTGCCATTTAAAGTAGGCCTCAATGAACAGGTGGGATTTGGAATATGGCATTAGGAGAAGGCATGCATATTACAGAAAAGAGACTGAGGGGAATGAAGGCATGGGGCAGGAGATTACGGAGTGAGTCTAGGAGGGAGAAGATCCATGTGGGAGGAGAGCCACATGGGAACAACAGAAAGCAGCGGAGACATGACCCAGAGCAGGGGCAAGACCAAATCAGAGAGAAACTGAATGTTGGCCCAATGGGCTCCACACAGAACACTTCCTACCAGTTTTAACGGTATTCCAAACCCTTCGTCTGAAAAAGAACGGGCTTCTTCTAACCAATTGAATCTCCTACGGTTTGTACTTGACGTGGGATAGGATCAAATTCATGTTATGGAGTCACCGGGGAGCATGTGCTTCTGGAATCCGGCAGGCCTAGTGAGCCTGGTTGTAGGGATGGCAGGTGAAGATCCAGTGGTGACAGACATTGGAGAGCAGAAGGCCAAAGAGTACGTGACATTGAGGATCAGGCTGACCTTGGTGAAAAATATGCCTCTAGCTGTGTGACCTCAAGCCAGTTTTTCAACCTCTCTGTGTTGGAGCTTCATCTTGTCCCATAACACCAGGTGAATGTTATGTACCGTTCAAGGGTGCGGACAAGATAACAGGAGCTGGCACAGGTGACCCATGAGGGAGGCATATGGGACCTTACCAAAGCCCGAGCGCAAGCAGAGTGCTCCGTTCAGAGCAGGTGCTGAGAAATTGCTCTCTGGATGGCAAGGTCTGAGCATTCCGTCTTCAACTGGGGTATTTGGGGATGGCGGGAATTGGTGGGAGGGCATTTCAGGTTTACTTGGGAACCAGAAGTGGCTGCCTAACAACACCTCAGCAACGAGCTCTTAGCTCTTTCTTAAACACCCCAGGCCCTGCTGTTCCTCTCAGCCCGTGCTCAGCCTCTTCTCACTGCCCAGGAAGGCCTTTTCCTTTCTTCCTCCCCTGACCAATCCTACAAGGCCAAGGCCAAAGGCTGTCCTCGTGATGCAAAGTCTCCTGGGCTTCGCCTCTGTCAATAACAGTGGTCACACTCCAATATCACTGTTGGTGTGTGGCCCTGTGGCCACCAATAAAGCCCGGGCTTCTTGAGAACAGGTTTTCTATCTGTGATGACACCCACTAACATCTCCATGCTTTGCACCAATTAGGTGACGATGGTGGCAAAAGTGGGAGAATGAACAAAATTAAAGGCGAAATACTTCTTGGTTGGCTTGCAGGGCCATGGCACTGTGTTAGGAGTTCTGTGTTATTTATTGGATATCTGTAACTGCCAATTGGTAGGTATTGCTCTCTGCATTGATGAGAGAGAGAACAGAGGCTCGAGGTGTTGGAGGATCATGAACCCTGTGCCCAGACTTGCCTCCCTTTAAACCACGAGTCTTCCAGCAGCCTTTCACAGGACTCAGGAATAACAACACACACGTGCTCCTTGGCTTTGTTCCCTCGTATAGACCTGTGCCCAGGCGGTGGGACTGTTCTGGGCAGTGTCCTTGGGGTTCATTGTGCTAGTCCTGCCACCTCAGACCCCCTCAAATGCACACATGGGGCGAACTGACTTGGCAGAGCTGAATTTCTCCTGCACTCGAGGACTCATGTTCCCGGACAAGGATGAATCTGAGAATAGAGACATCTTCTAAATGCACACATTTGAATGGGTTGGGAACAATAATGTCATCCTTGAACCAAGGGGCAGGCTGAGTGATTTATCCAGCATCTGAGCCCTGACAAAACAGCTTTTGTACGAAGGAGCAAGATGCAGCCCACTCTGTGGCTGTCTGCTCTGCAGGGAACAGAAGGTCAGGGGGGCGCTGCCCAGGTAGCAACAGATCTCTGGGGAGAGCCACAGAGTTCACATTATGACAAAATGTGATCGACAGGATCATGGTTCCCTAAAATGTCCCTGTCTTAGGCTCCAGAATCTGTGAGTACTCTACCTTTCACGGGAAAGGGAATTGTGCCCGAGTCATTAAATTAAAGACCTTGAGATGGAGAGATTATCTGGGATTATCTGGTTGGGCCCTAAATGTAATCACAAGGGTCCTTAAAAGCAGCTAACCTGTCCCAGCTGAGTGCAGCCAGAGGGAGAGGTGACAAGGAAGAAGGAACACGGGTGCAGTGTGGCTGGCTTTGAGTAAAGAGGATGGGGTACATGGGGAGAGGACATGGGAGGCCTCTAAAAAAACAAAAGGCAAGGAAATAGTTTTTCACCTAGAGGCTTCAGAAAGCAACACAACCCCACTGACACGTTGATTTTAGCTCAGGGAGACCCGTGGGGGACTTCTGTCCACGGAACTGTCAGGTCATACATTTGTGTTGCTTTAAGTTGCTCAGTTGATGAACGCTGGCTAGATAATGAGAGTTGACTAATACAAACACCCAGTCTTTTGCATCCCCCACAAACAAACCGACGGCCCTGTGAAAGAGCAGGGGCCTGCCTTCGCCGTGGTCTCTGAGTGCCATACTGCATACATCCCATCCTTTGACATGGACAGAACATTTCCAGAAGGGAACAGTGAAGAGAGGCCATCCGGAGACCAAGGCAGGAGCTCACCCCACGTGCTGTAGCCTGGAGAACATTTACCCCCTTTGTGACTTGCAGTTTAAATGACCAGTTCTGGATTCCAAAAGGCAGCATGGGTTAAGGGAATGCACATGAGACTTTCAGCCAGACAAACGGGGTCTCAGATCCTGCTTTACTCATTCACTAACTGCATAATCTTCCAGAGCTTGCTCAGCTTACTTTGGTGGGTTCTGAACTGTTGCTCCTGAAATCTAGTAGTTGTTCAATTATGATTATGATTATGATTATGATTATTTTGCTATTTCCTTTTACATTATGGTTTCCTTTTTTCCCCAAATATTGAAAAAAAGCCGTTCAGGTACCTCCTATGAGTGTTAAGTGAAAACTAGTGATGCTATTAAATCACAATATTTCCTTTTATTTCTGAAATTTTTACCAAAATCATAGATGAATATAGTTTTAATAGTAAATGATAATTACTGGTAGTAATAGTAAATAGTAAATGATAATTATAGAGAATAGATAATTATAGAGTATAACGCTTTGCATTCCTAGCTGTTCTTTTTAATGATATTTACTTTAAATTTTATAAATAATACCCTCACAATACTGTCACACCTTGATTTTCTCTTTTAAATATTATTAAAGAAGAGCATTTAGCTTTCTTAAATTGTGAATAAAGTGAAACGCTGTTACAAAGGAAAGACAATGAACATTTTTCATAAGAATTAAGGGCCACTTCCTGAAGGACATAATTTCTGGGCTGTTTTAAAGAGTAAGTAGGAGTTTTCCAGGTGAGTAAATGGAGGAATTTATTTAGGAGCAATGACCAGCTTGGGAATAAAATAAAAATGTAGCAGAAGAGCCTAGGTAAGTATCTGTAAGTAGGAGATGATGTAAATCAGGAAGGGTTAGGATGAGATCTAGAGCCACGGAGGGGAGAGGATATGGAGGACCTAGGGTGCATGCTGAAAGGCTGACCTTATTCTGGAGGACATAGGGAATCATTCAAAGTCTGAGAGTAGGAGCATAATATAGTCATACTACATTTTATTTTTTTTTAATTTTTTTAAGATTTATTTATTTGGGAGAGAGGGAGAGAAAGTGAGAGAGAGAACACGAGCAGGGGGGAGAGGGAGAAGCAGGCTCCCCACTGAGCAGGGACCCCCCCCCCAACATGGGGCTCGATCCCAGGACCCTGGATCATGACTGGAGCTGAAGGCAGACGCTTAACCGACTGAGCCACCCAGGCGCCCCCAGTCATACTACATTTTAGAAAGGTCATTTGAATTGATGGACACGATGGAATGAATATTAATATCTTTGGGTAAGTCATCTTGTAGGGATGAGAGATTATGGCAGGCAGGCCAATATTTTAGGAAAAATCAAGAAGATATCTCTGTAAATATTGGGCTACCACATGCAAATCATCACTGAAGTTCTTTTTCTTTATTTTCCAGTTATTGAGAGATAATTGACATATAACATTGGGTAAGCTTAAGGTGTACAGCATGAGGATTTGATATACCTAATATTGCAAAATGATTAGGACAATGAGGTTAACACATCCATCGCCTCACATAGTTACCTTTGTTGGTTGTTGCTGTTGTCTTGTGTGTATATATGCAGTGCAAACTTTTAGCGACTTTGAATCGTACAATAAAATATTGTTAACCATTAGTCACTGTGCTCTACCTTAGATCCCAAAACTTTCTCATGAGGTTATTTTTCAAGGAACTCTGGTTGAGAGGTCTCTGAGGCTCACTGAATTTATCCTGAGCGACATAATCTAGTGACTTTATTATATTTTTTCTTTTTTGATAAGGAACCTCTATTCTCTACACCTGACTTTAATATATCTGTATTATATTCAACAGATGTGGCACTGAACCTTCTCAAGAGTCCAAAAGGACAAGTGATATTTCCTTGATACCAATCTTCTATGTCAACGGGGAGAAGACTGAGGTATTAAGGCCCTACTATGTGCCAGTATTCATGCCAGGCAATGTGCCTGAATTTTATCTCATTTGGTTCTTTCATCCTCCTGTGGCGATTGCCATCACCTCAGTCAGACAGAGGAAGTAGCCAATAGCCAAGAGCAGGCAACCATATGGTGAGGTCACCTTCCTGGGGCTGCAGGACTAATCAACGGTCAAACCAGATTCCAAAAGAAGGTCTGGCTGATTTCCTCTGCTCATGGTCTTCCCACTATTCCACATACTATCCTTGTTATCACAGCAGATTTACTGAGGATGTATTGATTGCTTGACTACATCAACACCTGAAGAAGCTAGGGGCCGTACTATCCTCACCATTGTATAGCTGAGCAAACCTTAACTCACATGGAGATGTCATAAACTTGATTAGATCATACCTATCATCAATGATACAATTGTAATGCAAACTCAGATGATCAGGTTCCAGAGTGTATTTCACTCTGCTCCATGCAATCTTCTCTTTCCTTAGAAGTCTGGTATACTCCCTGCTTGAAGAAGTTCAAACTCTTTAGCAAGGCTTGAAGACCTCTTCATCTCTGGTCCCTTCACATCTCCTATACCCCCTTCCCTATCTGTTGCAAGCTTAGCTAATCCCTTGCAGATCTAGGAGCCCAGCATCCTTCCTTTTTTTTTTTTTTTTTTTTTTTTACAGATTTTGCTTATGTTGGAGCCCTTAGAACACCCAGTTCACCTCACCTCTCAGGCTGCCTGGGTATCATCAGCTGATATTTCAAGACAGTATGAATGTCAGCTCTGCCAGGAAGAGTGCTGTGGCCCTTCCTTGCTCCAGCTGCAGACTGCAGCCAGAATGAATCGACTCTCATTTGAGTTCCTGGGGAATCCAGTCTGTGCCTCTTCCTGTGCACACGTGTCTTTTCTTAATTGTCTTACATTAATGACTTATCACCCCCCCTGTTATGAGGTCAGTAACTGGTCAGCTTCTACTTTCACTAAGCTAAACACTTGGCTCATGGAAAGCACTTCAAAATATTTTTAGAAATAAGAAAGAAGAGAGACAGGGCAAGAGGAAAGGCAAGAAGGAAAAAAAAATAAAACAGAAATGTGAGCTGCAGTTGCCTGGCTAATCTGCCTTCTTTTTATATTCATGTTAACAGGCATATAAATACTGGGAATTCCCCTTGCTAAATGCAAGTTTGCAAAGCTTTGGTTTTTCATAAGATTACGTCATTTGAGAGGAAATAACTACATTTTTTTAAAAAGAAGCCAGACCAAATACTGAGAAGTGTATAATGGGAGAGAAAATAATAAAATCCAGAAAGCAATTGTCGCAGATGTAATGTTCACCTCCCCACTACACACACACACACACACACACACACACAGAGGCACACACACACACGCACACACACATCAAAAAAGGCTCTTTTGCTGACTCTGCAGTAGCTAAAGTCATTAATTAAAACCATTTCCAAATCTACATTGACTAGAATGATGATGTCAATAAGATCACCCACACTAATTGGCCTGTTATAAGAATTCTAAAGACAAAATTATAATCACAATATCCATCATCATAATATATCAGATGGAAAAAGAAAATACAGGTAGATATGTCCTTCTAACCACTAAGAAAATTTTAAACGGAAAAAATTGAAAAAAAAAAAAGAAAGAAAGAAAGAAAATCTCCAAAGTGGTTGAAGCAATCCATTGCGGTCTTTTAAGGAAAACACTTCTTTGGTGTCAAATAGGAAGGCACTTTTTTATGGTATGGTCAGGACATTATCTCCAAAGTTTGCTCTGTAGAACATTTTCAGGTTTTATTTCACATCAGGCTATTCTTCTCTTTCCAAGGTTGACCATTTGCCATTACTGAGCTTTGTTCTGAAGCAGGTCTGCCCCTTTCAAGCCAGGATGGTCTTTGGCAGATTTCATCTTACTGACCTTGTAAGATGAGCAGGGTAAAGGACACCCTTTCACAAACTAAACAACAAAATAAAAAATCCATGGATGATTGTCGTATTATCCCTGGTGCCCTTGCCACAGGTCCCAGCTGAGCTCTGTGACAAATCTCACTCGGCTGTGACAAGTCTTAGGCCTTTGAACTTTCTTGATGTCTTGTAATCTTCATCTTTGGGCACTTCCTGTGTTTAACTTGCTCACAAAGCGTGATGTGCTGTGGATCCTCTCCTGGCCCCTTTACAAACTCTTTCCTTGAGGGGAAATGGAAAACCCAGGCAGGGTTTCAGGTTTGTGTAAAATCCTGCTGAGAAAACCTTACATTCGATGCTTCTGGTTCCATAAAAGTGTTTGAAGTAGATTCCAGGTACTACACATTTTTTTTAAAAAAGTCTGATTTTCCTTTGCATTAAGGAGGGAGAAGGGGGAGATTGTAGGAGGCTTTGTGTCCGCATGCCTAATATTATAAGAAATCTTGAAGTTTTGATAGACTTAATCCCTACCACAGAAGTGTATAAAATAGCAGAGTTAAACTGCCAACAAAAACCAGGACCACACCAGGAAAGCTGTTGGCTTTCAAGTGGCTACCTGCCAGATCCTGTCTGGCAAAACCCCAGCTAATGAATGAATGCACAATATCCCAATGTATCAAGCTGGACTTGGCTTCGCCTGGGTCTAGGAGAGGTCTGAGATGACCATCTCTGTTCGGCACACTGCTGTTCACATCCAAGGATCTCTACATCCTTCAGAAGGTATGCATATGAAGAGGAGATTTTCCAGCCATCCATTTGTGCATTTGTAAATGCCCTTGGAAGCTTTATTGGTTCTTCTCTCCACGTATGTGTGTGCGAGTGTGTGTGTCAGTATATTTTTCCTACTAAAGTTTCTTTACGGATTATGACAACTCACAGATCTTTCTTTGTCTTTTCCTGGTTGCTGCTGTTCGGACTGATTTTCATCTTGCATATGATTTTAATACAAGCGCTTGTAATATGATTACATTAACTGTTGAGCAATATCGCCTCAGCAGAACCAAACCACAGAATTCTTTTTTTAACTGCACTGGGAATGCCTCGGCTCTATCTACAGTGTTAATTCTCCATTAAAGTGCACTGGGCAGATAGGCTGGGGTTTAAGTCATGTGTAAATATGTATTTGCGAGACTGGATGTAATGGCGTGGGAGAAGGACATGGCGGGGAGGTACACGGTGCACATTTTTCTTGTAGGCAAAATAGGTTCTCCTTCCTCGCTTCAAGGATTCTAGTGACTTCCCGGAAATGTGTCCTCTTTTAAGTTTGGCCTTTGGTAGAATGAGTAGGAGTGACTTTTTTTTCCTAGTTTTCCAGAAGGGGATGCTAGGAGATCCGTGAGCTGTGGCTAGTGGACCGAAGAAAGAAAAGTCTTCTACTGGGGCTTCTATGAAGAAACGCCTCTTGATAAGATTCTGAAGGTAAAATGATGATGATGGTGGTGAGGATGATGATGGTGATAAAGAAAGCAGGGGAAGAAGATGATTTGGCTGGATTCCATTTGGTTATCAGATGTATGTGAGTGTTAGAACTCTGTGCGATCCATAGAGAAGTCCTGTGCCCCAACTGTTTGGCTTGGTTATTTGTTTCCAGAACAGTTTAGTGTCAGCATTTCTGCCCTATTGTCTTAAGAAAAGGAAGAAGTTTCTGCAACTTCTTTAATTACAGGATAAAAACCATCCCCTACGCTGCCTCTTGGCATGGAAGTATTCTAAGACTTGCTTTTGTCAGACCGTGTACCTAGAATTTGTTGTTGTTGTTCAGAAATCGTGATCCTGTCATTTGGAGAAAATATGTGCATGCGGGGGGTGTTTTATACTGGAGGAGACAGACAAAACCTCAAATATCTTCTGGTACCTGTTTGGGATTCTTGGGAAAGGAATAATGCGAACCACCCAAAGCTTCTGGTCCATCCCCTGACCCTCCAACTTAAATGGATGGGACTTTCTGGTTTGTTTGTTTTTATTGTCGTTTCTTCTTAATATATGATGAGCGTATGATACGTGAGTATATTTTTTCTTTGTTTTTCTTCCAGGTTCACATCTGATGCTCTTTGCTTGACTTAGACACTATGGATTTGATAAGGGTGTAAGAGATGACCCCATTCTTGTAACTCCAGAGCAGCTGTTAATGATTCTGATGACAAAAAAAAAAGGAGTTCATGGATCTTCCGTTAACACTGGTTGCATTTTTCCCATTCCCCCAACTTCTTTGATACCAAGGCAGAGGGCTGTTCTGGTCTGAGCTGTCATGCCTGCAAAATGTCATCTGAAAATAACCTTATTTCTCCCGTGGTCTGGATTCTGTGGCCTGATTCCAGCCAGGGACACATTTCTGAACACCCTCACTAAGGACTTCTCCTGGCAGTGACTCTGGGCAGCCCAGCACAAAGGGTCTTTGATACCTAGAATTTTAAGACCCGTCTGTGCCAATGACCATTGCTGTCCAGGGACCTGCAGTCAGGACTTGTAGAAGAGGCCCACCATTTTGAAGTGCCCTTAGGAGACAAGTTATCTCAAAATCTCCTTGAATCTACTTATTGGACAATGCCTGCTCAGACTTCCCATAAGGGTTGAGAGTAACTCCCTTTAAAAAAAGCCACCCTGTAGGGGTGCCTTGGTGGCTCAGTTGGTTAAGTGTCAGACTCTTGATCACGGATCAGGTCTTGATCTCATGGTTGTAACTTTGAGCCCCGTGTTGGGCTCCATTTTGGGCGTGGAGCCTACTTAAAAAAAAAAAAAAAGCCACTCTGTAACGAGGACACTCTATGCTGTTTTCATTTGATCCCACATGAAGACTAGGAGCAAAAGGGCAGAGATGTACCTATAAAGTTTAACTTCTGGCTCTCTGGGGAAAAACAGCCTCTTTCTGTGGTGTTAATACTCCCACAGTGGCAAGTTCCCAGCTGCCAACATGACCTCCTTGGATGTGAAACTGGGAGGAGGTATCTTGTCTGCTCTCCAGCTCTCCCAAACCACAACTGGCTTGGAGACGAAAGACCTGGCTTGTATTGTAGATATACTCTCTCCTAGCTTAGGTAAGTTACTTTGGGATCCTGTTAAGGCCTCTGAAATTTAAATAGGAGAATGAAAGCCTTTCTAGCTGCATGTGAATCCAGTGACAAAGCACAGGGGGATGTCTTCTCTGGCATGAACAATGTCGTCATCATCAATTAACCTGACAGGTGCATGGACGGCGCCACAGGGTTCACACACTTACTCTCATCTCATCCTATTAATGTGGGTGCTGCCATTATTTCTATTTAACAAAATAAAATTTGAGTCTTGGAGAGGTGAAGAAACTCCTTAATAAAAGATATCAGCGCATGCTTGCATAAATTCTACTCCGACCATTCATTTCACCCCTGTGAGATGCTTAACACATTTAGTTTTTAAGATGGAAAAATATTCATTAAAGACAGATGAATATCCCCTTTGAATCCCAAAATTGGGGCAGATCTCCTCAAGAGAGAAAGGTGGCTAAGACCTCCAACATTACAGCAATTCATCTCTTTACCATCTCCCATTGATTAAAGAGCGGTAGGTTATATACAAAATACATGCAGTCATGACCTGCAGTCTCTGAACATGGTGTTCATCACTCTCGGGGACCTGTGGAGACCGGATGGCCATATCATCAACTTATTTACATTTTCTTTCTTAGGGACGCGATGTATAAAGTTGGCAAAGTTGGGGTTACCAAACTCTGGCTTCTTCCCCTATCTCTTCTATTTACTGGTTGAGTGACCTTGGCTGAGTCACTTCTCAAAGTATCAGAGGAACATAATGTATAAACTAAGGATACTCATAAATTCCCCATTGACTGTGTGTGTGTGTGTGTGTGTGTGTGTGTGTGTGTGTGTATAAGAGAGAGAGAGAGAAAGAGTGGGAAGGAGAGAGAGAGAGAGGGAGAGAGAGGGTGAGAGAGAGAAGGCTCAGATAATGAGTGTGAGCTCCTTAAGGGCAGACCCTATGTCTACTAGACCTGTGCCTTCAACATTTACTCAGCATCAGTTTTGTCCCTATTTGATGAAGGGCTGAGTCCACTGCCTGGAACAAAAATCATCACCCCAAAGACACTTAATAGGTGGCAGCAATATTTACTCCAGTCCCAAAGAGCCTGTAAACACCCCCTCCAACCTTTGACGTTTGGAAAATGACAGCTCTGTGGTTTTTTAATTTCCAAATCAAGACGAGACACATATTTCTTTAATGTGCGCTTACTTTCAATGTAAAACAGCCTTTGTAAAGCAACAACAACAAACAGCTTAATAAATTGGGAATAAATAATGTACGACACTGCAAATTGCATCCCCAATAATCTATCATACATACATCTGCTACGGATAATGCAAGATAACAATAACCCTTTGATTTAATTGGGCTCATGGGCGGTAGCATATGCATTATAATGGTCCCATTGACATTGTTTTGCACCCAAGGAATCAAATCAATGCCTACTTGCATATTAAGCACTATGTGGTCCTTTCTCTCCTGGAAATATACATGTGTTGCTGTGAGCAGTAACGGGAGTCAGGCCTCGGCTTGGAGGGGTTGAGAAGAGAACCTCAGGGTGCAGCGGGGAGGCCAACAAATACCCCCATTGTTTTCAGTGGGGCTGTGTGTTCTTTGAAAAGTCCTGCCAGGGTTTCAGAGGATTTCTTTCCAGGTCTGGCTGCAATGTTAATAGAAATGTCTAGTAATAACAGCCTAATTGTATGTATGAGCATGCAATATTGACATATACAGTGTATCTTCCCCATCTCTGCCTCCGAACCACTGTGATGCACTCTACTAGGAACAATGCAAGAGTCACCATATCAGATGACCTAGGCCACACGTGAGCGGTGCTCATAAATACTAATCTGGCAAATTCCATCTCGTTTGGCACCAGAAGGGCAGTTTAATTCTAGCTGCTCCAACCCTGGTTCTCAGAGAGCAGAGTATTGAAGCAGTGCTGATACAACTATCAGATCTAATACATTTTGCACCATCCTTCCCCAGGAGAGATTAGGGGTGCTGGTCTCTCCATCCGAGGGCCAGGCAGGGAACAGAATCACCGCATGGCTCTGGGGGCCTCGGGGAGAGGAAGAGTGAGGCTCTTCTCTCTTCTCCAGAGGGCAGCTTATCTGTGTCCAGCGGGCTCATCTTGCTGATGGCCACGCCTGCCCCTCTTCTTGCATTATGCAAATCAACTTCTGGAATAAGCTTCTATTCATTGTCAGGCTGAAAACCCAGCCTTCCCCAGCCCCGAAGCCTGGAAGCTGAGCAGCGCTAGGCAATTATCTGTTTTGAAGGAATACACTGATTTGACATTCTTAAGAAGTCACAGACGTCTGATTTCATAATATAATTTGTAGAAGTAAAAAAGGCAAGTTAAACATTTGCTTACACATATCATGTTTACATGTGTTCAAAGAACTTTCCAAAACTTTGCAGGCTCATCCAACTGCATCTTTTTTAAGCTCGCTTCGCTCTTGTAGGTTTGCAAACAAATTCCACAGCACATTCAACCGCAAATTGATTTACTTTTGGGGAAACTCCTTGAGTTTCACGACTTTCTTCTCGCTGTTTAACGTACACACAGATGCAAAAAAGAAAAAACAATCTCCTAACACAGGAACACAAATCTGGCATCCGGAGGAGTCAATTTTTTTTTCATTTATTCTCAAAGTGAAGGGAAAGCAGCGATGGATGTGATCCAGATCACAGGAGTGTGCAAATGACTTCTTGGGACCTGCTGGCAGTTTTTACTGACAGCCACAGCTCGGGGCAGGATGGGTGAGGGGAGAGCAGCGTCCCCGTGTGAAGGAAGACCGTATTTCACTTAGTATGTCCCTGGGGTGCCTGGCCGTCCACCACTCGGTGAAGGTACCACCACCGGGGCAGGCACTGGAGACTGGGAGGCATCTTGGAAAGCCCGGTCTTCTGCACCTCCGCTGGCTAATCAGTCCCTGAGTCCACATGTCACTGACGGTCACTCTTCCATGTCTCCTGAATGCCCTTCATCATCAACACTGGAGCCCTGGCAGTAGCCTCCCAAATGCTCTTGCTGAGGGAGAATGATAAACTGCACATCTGATCCCAGTGACATCTTTGTTCAACTTACCAGGATTCTCCTTCCTTCAGGATAAAGGGCCAAATCCTTAGCATAACTTGGAAGGTCACTCACAAGCAAGCTCCTGCTTTCTTTTACAACCTTGTCTCCATGAGCATGCCTCAGGTTCCAGCCAAGTTCTGCACGTAGGCCATTTTGTCTATCCCCCAGGGCCTTTGCACATGCCACTTTTTAACCAGGAATAACCTCTTGCCATTTTTCACCTGGAGAACTCCTACCCATCCTTCAAAATAAGTTCAGACACCACTTCTGGAAATCACCCCTTAACTTCCAACACAGCACCCTACATTTCTCCACCATAGCACCTGCCACTCTATAGGATTGCTTGCCTCTTTAATAGTGTTTGTCTCACTAAAATTTAATTTTTGAGAGCTGGGCTGTGTCTATCCTGAGTTGGCAAAATATATCTTGTTTGAGACCATGATTTGGTTACCTCTCCACAGACAGCATCGAACACACACAGTTCCTGAAATGTAATAGACACCGTATAAAGGTTTTCCCATAAATGAATGGGTGAATAAATCAATGAATTAGACAATCAAAGTGGACTAGCGTATAATCACTCAAAAATCTGGGCTGAGACCCTCCTACCCACCAAGGGCCCCTCACAAAGCGATCCAAACAAAAGAGACAGGCCGCTGAACGCTGCGAACTCCATGCTTGGCGAGTAAGGTAACCGTGAACTCAGGCGGCTGGACAATGTGGCAAAGCAACATCATGCCTCAGCTCCTCATCTTCAGATTTTACCCTTCCTTCTCTCCTGGTGGTGTGGCCCCCGGAGATGCTGGAGGGGCCCTCAGATGAGGTGAGCTTATAAGAAAATGTTAAGTCCTGGAGGAGAAGCTAGAGAGCTTGAGGGAGGGATGACAGGGGCCTCTTCTTCCAGCTGCGCTGGCCCAGGGCTCTTCTGGCCAAGGACCTCAAATGTGCCTGGTCAGCTCCTTGGCCCGAGTTTCAGGACATTCCCTGGCCTACATCCTGCTCCATGAGACGAGACTGTGACGTCCCTGACTCCTACCCCCCACAAGGTGTGCATCTCAGACTTTTAAGGCATGTAATTTGCTCAAGATGCCAAAGGCAGGGCCTTTGACTGAAAGGTTCCATTGAATGCAACATTAACAGCATAAAACTAAGGAGGCCAAAGTTTACCAACACATGCGACTTTCAATCTGCCTGACTTCTGTCCCTGAATAAGGGAGCATATGTCCAGCCTTGAGCCATCCAAGGCTTTTGGTTTTGCTTTGGTTTGTTTCCTTTTGAGAAGTGTGTGAATAACCTGGTGTCCAGGCCAGAAAGGGTGAGTCTGGAAGCCCTCATTAGTTTGCAGCCTGCTTGGCGGCCCCCCTCCGTAGCCAGAGCTCTGCCATTAAGGCCTGGAAACCCACAACGTTAATAGGAACCAGGCAGGGAAAGTGAAGTTCAAACCAGGATTGCGTGGTGGAGGCTTCCAGTCCTGCTCGGCAGGGCGAGGTCTAGTGCCGTCATGCCCTGCTTCGGCTCCTACGGAGGGGCTCCAGGCAAATGTGCAGCCGTGGAGGCTGGGGCTTACCCTCCAGTGCTTTCTGGGTGTTTCTGTCCAAGCTGACAACCGCCAGAGACCTTTCCCTGGTTCCTGGGAGCCAACCTGGTCTTGGAACAGTGAACCCCTGTGCGACACAGCAGAATGTAAGCAATGAGCTGGAGGTTTCCAGTCTTCTTCAGACTAGTCCTCACAGGCTTCTGGAGGCTGCGGGAGGGACAAGCTGCAGGTGGTAGGGGGCTCCTCTTGCAGGCCTGCAGAGCCGGAGGCACGACTCAGCGACCGGAAGGAAGCAGGCGTGGACACACCTCCAGGGAGGTCACCTAACAGAACCACTGAGAAACATTAACTGGATGCTATTAGTCTGCCGTGGTAACTTCCAAAACCCACGCAGGACGGCACTCGGGAGAGAAAATGACCAGAAAATGGCTCTCCGCAAGGCCTGATGCTCCCTCGCCTGTTCCAACACTTGCTAAGAGGCATGAGCTACTCTCCTGGCTCTGCTCTGCGACCCGCATGCATGCCACCTCGGAGCATCCATGTCCCAAGGAGCTCAGTGTCGCTGCCATTCAGAAGCGCAACCTCTGGCCTCCCTACAATTTGGAAGCTCTTGGCATCGATTGGGGTGCCCGTCATCAAAGCCCCATGCTTTCAAATCCAACACACGGCTGTGGTCAATGTTGTCAAGGCAGAGAGGGGAGCCTTGGGCAAGCCCAGTGCTGGGCTGTGGGGATCCTGAGCAGCCATCAGGATCTGAGCCTGAGAGGAGTGGAAGCTGAGGGTGAGGGGGATGGCCAGGGCCTAAAAACATACAGGACACTCAGTACATGTTACATGACTGGCTGACTTACAGTAGCTTGATTTCCTACTTCTCTCTTTGTGTCTTCTCCTTTGGGTTTTCCCGTGGAAAATCAGGCCTGATTCATAAAGCCGGGTTTTCAAGTGTACTTTTGATAATACGCTTGGTGAGATGACATTGTAGTATCTGTGTGCATGTGGGTGTGTGAGAAGAATGAATATATATGTATATTTATATATAACATATATCACTATTATATTTTAATAATGTATATTAATGATATATGCTATAAATTTATATGTTATGTTACTAATATATGATATATTAACATAAGTTTTGTATATATATATATACAAAACTTAAAATCACCAGAGAATTCGTTGTCATTGTAGAAAATTTGGAAAATACTGAATAAAGAAAATGTAAATCATCCATGATTGCATCGCCCAGAGGATAAAAACTATTAACATCTTGATGTACTTCATTCTATCAGCAAATATTATGTTACATATTTGAGATCACACTGAATAAACAATTTTATATCTGGCTTTTTTTTTTTTTTTTCAATTAATGTTGCGTCGTAAGTAGGTTTTTCATTTTCCACCTTTCTCAGGGACGTACTTCTATTTTAGGTTAATTTTCATTTTGTTTAATAAAGATACATTTTCATTTTAATTAAGAGAGAGAAAGAGAGCGCAGGACTTCTGTGTTACGTGTAGACACTCCAGCTGTTGATTCTTGCCCATTCTCTGGATTTCTACAGCCTATTGGTGGTTTGAACCCAAAAGAATCAAACCACCTGCCATCAATTCCCAAAATACAGGTCAATTCCATGAAAGACATTAGCCACACTGAGCTCGAAGGTAGTCTGGTCCCCTTACAGACCCAAAGGGGCAAAGGAGAAGCCAGATGCCACAAAGCAAACAGGGGGCTGATACAGAATGGGGTGGGGATCTTCCCTTTCCTGAAGGTTCAGGCAGGAGACTGCCTGGGTGTTTACCTTCTGATTAACTGTTTTATTTTCATGTTTATTTATTTATTCCCACAGTATGGGAATCCATGGGTGAGAGGTAACCTGGCATTCCAACTGTGAGTAATCATTGTGTTTCTTTTTTTTTCTTTTTTTTTTTAAATTGAAGTATAATTAACATACAGTGTTACATTAATTTCAGATGTACATATAATGATTCAACAATTCAATCCCTTGCTCCATATGCATCAAGTGTACTCTTCATCCCCTCTATCTATTTTACCCCTCCCCACCCAGCTCCCCTCTGGCAGCCCCAGGGGTGGATCTAGAGGGTACACTGCTAGATGAAATACGTCAGTTGAGAAAGACAAATCTGGGTGTTTCTTAACCAAATTGGAAACATCCAGATCAGGCCTAGATAGATGTTTGGTGAGATATTTTTAATTGGTCTCGCCAAAATTAGACCAGAACATTTTCTTTTCTTCCTTGTATAGGTGTGAGTTTGGGGGGAAGACTATTTCAGGGGTGTGGAGTAAGAGGGAGACTTAATCCCACTATAACATCAGACCCTTCCTTCGGCCAGAACAGATTTAAAAAACAAAACCTCTGCTTGGTTGAGGACGCAATTTGCCGATGCGTAGATCTCCCCATCGATGTGCAGATACATTCATTTTATCCAGGAACACTTGGGAAAATGTCAAGTGATATTCTCCCATGAACTTCTCTGTGCTGTACACCATGCCAGACAAGGCCAGTCCGGAGACCTGTATCCAGGATCTTTGTAGCCCTGTATCAGTGAGCACCTGCGATCAAAAGCTACAGTATTCATACAGGTCAGAAAGTGGGAAGTACCATAAATAGTAGGCAGCTAAGGTCGAAATTCAAGGAGGGTAATTATTTCTAGTTGGGACTGCAGGATAATTTCTTATATATCCTAAAGGATAAATATTAGACCAAGAGATATTAGTGGGACAGTTGCAGAGTTTGGAGTCACCTCTTAGCTGGGTGGCCTGGGACAAAGCCCTTCCTCTCAACACCTCACTGTCATTGTCTTTAAAATGAGGCCAGTGCTCCTTGCAGCCTGTGAACGGACTGTAGGAAGGAAATGTCATTATGAGCAAAGGCACTCTGCATCATTGTACCCACGTCTGCCAGGCCCTCATGACGGCATACCCCCATCATGGGTAGAAAAACTGTCATTATCATCATAATCAAGGAAGGACTCCACGTGACAGTAGTACATCTGACTCTAATTCGCAATTGTTCCGGTGACTTCTCCCATAGGTGGCCGCCACAGCCCAGGCAGTGTGTCTGGAAAGGGAGAAAATCAACCCAAGGCTTGCTTACCCAGCACCTGCCATGCGCCACTGGGAATACATTTCCTCAAACGCAACACCCCATTATCCCTCTGAACAAACGAGGTGGCCGAGGTTTGAGAGGAGGACCTGTCGCTCTTGCACACATAGTGGGGAGCTGAGTCAGAACGGAAGCCAAGGGCAGCCCTTTGGGGACCACGCCGTGCGGACCCCCATCCTGTGTCTCACTGGAACCAGACTGGTGAGAGAGTCCAATGGCATTAGGCAAGGCAGCCAGCGGAAGATCAGCTTTGACTTACATCTATGCAAGCACTCTTCGGTTTAACAGTTACTGGGCACCTAGTATGGGCCAGGGTCTACAGGAAGCAATGGAGATCAGAATAGAATAAATCCCCATCATAGTTTAAGGGGTTCGGTAACCCAGAGCAGTGAAGGACAGTAAAGAAAGCACAGAACAATAAGGATCCCACCACTTCCTCTTTGCTCCTGGTCTACACTGTTCTCCTGTCTCTCATATCTCTTGTGAGACCTTTGTTCGGACCAAGCCTTGAGCATTCATGTCCCATTGGGCGCTTTTCCCACAGCCTCCTCTGCTTAGTTATGTCCACAGGACTTGCTTAAGTCCTTCTGACAGAAGATTTTCTCCTTCCTGAAACTCTAAGGAGAAACTGAAGAGCCCACCCTGGAATATATGCATGCCCCTTTTATCCCACAGCTGTCCGGTTGTTTCCTATCTTAGTCTTAGATTATGTGTATGGGTCCATCTATGATTTAAGATGGTAAAACTCAACAACTCCCATGTCTCTGAGCACCGGCAGAGCACACAGTAGGCAGCAAGCAGGTGGGTTTCAGCTTGAATAGGGTGTTGGTAAATACCTCCTTGGAAAGTTGGAAGCTGTGTGCAGAGCCTTGCCAATCAGGAGGCATGGATTAGAACAGTTTTTGTGCGCAAAGGAGCCACTGAGATGTGATTGATAAATGAGTCATATCCAGGAAAGTCTTTAGGACTATTGCCGAATCTTGTTCAGTCTGGATTAAGATGTGGGACACAAGGGCAAGCTTGCAGGGTGTTGGAAACAGAATGTGTTTGTTAATGCAACGTTTTCAGATCAGCAAATCAACCCCGGTGTTGGGATAGAACACCACCCATGTCAAACCAGGCAGAACATCGTCAAGTTCCTCTGTCTAGGTAGTCAAAATAACTGGGTTTTATTTGCTGATATAAATCAGATTGAAAGGAGATCCACTTTCCCTCTTCTTTGGTGGATGTGTGAGTTTTACTGATTCATTCACTGCCTGAGGTTTCTTGGGACATCAAGTTGGCTTCTTGGTGAATCTTTGAGTGCTAATCTCAAGCAAGGAGGCAAACAGCATCCCTATGTCAGTGAAACTGTCCCTTAATTCAAACAGCAAAACAGTTGCTTCCATCAGCTACGACTCTGTTCGTTCTTTTTAAATTCAGACTCAATATTTTCACCCTCGGGCACTGAATCATCTGAAAAGGTAAGGTTTGCAGACCCTGCCATCATCCCAGGCCCTAGGAAGCACAGAGTTGCTCTACCAGCTCAGAGTCGTGGTGGGTTCTCCAGCCAAAAGAAAGGCACAGATTAATGTGGGTCCCTAGAGATCATGGTGACCACTTTGGAGTGAGAACTGTGAATATGTGCACAGATCGGGGCTGGGGAGCATATATATTTCCCTGGGAAGGTTTCTCTTGGCAAAAATAAAGCCATAGGAGGGAGTGATCTTGTGCCCATTCTCTTAGCCAATTCTCTTTGCATGTGTATCCTGTGTCAGGGGCCACATGGAGCGCTAATGAGGAATACGTTTATAGGATGGAGCCTCTGTCCTCAACATACCCAGGCTGCCCACCAAGCCTGGGATGACTGTAGTAGAGGCACTTGCAGTAAAGGAAGGTTCTACGGGTTTCTGTGAGGTATGGAGTGGCTTAGATCAGACAGAAGCTGGGTCCCAAACCCAGTTCTGCTCTATTTTAGCGATTTGTCCTTGTGCTTAGTTTTGGTCCCCAAATCTTTCTGAGTTTGAGTGTTTGGGTTTTTTTCTGCTGTAAATGTGGCATCAGGTAAAGTGTGCAATGCACTTAGCACCCAGCACATCACATAATACCTGCTAAACTCATGTGTGCTCTATCATTACCACCATTATTATTGCTGGTATTAGTATGACCATCATCATCATCATCATCAGTACTGACCGGGTGAAAGAAGCTTTCACGGTGAAAGAGATAATTAAGGTTTTAAAAGACATACAGGGATTTCTATGGTGCCCCCATGGCAGAAACACATCCTAGAGAGAAGAAAGATTTTATGCAAAGACTCAGAGGTATGGGAGACCTATAAGCTACTTTCAGGGACTGGCAATAGTTGAAATGACTGGCATAAAAGATGGATTTCTGGATGAACTGGGATAAAGGGTATTGGTATATGAGTCTTTTAAAGAGCTGAGGTGTAGCCTGATAGATGGTGATCAAACCATGCGAGGTCATGAACGGAATTCTGTGGAACATAATACTGCCCTGGAATTAAGTAGAAGTTACTGACAACATTGGACCAAGCATGGCAGTCAGGGTGGAACCTGGTTTGGAGGATACTTGGAAATACGCATGACTAGTGAGATCAGGAGGGGAAAAGTACCTAAAAAATAGAGTTAGTACTCAAACAGCCCACCCATAGAAATGCAGGATAGGTGGCTGAGGTTTCTCCCCAAGAGTCACAGGGTGGACTTTTTCCCCCCTGCACCCAGGCAAGTCCTTTCCCTTCTCTAGTTCATGAAACATTTTTTTAAAAGATTTTATTTATTTATTTTAGAGAGAAAGAGAGAGCATGGGCAGGGGGAGGGGCAGAGAGAGAATCTCAAGCAGACTCTGAACTGAGCACAGAGCCTGACCCAGGGCTCTCATGACCCTGAGATCATGACCTGAGCTGAAACTGAAAGTTGGATGCTCAATTGATTGAGCCACCCACTTGCCCCATCTAGTTCATGAAACAACTGAAACAATTGAAACAATTGAAAAGCTACAATTTAGATTTAGATTTTTATTTGTAAAGTAGTCTATGACTGCAAGATCTACTCTCAACATTCCTGACAGATTTGAAATGTGGATTTTCTTTTCTGATCTCTCTGTTTGATGGCCCCAGGTGAGCTGATTCCCATATAGCTAGAGGATCTATTTCCAAGATGTACTCCTTTCTGGCAAATGGCATCTGCAAATTCAGATCATTTAAATGGTCTGAAAGAATTATTTGGGTGGAAGAAAAGAAAAGGAAAGGAAAGGAAAAATAAAAGAAGTAGTTATTTCTTTTTCTGAGTACTAGGTTCTCTGGTTCTATTTAAAAGAGATCTTAAAAGAGATTTTAATTTTAAAAGTGTATGCCCTAAACTTTTCAGGAAGATTTCTGCTGTGTAATGTCACAGACCCCTGAAAATTTGCTTCTAATTTATTCAGAACTGGTGCTGGGAACGTAGAGATGAAACAAATGTTGTTCTTGCTCTTAGGGAGCCCATGTCCGAGGCAAGACACAGGCAGGAAAGTGCTAGAATGGAGGCTGGGCAGCAAGGAGAGTGGGGGCTCCGAGAGGTAACCTCATCTGCCTGGGGAGGAAGGCAGAGCTTTTGCAAGAGGATGAAGTTGAGCTTTCTGTGCCACAGTGGTGGATGCATTTGCCATATGGTGACCATATTTTTGGAATCAAAAATCGGGATAGATGATCTGACACAAGGTCTGTCAATGGGACAGAATATTTGAAATCAAGGCTGTCCAAGGAAACCCAGGACATATAGCCACCATAACCAATCATTACCGTGCATACAAGGGGCATGGTTTGATCCGCAGGATAACCAAAGCCATGATTCAGGCAGACAATTTACATTAATGCTTAACTGCAGATGTATAAGAATTGCATTTCCTGACCTTATTTGTCAGACAAGGCAAAGGCTGGGGTGCTAAGTAATTCACAGCAATCTTTAAAAAGCCAGGCATGCCTGAATGTTAGAATGACAGGGCTGGGAAGACCCTTAGTGACCACTAAGGACTAAACACCTCATTGTACCAAGAAACTGAGGTCATCTATCAAAAGCATGTAGCTGTGATGGGATGGAGCTGGGGCTGGGTGTTGTCTGAAGTCCAGCTGGGTGTTACTCCTTGCACCTTGTCAGGGCTGGATTTGGGGATACACCAGAAGAGCCCATACCTTATGAGAAACCCAAACGTTCTGGCCTTGGTCCCACTAAGTTGACATTCAATAGAGTACCCCCTTACCAAACAACCAGAATGCCATATTTGATGACCTTGAGCTCAGATCTCACCAAGATATTGATGAGGTACCAACTGAATGAGTTCCAGGCCATTTAAGATGTAGAGGATTTTTGTGACAAAAGTTGGCAGTGCTAGACTCCCTAGTCCTTAGATATTTTGCCGATAATTCTCCACTAATGATGAAGTTGTGACAAAAAGAAAAGGCTCACTGCAAAATAGTAGGGCATTTCCTCATGAGCATTCAGGAGTCAGAGTTCAGTCTCATCTGGGCAAGTGGAAAATCACAAGTCCACATGTCTTTCTCCTCCACAGGGAGAGATGGGAACCCACTTGATAACTAAGCCCATTGATCTCTGATCCTCAGTCTTTCCAATTTGGAAAGAGGCTGAGCTCAGAAGTGCCGTTGCCAAGAAGCACATGGTACCTTTGCAGGCAACCTCCCCGAAATGTGAGATGCCTGCCCAGCATGTGAGAAGGGCAGAAAACGGATTTTTATTTGGGGTTTATAAACATCAACTCAGAACTCTGAAATTAAGGGCATGACACATATTTTCCTTCTAGTGTGGATCTGGGCTGGACCAATGATAATTAAGGACTAATGGTCTAGCCTGTGCTTGGCCTGTGCATCTCTTCCTTGGAATTCCAGAACAATCCTGCCTCAGGAATCTAGAGCTATTTTTGTGCATGTGGTCCAGGCTGAAGACTACCAGTGCACTTCTTTTCTTTTTTCTTTTCTTTTCTTTTCTTTCCTTTCCTTTCCTTTTCTTTCTTTTCCTTTCCTTTCTTTTCCTTTTTTTCTTTCCTTTTCTCTTCCTTGCTTTTTTTCGCTTTGCTTTGCTTTGCTTTTCATTTCTCCCTATCTGGGCTAACATACAATAGTGACTTGAACTAAGTATGAATTATTCTTTGCCTAGATGCTGTTAGGATCCAAGATAGTCCTTCAACATATTGAGAACTCTTAGCCATCCATCCCTATGTCCACCCATCCACCCATCTACCCATCCATCTCTCTTATCATCCACCCAGACAGGCATTTCTCCTTTCTTCCCTTCAGTACAGATCAGCAGTCATTTCTTGATTCACATCTAAGTGACAAGGATGCACATGATACACACCGGCAACAAAGATAAATATGACCTAGACCTTGAATTAGAGAGATCACTCATAATCTCAGAGGCAGACGTGCAGCTATATCTTTTTTTTTTTTAAAGATTTTATTTATTTATTTGAGAGAGAGAATGAGAGACAGAGAGCATGAGAGGGAGGAGGGTCAGAGGGAGAAGCAGACTCCCTGCCGAGCAGGGAGCCCGATGCGGGACTCGATCCCGGGACTCCAGGATCATGACCTGAGCCGAAGGCAGTTGCTTAACCAACTGAGCCACCCAGGCGCCCTGCAGCTATATCTTGATAACTGCCATAAAGGCTTGATAAGTGCTTGATAAGGACACGGCCTCGGATGCATTCTGTGCAGTCTTGAAGAGAGCAGGAGTTGGCCATTTGAAGGGCGAGGGTAGGTAGGACACACCATGTTGAGGGCTGGTAAGCCAAACCAGGAGATATGAAGAGGTACAAATAGGTATATATTTCTAGATTGGAAAGTGTGAGGTGGAGGCTGGCGGTGCCAGAACTGGAGAGCTAATGAGGTTTCAAGTCCAAGTGGAAAATACAAGCCACCAGCCATTCCAGCAAGTGCTTTTTCCCTAAGCCGGATCCTATCACACATCTAGGGTGACCAACTCTCCCGGTCTGCCTGGGACTGGGAATACCCAGGGTACAGGACTTTCAGTTTTTGTTTTTTTTTTTTAAGATTTTATTTATTTATTTGACAGAGAGAGACACAGTGAGAGAGGGAACACAAGCAGGGGGAGTGGGAGAGGGAGAAGCAGGCTTCCCGCAGGGCAAGGAGCCCAATGCTGGGCTCCATCCCAGGACCGTGGGATCATGACCTGAGCCGAAGGCAGACGCTTAACGACTGAGCCACCCAGGCACCCCAGGACTTTCAGTTTTAAAACCAGTGCAATCTCAGGCAAACCAGGACAAAATGGTTACCCTATCCGTGCACTGATTTATGTGGTGGGCAGAATAAGGACCCCTAACGTCATCCAAATCCCAATTCCCCAACTGTAACACCATGCATGGCAAAAGGAATTTTGCAGGTATGACTAGGTTAAGGATCTTGAGATGGGACCGTGGTCTTGGACTCCCAAGGTGGGCTGAGTGTCATCAGAGGGTCCTCAGAAGGGAAAGAGCAAGCAGAAACAGTGTCAGGGAAGGAGACTTGAAGATCAAAGTAGGGATCTGAGTGATGTGATTGCCGGGCAGGGTCTCACATCAAGGAATGTCTCTTTTCCTAGAGACCAGAAAGACAGGCACAGGTTCTCCTCTAGAGCCTCCAGAAGGGGCACAGCCCTTCTGACACCTCGATTTTAACCCTGTAACACCCTATTTTGGAGTCTTGACCTCCAAAACGGTCAGAGGATAGATGTGTGTTGTTGAAGGGTAACTTGTCACAGTAGCAATAGGAAAATAATACTGTGTTTCTCAAAATATAAATCTAAGAGGTGGGTCAAATGATGCCTTGCAGCCATTCAACTGCAAGTGGGCAGACTGGTTTCTCCAAAATATCATTACTTTATGAAGTACAGAGAGGCAATATGGGAAAGATCCAGGGCACGTTGATATGCCGTCTATTGATTGATTGCCTGGTATGGCAGGGGCGCTCGAATGGGAGTCAGGATGCTTTAGTATATGCCTGGCTCTGCCCTTCCTGCCTCTGTGAGCTTGGATAACTTCCCTCGATCCACCGGTTTTTATTTATCTCAAATGCAAACCAAGTGATATAGTTCTATAATTTCAAATTTATAAACATTTTAAGTGTTCTTAAGTGACCATGTGTTCATAATGTGTTTGTGACTGAGCATGTATTTTCAAGGGGTGGGGAGGGGGTGACATCATTCCCAAATGGGCTAAGCTTGGTTTTGGGGGTATTGGGGAAATCTCACTCTTCCTATGTTTAAAGCGCAAGTATCCAGAGGATACATAAATAGGTAGACAGTACATTTGTGGTATTAATATTTCATGGGGACTGATTGCGAAAAATGTCAAAAAGTCTTCTGAGTACAAGTTTCCCCCCAATATCCAAAAGTAGGAAAGCTTTGATAAGCTGAAATGGTATAAAGCAAAGAAGCAATTACCATTAATTTTTATGGGAAAAAATTGAGCTTTCCCAGACACCCCCACCCCAAAATCACCTCTCTTAGGCTTTCCTGAGACCTTAGGACACATCTTGCTGATAGATGCACAAAATAAACTGAGAGAAAGAACAGATCCTTACAAACACAGTTCACAGCTTTGGTGGCTTGATGCTGAGGGAAGGAGCCGGGCAGCGCCCCTCTCGCTGCTTGGGATGCAAGCTGTCTCTATGATGGCTGGCTGCAAAACCAATACTGAATGCTATTTTGCTTTTTGCCTTTTTTCATAAAAGTGAAAATCTTCTTTGGATTTCTTTCAGTTAGTGAAAACATACCATAAAGTAGCTCTTTCATAAAAGCAAAGTAGAGTAACACAAACTTTCATAAAGCAGGGATACCTGTTTTCTAATGAAAAAAGTCATATTGAGAACCACTTGTCTAGTGAATGCATAGTGCAGACTGCTATCCATGAAAATATTTTAAATGGTACAGGCAAGATGATGGAGCAGGGAAAGCTAAGGAACTTTATGGAGTCTGTCCGATGGAAGTTTGTTTTGATTCTTTCACTTAGCTGTGTGGTCCTCACCACTCTGAGTTTGCACCCAACCTGTGAGAGAAAGAATCCACCTCATATTGTTGTTGTTAGTACTTAATTAGATAACATAGATAGATGATGGATGAATAGATAGGAAGATATAGAATAGATTTATAGATACAGATATGGATGATGGAGAGATAGGGATAGACCTAGGGATAGACTTGAGCATACAACTGGCACAGCATACAGCTCACGGTGATAACTCTCTCTCTCTCTCTCTCTTTCTCTCTCTTTTATCTTTTTGCTCCTTACGAAATGTACTCTTGGGACCCCTGTCTTGCTGTCCCTCACCCCACCCCAACTGCTACATAATTTTGCCCATAAGGTGAATCAATCTATGGAAGCCTCCATCTTCATTTCAGTCCTTGATCAGTTGAGACCCAAACATGTGTGTTGGATTATTCCAGAGCCCAGGAAGCAGACAGCACTGAGATCGGTTGACCCCCTTGACCAATGATAGAAGGTCTACAAGGTGGCTTGCCCAAGCTCCTCCTGCTGGCCAGCCCCAGTGCTGTCATAGAGTCAAAGCATTCTAACACCTTCCAATATGATGGGGTGCAGGTGCGGTGGGGAGCTGAGGGTTCAACGGAGCCAGGCTGTTTTGCCTGAGATATTTGCATTATTACCACTTTGTCCCTATAGACACAGCCTATGTTTCTGAAGACAGACTTTGTGTGGTATCATCTCATCTACTTATGCGTAGGGATAATAGGACAAACACCAGATGGTATGTTGCCATTAGAATAAGGACACTGTGTTATGACATAGATCCCTTTATGAAGACCTACTCAGTGAGGGCATTCTTTCCTCCTTTAATCTGATGACCATTATGGGTTATAATTCATCATGTTTCCCTCTTTGCTCAGGCTATCAGGAAACTTGGAGGCAAATTTGTGTTACATCCCAACATCTGTACGGTGTTTTTCTGCCTTGTTTTATTTTATTTTTTTTATTTTTCTTTCCTGCAGCTCCTCTAACCTCCCCAGAACCCTGATGGGTTAATCTGCCCTTAGGACAACTAACAGCAGTGTTTATTCCTAGAAGAAGACTAGAGCTCATTCACCATTCCCCTTATTTGTGAACTCATCAAGTGTTGTAGTCCTGCCTTTCCTCACCAAGGATCAATACTACACTTGGATGTGACCCAGAAGACATAACCCAGCAGAGACTTCTTGGACCAACTACCTTCAAGGATTGACTATTCAGAGGCACTAGACAGAAAGTCCTGGGCTGAGCTCTGGGAATTAAAGCTCAGGCCAAATTTTGGGCCAGTACATTATTTTGACCTCTTAATCTAGGTGTTGTTGAAAATGAACTGAATGGCCTCTCCAGGTCAGAGCTTACCATGTAACTGGGGTTCCCGGGAGGCAAAAAGTTCAATGCACTCCTACAAATGCCATGGTGAGAGAGGTCCTATGCAGCTCCGGGAACGCTGTGGAGGAGCACTTTTCCAGCCTGCAGAAATCAGGCAATGCTTCCTGGAACTTCCTCCAGGCATCTGTGCTGAATTTTAAAAGACAAACCATTGAGAGCTTGTGTCTTCATAAAAACCTGCACACAAATATTTATAGCAGCATTTTATTCATAACTGCTAAAACATAGAATCGATTGAGATGTCCTCTAGTAGGTAGATGGTTAAATGAACTGTGGTAGAGATCTACAATGGAATATTATTTAGTGATAAAAAGAAATGAGCTATCAAGCCATGCAAAGACATGGAGGAGACTTAAATGCATACTGCTAAGTGAAAGAAGCCAGTCTGAAAAGGTTACATAATGCATGATTCCAGCTATAGGACATTCTGGAATGTGTAGGCAAAACTATGGAGACAGTCAAAAGGTCAGTAACTGCCAAGGATTTGGAATGAAGGATGAAAAAATTTGTTAAAAAAAGAGAGACAGAGAAAAGACAGGCTGGAATAAAAAGTTAGTGAGGAAGAAAATTCTAGTTCTTGGCAATCATAGGAACCAAGGCACAATATGTGAAAAGACAGAGTCTACTTCTGTCAGGACAGGTAATGCTGTGTTGTGGAAACTAAAATGTAAGGGAAGAGTGATAGGGGATGGGGCCAGTGAGAAAGTGGTCCAGACCACAGGAGCCTGGAATTTGTCCTTAGGACATTGAGGAATGTCAAAAGAATTTAAGGATGAATGTGAAATGGACACATTTCTTGTCAACTGCCCAAGAGAAGCTGTGGATTCAATGTGAACCTTTGACTTCGACTTCCTTCTTTGCTGCTCTTCCCAGAAGAGCCAGTAAAGAGGAATGTGATTGAGCATTTTTCCATATCTATTCAGTGAATATATTTCACTGGAAGTGCCAGTGATTGGTGGGGCAGGCAGAATGAATAAGCGAAGGAAGACTGAAAGTATGGCTCATTGGGATCAGAAGCATTTATTGTGAACCTACAGTGTGCTGGACAACTGCACATGTTCTCTGTCTGTCTGTCTCTCTCACCCGACCCACATCTCATGATGTTTCCATTTCTACTTGAACTGCTTTCAAACTTGGTATTCCACCCCTATCCATCAGATTTAAACCCTGCCATCCTTTGGCAATGAAGTTCCTCCTTGGTACACTTCATACCACTGGAGGGAGGGATAATTAACCGGCAGCACACTGATCATTCAGTCATTACATTTATATAGACTACTGTATCCATAAGCTTACAAAGTATAGACCACTATTAACCATTCCGGTAAGTTTCCTATGGCTGCCATAGAAAAGTACCACCAACTGAGTAGCTTCAAACAAGAGATACTTATTTTCTCATAGTCCAGGAGGCCAGGAGTCTTGAAATTAAGGTGTCAGCAGGGTTGCTTTCTTCTGGAGGTTCTGAGGGAGAATCCCTTGCATGCCCCTCTCCTGGCTGCAGGTGGCAGTTGGCCATCCTTGGTGTTCTTGGCTTGTGGTTTTCTCCAGTCTCTGCGTCCATCTTCTTATGCCTTCTTTGCTCTAAGTCTCTTCTGCATCTGTGTGTCTCACATATCCTTTCTCTCACAAGGACACCAGTCATGGATGTAAGGTCCACTGTAAATCCAGGATTTTCATCTGCAGATCCTCATCTTAATTATATCTGCAAAGGCCCTATTTCCAAATAAAGTTATATTCATCAGTACCAGGGGTTAGGAGCTGGTCATATCTCTTTGGGAGACACAGTTCGAGGCCCTGTACCATTGTATAGATGAGCAAGATGAGGTTCAGAATAGTTAAGTTGGTGTCCCCAAGCACACAGCTGGTAAGTAAAACAACTGGAAGCCTGCTTCTGTGATTATAGAACCAGGTCTCAGAAATGATCATCTTTGACTTGTGACAATTCATCTGAAGATGTATGTATAGCACTCAGAACCAATGAGAATCAAGGATGCATTATTTGAAACTTCTGGGCAAGAGAAGCGTCCTTTCTCCTCTGTGGGAGTGTACTGGCTATCTATTGCTGTGTCACTATTACTCTCAAACATATTGGCTAAAACAACAAACATTTATTATTTCGCAGGTTCTGTGGGTGAAGGATCGAATGTGGCATGTTGGCAGCTTCTCTCTCAGGGTCATTCACAGGCTGTCATCAAGGTGTTGGCTGGGCCTGCCACCATGTCCAGTTTTGGTTGGGGAAAGGTCTGCTCCCAAGGTCACTTATGGGTTTATTGGAAGACTCAGATCCTCATGGGCTGGTGGCAGAGGGCCTCAGTTCCTCGCTGGTTGTTCGTTAGAGACCATCCTCCATTCTTTGTCATATGGGCCTTTTTGTAAGGCAGCTTACCTCATGGCAGCTTGATTATCCAGAGCAAGCAAGTGAGAAGAGCAATAAAAGGCATGTAAAGACAAGAGGAAAGTCCCATCTATCGTAATCTAATCATGGACATGACCTCTCAATTATTAAATTACTAATTCCGGCCCTTATTCAGGGATGCGGCATTTACAAGAGTGTAAATACCAAGAGATAGGATCACTGTGGCCCATCTTGGAGACTGGTTCCCAGAGAGAGCCACTGAAGTAGACCTTCACTCATCTGTGGTTAGGGAGATGGAAAGATGTGAAGAGCAGGACTGGGAAGCCATTTTACTCTGATGAAAAGAGAACTGGGCTTCCCAGAAACCATGGCATAGAGGCTGAGGATGGCACCAACATTAATGGACAGAAAGAAGAGACCCAGAAGAACCAGGTCCTCAACAACATGATTGAACTTCTTGATCAAGCCTCACCTGAAGCTGGGGACCTCTGAACTATTCAGATAATACCGAGGGGATAAATTTAATCTACAGAAAGTCCTAACAGGTGCATGACTCTGCATATAAATACAGTCAAGGTGGAGGAAATAACTTCTTTAGTTTATTTGCCTCTTTAGGTAGATTACCCTGTTTCATCATTCAGTTTCATTTTCTTGCTAGTGACCCACATCAGATTTGTGAGCTAAACTGGGGTGGCCATCAGCAGCCTTATGGTTGGGTTTCCAGCTGCATTCATATTCACTGTATGTGGAAGAACTCCTCGTGTTTTATCAGGAGCCCCAAAGTTAAAACAACCGATTACATTAAGAACTGTCTACACCTGAGCACACAGCGATCCTTCCCCAAAATCCCGAAGACTATTTCTTTTGCTATGTTCACAGGTGGGTTTCAAACAAAATTAGTAATGAGATCTTGCCTCTAAATCCTTTTTCCCTGGTGAATTCACTGGGGGAATCAGCCTGGTCTGAGGTGAGCTCATGTGGCCTGTGTTTTTCTGCTGATGTTGAAATTCTACCATCGCCCTGCTTTGCCCTTCCACCTGCAACCACTCACACAGAGACAACTAACCATTAACCTGTCTTTTCCTGTTTCACTGAGGAATTTGTTAACAATGAGCGGCCTCAGCCCCCATTCCCTCTCCCCCTTTCTCAGGCTTCAAGCAACACTGACGTACAGAAAGTCACACTGCACTTGTGGAGATGCATGTGAGCTGCGTTCTTTTTAACTTTTTAAGAATTATGTATTGTTCTTTAATCTTCATATGAGTCCCTCCCTTCCTGTTACCCAATAAACAGTGTCTAATCTATAGGCTTCAAGTTAGTTTTCTGATGAAAATGACAGGGGATGGAACCACACCTTCTGCTTCAGGGACTGTGACCCTCTCCCAGGTGGACAAGTGGCTCCCCCACAACCTGCTCCACCTTGATCATAGAGGTAAGAAATAACTATTCTCTAGAGAGGTCGCGTCTGACTCATAAGAAGAGAAAAGGAGGTAGATAATAGGAAGGGTGTGGATTTCGTTATGTCTTTTTTTCACATTTTATTTGTAGAATTTTAATGACTAGATAGTAGCATTCCCTTTTATTTATCTACTTTCAAATTTTAATGAATACTTCTGGCTATAATTACCTCATTTCTACATTTAAAATGACTAGACACGTACAGTTTGGAGCAAATTGTATCTCAATGTGATGGTATCATATAGTATCAAATACCGTGTAGGTGTGGATTAATCAATAAGCAAATTCAGTTCTTATGAGCCGCAGTTAGTTCTTTAAATTGAAGAGGAATTGATAAAAGGAGGAATAGGGTTTATTGCTCCTCTCCTAGGATAAAAATCTACCATGAATTGGTTCATTTTGCCTGTTGTTTCTTAATCATTCAGAGAAATGGCTTCATACTGTTAAGAGTGGCCATTGTAAGAAGGTTTGCTCATCCTTTTTAAATGGATTTCCTCTTCTGTATACAGCACATGAAAAAGGGGGTCAGCGTCTTCTCAAGTCATTTGATTCTGGAAAGTTCACGGAAGACTGACACCACTTCTAACAGTTGTGGAAAATAAGATCCCTCCCCTTTCAAGGACATGGGGTCCTCATAAGATTGGGAACCTAAACTCTGCAGTTCCTTGTAGTATTTAGTAAAATAAGAGTGGTTGTGGTAGGTTCCATTTTTTGGCACTTTGGCAGATGCTTCACCAATACCAGTTCTGGTCCTGACAGCATTGTTGCAAGATAGGGGCTTGTGTCCCTACTCCTCACATGAGGAAATTCATGTTCTGGCAGATCATATCATGTACAACAGCCATATAGCTCATCAAGACCTTAAGCTAAAGAGGTCTGATACTTGAACTTTATCCCCCCCCCCGCCCCGCACGCTACTGCACTACTTTATTGTTTATTCATTTCTTTCCTTTTGAAGTAGTCACACCAGTTCTTCCTCATGTTCTGTTCAAGGCAAGACTCACTGCATTATGGAAGGCAGTTGCTCGAACGTCTCCCCCTATGGCTGGAGCTTAGAGAGAGGCAGGCATCGACCTCTTGAGACCAGGAGGCCCAGGCACAGGTGATAAGGGTCCAGGTGAGACCAGAAAGTGCAGGAGGTGAGCTGGCTAATGGACTCCCACCATCCGCCCATGGGGAGCCCAAGGGGCCCAGAGGCTCAGAATTGTTAGCCAGGCTAAAAGAGCATTTTCATTTATCCCAAGGGAGAGATATTTAGCCAGGACAATTAGGCCATTTAAACTGACCATATTTTGTGTTAAAACCAAGGGAATTCCTGATTCAGCCTACCTGGTGTTCTTAACCTCACTGAGTAAAGATGGTGATGAGGGAATGCTGGAGTCTCCACTTGGCCTGGCTGCCAGAGAAGGTGCTGGCAAGGGGTTCCCTAAGAAAACTTGGACAGCCTATACTCACGGGAGGAGGCAGTGTGTGGGAAGGGGTGCAAAGAGAAGGTAAAAGTCACCGAACATGAAATGATGAGGCTGTAACAAAGTTGAAAATGGAAAGAGGAGGGTCATAGCTTGGGACGAAGCTGTGAACTACAGGATGGGGTAAAGTTTGCTTCGATAAGGCATGTTTAGGCCACTCAAAGTCACCCACCTGGCTGGGGAGGAAAGGGGCTGGGGTAAGGCTGGAGGAGAAGATGGCTCCTTCCTGAGCCTGGGGTGGGAGGGGTTGCCAAGGAGTAATCAGAGCAAAGATGCAAAGGAGAGTCTTCTAGGATGAAAGGGCATATGTCCTATCACAGTGATCTATTTACATTTACATTTAATTCAAAATAAATTTAAATTTAAGGAAGGATGGCTTTATTCATTTTTAAGGTGACCTTTTTAGGTATTCCCACCCTCTAATCTTCCCCACACCCCCATTTATAAAACATATCAAATTCAAGTTGCTACAGTATTTGACTTTCAAAGTCCAACCAATTTTATTACCTGTTAATGTGTTAACCAATCTCTCTGTAAATACCCCTCCATGTTCTCCCAATTCCCTTTGGGGGTCTCACACAGAAATGCCCTCTGCTATTCTCTTTGCCTGCTCTATGCACCATCACAACCCAGATGGAGCCACACCCCTCCAAGAAGTTTTCTGTGATGCTCCACAGTCTTCTCTTCTCCATCTCTCAACATTCTCTGGATACCAACAAAGCTGTACTCTGTTTTCTATCTCAACGCTCTTATTTAATGTAGGTATGATAGCCCCAGTTCCAGTCTGAGCTCTGGAGGGATACTATTCTCATTATAGAGTTCCTGATTCCCCAATAGATCTGAACACAATGGGTGTGCTCACACATTCATCAACTAGAGGTACGGTTCTTCATGACTAACTCTAACAACATTAGATTTTCTGACATAAGAAAAACAACACTTTGCCATGTTTGAGATCTCATTTTCTCTTAACCAAATTTCCTCTCCATTTTTATTTTAACAACTTAAACTGATTAGAAATTGCCTCTATATCAGTATGTGAAATGTTCCAGGCTTTAGGTACTAGACTTTCCTTTTTAGATTTCTGAAGGCTATCTGAGGTGTTTACAGAACACTTTAGAGTTTACAGAAAACTTCTGGAGTCATTTTTAATATTTCCTTTATAACAGAGTGGAGGTGTATCATCTACCCATTTGACAGATGAGGATCCTAAGGCACAAAAAGCGGCCAAGGGTGAGCCCAATAAACCACAGGAAAGGAAGTAGACCCAAGCTACCTACCATCAAATTTCATGCTCATTTTGCTATAATACACTGGCCCTTACTTTGTCAAATTTTAAAAATATATGCAACAGCATTTATGTAAAAACATTAACTGAAATGTGGAAGGACAGTGCAATGTGGAAGGACAGACACCCACTAGGGCTGAGTGAAGGACAGAAAAGGAAAAGGTGTGTTGTCTTGTTGGAGTGAGGCACAGAGACATTTCTCATCCTTTCTCCTCATTTAAGTAGTCAAATTGTGTAGCAAGATACTGCGTTTCCCTCAAGTCCTGTTCAGGCATTGTAAAATGTTATCCACGCAGGAGCAAGAATAGGAAGGCCTCTGGTAATTTTTAAATCAAGATGTGTTGACCATAAAATATTCAAACCCCAAAGCCAAAATAACTAGCGAATATGATGCTTTCAAGTAAAGAGGAAATCCAGGAAGAAAACTCACGGGGAGAGTGACCAATAGTTGGCACTCAAGTTTCAGTGTAATGTACCAGCTCAAAAGGACAGGGGGATTTGTTGAGCAAGCTGAGCTAGAGGAACAGCATTGTCAGGGTCACCGTGCTTTCTGGTGGAGGGAGAAGGGCTGTGAGTTCTGGCTTTGTAGTTCTCTGGAGACTGCACCTGGGCGAAGCTGTGCAGATGTGGGCTATGTGGTATGAGAAAGATGCATGCAGATTGGAGGGCATTTAGCCAAAGGATCCAAAAATAATTAAAAGAAGGGTGAGATTACCTTTCATGGACAGATACAAAGACCGACTGTATGTACTTACCCTAAATGACAACAGAAGGAGACCAGAAAGATAATTGAATGATTGTGAAGATCAAAGGGCTAGAAGATTTCCTCTCTCTGGCACAAGGGTCTAGAATTGCAAAACCCAGACCAAATGTAGGATGCTAACAGGCAGGTTGGTTGGCAGAAACACTCTTTTAAAAAAATACACACACACACACACACAAATAAAAAAATGACAGGGAAATTATTTTCCTAGGAAGAGCTCAGAGCTGGGGAACCAATCAGAATCTACTGTTAAAAACTGTCAAAAATGTTTTTGGAAGGGAGGAACCATGTGTGATCAGCAAAAGAAGAGCTTGGAGGATCTTCTGGGATATATAGTTCATCACTGCTTACTCTGACAATGTGGCATAAAACAAAAAGATCACTCATGTGTGCATTCTACAGAGCATTGGGAATAAAAACAGGACCCCCCAAGTTTCTTACTGCCATGATAGGCTATAGAGTATCTCTTTGGAAGAAGTCCATCCATAAGCTTCAAAGAGAACACACGTACATTTCTGGAAGTGTGAACTCAGGGATATCCAAGGAGAGAGAACAAGAAATCAGATTGGTGGGGAAGAAGACCACTTTTGAGGCAAAGTTTTGCCAAGTTAATCCTGTAGTGGATCTCAAGGGAAAAAAAAGATACTATGTCCAAAAATACATATTTCTATTTATTTCATGCATTCATTCATGGTACTGAGAGTTGAGTGGTAGACAAAGGAGAAGGAACTCTCTAAGAAGTAAACCACATACTGATGTCTGAAGGTTGACTAGGAGTTAGGTAAGGTTGGGAAGAAGGCAGCATATGAGAAGGCTGAGACACAGAGAGAACAGAGTCCAATGCAGAATTGAGTGGTCCAACATGGCTACAAGGTTCAGAGAATCAAGACACAGAAATCCAGATCTTTGTGAACGATACAGAAGCTTTGAAATCCCCAAACCAAGAGGAAAACCATTGGAAAATCTCAAATAGAAAAAAAGGACATGATGATGTTAGTATTTTAGAGCCACCTTCCTGGTTATTAGGTAGAGAATGGGTGGGAAGGATAAAATAACTAGAGGCAGGGAGGTGAGTTAGGAGTTTGTTGCAGAAGTACGGAAAAGAGACAATGGTGGTCTCAGCCAAAGGAATGATGGAGAATGGTCTTGGATTGGAGAGACTGAACAGATTTGAAAATTATTATACAGGAAACATCCAAAAACCTTGTGGATTTTTTTTAAGATTTATTTATTTATTTGAGAGACAGAGAATGGGTGAGCACCAGAGGAGGGGCAGGGGGAGAGGAAAAAATCTCAAGCAGACTCCCTACTGATTGTGTAGGCCAATACGGAGCTCAGTCTCACGACCCTGAGATCATGACCTGAGCCAAAACCAAGAGTCAGACACTTAACTGAGCCATGCAGGTGCCCCTAAAACCTTGTCCTTTAATAAGATGGAGTGAACGTGTTCAAGGGGGTATCATTTGGACATTGAGCATGTGGTGATGCCTCTAATGAGGGAGCACTGAAATGAATAGGATTTAGGGGTATAAGGAGATGAAAATAAAATCAATTTGAAACTTTGAGTTTGAGGGCTCTGTGAAATCATCAAGTCTCCAGACAGCCATCACATCCATGAGTGGAAAGGTCTAGGGTGTAGGGAGAGGCAGGACTGAAGCTGCAGCTCTGGAGGCATCAGCATCTGAGTGGATAGTGTATCCCAGGGAGCAGATGGATTACCAAGACACAACATAAAGAGTTATTATTCTGATATTTTGAAATGCCATATGGCCAGACCTGAGGAACATCAACAGCTAATGACTGGTAGAGGAAGATAGTCCTGGAAAGGAGAGTGAGGAGAGTATCTGGAGACACAAGAAGGAAACCAAGACCTGGTAGTGTAGGTGCTGAGATGCTACTATGGGTCGTGTTTTGTTGATACGGAAATGAATAAAAGAAGCTTCGATTATTGACCTGCCCAGAGAAGATAGGAAGGCTTCTGAGACATGACATTTAGGTTGTGTCTTGAAGGCTGAACAGGAATTCGCTGGGAAAAGAGAAGTCATACCAGTCAAGAGGGACAAAATGTGCAAAGTCAAAGAATCATGGCCCAGCATGACATGCTTGAAGAATGAGAAGCAATTGTGTGTTGCACATCCAAAAAATTTGAGTCTGTGAAGGGGTATCTGAGAGGATATTTGTCAGATGGGAATTTGAAGCAGGAGCCTGTGCTAAGAGGCTTGAGGTTTTCCTTGCTAAAGATGGAGACCCTTAGAGGTTTATAAGAAGGTAAGGAACATGGGTTATCTTGGTCTGGAATCATGTGCTTAGTAACTGCACTGAAAACTACAGACCTGGGTGGAAAGGAAACTTTTTAGGAAAGAGAATTAATAGGCTTCAGATGGTAATGCAGGAGATGCAGGGGTGGGGGGCTGCCTGGAGCTGGGTCACCCGTGATGTCTTGGCACATGTCTTGGGCATCTGGGTGGAGGACTCTGCATTTCTGGGAAGACAAGAAAGGGACAGTTTTAGAGGTGGGTAAGGAATAGTTCACTTAGGGTGAACTTAATTCTGACAATTCCAATCCAGTAGGTATTTCCTTTAAAACAAACAAACAAACAAACTAAAAACCCTGGGCAGTAGTATGTCAGGAATTGAGAGGAGATAAAAGGATAATACAATCTTAGTGGAATATCTATGTGACCCCCTACAGTTGGGTCAGAGACCCCAGACCATGGCCCATCGTCTGTCAGCATTATTGGTCTTCTAGGGTCCTTGAAAAGGAGGGTAACTGCCTCCCACCGAACATACCCGGCATTCTAGGAGCTTCACCCATGTGATCAATCAGTGTTAATGCCAACATGATGAAGTTACCCTCAGAAAGGTTAATTACTTGTTCATGGTCCGAATTTAAAAATGGCTGAATTGAATTTCTAGCCCAACTCATGTGGTTCCCAAGAGGCTTTTCTTTTCTTTATATCAGCACTCTTTCCATATTGATCACACTTAGAACTGAGAGTTATGTTGGCAAAACAGTAGGCTGACCCCAACACTTCCTGACTTTTCAGCTTGCTGAATTGCTATGGACCAAAAGAGAGGCTAAAAGTTAGTTGAGTGGGGCCGAGGGAATCAGCATATGCATTACCCGTCTGACAGTTCCTGCTGGCCTTGAAGAAAACCCCACTGAGGTGGCTGGTGACACTGTGCTCTGATTACCTTTAGTTCTTATCAGTGAATAAACACCTCTCCTCCTAGAAACCCCTGTAAAAAGCTGAGGGAGAGGTAACGGATGGGCTGGGATGGGCTATCGGCACACTTCACCTCCCTTCCCTCCATATTTACTGAGTACCTCCTGGGTGACTGATAGTGGGTGGTGTCCTTCTCTTCAGACTCAAGTTGACAAGGCAGTTATGTCCCTATGTTACAGATAAGAAAAATGAGGCTGAAACATGACATTTTCCAAGGTCACATCTCAATCTGGGTCTCCACAGCAGTAGGTGTATACTTCTGAATAATCATTCACACTTTTGTCTCTTCCATTATGCCCTGAATGATTGACAGGAGAGAGCCAAGTGTTCCACCTCAGATTCCCAATGCCTACTGGTGTTGGTGCGGTAACACGGACAACATGCTCCCAACTGCACACACAGTGATGACAGGCAACTTTTGTCAGGCATGTAACTGCGCCCTGGGCTTTCAGCAATGATGTTCGTCACTTTTGTGTAGTTTTCTTCCCCCTTGATTTTGTGTTGTGTCCACTGTTTAATTTTAACTGTGTCTTCTTTGTGAAGAGGGTGGTATTATCATCCTTGCTTTACAAAAGTAGAAAGCAGGAATCTAAGAGTTAACAGACCTGCCTCAGTTCACAGGGCTTGCTAAGGGGTAGACACGGAATTGAACCCACAACTTCTGATCCTTAATTGTAAGCGACGTGCACACCTATCATGCAGCTACCAAGCTTAATAGGACCCCATCTCTACCTACATGAGACTCTGGCCTCATCTCAGAAAATGAGCTGAGGGATATGTGCACCCCTTCCTGTTGCTTGTGGTGTATCTGCGAGTTCCAGTTAAAGAGTCTGCACTTTTATATAAGAGTTAACTCCTTGCTTGGAGGAAGAAAATTAAATAGGTCTGAGAAACGGTTAAGTAAGCGAGAGATTGCTTCTTGGATGGTCAATGGTTTCTAGCCTGTTTATATTTTTTTCACCACAGCAATGAAAAAGAAACTGACTACCCCAACCAGAGATGATCCTGAAGATACTTCCAGGGTGGGATGTCCTGGCCAGGAACACAGCGTGATGTCGCCAGCAGGGAGTAGGTAAGAATTAAGTGGTAAAAATGCCAGTGTGGATTATTGCCATAATTACTTTCTGGAAAACAACAAATTTAATTCCCAGTAAAATGCCATCAGAATTTGCCAGGTCCTCTGATGGGGAAAATAAAATGCCCTTCCTAGAAATTTCTCATGCTCTGTGGTTTCTAGAGGGATTCTAAAGACTACAGAGAAAGATAATATGGTGATAGGGTTTTGGAACCTCTGTGAATTTCCCCGCTTCGTCAAATGTCCATGAACGCTTCTTAAATAAACCGTGAACTTCTAAGCCCGTGCTGGATTTTTCCTTTAATTTCCGTGAGACTAATGCCTGTAGGGTCACTCATCCTGGGCTAAGGTCTGCTACTTACCTACCTTTGTGACTACAAAGCCCTGATTTTGTTGTCTCTAAAATGGGGCTAATCTTAGAATTTTCCTCATGGGTTTGGCAGGAGATTTCTATCCGTTGCTCCAGGTTAAGCACTCAGCCTTGTGCCTGGCACACTAAAGGTTAGCAGTGCTGGTGATTATAAAAGCGTACAGTTTATCTTCTTCTTTAAGTGGGTGTGTTGCAACTGAACTGTTTTACTTAAATGACTCTCCTTTCTTCGTGCCCTCACTTCCTTACTGAATTGATTGACTCGCTGTGAGTCGAGAATACCTTCCAAAGGCTATTTTGTGTACCTGCAAAGCCCAACAATGGCTTGGGAGTAATTTCTGGCACCGGGTAAATGTCCATGGCCCTGAACTTTGTGGGGACAGGATGGGGGAGCTGAGCTAGGGGGTGTTGAAGTGTACAGCAAGAAGACCCAACTCCTTTCTTGTGATAATTGAAATCGTTTCAATTCATTTCCTTTTTGGTTGGACAGAAACGTGTTTTCAATAGTGAACAAATCTTGAGGGAATCCATTGACCTGAGCAGTCGTATAATGCGTGAAGTTAATGGACAAAAATGATATTCATCTTCAGTTTATAATAGCATTTTCTTCCGCGGCACCTAAACTTAGGGGTGGTTGGGGATGCTGTTAGAGCAACAACGGTACCAGGGGCAGATGCGTGACCTATGTTGTATATAACAATTACTGGATCTATGGCGAAATAAAATAAAAACCAACACAAGTTTTGACACTAAGATAATAAATTATAAATTATGGAAGTCTACGCCACCGAGGATCTTGTAAACAACAGGCTGGTCTCTTAGCAACAGACCAAGGAGAGCAGGTTGTTGATGGGAATGGAGCAGACAAGAATGTTTTGCAGTGATTACTATGGAGGACCAGGAACAACATTTTAACACCCGCCTGAGGCCTCTTCTCTGCCCAGCCCTTCTTTTTCCAGTGGCCAGCCCGGGCTGTGGGCCAAGAGGTGTCCCAGGACTTAAGGGCCCTGTCGCTGACAGCCCAGGTGCCAGGCCCTACGGAGAGGACAAAGGAGATACAGGCAGTGGGAGTCAGGGGGTGGGGTGAGGATGCCCCCCAGCCACAAAACAGAATTAGAGAAGGAGGGGAAGGAATCTGTAAATGCATCCTCATTTGACATTGTCTGAAATTATAACTCTAAATGGGGGAACTCTTCATTCCCCGCCCCCCACCCGCCCCCAACTCCCCTTGGCTTTCAAAATCTCACTTAGGGTGGTTGTCATGAAGGAATTTAGACAAGACTTTGACAATGTGCCAAAATGGTTTATTTTTAAATGTTGTTCCCGAAAGTACCAGAATATTAAGTTGGAGCAAATGTTGCTTGGAAGAGTGGAGGGGTTGTGGTCGTACAGACATTTGAAGGGAGGGTGGTGGTTTAAGGTTTGCAGACTTTAATTAATTCAGGCAGTTGGGCTAGAGAACCCGGTGGCCAGGAAGCATTTTGAAAAGTGTGTGTGTTTTTCAATTGTAGGACATTTACAGGGTTGGGGTGGAGAGAGAGGTTTTCTTTAATTAATTAGATGTTTACCTTGTGTGTCTTCCCTCCGTGGTTTAGACAGTCACCTGCTCACATGTTAGGAATGAGTCTCTTAGAGTGGAATCTTCCTAGAAAAATCCTAGGATTCTCAGGAGCAAATGGCCTCTCACTCTGTGAGAGAAACAGTGAGTTCTGTGTAATCTAAACCACAAGGCGAGCGACGTGCCATGCCAGCTTCGGATGTTAAGAAAACATCAGCCCCCTAGTTGTACGCGGGCCAAAGGACCTGCATCTCCCTCCGTAGCACTGACTTCATGCACTGCATTGTTTCATAATAAAAGTGGCTGGCTAAATTATGACGACTTTGGATTTATTTGGCATGTCATTTTAAACTTTTCATATGTCTAAATTTGCCAGTTGCAAAGGAAGAAAATTCTCTGTCGTTCCCCAGGGTTTCATTTTTTTTTTTTTTTTCAGGCTTCTCTGATAATCACAAAAGGTGTCTCAGTGACTTCCGAAGTGATTAGCTCCCATCCAGAGACTTTAAAACGTATTTGTGCTTAGAAGCTGTCTGCCGGGATCAAATTCTATCAGGGGTAGTGTCCCTGGTCCCGTGGGGGAGGGCTCTGGTTTCGGAAGACGCCCGTCGAGGCCACCTGGGGATGAGCCCACAGCAGCTCCAGCAGTGAAGGCCCCGTTACCCTATTCTGCAGGTGGGGCGATGTCAGCTCACTTTCCTAAGCTCAGTGCCGGAGCCCAGATTCTATTCCAGGATGCAGTGAGTTCAAAGTTCATGTTCTATTAACACAGTGGTCTACCCTAGACAGGTCATTGCCAGCCTCCCTACACAAGACAGTCTTGCTTTTTCTTCCTCTCTTTTTTTTATTACAAAAGAAATACATCATCATATGTGATCATGAAAAATTAGTATCACACACGATATAAGACTGAACAGCAAAACCTTCCTTCATCCTCAACTTGGCCCCCTGAACATATTACCCCACTGCCCCAATTATCTTAGCAGCTCTTTTTAGACCTCGATTTTTGCTCTCTGCAGGGGAATGTTTCTGTAGGGAATGAGTAAGTCCCTTTTCCTCTTTTATTTTTCCATAGCTGGTGCATTTTGAGGAAATACCATGTTATCTTCATCTTTGACCTGCTTTTGTTTTACTTAGCTTTCTACATATTGAGGAGAACACTGAGCTCTCTGAACCACCCCCAGCATTCTCTCTGACTCTGAATCACCAAGCCCAGCAACCTCAAATGCACGACTGTTGGAGTCTGAATTCGTCACTGAGCCCAGAAGCACTTCTAGCAAGTTCTGATCTTGGCAGAATGAATTCTCCCCTTTCCCCGTTGGATCTGAGACCTGCATCGTCACAGGCTCCCCCAAGTGATGCAAGTGCACAATGGGGTTTGGGAAACCCTGCGCTACACTCCGCTTCTGCAGAGAGAAGACACAGAACACTTGTCGAGGCATCAGGGAAGCTCAGCCTTACAGTGGAGAGTCCTGGAACTCCACAGGAATGCACCGTGAGACGGTTGTCAGCACGGACCCCAGCTGCCGAAAGGAAGCTGAGGACGGTTTCTCCTCCAAGGAGGCCCGATTTCAATGACATTGCAGTGAAGGCTGTTGGGACAGTTTCCCACCCAGCACTCTGGAGCCCGGACGGACCTCCGAGGTGGCCTCGCGGTCCTGCCTGGCACCAGGGAAGGGCCGGGGCTCCGGGCGGGTGGGTGGGCGGCAAGACCCGGCCAGCTTCCTGGCCCACTGGCTTCCGTGGGGTGGGGCGCGACGGGGTCCCCGGTCCTGCCCAGCGCCTTGCCCCGTGCGAGCTCACGTTCCTGCAGCACCTCCCGGCTCGGGCCCCACAATGCAGCGCTCGGTTGGCAGTGGTTCAGCTGAACACTAAACACTTGGCTCCATTTCAACACGGCTGCCAAGATTTGGCAAGCAGAGAGTTGCAGGGAAGCAGCAGGCTGCTAAACCCTTTCACATTTTTAATTAGATCCACACACCCATGTCTTTGAGCTATCATAAATATACAGATGACATCGAGAGTATTATTCGGGGTTAAAAAAAGAGGGGGGAGCAAACTCTCTACAATGGTATAGCTTCCCTTCTTAGAATGATTTACCTCTTGTTAGTTTGGGGGCTAAAGGCAAAGAGAGGGGAATGATATTTGCTTCGGCAGCACGGCGTCTGATAGCAGATCTCCCCAGGATCTGGAAAGCTCGGGTCTCAGGCCGCCTCGCTGCCATCCGGGGCTGCCTGAACATTCACCAGAAGAGGGCATTCTTGGCGGCGGCTGGGCCTCCAGCAGCCGGAACTCTCCGGGTGGAGTGTTTGAGGAGAGGTGCTAAAGCCACCCCCACCCCTGTCTCTGGGTGACAGCCTTACCATCCCACAGAGCCTTGAGGTTGGCTCCTCTGCCCTAAAAAGTAGTCACTTTTGCATTCAATGTCGCTTTAATACTTTGTCACTGTATCTCCTCTGGTTTGTCTCCTGGCATCCTTCACTGTAAAATAATTACTGTTGCTCCTTCTTTTTTTCTAAACCTCCTGCCACAACAAACACACTCAGCTCCTCGTGCTCAGAGCCACCCTCCCCGCCACGCTCAGCTCCTGGGCGAGTGTGCAGCGGAGGAGGGATGGGAAAGGCAAATCTCCAACTAACGCCAAGTGTTTCATTTCCTTCTTTCCATGTCTTTACAATTACGGACATGCGCACCGGGACCTTGGACACCCCTAGGTCTCAACTTAGGCTCCAACTCTGGCTCTGCCATGGGGCCCCGGACACACAATTCCAGAGACTTTCACTTGGGTTCCTCCATCTGAATGATCCCGAGCCAGCTCTGACCTCACGGATTGCATGTGGGCATTAAATGACATCCCATGGGAGCGAGGCCCGTGGCACCGGCCGTGGCATGGGATCACTATTGTGACAGGGACCGTGACACGGGGACACATGCCTGTCCGAGGGTCAGTGAACAGCAACAGCGGTGATGCTGGTTCTTTGTGGGGTTCCTGGCCCGGATCCGTGGCTGTCGTGGCTTGTGACAAAGACCCCTCCGCTTCTCAGACAACCAGCTCCCGTGAGAGTCACTTGCCGTGGGCCGCAGGTGAACACGGTTTGACCCGGGGCCTCTGCATCGGTGCGCATGTCCGTAATTGTAAAGACATGGGAAGAAGGAAATGAAACACTTGATGTGCCAGGAAAGAAGTCTCTCTCATTGTCCCATCTGAGAACACAAAGTTTATAAATAGAAGCATCCCAAGCATCAAACACGAAGACATCAAACGCAAAGGCACGCTGGCCTCGCCTGTTTATCCCGGACTCTGCACACCATCCAGTCCCTTCTGGAGAAGACCGGAGCCTGCCGTGGGCATCCAGCAGCCGTATGCCCTCTCCCTTGTCCTTCTTTGATTTTTCTCTTTCCCTTACAGCTTGAAAATAGACCATACTTGATTGCAATGTTTTCTTTGAGCTTTTTCTGCAAACAGGACAGCCAGACCAACGGGGATGTCCAGGGCCAGTGAAAAGGGCTACAGATAATTCTAGGCTCAAAGTGTGCCTTTCAGCAGATGTAAACGCTGAGACCGACAGTAACTGGCAGGCCTTGGCATTCTCGTGTTCCCCGCCATCCCTCGCACTCCCTGTGCCCCCACCACCAGTGACAGGGACTTCCCTTTAGTTAGGAGATGAGGAAGGATACCAGTGGTGCACACACACACACACGCGCACACACACACACGGAAAACAGGACCACTGCACCTGGAAATGAAGAGGACAGTGATCACTTCCTCCACAGAAGACAACGCGGCATCGAATGAAAGTTGAGACCTAGGGATGTCCAAGGTCCCAGTCAGGCTCTATGGGGGGGACAGACTGGTGCTCATCAGTCGTTATGAACACAGAAGAAGCAGCTAATCTCCCCAAGGGTAAAACAACATATAATCTGGATAACACTCTTCCTAGAGCGAAAGGTGTCAGGCTGAAGTCAGTCCTGGTTCCTCAGTTGTTGCTGGCTGCCCCCCGTGTGTCATGCCCACCCATGAACTGAGGGCACTGGGACCCACTGACCCTTCCTGTGCCTCTTGTGTCATGGGGATGGTTGTGTGCATGAATGAATACATGCATTTACTATTATTTTATTTTATTTTATTTTATTTAAGTAAACTCTATGCCCAACATGAGGATCCAACTCATGACACTGAGATCAAGAGTCGTATGCTCTCCTGACTGAGCGAGCCAAGTGCTCCCTGTATTTAATGTTTGTAAGGCCACATTTGTCCACTCGGGCTGCTATAACAAAGTGCCACAGCCTGGGTGGCTTAAGCAACAGAAATTTATTTTCTAACTGTTGTGGAGTCTAGAAGGTCAGCAGCAAGGTTCTGGCCAATTCCGTTTCTGTTGCGAGCACTCCTCCTGACTTGTGGATGACTGGCCTCTCACTAAGTCCTCCTGTGGCCTTTCTTTGGGTATAAGCATGAGGAGGGAGGGAGAGAGAGACCTCAAGAGGGAGAGACAGCAAGCTCTCTGGAGCTTCTTCTTGTAAGGATAGTGAGTCTGTAGGATCACGCCTCCATCCTTAAGGCCATATATAACCTTAATTACTTCCTTAGAGGCCCTATCTCCAATTAGAGCCACACTGGGCCTAGGGCTTCAACATGTGAATTTTGTGAGGTCACGTACCTTTAGGCCACAATAAAAGTTTTTCATGTGCTGTTGGAAGGACATGGGGTCACATCAGGATTCTACTCTCACTTCAGCACCTACCAGCTGTGTGGTCTTATGCAAGCCAACTAAGCTTGAGCCTTGACTATCACCCTTGATTATTAGTATCCAAAACATGAACTTCCTAGGACCTGTGATCTCTAGCAGCACTGAGGCTCCACTCTGAGCCCTTGTTATTCTAAAGGCAGAGCCTCACCCTTCTAGAACTGTGAAGTGGACACAGGTTTCAGAGCTGAGGAGATGGGGGTGAGCATCACGGCTCTGACACTTCCTAAACGTGTGACCTTGGCCAAGTGACATGACCTCTGTGAATCTCAGCTCCTTAGTGAGGATGTTCACAGGCTGCTGTGAAAGGTGAACTGTTTGAGGCATCCACATCAGTTAACACAGGACCTCATTTAGAGCACACATTCACTAAGTGATGGCTCTCTCTGTCTTTCGTTTGACTATTAGAATGAACTTTATGGAATTGTCAAGAATAATCAAGTGTTGGCAATTTCATGTAACCCGACGTAATAGATTGTAAGACACTTAAGGGCAAATGCCATGTTTCTTTTAACTCTATCCCCCACCATCCTGAGTATTGAGTGAATGTTGAGTGTTGGAGCAGAACACACACTCACAGTCTTGGTTTTTTCCAGTGGTGAGGATGGAACAAGGGGATTGTAGGGAGGTGCAGATGGAAGAAGGACAGACAAATGAATCAACTACTTACCCACTTGCTTTCACCAAGATGGAGAGTGCTGAATGCTGGTAATGGTGTAAGGAGGGGATAGGGAGGGGCACAGGGCTGGGGGCTGCTGGAGAAAATCTGTGCTCATTTCATGGTGTGGGAAAAAGATTGTGTGTTTTGGAATTGAGCAGCTAGGGAGGTTATAATCTCAGCTCTTCCACAATCAAGAATGAAGTCACTAATTTCTCTGAGCTTGTCAGCTGTAGAAACAGGACAACTGCAGACATTGTGGAGGTAAGAACACCAACAAAGAGCCCACTTCCTAGGTGGAGCTCAGCTGTCTCAGTGACCCATCATCGTCATAGTTTTGCTCCAGGCTGATCCTGAGGTTAGGACTGAGAGGAGGGAATAGTAAACGAAGGCAAAGCAACAGAATTCCAGGGTGTCTAGACCCTCCCAGTACAGACCTGAAAACCACACCAGAGGGATTTGCCAGGAAGCTAGCTGGCATTCCCAGAGTAAGCCGATGAATTCCCCACACTGGTGTTATAGCAGCCAGAAAGTTAGCTGTAGTCCTGCCCCTTGGGCACCACTTAAATAACACTAGCAAGATGTAAGCATGGGCTGTGTCTGGGAAGATCTGGGGAGAAAGTTAGATATACAATGATGACTATTATACACGAAAATTACTTTGTGTTATCCCTTTTAATCAAAGAATGAGAGTGCCCCAGGAAACTTCAGGATCAAAAAATAGGTCCTCCCTAACATAGGCAGAAGGTGGCAGGATTATCATTATCTTCATCCTTAGAACAAAGCACTCAAGGAGTATTTTTTGACCACCTACTCTGTGCTAAACAATAAGCCAGGCACAAGGGTCAACAAAAACGAAACAGGTAAAGTCCCTGTCCCCCAGGAGATTTATTCATGGTCTGCATCTGAACAGAAGGAAAGGAAAGACTGGTTATATTGGGGTATTGTCTTCACCTGCAGAATGAGGGCAAAGGGGATGTGGTGTGGTAGAGCAGGAATGCCAATGCCTAATGAAAGAGTGGCCAAAGCACAATGCCAATTAGATGTCTGTTAAATGTTCAGCAATTAATAACATTCATTAAGCTTTTACTCTGAGCCCATCATTGTTCTAGAAATTGCAGGCAGGAGGAACAAAATATGAAGTCTTTCCTCTCCTCTCCTCTCCGGAGTTCAGAGTCTAGCTCAAAAGATTGCATTAACGCATACACAAAAACCACACAGAAGACATTATTGTGTTTATTTGTTTTAATTTTCAACTGAACTCTGCTCTCTGGACATCCACCAGGGGAAGAGTTTGAGAGGATCTCATGCCTCAACAATGAATGGCCAAGAGTGGAAGTTTGATATCGTGAGAGGTAGGAGGGGACACAGCATCAGCCACCACTAGAGCTTTTATAATCCCCCCACCTCAGTGCCAACTTGACCCTGAGTTCATGGCAGCCAAGGCAAGGGGACAATATCGCTGATTGTGAACTTGTGTTTTTATGAAACAAAGGGCACACACCAAATCACCTGGGGAGAGTCAGTCAACATCATGGACAAAGTCCAAAACACTAGCTTTCAGAATAAATGCACACTGAATTGCATATGACTATTTTCCATAACGACTCTCAATAAAATGCATAGATGTAGCAAAACACAATTCAGCAGAGGTGATTTGGCAAAGCACGAGACAAAGTGGTCCAAATCGAGAGTTTTCCATGGATCTGACTTCATAAAAAAACTAAACCTAGCAACTTCTATGAGTGGATAAAGAACATGTGCCCACATAATCTTTGACTACTGTTTCTCCAAGTATGGGTTTTGGCCAAAGTTGCACAACAGACGGGGGGGATTATGTTTTCTTAGGAGGACCTGGAGACATGGCACGCTGTGTGGCTAACTGATGGAAAATCTACAGTTTAGAAAACAAGCAGCAGGAGCTATGTGTAAAAGTATATCATAAACCAATTGATGAGACAATCAGTTAATTACCCCAACAGCTATTATGAAGCACCATCTTAGTCACCCCAATATCTGGGGCATGGACCTTGGTATTTGGTATGTACTAACCAGTGCCTTTTAAAATAAATTATTGTAAAAAGTGAGCAGCTTAGAGGCAACCCCCCCAAAAAAAGCTTTACCTGCCTTTAGAGGCTTCTGCTGGCTGCCAGCATCCTGGTTTCCCCCTCCTCAAGGCTGCCCCCTACAACTCTACCTAGACCCCAGGACTCAGGTGCTCAGCTGGGAGCAAGGATTCGGCAGACCAAAGAAGCTAATGAAAGAGCTGGAAGTTTCTCAGCAAAGGGGCCTAGTGATGGAAATAGGTTAAATCCTAGAAGTTTCTGTGTAGCTTGGAGTTCTAGCTGTGGGAAATAGAAGAAAGATCAGGCTGTTCCTTTTCTTGTGCCATCCTGAGGGCGTCTTCATATACTTAGACCTCTGTGGAGGTCACCCCTCCTCTATTCTTCCCCCCTGCAATGTCTCCGGCACTTTTGACCTCTGTGAGCCAGAGCAGGCGATGGCCAGACAATTTCCCAAAGCTAGCTGGACCCCACAGGCTCCTGCTTAAGCACCATCCACATCCCGTCAAGAAACCACAAGACCATGCCTTTGGGGCAATTCTTTTTGGGGGGGCATCCAAGCCTTTGAGTGCTGCTTTTCAATCCTGTGCACTTCACTCACACTCTAACTGACACAAACTCTTTGCCAGGTGGACGAAACCCTTCACTTTCTCCTCCACACTCTGGGGTCTCCTATTTACCCTGCCCTGGACCATGGCTCAGCATGGGCTTCCTGGGCCCTGGGACAACACACGCTCGGTGGCCTCCATCCTCCACCCTCCTTGCAGATGCCTCACCATGCTTTTATTATTATGAACTGACCCATCAACAGCATCCAAACCATTCCAGGGTTGAGACCCTCTGTAATCTGCCCCACTGACCACCCACTCCAGACCTCCCCCTGCATGCCCCACAACTGTTATTTGTTTTGAATTGTTACTATGAATTTTTAATGATGATATAATTTCACCTCCCCAGACAGGCTTTTGCTGACCACATATCTAAAACGGTAACTCCACCCCCATCACTCATTTTATTTTTCTCTATCACTGTTATCTTTACTTGAAATCTCACTATCTGCTTGTCAATTGTCTATCTTCTTTGCTAGGATATGAGTTCCTGGGGGTGGAGGATTTTGCTTTGTCCTGTGCAGTGTCCCCAGAGCCTTGGGCCAGGCCTGGCACACTATGAGTGCCCAGTGAAATGAATGAACAGATGAACATTTCCCTACACATGCTATGCTATATTTTGTCTCTTTACTTTTCATTTGTTGTCGCTGTCTCCCTGATTTTGTTCAAGTCATCACCTTCTGCAAGAAAATTCTACCACATCACGCATGCCATTTCTTTTTAAACTTTTTGTTGGATATCGGGCACAGCCTCCTTCAGAAAAGCTCTCCTAACCGCCAGGTGTTCCTTCTCTGGGCATCCGCAGTCCCCTGTGCTTATCCCTGTGAGTGCACTTGCTCCATGGGGCTATAATTACCCATGTGCATCTCTATTTCCCTTATGGAACACTCAATCCCTGAGGACTCATCCCTGTTGTCCTTGTGTCAAGCAATTCACCCACTATGTTGGCTTATCAAGCTCTTCATAGATTATGTAGTCTATATTTCCCAATCCAACTCTTGACAATGCATTAGACATCATTTGTTCACACAGCCATCATCATCTCCTAAAGCCCAAAGAGGAGAAATGGCTTGCTTGTCATCGTGGTGCTGAGTTTTGGTGGCTCATGCACTGAAGCCAGACTATTCACCTCCCAGTCAAATATTCTTTATGGCAACATATGACCTTTTGGTTGATGCCTTATTGTTTGGCATTTAAATCCTATCATCCCGGGGTGCCTGGGTGGCTCAGTCGTTAAGCGTCTGCCTTCGGCTCAGGTCATGATCCCAGAGTCCTGGGATGGAGCCCCGCATCGGGCTCCCTGCTCCACGGGAAGCCTGCTTCTCCCTCTCCCACTCCCCCTGCTTGTGTTCCCTCTCTCTCTGTCAAATGAATAAATAAAAAAATCTTTAAAAAAAAAAAAATCCTATCATCCCATCTGGACAGTAAGCTCCTTGAGGACAGAGATTGTCTTCTACCTTTCTTGTATGCATGTAGGGAGTAGAGCAGTGTTTTATGCATTTAAATACTCAATAAATATGTGTTGGCTGAATTATTGATTTAATAACAGACTGCCAGAGAGTTTTCTGCTCGAATGTATGAACATAAATGTACACATGAGAATCTCTTTAGCCATTTTCTTGCCACTTTAATTTAAAAAATATTTATGTATATTCCTACCGGCTATATTGGCCTCTTCTTAGGGGGAGAAAGGGTACAAATCCATTCTTCTATCAATTAAATCAATTAAGTGATATTAATTACTATTCTATATAGTGAAAACTCTTTAAAAAAACGTTTCCCCCTGTACAACAAAATGGCTAGCTCCTCCCCTCTGTTGTACAAGTAGGAAAGGAAGACCCCTAAAATGTTGCTCATAAAGATGGTCAACTGGAGAAGTGGAGGGGTAATGGGTCGCCCACTCTGGCCCCAACAAGTGGCTTATGTTCTCATCTTTTTAAAGATGAAACAAGATTTGGGGCGCCTGGGTGGCTCAGTCGTTAAGCGTCTGCCTTCGGCTCAGGTCATGATCCCGGAGTCCTGGGATCGAGCCCCACATCGGGCTCCCTGCTCAGCGGAGAGTCTGCTTCTCCTTCTCCCTCTGTCTACCACTCTGCCTACTTGTGCTCTCTCTCTGTCAAAACAAAAACAAAAACAAAAACAAAAACAAACAAACAAAAAAAACAAGATTTAGGTTGATATTGGTCAGCGGTCAGCAAATTTTTCTTATAATGAGGCAGATGGTAAGTGTTGTAGGCTTTGTAGGACACACAGTCTTTTTTTTTTTTTTTTTAATTTTTTTTATTTTTATGTTAATCCCCATACATTACATCATTAGTTTTAGATATAGTGTTCCATGATTCATTGTTTGTGCATAACACCCAGTGCTCCATGCAGAACGTGCCCTCCTCAATACCCATCACCAGGCTAACCCATCCTCCCAACCCCCTCCCCTCTAGAACCCTCAGTTTGTTTTTCAGAGTCCATTGTCTCTCATGGTTCTTCTCCCCCTCCGATTTCCCCCCTTCATTCTTCCCCTCCTGCTATCTTCTTCTTCTTCTTTTTTTCTTTCTTAACATATATTGCATTATTTGTTTCAGAGGTACAGATCTGAGATTCAACAGTCTTGCACAATTCACAGCGCTTAGGACACACAGTCTTGATTGCAACCTCTCAGTTCTATGTTTGGAGAGCGTAAGCCATCATAGATAACATGAATGACCATGCCTGTGTTCCAATAAAACTTTATTTATGGACACTGGAATTTTAATTTCACACACTCTTCACCATGTGTCCTGACATATTATTCTTCCTTTGATTTTTTTTAAAAGATTTTATTTATTTATTTGACAGAGAGAGAGACAGCGAGAGAGGGAACACAAGCAGGGGGAGTGGGAGAGGGAGAAGCAGGGTTCCCGTGGAGCAGGGAGCCCGATGCGGGGCTCGATCCCAGGACCCTGGGATCATGACCTGAGCCTAAGGCATACGCTTAACGACTGAGACACCCAGACGCCCCCTTCTTTTGATTTTTTTAAGCATTTATGTAAAAACTATTCTTAGCCCACTGGCATACAAAAACCAGGCGACAGGCTAGATTTGACATGCAGGCTGTACTTGGCTAACCCCTGATCCAAGAATATCCTTGTCTCCCCTTTAAACAGCTAGGGAAAGGGAGAAAGGAATAATACAGTGAAACCATGGCGGTGCTCCATCAGCAGACACATCTTCTGTTTCCACATCTTCTGTGTCCAGTGCATGGGGCTTCTGTCGGTTCTCTACCTTCCCATTGCACACAGATGCACATTTAAAATAGAAAATACATTTTTCTGGATTAACGGATGACAAAAATACCTTTGCAAGTCACAGCAGATTGTCAGATTTTTCTTTGAGACAAGCAAAATCCCCAAATGGTTCTGGGCATACATCTTCCACATCTTGTCAAGAAACCACATAGGAAATCCTCCATTCTACACCAAGGTACGACCCTTATGGGAGAGGATTGTGAAACTCAGGCCACGGCCCCAAGGACCAGATTGTCAGAAATCTCTGAAACACGTAGTTCTTTTAATGTGATGCCGCAAACTTGGAGCTCCAGGAGAAAGAGGATATGAGGCTTTGATTGCATTGCAACTTGCTTCCCTGAGTAGGGTAATCTTAAAAGGCATGCCCAGCAAGGTGGGGACTAGGGCATATAGGGTGATATAAGGGTTTGACAAAAAACTCAGTAACCAAAGTAGGTGATATTTTAATGAAATACTTAAAACATCAAAAATAATGCCAAAAAGCCACAATGAACAAAATATCAAAGTTTTAAGTGAAGTCAGGATCTAATGCTGTACATGCATGAGTCACCTTTCTTACCCCACCCTGGTTTTTCATGTAGATCCTGCTTCTATTCAATAATTTTGACATTTTGTTCATCATGGATTTTTTTGTAATAATTCTGAGCTTTGAAAACACTAGATTGCCCAGGACACACTGTACAGAATTTAAAACTTCCAAAAAGAAGTTTCCACAGTCTCTCATCTTTTAAGAAGACACAAAAAGCATGCTTGACACGTCAGTATTGAATGCCGTTATGACCCATGAGCACAGATATCTGTTTTGCTGTCATTATGTTACAATTGTTCAGCATCTTATAGGGAAAACACACTAAATGTATCTACTTGAATTTAATGCCAGGCTATTTATTTCTGAAAATTATAAAATGTTTGATTGTCAATATCTCTTTCATGAAGAGTTGGTGCTTATATCTGTCCATTGCCTGGAAATAATTCATGCTGAGGGAAAGCCAATACTATATTTAGTGTAGTTGATTAGAGACCTTGTCATAAGCTCCAACACCTTGTCTGTTAAGAGGCTGAGGACTCCTCGAAACACCCACAGAGGCTAAAATGCAAGAGTTAATGTATATCACTACCAGCGATGCTTCTTACCTCTTCTGCAAAAATAGAGCTTTTAAAATATCATAAACCTAATTTTTCCTTAGAATCTTCAAATATGCACTCAACAATGACATTGATACTCCATCCCCTTCTTGACGACAGAGAGCTCACTTACTTATCAGAGTATCCCACACAAGTGGTTGGTAGTAAGTTGAGAAATTCCTAAAGAATATTAATAATGATCTTGCTTCTAAAGAGTCATCTAGCATAAATCCTTGAGGTTGCATGCATCCATCCTGGGTGCCCCCTTTAGCTTGCCATTGTCCAAGTATCTCTACCATTACCAGCCCCTTAGCCTGAACCAAAAAAATGTCTGATACAGCAAGCCAGTCTTCTTCCCAAATCAATTGTTGACAGCCAGAAAACTCTCTTTGATGTCCCTAGATGAAGAAGAAGAAAGAAGGCATAATTAGTTGGTGTTTCGATGTGTGTGATATTTCCACTTTCTCTAATTCTTTTTGAGCTAAGGTTTGAATTGTTGAGTCAAAAAACCCTTTGGCAGGAGGAGTGATTATATGTTTCAGAGGTCAGAAGCCTGACCTTTTGCTGAGAAAGTGCCTGAAGGTGAAATTGAGCCAAGTTCAAAGGGAAATCCAATTGACTGCTCTTGGTCTAACATCCTTGAGAACAACTACCCTTGAAACATCAAGCTGCTGCTTTAGGGTGTCCAGGGTGGTCCTCAAGAGATGGTCTTTAAATGCCACAAAATGGTACCGGCCTTTTCGGTCAAGGTGGCTTCTAGGGTCCTCCTTGAGCCCAGCTCATTCTTTCATCCAACAACAAATACTTATTTGGCACCTACCTACTGTGTGCCAGACACTGTTCTTCCAGGGGAGTTGTGTTTAAATTATTTATTTATGGGGTTAAAGCTACCTAACATTAAAAGAAGCTATTTATTCTCTCCACCATGTTAATGCCATCTAGAATTTTTCTTTGCAGGAACAATGGCTGATCATTTATATAAATCATTATGGGGACCCCACCAACCAAGAGGATCCTCCTTTTCTTTTATTCCCATTGAGATTTATTCCCACTCTACAATTGCTATAATTTCCCTCCTTTTCTTTCTGCTCTCTCCTTGTTTATGTTTTTGTGTTGAACATTCTGTTCTGTTTGCTCCCTTTTGAGGATTGGTTTCTGCCCATAGCGTCACAGAACAGATCTCAGAAGAAGGTATGGAATTTTCACTTCTTCCTTGGAAAATTCCTAAAAGCTGACCAAGGAATGCCACCAAGTACTAAGACCGATGTTTCTCATTTTAATTTCAATATTTTTTTCTCCCATCATATAGATGATCAGAGATGTGGACAAAACAAATCTTATTAGGCTTTGCCTACTTGACTAATAAATATGAAGGAGTTATAACCACAAGATGGAAAGGCCCTCATGTGTCAATAGGATCCAATTCTCTGTCTCAGATACATATATATGCAAACTCCATTAAGAAGGAAGGGGAGATGGCTCATGACACTGGTTCAAACAACTGCAAAAAATTACTCTCCATAGGGCCTATGAATCCTCTAGGTAGACATTGGCAAGGCCTGTTGGAGTGAACTTACCCCATACAACAACTACATGGACTATTTGGCTACCAATGTATGGAATTGTCACCATTGGACTCTCCCTGTTCTTTGCTCCTGGTCACCACATCTAGGCTATCCTTTTGAGGGCTGATGAAATTATCTTCCTGAACTATAGGTCAGATCAGTGTTACCCAACTCCCAACTTCAGAAGCCTTCAACAGCTTTCCACAGCATGCCAGTGAAGTTCACAGTAATTAACATAACATGCAAAACCCTCCACTCCGTGTCTATACATGTGGACCTTGTGGCACAAAGAGACATGGGCTTTGGGGCCATAAGCTTGGGTCTCAAATCTCAATTCTGCCATTTTCTGACCTTTCCGTTTCAAGACTGAGCCTCGGTTCCCTCAGTTTCTTTGGTGAAACCTCCATCTCCTAGTACTGCTATGAGGGCTGAATGAGATGAGTGTAAAATACTGAGGACAATGCCTAGCGCAAAGCAAGCACTCAGCAAACACTGTATTCTAAAGACAAAACTATGCTAAGTCTTGTTCTCTTCTCTCTGAGCTACTTTCTGATTTCCAAACTCATGTCCTACCACAGTCTTCCTCTCAGTCAGTGGTCCATTTGAGAGGGCTGTCTCTCCACTTCCAGAAAACAGTCTTCGAAATCCAGCCTTCCACATGGTCTCCTACTGTGCCTCCTTCCTGCTATTCTTCTCTGCTCTGACCTCATCCAGTCTCTCAGTAGCTGCCCCTGGAAGAAGTGATTTATCTATTTAGGTATATTTTTCTTGCATGTTAACTTGATTCCCCTGATACTTGTGAATTGAAAGTGGTACTTATAGCCTCCAGCCTATTTTTAATCATCTACTTTAAACTTACTGTACTAAATTGCAGATCCTCAGAGGGCAGGAATTCTATCTTTTGTATCTCTCTATTGTCCCAAGGCACTGATAAAGCAGTATCAGTCAGCTCTTACTAGGTCATGCTGAAGTAACAGATAGCCCACAAGTCTCATGACCTTACTACAACAAAGGTTTGTTTTTTGCTGACATGTATTTAATTGCTAGTCAATAGCAACACTCCTCCTTTTGCCTCACTACTGGGATCCAGGCTGAATGTGCAGTCCCTTTCTGACACTTGATCTTCTCAAGACAGAGGAGAAGAGTGACAGTAGAACCATGTAATCACTCTCAGGACCTTCACTGGAAAGTGGTGTAAATCATTCTCACAGCTATTTTTTTTTTAATTTTATATACTAATTTATTTTTTTTAATTTTTTATTGTTATGTTAATCACCACACATTACATCATTAGTTCTTGATGTAGTGTTCCATGATTCATTGTTTTTGTATAACACCCAGTGCTCCATGCAGTACGTGCCCTCCTTAATACCCATCACCAGGCTAACCCATCCCCCCAACCCCCTCCCCTCTAGAACCCTCAGTTTGTTTTTCAGAGTCCACCGTCTCTCATGGTTCGTCTACCCCTCTGATTTCCCCCCCTTCATTCTTCCCCTCCTGCTATCTTCTTCTTCTTTTTTTTTTTTTAACATATACTGTATCATTATCGGCCAAAGCAGATCATGTGGCACAACTGGTTGTCAGTGGGGTTGGGTAGCATGTGTACTCATAGGATGGATGGGGCACCCACACTCTATGGCAATAGGCAGAGACAGGAAAAGACAGTGAATATTTAATACTTTATTACAGTTTAGTACACTTGTACATCAAAGGTGCTCAGGGGATGCTATTTAAATGAAGTACTTATATCATTTTAAATAATCCTCTTAAACCTGTAATGTGATAGTGGCCAGGATTACTAAAGACATTGTTCACTTAATTACAAGATGTACCTTTTATGAAGAACCACCAGTGTGATTTCTCTTAGTGATAATTCCAGAAGTAACTATTCTTCCACCCCCCCCTTCCCCCTAGGGACATTGTCCCTTGTTTCATTGACTACTAGGAAGCTCAAGACTAGATGATGGCCTTCCTTGGTGAATTATTCAGAAACCTTTTTCAGAACTGACCTCATGCCTAGCATCATTTTATTTTACTTTCATCCTTAGTTACTCAGTTGAAATCTTATCACGATGTATTTTCTATAAGCTACTTTAAAAATATGAATTATAAACAAACGAGCTTATCTTAGATATACTCTTTGAGAGTGTTTGAAGCTTGTCTGTCCACTGGACTTCATTGTATTCTTGCTTAATGTTTTAGCTCTGCCTTGAAGGAATAAATGAAAACACATGTGCAAGACAAATCACTCCTTGTCCTTCCAAATATACCATGAACTGCCTGATCAAAGGGAAATGAGAAAAGCCACTTTTCAGACAGGGCCCCAGGGGTCCCTGAACCAAACCAGTCTCTCTGGGGCTGGAAAGGACAGATCCCCCAAGTCTGCTCTGGTTCCCCAAGGCGCCTGCTGGACCCAGCACCTTTGCCCTCATCATCAAGGAGGAGAAACATAGATATAATCATTTATGCCTGATAGAACTGTGGGAAATAATATCACAGTCAAACCCTGAACTCCCAGGAGGTACCTCCTTCTGATAATAAGGAAGCAGATAAACTGCAAATACCTGGCAGGTGAAACTCTACAACAAACCAGTTTGAATCTGTGGACACATAGCTGGTCTGCTTTTCGTACTTAGGATCAGAGCCATTGGATTTCTCATCTTTGGCTCCCAAAGCAATCAGCCCATAATGCGAGGCTGACCATTTCATGCACCTTTATGAGCCCCATGTGTGGCTCCTTACTGTGTTAAGGATTAAAGATGAATTGCTAAGCTTTGTTTATGAGTCTCCATGAGCTGGTTCATGCCTGCTCCTAATTCTCTTTTTCTGCTATCCCCCACCATACCCATTTTCAACTGACATCATCAAAGTACTTTTGGTTCCTAAATTCTGTATGCTCTTGTTCAAGCTCACGTCTTTTCAGTTACTGTTTCCTTGGCCGGGGATGTCTTTCTTCTACCTTTAAAATGATGATGATGATGATGATTGATGATGATGATGATGATGATGACAATAAGCCCTAGTTAAGTCCTACTCATTCTTCATACTCATCTCAGCACATCATTAGGGAGCTTTCCCTTTTACCCCTTAGGGTGTGTTAGGTGTCCCTTCCCCACTGTTGTGAACTGAAATGACGCCTCCACCTATTGTAATACTGTGTTCATGAGTCTGTTTTCTCAATTAGTCTATGGTTCCTTGAGGCCTATCAAGCTTACCTTTTCATCCCCAGCTCAGTAGCTGGTATTTATGAGATGCAGAATAAGTATTTGCCAAATGAATGAGTGGGTAAGTTAATCAGGCCCCCAGCCAGTTTTAATGGTTAAGTGAGTCACAAAGAACAAAAGAGCATGGGCACAGTCAGAGGGAGCTAGGAGAGGAAACTACTCTTTCAACTGACAGTGTTTATACCACCTCAGGTCCAAGGTGATGGAGATTTATTTCACTTAGCACAATGTCTTCCAGGTTCTTCCATGTTGCTGCAAATGGCAGAATTTCCTTCTTTATGACACTGAATGATATTCTGTTATATGTATACACCACATTTTCCTTATCCATTCATCTGTTGATGGACACTTAGGTTGCTTCCATTTCTTGGCTATCGTGAATATTGCTGCAATGAACCCTGAACATCAGAGTTCAGGTATGGACTTTTGAGAGCCTAATTTTAATTTATTTGGACATAGAACCAGAAGTGGGATTGCTATGTCATATGGCAGTTCTATTTTTAGTTTTTTGAGGAAACTCCATTCTGTTTTCCATAAAAACAAATACTACTTATAGGATGAATCTAAGATAATCAAACTCATAAAAGCAGAGAGTGGAATGGTAGTTACCAGAGGCTGGGGGAGGAGGAAACAGGAAGGTGTTAGTCAAAGGGCACAAAGTTTCAGTTATGCAAGATGCGTAAGTCCTAGAGATCTATTGTACTGCATAGTATCTATAGTTAGTAGTACTCTATTGTATGTTTAAAAATCTGCTAAGAGGGTAGATCTTATGTTAAGTGTTCTTAGCATAAATGATAGTAATAATAGTAATAAATAAGAGGGCAAGAGGAAACCTTTGGAGGTGATGGATAGGCTTATGGAACAGATTGTGGTAATGGTTTCACAGGTGCATACTTATCTCCAAAGTCATCAAGTTGTATGCAATAATTATGTACAGCTTTTTGTATGTTTAAGAAAAAAATGGTGAAGTAGAGAGAGGCAGGGTATTTCCTTCCTCAGAAGGGTTGGAGGGAATAGAATGGGTCTGGCTTTAGTGTGTGACCTTTCGCCCACTGAATTTGGCCTTGGGATGGCCATTCACATTACTCACTAAGCCACCCAGACGCCCTCCGTTAATATGGAATCATTAATGAGATATTTTCCCCCAGAGTGGACAGGCTGTGGAGATGGCCTGACAGCACGAGCAGAGATAGGTTGGAGCAAGAAACTGCAGGGATGTGTTTTGTAAGGAAGGGAGCCACAGAGAATGTAGAGTTTCACCAACGGCCTCTATCATTCGGCAAACTATTGGTACTATCACGACAGGACCCTGAATGGGAGTAATTGAGGCAGTGAGAACAGTGGCAGAAGGAAGAGAAGAGATGGAGTATTTTTCCTGATAATAGAGCAAAGAGAGAGAGAGGGAAGAAAAGATGAGCTACAGCAGCGCTGTCTGATAAAAAGATACTGAGGGACCCATATATAATTTAAAATTTTCTGATCACCACATAGTAAAAGAACATAAAATGCAGCAAGTGAATTGTCTAATGATGTATTTTATTTAACCCAGTTTATGCAGAATATTATTTCAATTCATAAACCATATAGAATTTTTTTATTCATTTTTTTAGCGAGGGGGGTGGGTAAGGGGCAGAGGGAGAGAGAGAATCTTAACAGGTTCCACACTGGGCTTGATTGTCATGGGCCTTGATCTCACAGCCCTGAGCTCATGACCTGAGCTGAAATCAAGAGTGGGACGCTCAACCGACTAAGCCACCCAGACGTCCTCCGTTAATATGGAATCATTAATGAGATATTTTCCTTTCTTGTCTATATGCTCAGTGTTCAAACTCCAGTGTACATCTTATATTAACAACACATTTCAGTGCAGACTGGTTACATTGCCATTGTCCCCACAGCCACCTGTGGCTGGTGATGGCAGTGCTGGACAGTACAGGATTCAGAGGCAATGTTTTTTTGTGTGTGGTCCTGTGTCTGGTGTGTAATTGACTTTGAGGAAATGTGGAAAAGTGTCTTCGATGGCAAGACACAAACCTTAGGAGCGATGGTCAGAGGTTAGAGGAGAGGGGCTTCTGTTCTGGTGGCCCTGGGGCCAGCATGGAGTGCCATGAGATCTCAGGGGTGTCCACCTGCCCTTGGTGCAGGGCTTAAATCAGCACCTGCAAAATGAAAGGTCTGGACTGAGTGATGGTCTCCTAAATGCACATCCATGTGTCATCTCCAGTAACCCTGACAACCACTCAAGAGTTGAATCTCAGAGTGCTCATGTGTAGATGGAGACCCTCAGGCCCAGGTGTCTCACATACAGTATCAGGGCCATGCTTGCAGGAGGCCCCAGAGTCAAAGGATGAGGGCCTGTGACCAAGCCCACTGGTTTGTGAGCAATGGTGAAGGGCCCTTCACTTCTTACTCCACAGAAAGATCGTGGAACACTGAAGTGTGTCTATACAGAACAGATCTTATCTGCTGCATTGTTACAAATGACTATGTTACCAAGTAGATGACTTCTGCTCTGTGCTACTTCCTGGCTTCTCAAAGAAAACCCTTACAGGCTGCCTTTCATCCTATTAGATTAGAACAAAAATACATTTCAAACATGGCCTCTTCCCTCCACCTCTCTCTTTTGCTCGGGCTACTCTGGGCTCTCAGGCATTCACGGAGAAGGATCCCTGTCATTTTCTCTAGACTCTCTGAAAAGAGGAAAGAGGAAAACTATGAAAACCCCAGCAGGTTGTTATTGCAGCATCAGAAATCTCAACAGGAGCTTGGTTAAATCCTGGTTCTACCAGAAAACAGGAACACACCTCTAATGCATCCAGAAGCTTCCCAGACTCTTGGAAGGTCCTCTTCATCTCTGTTCCACCCCCAGACAGCCCATAACCACTTCTCCTGCCATCCTTGGGTTATGGCTGTTGGGAGAGCCATTGCTCCAGGGCCCTGTGCCAAAGAAGGAACTGGGAGAACAGTGTAACAGAATAGGTTCTCCTCTCACTGGGTTCAAGTCCCGATACCCCACTTAGCATGTGACTTTGGGAACATCTTTTATTCTGTCTCATTCCATTCTTCTCACATAAGAGGTATATTAATCAGAATACTTCTTCCTGGGGCTGTTGTGGATATTAAGTGAAACTATGCAAGGAAAGTGCCTAGCAGGGACTGCACATGAGGAATGCTAACAAAAGCTGAGCCATTATGGCCACTGTGGTAAGAGTAAATACAGATGTGGTGGGCATCCCAAGGTAGACCTTAAAGTCATATGAAAAAGCTTGTCACATTCTCCTCAGCAGAGCCAGTTTATCATACATTAAAAAGAAATGGCTATTTTACTGAAAATGTCATGGGAAGATTTTATAGAAATGCTTTTCATTAAATGTCATGTGTTAAATCACCATAAACCCCTGCTTTGAAGCTTCTGTCCTCACCCCAGATCTCCTCCCCCATGCCAGCTTCTCTTTGCTGCTCTTTTCTCTTTAATGGCCTGTGTGGACCCCATGTGTGCTCTGGCTATCGGCTCAGTCTCCATTCGGGGTGACAGAATGCCAGCCAGTGTGGCAGCTCCTGAAAAGCTTCTGGACACCACTCAGGGCTACTCAAACGTAGCACACTTAACTGCTTATTGTAATTATTAATATGCGGTTATTGACCTCAAGGAGTTGAGAGTCTACAGGGGAAGACAAATATGTAAAGAGGTCAGTGCCCAGGAGTGAGGAATGATTTTATGAAGCATGCAGAAGAAGCCCAAATAAGGCATGGATTTTGGAGCCTGAAGATGTCAAAGAGAACTTGATGGAGAAGGTTGACGTCTGAGCCACCAAATGATAGATGTGAAGGGCTCTCCCCAACCGAAAAGAAAGAGAATTCTAAACAAAACAGAACATGCCAAGGCCTAGCCTTGTGGAAAAGTGTGAAATGTTTGAGAAAATGCAAATCTCTTCATACTGTTTATAAGCACCGTGTCCTTGCTGGGAGAGGAGGAGCAGAGATGGTGTGGTGAGAGGTGAAGCTTAACAGAAGACTTGGTTGGGCACATAAATGAACTTGAACTTGATCTTTTTTTTTTTTTAAAGATTTTATTTATTCATTTGAGAGAGAATGAGATAGAGAGAGCATGAGAGGGGGGAGGGTCAGAGGGAGAAGCAGACTCCCTGCCGAGCAGGGAGCCCGATGCGGGACTCGATCCCGGGACTCCAGGATCATGACCTGAGCTGAAGGCAGTCGCTTAACCAACTGAGCCACCCAGGCGCCCCGAACTTGAACTTGATCTTAAAGGTAATGGGAGGCTGCTGAAGGATTTCAGGCTGAGAGATGATGTTGCGATCTTTATTTACACAAGATGGATCCAGTTGCTATGTTGGGGATCAAAGGATGAGACACAAGTCACGAGCTATTTGGGTCTTACAGGCAAGACACTGGTGAAATTCCATTCATCTCAGAAGCCCAGAAAGTACGGTAAGTGAGCCTGAGCAGTGGGAAGGCAATGCATACACTTCACTTGACAAAGCTTAGCCAAAGAGGCTTCCCTCCCAGTACCATAGCCATGGGACACTAAGTGCATTACCAAATGCCGTGGCAAGATGTCACTCAACAGACAAGGGTTTCTGTGTTGGCTTGGATGTGGTCACCCATGGGAGATGACCAAGTGACATCCTGGGGTTTCTTTTAGACACCAAAGTCATCACTGTCCCCCATGTAACCCTGAATCCCAGTTAAGGCTCGGAATTCCCAGCACAGCCTCGTAATGTTGCCAGTCATCCTCCCTCTGGTTGTTTCTCCCTTTCTCCTGTTCCCTCTCATCTCTCCAGTAAGGGGAGAAATGCTTAACCTGACTTCTTTTGTGATTAGCAGCACCAGGTTCAAATTTATTAGTCCCAGGAGCAGAAGGCTAATGAGTTAAATGCCCTGATTTAATTAAGCCACCTAATGGTTTCAGCTTACATAAATTCTCACCTGATCAGGCCAGCATCTTCTTCGATGCACCATCCCTGGCACTCTGTGGCAAGATAGTGAGCTAGATTCCTGAAGCCGAAGCAGATCCTGGTCCCCAAGCACTCAGCTCCGAGATAGAGAGGAGAAAAAATTCTATCCTGTCTCAATACTGGAACCTTTGATTGTCTCAGATGTGACAGTATGCCAAAGATAGTCAATGTCCCAAGGAGCTAACTGCCTTCTGGGGTTGGTGGAGTTATACCTCGATGATCCATTACTCTGCTCTCTGCAAACCTGTCTTATTCCTGGAGAGAAAATCCAGTGCAGTAAACTGATTCACGGTTTGGGTGTCAGAAACATGGGATTGAGTCACTTGCTACCTATGTGATCTCAACAAGCCATTTAAACTCCTGAGCTCTGGTGCTCTTATCTGCAAACCTCACTGCATTGCTGTGGGGGTAAAGAAGGTAACAGACATAAAATGCATGATTTCAGTAACTCCACCTCTAATTTGTTATTATCCAAGGTACAGAAAGCAGAAGATGAACCTTGGCAAGATGCAGAGGGGAGGCAAGCCTCCGTGAAGTCCAACAGCAGTGGCATTTCAGTCACTGGGCTGGAGCACTGTAAGCGGTATGGCTAATCTCTCCAACAATGCTAAAGAGTGGGTTAGATTAATTTCCCCCAATAAAATGAATACAGTGAAGTCCAGAAGGTTGAGGTGATTTTCCCAGCCACATAACTACTAGGTCTCCAAATAAAGAATTCCAGCTGTAGTCCACTGATATGTTTTTGATGATACATATACCTCTTCCCTTTTTGGTTTTCTCACCCCTAAACCCAGAAGGAAAACCAAAACAAAACCAAAAACAAATAGAAAAGAGACTCTGGAACAGTATATTTCTGCAGGTGGGAACCCTGGTGGTCATAAGGCATGCCAGGAAGTGGAAAAGGCAGAAAATTATGAAGATCAGATTTAAAAAGGAAGGAGTATGGTGCTTGTCGTTCAGCAAACAGGACAACCCAAGGTCCCAAGAGATTTTACTGCATTCCTAGGGATAGTCCTGAATCGTGGATAAAGGTGGGATGGTGTTCAGGGAGCTCACTTTGAAAAGACATAAGACAGAGAAGATACAGTTCATTCTAGAAAGTTGTTGATTTTATCAACAGTGATGATGTAAAATACTTGTGGTTTCAGGGGAGAAAGCTGTGTGGCATAGTGCATGCCACGTGGCAGGCACAGAAAATAGCCTGTTGACTGATTCAACGAAGAATGGAAAATGAGCAATATAATTGCCAAAACCCAAGAATTCTAGAGAAAAGGGTTCTGAGTAATTTTGACTCTGGAAGCCCTTTATTTGTCACCGCCATGTGGGTGACTATTGGACCAGGCCCCCTTAAGCTTGTGCTGAGTTTGACCTACTTGGTTTTCTCAAAGCCACAAGATCCAAAAGCATGCTTGCTGTGTGTGATGGGATAGGAGAGAAGGCATTGCTGCAGAGGAATCCACTTCCTCACCCGCTAGCTCAGAAAATGTTCTCAAGATGACACTGTGTCTGGAAACATTTTAACTGCCTTTTACAGATCTCCCGGGAAGACTAGGATGACTCTCCCAGGAATGTCTCAATAAGTAATAGAGACCCTCAGCCCAAGCAGACACCCTTTGGCAGATCAACTGTCAGTAAATGGGGTCTTTCTGGAAGTCCACGGATGGAGTTCAAAGGCAGAGTTCCGTTCAAGCTATATTCAACAAGTATACACCAAGCATTTAGTATGTGCTAGGCACGGAGCTTGCAACTGGAAAACTAAAGGCAGCGACATTGTCGCCAAGTTGCTCTAAGGGCTCTTGAGAGCCAGGCAAAAAGCTGGCCATGGGCTGGGTGGTTTGGGGCAGGCTCGGGCCTCCCTGACCCTTTAATACTCAAATACCCTGCAAGTGTAGGTCATTATCCCAATTTTACAGAGGAGGGAACTGAGGCTAGGACAGCTTACACCAGCTTCTCCTGTCTTCAGATGGCTAGCAAGTGACCAATGATGATAGAAATAATAATAATGAAAAAAAATCTATCTATATCTATATCTGTATCCATCTATAATCAATACCATTTACAAAAAGACTTTGATTCTTTATCTCCCTGAAAGGACAAGAGTGCTATGAGCATTTATATTCAGTTAGAATTTTCTTATCTCTGCTCCTGAGTCCTATAGAAACTCCTTTCTGAAAATGGGATTGTTTTATTTAAATAATCTGCTGAAGACTACATTATATATATATATATATATATATATATATATATATATATATATATATATGGCACTTCACATTTGAGCCCATTCCCAAGCCAGATCATTTCTGAAGGCTGAGAAACCCCTCCCCCCACTTCCTATAAGGTCAGAACATGTTCCCCTGTCCAGGTTCCCAGACACCCCACAGGCAAATTCCCTATCAAACTCTGACGCTTAAAACCCTGATAGATTTTTTTCCTCCGGATACCATCTGTTCGTTAAAGTCAACATTATATCTTTCTGTCCCAGAGAGCCCCAGGCAATCCTACAATTTTCCTGGACTGGAGAAAAAGCGGCCATAAATTTAAAGACCAAAGAGTGTTCATCTTCTAGAAAGGAAGAAGAGGAGGCGGGTTGGAAGAAGGGAAGGAAGGAATAAAGGAAGAGGCGAGGGAAGGAAGGAAGGGGGAGAGGGAGAGAGGGATGGAGGAAAGGGAGGAAGGACAAAAAAGCCAAAGCAAGAGTTCTCTCAACTTCACATTACTATGACTCCAGATTCAGGCTTGATGTCCCAGAAGCTCTGCCCTGTGTTTGCTATCTTGCGTGTGTCCCTATTAGGGGTAAGTTATTAATTTCTGTTCCCTGATAGGGCAGTATCCATTACAAGGCTGTAGGAGAGGTTGTAATGATGTCTGGTAGCATTCTTGTCTTTTCTTCTCCTTCTTTCTCTCAATTTTTGGTGTTAACATTCAGAAATAGAACATTGGCTTCTTTCAGTATCTCAACATATATTTTTCCTAGAGTAGCTTTATTTAGTTGGAAAAGTGAGTAATGCATTTTTATCCTTTGTAGAGGGAAGGAAGCTAGGGGAATCACAGATAAACACTCATATTTAGTTACTGCTAAAATCTGTGGGCTTCATAATGTCTTCCCTCCACTCTCCCCCCTGCACTGAAATACACAAGCTACCAACCTGCAACAGAAACAGAAGTGATCTTCTCATTGATTTCAGGGGCTGCTTTCCTACTGGGGGGATTGACATGCCTAAGGGATCCAAAGTGGGGGAGCATCACTCTATGGAGAATAGAGAGTGAGCATGCTTGGGGTATTAATCATTATTGAGTCAAGTTGTCATCCAAGTGACATGATTATTGTTTTTCACGTTCACCACATGCTTTCCTAGAAGGAGATAAGAACAAAACTTAAATAGCAAGGTAAGAAAATGGCAAGAGCAGATTTTTTTAAATCTAAGTGACATTTCAATAATGACAGAGTGTACACACCAGGATATTAAAGTCTTATTTCCCAGGCAAATCAGAGCAGTGTGACTCATCTACACAAATCCAAGCTAAGACACTAATAAAGATGGTTTGTTTGTTGTCTGTCCTATCTATCTATCTATCTATCTATCTATCTATCTATCTATCTATCTATCATCTATCTATGTTAGGGTTTGAGGAATAAGATCTAGAACTTTTCATGATAGGAGGTAGAAATCCAATGGCCCATAGGCTAGACAGGTAACACCAATGAAGCCTTGGGTCAGGTGGGACTTGGGGCAAAGTTATGAATCCATTCCAGCTCAAAAGGAGGCAGCCATTAGCTACCCAGTTCCTATTAACATGATGTTAGGAATCTATGGGATTCCAGGCAGCATGACTTTTCCAATTTTTCAAGAAATTTTATTTTATTTTATTTTTTTTTTTTTTTAAAGATTTTATTTATTTATTTGAGAGAGAGAGAATGAGAGAGAGCATGAGAGGGAGGAGGGTCAGAGGGAGAAGCAGACTCCCTGCCGAGCAGGGAGCCTGATGCGGGACTCGATCCCGGGACTCCAGGATCATGACCTGAGCCGAAGGCAGTCGCTTAACCAACTGAGCCACCCAGGCGTCCCAACTGAGCCACCCAGGCGTCCCAAGAAATTTTAAATTTAGGCTCCTATAAAAGGTAAAACCATATTTTGAAGGTCAACCAAAATGTTTTGTGTGAACCCACACAAAACAGTACTCCTGGTCAGCCATTTGGGGATCTCTGTTCAGATAATGATAATCATCATTATCAATGAATATGTAGACCTAACTCCTTTTTGATGAGTTATTGTGTCTCTCACTCATCTCTGGAGGCAGCACGATGGTGTGTGGTTGTTGAGACTAGAGTAAGGCAGGGATTGTGAGATTAATGCTTTACGACTCGGGCAGGGACTTTTACTGAACCTCTCTGTACCTCTTTGCTAAGGAGCATTGAGGACACCACCTATTTCTTAAGGTTGTGTTGGAGGCTACAGGTTATGATGTGTGCAAAGTGGTAGGCAGAGGATGTCTGGCAGAATGCACAGTGGCTGGGTGTTAGCCATCATGCTGCTAGCATTATTATTGTGGTGCTGGCTACTTAGATACCGAGGAGGGGTGACCCAATTTACTTTGTAGGAAACTTTGACTTAGCTGTAAGCTTCATGGACTCCTCCTATAATTAAAGACAATGCCATGATCTAACTTACCTGTTAGTCATGATTGCATAACACTCACACACACACACACACACACACACACACACACACAGTACTGTCACACTTTTTGGAAATTGTTTCTAATCCATTCAGAACTCAATTGTGTGTGGTTTCTGTACTGCCATGAGATTATTTCCTCTGTTAAGTAATTACTCCAAGTAAATCAAGATCATAATATTTTGGAATTAAAAAATTCTCCCATAGTTACTACCTTGTTAGCTTGCTACTAAGTGGTCATAGATTCCAAATTTTTTTTTTTTTAATGGAAAGGATTTTTATATTGTTTTGCCCAATCTCTTATTCTTACAAACAGGAACACTGAGATCAAGAAAGGCCACAGTTCCTAAAGCAAATAGTCAAATCAAATTCCTTCCAATATTAATGGATATTTTGACTCTGCTTTCCCTATTCCTAAATATCATCTGAAGACTTTTTGATCATCTATAATAATGGAATTATTGAGATTGCCAGATTCTTGTCACAATAGCCTGGCCTACTTGCTGTGTGTCCAAGAAGTCCATTCATCTCTCTGTTTCTCATGCAGAAATTAAGAGTTGTGGTCAAAGCCTTCCCCAGCTCTAAAAGGGTTTCACCACCATCATCTGTATTTTTGTAGTAATCTGCGGGCTACAACTCTTTTGTTCCCCGTGACCCAAATGATTTCTCAGAGTGGTTTGCACTTCAAACCATTGTCAAAATTCATTGCCCAGATAAGGAGCACAGAGGTATTTTCACTTTATAAAGACATCTGCTTTTCCTTCCAACATTGCTCATCTTTGTAGCTATTTTTCCTAAATTATTTCCTATCTGTCAAAGAAGATAAAGGGCATCTAGACTGTTTGGAAAAGCTCCAGGAAGACACTGTGTAGTGTGATAAAAAGTTGTCTATGGAAAGAGCCAAATATTGGTCCAGTTTGGGCAATGAAGGACTCGGTCACACATGTATACCCATAGCCCATGCTTGCATAGGCAGACACACGCATGGATAGACACACACCCATCCCAATCTGCCATCTCTCAAAGCCCAGCTCAGATACAGATGCCCTTTCCTCTGTGCTGCCTTTCCTGCTGATCCAACCAGAAGCTGTTTCTCCTGCCCCTGCCCTGTGACTTCCCCAGGTATTTACCTTTGTCTTCCCCATTGATCAATTTCTAATTTGGTCGGTAATTCATTAAAAAGTAGCATGGTATAATGAAAAGACTGTGGACATCGCATCACACAGGTTTAAATCATGGCTTTGTCACTTTATGTGACACTGGGTACTTAATGAACCTAAATAAACTTGGTGTTCTCGTCTGTAAAATGGTCATGATAATATCTGTCTTTTAGAGGTCTCCTGAAGAGTAAATGTTTAAAGTGCCTGACACATCAAAGGTTTCAGATACATTTTTTTTTACATCCATATTCTCTTTTTATATATGTTTCATCATCCCCACCAAAGTACAGGCTCCTCAATGAAGTCAATGTCAAATTCATGTCTAATCCCTACAATACTGTGTTGTGGGGAACAAGAGCAATATTCCATTCCATAAATGTTTGTTGAATGAATGTATAACTATATTGCTGTTCATTTCTAATTTCATGTTCACTACCTTTAAAATCAAATTGATTTTTCAAGGTTCTACCCGCCACTATCTGTGATATGGATAGTAAAATAAATTGAATGTAAAAATATGGGAAAATTAGGCAGGAGTCCTTATGTTACTTGGGAATGAAATGAATCATATCAAATTTTCAAGATTCTACCCATGAATTATCTGTGATGTGGGCAATAAATTGAATGTTAAATTATGGGAAAATTAGGAAAAGGATCTGATATAGCTTAGTAATGAAAATGGGTCCCATTTTTTTTAACGTGAGCATATAAACGATGGTTATACCTGAATAAAGTGTGTTGTTTGCTTTTTTAGTTGTGCTATTCTTCACCTCTCTCCCAGCATTTTATTGGATTCTTGAAAGTCATTCTTTGTGCATTTACACTATTTCAAAACATCTGCTGCTTTGGGGTTCAAGCTGTGCATTAGGGTTCCAATAATTTGCAGAGAAATTTCAAAGCAGATCTCCAGTCTGAATAACTCCATAGGAAATGCAGTAGAAGCCTGCTCTTTTATGAGAGTGCTTATAGCTGTCTTGAAGTGTTTGAAACTCAATTCCTTTACAATTGCCTTTTCTTGCTATTTCCTACCAAACTATACTCTTGCTATTTACATCTCTTTAAGGGACACTATGGTCCAGCTAAGTCAAGGGACCTAAATGTAACCAATTCAGGTCTCTGAATTTTAAGCTCAGATGCTTTTTTTTCTAGCTGTGGACCACCTACCAGGGTAGCTGAAATTGTCTGCTCGTCAATGAAGCCACCATTTCCATCCTCAACCCATACCCCATCGTACTTGGAGACAGGAATGGACACATTCTCACAATTCCTGACCCTGAGCCCCTTCCTTGTCCCAGTCAAATCCACACATCTTCTTTGTGATATGTGTCCATTTGGCTTCGATCTTTGTGCCCTTCCTGCTTACAAGTATCCTGATAAATCTCAAGGCCACTTGAGCTTCCCTCCTTGTCTTCAGCACAAATCCACTGTCAATTTATAGCTGGCTCCTCCTGACCTGGAAAGCCTCATTCTCTGCTCCCTGGGCAAAATTCCAGCTCCATCCAGAGCCTCTCGACCTTGTTCTCTTGACTCATCCCGAGTCCTGACAGCACGACCAGTAAGAGCTTCCTTTAAACAATATTACTAATGGTGAATATAAAATAACATAGCTTGAATTAAAATGAATCTCAGGGTTGATTTGGAATATTTTATGTGGCATTAGTAAGTGCTAAAGCTTTGGGAAATTTCCTTCCTTCCATATAAAGGTCATATTACTTAATCAAACATAGACAGTGGTGCAAGGCAAAGTGGTTTTCTGGAGAAAAGCACAAACAAACAAATCACACTGACCAAATGAGGGGACAGTCTTTAATTCTAGCACAAGCCTCATCACTAAGCGATTTTAACTTTGGGCAATACCTAATACTGAGAAGTTCCCAGCCATGGCAGATGGGTAGTCCATTCTTAACCCTCTTCTCAACTAAATCCCCACTCAGGCACCAGGGGATTTTTAATTGTGACCCTCCTTAATAATATTTGCATGTAAAAGCAAAAATCTGAGACTCAGGAACCTTCAAAGGCTCAAAAGAGAGCATTGTTGTTGGTGGAAACAGCTCCTGCAAGGTTTGGAGGGAGGAGCAATCAGAGGAAATGCAGCAGTCCTCTGAGTCTGGGGGTCATGGGCACTTTTTATGGTAAGAATCCTTCTGTGCCTCAGGTGTTGAATCTAGCTCCTATCTAGCTCAACAAATACCAGTTGTTCAGTGAAGTTGGTGACTTATTATTAATCATGACCGATGTACATTCTCTGCGCTTCTACCTAAACTCAGCCAAACGGATAACGGGCAAAAGATGGGAGGGGGCACACAGAGGCCAATCTTTGCTCCTCGGACTACAGACAGGAGCATCAGACCCAATGTGTCCCACCTTCTCTCCCAGCTGTGAAATGACTCACTTCTGCAATCCTGCAATGCTATGTGGGATCGATTCCCCAACCCGAACTGGGATTAACTTTTCTGAGCTGGTAGAAAGCTGTGCAAGTACAATAAACATGGAGGGTTTCTTTCTTTCTTTTTTTTCCCCAAGAAGTAGAGAAACTTTTAAAAGTCTTTTGCATGCATCTCTGGCAGGCGCTGCCTATTCCACCATGTTCCTCAAAACCAGGAGGGAAAGTCTCTCTATTGAAATGCTAATGAAGGAGCAAACTGTATAATAAGATTGCAGCCCCTTTGGGTCTACATATAATTTACACATAAAATAAAATTGCACATGGCCTTATTTCATAGCATATTTGTTTCATTATCCACTTTTTTAGAATGCTTTTTTCTTCAATTAATTTTCAATATTTAAAAGAGGAATAAAAATGTCAGTTTATCTGCACACCTGATAATTAAATATAGTGTGGGGAATAATTACGTTATCTAATAGTGGAAATTTGTCCGGCTCTAATAACTAACATTTAGCAAGGATTCTGCTCATTTCCTTCTCTTCTAAGGACGGTCTTTGAATTTCTCTCTCCCCTTTACTCTCTAAGTAAGGTGGATTAGGTTTAGAGCATGTCAAATACCGCCTCCATTCTTTTGCCACACGTAGGGACCTAATTTTACCATGAGAGAGTGCTCAGACACCTCTACTAGGACTCACATTTTTATCCCCACGCTGAGTGGTTAGCTAACGTAACAAGCAATGAAAAAACCCTGGAAGTCATTGAGTTGTTAAATTTTGTACGGTCAATTTTTAAAGCTGGTCACTTTTTGTGGGTGGGCTCATCAACCATAATTCCTGTTGAGGGGGCCTTTAGTTATGAATAATAGCAATCTAACAACAAACAAAATGGTCCTTATTCCCCCAAGGCACTGAAACCCTGTCTTCCGGGTTTTGTCATTTTTTTTCATGATTTCAAAGCCTTGGGCGCACAACATTCTCTCATACGGAAAACATGGCTCATCTCCTGCTCATTCACACGGGAGGCCTAATGAAGCCAGTGTGTTTATGCTCCGGTGTCAGGTAGAAAGGAAAGAGAAATATCCTTTTTAACAAAAGTAACCAAAGAGCAGATTCAGAACTAGAAGGGTGAAAGAGAAACATTTGCCAAAAGTACTTCCTGTTATTTAGATACTAGTGTTTTAAACTTTCACACACATACACACACACACACTCTCTCTCTCTCTCTCTCTTTTCTTTTCATTTTCTGGACACGGATCAGCTAAATCTGCACCCTTATACTTTTGTTATATTCTGAAATATTAATCACTCCTTGTATTTAAACAGTGTTTTTACAGTTCCCTTATTTCAATTATACAGAAGTCACGGGATATAGACTTTTGGGCAAATAAAATATACCTTAAAAGATTTTTCTAGGAAGCAGGTAGGTTTTTGAAAAGGCTTCTTAGATTTGGCCCTTTCTGATAGATGAGGAAACCGAGCCATGTTTACACAGGTAATAAAAGGCTCCCATCTTTTTTTTTAATTCTTTTTTTTTTTTGTCATAGTGATGGTTATGAACCTTAACATTGATAAGTTAGGTTTATAAAGAATTTTTCCCCATGTACTTAATTGAGTTCTCAGAGAAATTCTATGCTGTAGGTACTATTTTTCTTATTTTAAAAAATAATGAAATTGTGGTATTTGGAATTTAAGCTAATTTTATTTTACTTTTTTGAGATTTTATTTATTTATTTTTAGAGAGAGAGAGCGTGGGGTAGGGAGGGACAGAGGACGATGGAGAAAGAGAATCTCAAGCAGACTTGCTGCTGAGCGCGGAGCCCAATGTGGGGCTTGATCTCAGGACCCTGAGATCATGACCTGAGCTGAAACCAAGAGTCAGATGCTCAACCAACTGAGCCACCCAGGCACCCCAAGTTAATTTTAAATATAACCAAATAGGTCTTATTTTCTTTCCCATTTCAAAGATGGTGAAGGCAAGGCTTCAAGAAACCTCCAATGCCCTCCCTCAGCCCCCAGCCTCACCTTGCTTCTATCACTTCAAATTCCCTCCATGTCAGCGTTGTCAGTGCTGGTCCATCTTGATTTCCCCATTTTGCTTAAGGATAAGTAAAATCAGAAAGGGCTTGTTCCTCTAAATAAGACATCTAAGAAATCCCAAGAGCTGAATTGAAATGTCAGCTGTATCAGTTCTCTTGGAAGGGGGGAACATCCAGTGGACATTTTCAAGTGTCAAAGGAAAAAGCAATGATGTCCATTTCTGGACTTGCCTTGACCAGCATGGGCTGCACAAGCCAGCGGGCAGAATGCTATAGTTTCCCTGGCAGGTACCCAGACCCTGCCCATCAACAGCAGCATGGCTGTCCTTTCCTGCCTTCTTCTGCAGCCCAAGAAGCCAAGGGCACACTGGTCTGTCCACACTGCTGTTTGGGGTCTGCAGGATACTAATGCCTGTAGTACCACGTGGGTGGCAAGGGAAGAAAGAAGGTCAAGGAGAAATTAGTGTAAAAGAGGGAGAGAGCCCAAGTTAATTGAAGCTTTATCCATCGGGTGTTTATTTTTGTCTTATAACCAGAATTTTCTCCTCTAACAAGAAATCTGAATGTAGGCAGTTCCAGGGATGATCTAACTGTCCATCAAGGTTATCAAGGTCCCTAGCTATTCTCACCTTCCTAATCCACCATACACAGCACATAAATGGATGTCCCCTCATGTTCTCAAGGTGGCTGCAGCAGCTCGGAGTATCACATCCTCTTACAAGATACAAGACTAGCAAGAAGTAAGTTCTCTCTCTCTCTCAACCCATCTCTCTTCTCCTCCCTTCTTCCCTTCCTCCACCTGCCCTCATGCCTCTCCTTTTATGAGTGAAAAACATCTTCTCTAGGGGATTTTACTAGACTTCCCTTACTCATCCTTCCCCAGAAAAGAGTTACATGGATGCCCCCAACTGCAAGAAGATCTGGGAAGATAAGAGTGTAACATTTGTACCCTATTTCATGAGACACAGTCTTTGTCAGAAGGTCAGAATTAGAAGGGGGGGGTGCATTTGGAATAGGTATCTACCAGTTTCTGCTATGATGGTCTGATCAGACTATCTCATCTCTGGGCCCAGTGGAGAGCATTTGACCTCAGCCATGCAAATTGGGGCCCTGTCCTGGGTTTTTCTAAATAAAAAATGGAAGAAAAAAAAATAAGAGCATTGTGCTGATGAAGCTGTAAAACTGTGAGCCAAAGCTACTGACATCCCGGGTTCCAGCCTCTGGGAGAAAACCAGTCTGATAGGACAGAAGCTGAAATGCAGAGAAAAGCAGGTGTGAGTGATGGAGAAGACCCAGCTGCCTCTGAGATCCAGGTTCTGTGGCTCTTGGTCTTTCCTCTGTTGGGTTACATGAGCCAATGGATCACTCCTTAGCTGAAGGTTAATTTGACTTGGATTTCCATCATTTATAACAAAAGATAGGTATTCTCATAGCTGTGTGTTTCAGGTGCAGAGGAGAGGCTATGTAATTTGCCTAAGGTTGCATCACTGGTGAGTAGCAGGCATGTCAGCTAAATAGGAAATTTCTACATGGAAACCCCATGCTTCTCTTGTGGGTTGTTGAGGGGTAGAGAGAAAGGGAATGGTAAGTGGAAGGGAAGATTACAATGGTGGGTAGGAGACACAAATTCTAAACTGCATTCCAGCACTCACCTGGCTATACGATCCACGCAGATCAACTCCTAATCTTCAGTGTTTCCTCTCTTAAATGCCAGTGGTAATCTACTTGCTTGAAACTAGAGAAGTAGAGAGGATAGTCAGGCATGGGGTGGAGACTAGAGCGGAAACCATTGTGAAGGTTCCTTCTGCTTCCACAATAGTTGATCTCATGAATTCATTTGACACAATCATTGTAATCACTCATTTTCTCTTTTCCAACTATGTTAAGCATCCAGTTTGTTTCTCATTTGGGCACCAGAACTTTGCTATCCATTCATTCGTTCATTTACCTATAAAGCCCCCCCCAACCTTTTTTCCCCCTACTACCTGATCAATTCCTATAAATCTCAACTCAAGCTCCAGCCCTTTTATTTGTACGAATTACCCTGTATGTGAATATTTGGAGCAATTAAACTACACATTTATCATCTTGGTACTTGGTTGTTTGTCATGTTTGTTAATTTTTTACCTTGTTAATTAATAAAAGCTTACCTTGTGGGACACCTGGGTGGCTCAGTAGGTTAAGCGTCTGCCTTTGGCTCAGGTCATGATCCCAGGGTCCTGGGATTGAGCCCCACATTGGTGGGGGGAGTCTCTGCTCAGCGGGGAGTTTGCTTCTCCCTCTCACCCTCTATACTCTCTCTCCCTCAAATAAATAAATAAAATGTTTAAAATAAATAAATAAATAAATAAATAAATAAATAAAAGCTTACCTTTTAAAAAAATCTCATCTCTACTGAAGGAGACTAAGAAACTCTACTAAGACCTCAAGTGGTAGGGAATAGATTTTTCTTAGACAGTGCAAATCAATACCAAATCAATACTATAGAATCATATAGCATTTTACTGAATTTATAGAATTTTATAGCATTCATGTTTTCCTTGTAACTCCCCAGAGATAGGTATCTTTTTCATTTTTGACAACATAGCTCAGAAACTCAGAAAGTGAAGTGACCAACCCCAAATCCCATAGTTGATAAGTGAGATGCATTGGGGAGTCCTGACAGTAAAAGCTGTTAAAAATTAGAAAGAAGTACAGAAAACTTTCTTTCCCTCTCTCCCTCCCTCTTTCCTTCCTTCCTTCCTTCCCTCCTTCTTTCCTTCCTTCCTTCCCTCCTTCTTTCCTTCCTTCCTTCCCTCCCTCCTTCCCTCTCTCCCTTTCTTTCTTTCTTTCTTTTTCTTTCTTTCTTTCTTTCTTTCTTTCTTTCTTTCTTTCTTTCTTTCTTTCTTTCTTCATTCTTTTTTTCTTTTTCTTTCTCTTTTCTTCTTTCTTTCTCTCTTTCTTTCTTTTCTTTCAAATATGTTATAGGCACTAATTTAGGGACATTGTCCATAGCATTTCATCCATTCTTCTCATAACCTGCCAACCAAAGGTTTGTTCTCCTCACTTTGCAGATGAAAATCTGAAGATCTGAATCTCAGGTGGACAGGAGAGCTTGGTTTTAAACCCTATAGCTGTCTGTAATGTAGCTTGTTCTCTTCCACTATGTCTTTTATCTTTAGGAAATATAATATATCTTATTAATATATGATATTAATAAATATTAATAATATATCCACCCATCCACCTATCCATCTATCCTCTCAAGAACCCGCTTCTACTAAGCTCTGAGTTAAACCATGAGGATCAGAAATGACTCAGCAGGTTTCCTCTTGCTTCCCTGAGCTTCACATTCATCTGGAGAAGAAGCACATGGAAAGAGATCATCAATTTCAGTGTGATATGTGCTACATTATGTGTACGTCCACTGAGCAGCCGGAAGCCAGAAGGAACAGTGCTGGTTCTCTAAGATCCAAGACGTCACAAGGATGGTTATCCCTTCCTAGAGCAGGGTAATTTATTGCTCTAGTATTGAACAACACTACCCTTTGTTAAAATCCAATCTTAAGCCTGGTTTTGAGCAAGCTTTGAGTTTCCTTATAGGTGTCTAAAGCTAACATTCAAATCATTATGCCAACCTGTCATCACAAACTAAAGACAGGAGTTTGCAGTCAACTCACCTTACTTTCAGAGAGAGGCAATTGTTTCTTGAGTCATAAGGTTTGTCTCCTATGACACATTTTAAAAGGACAGGTGATGCTTTGAGCCTGAGGAATAAAGGGTCCTCTTCTTACCTTTGGGGAGAAGAGGGCAGAGAATACCATCAACAACCCATGGATATTGCTTATCTAGAAACAAAGAGAAGCATCGGGACTCCCCATTTGAAGTTGGATGGAGACTCAGTTTTCAGAGAGAGGCATTTGGAGAAAGCCTTCAGAAAAAAACAGATTCATGGCTCTTCCATTGTGTGAGTAATAGGGTCTGGCGATTTCATTCTCCAGAGTGTAAGTATCTCCTCTAGACTGCCACCTACAAACTAAAATTAAGGAGTGAATTCTTAAATGCCTACTTCCAGTTGATTTGGTCTTAGCAACATGTCAGTGAACATTGTATTTTAATTTTGACTTTTCTTAAGAATAAATAGTCAGGAATGTTTTTATACCTCTTCAGACTTCCCTATTAAAAGTCATCTAAATGCAATCAGCCTTATTAGCCAACATGAACATTAAATTTCTTCCAAAGGTGAATTATTGTATAACTCCACCATCTAGCATTTTTTTTAGAATCAAGATGCCTGAAAGATTTAGTTTAGCAAAATTTTCTCAACAGGTCTAAGGCTTGTTCTGAGCTCTATTTATTTTTGGCATTCATTTATTATGCTGGCTTCAACTTAATCTGTACCTTGTGATCCACCCATACTAGAACACACATTTGAATAAGAAATGTGCCCAGCCCACCTGTAGCTCACAGACTATTTGCAGACTGGCCATTATCATGAGTGGGACAAGTGATACAAAAGGAAGAATTCCATCTTGGGCTCAGGGAATTCTTCTTGGGGACTTGAGCTATATTTTGAATAAACAGAGAAGAAGAGTTGGTGACCAGGGCATTCTGGACATATAGGCAACATATGAAAAGAGAGGAATTTTGGCTTACTCTTCAAAATGTGCAGTTTACCTCTAGAATTTCATAATCTAAAAAATCATATATGTCTATCAAAATCCAAAATGTAAGGAACAGTAGAGAATGAACACAATGTCAAGTGAAATTATCTGGGATTGATGGAAGCATCCACTATTCTATGACTTCAGGTAATTCATATGAGGCCTCTTTCAGGACCACATATTCTTGTCTTGAAACATTAAGACTAGCTTGGACCGGGCAATCTCTAAAGTCTTTTCCTCACCCAAGCATCTGTGCCAATAGATGCAGTCTTGACCACATCTGTCCATGCTCTAGGTGTCAAGGCATAAATTGGAACTCATCTGAGCTGGGGCCACACTGTTCCACCAAATCTGAATTTATCGTTTCAAATCTCAGCTCATTTTTGCTTTATGTGCTTGTTTATTTCAGCCTCTTCTATCCTAACCCAACTATACTGTAAATAAGTAAATGATTTAAATTCTCTACTCCTGACTCCAGGAGACATGAAAAACAAGCTGGAGAAAAGGCCCAGTCCATGAGTAATGTCAGAGAGCAGAAGGAGAGGATGTATCCTTCATGCTTCTGAAGCATCCTGGGCTTCCCATTGGCTTAGTTCTCCCATTATCCAGTGTTCCTTGTTAGTGTGAACAGTGCAAAGATGAAGATTATGTTCTGGGTTGTCTATGAGCCTATTGCTCGACTCATGCAAGTGATTCATATATTTCATATGTATATGAATTGAATAAATTAATTTAAAAATTGGCACAATTACAGTAAGACCTCATTCAAGAGTTCTTTTTAGATTTCCCAAGCCCATAAATGGGATGTGCCTTTTTTTTTTCTTTAAGTGGAAGAGTAATCAGAAGAGGTAAAGGGGGAGAAGAAGGGACAAAAGCAATCACTGGACAAAGAAAGGGGAAAGAGGAGGAGAGGGAGAAGTGGGTGGGGGTAGGAAGAAGAGGGAGGAGATACAGAAAAACAATGCAGTGGGGAGGGGAACCTCTAGAGCTTTACATAATTTACATTTATTGTGGTCACTGGGATTGGGGATGTGCACAGCAGCCCTCAGAGGGGAGAAGTGAGTACACTATGAAAGTGGCAAGACATCAGAGAGAATAACATTCAAGGTGGACCAGTCAAGGTATTTGCTAACACATCCATTCATGTGCTTTGCAATGAAGAAGAGAAATGGTATTAAAATAATAAGCAGTTCTGTTCTAATTTAAAGGCAGTCATTCCATTTTAGAGGAAAGATTGAGATGGGGCAATCCTTAAAACAAGATTTCTCCACTGAAAATATTACCACTGAATGAGCAATTACTGTGTGCAGGGTAAAAAGAAAAGCCCTTATTTTTTTTAAGATGTTATTTTTTAAAATTTTTTAAAGATTTATTTATTTATTTGAGAGAGAGAGAGCAAGAGGAGGGGCAGAGGAGAGAGTCTTAAACAGACTCCATGCGGAGCACAGAGCCCTACATGGAGCTCAATACCACCGTGAGATCATGACCTGAGCTGAAACCGAGTCAGATGCTTAACCAACTGTGCCACCCAGGCGCCCCTTAAGATTTTATTTTTAAGTAATCTCTCCAACCAACATGGGGCTCAAACTCACAAACCCAAGATCAAGAGTCTCAGGCTCCACTGACTGAGCCGGCCAGGCACCCCAAAACAAAAGCCCTTAAAATTGATTTTGTCCTTATGTAAAGCACCTTAATAAAATTTCCCATTTTGGGGGCACCTGGGTGGCTCAGTCGGTTAAGCGTCTGCCTTCGGCTCAGGTCATGATCCCGGAGTCCCGGGATCAAGTCCCACATCGGGGTCCTTTCTCAGTGGGGAGCCTACTTCTCCCTCTGCCTGCTTCTCCCTCTTCCCTTCACAGTGCTTGTGCTTGCTCTCTCTCTCTCTCTCTTTGAACTAAATAAAAAAAATCTTTAAAAAAATCCCATTTTTCTTTAGATTGGTGAAAACTTCATCATAGACTGGCATTTCTTCTCAAATTTGGGTTTCAAAACCACTGAACTAAGGGAAACTCTTAAACTTTGTAAAACTCTTCAATGAAATTATATTATTTACTCTTCACAATACTCCTCTTCTATTTCATTCCTTTTCTCTATATAAAATAAATAAGGCTGCACTAATCATCACTAATTACTCATCATCAGGGAAATGCAAATCAAAACTACAATGAGATATAAGCTCACACATGTCAACATGGCTGGGATCAAAAAGACAAGAAATAACAAGTGTTGGTGAGGATGTGGAAAACAAGAACCCTGTGCACTCATGGTGGGAATGCAAGCTGGTGCAGTCACTTTGGAAAACAGTATGGAAGTTCCTCAAAATATTAAAAATAGAAATACCATATGATCCAGCAATTCCACTTCTTGGTGTATATCTTAAGAACTAAAACACAAATTTGAAGAGATAGATGCACCCCTGTGTTCACTGAGGCATCATTTACAATACCCAAGATATGGAAGCAACCCAAGTGTCCATTGATTAGATGAATGGATAAAGAAGATGTGATACACACACACACACACACACACACACACACAGAGGAATATTATTCAATCACAAAAAAGAATAAAATCTCGTCATTTAAGACAACATGGATGGACCTAGAGAGTATTAAGGATAAATGAAATAAGTCAGATGGAAAGAGACAAATACCATACAATTTCACTCATATGTAGAATCCAAAAAAAAAAAAAAAAAGAAACAAAACGGAAACAGACACACAGATACAGGAAACAAATTGTGGGTTACCAGAGAAGGGAGGGGGTCGGGGGGATGGGTGAAATTGTGAAGGGGATGAAGAGGTACAAACTTCCAGCTGTAAAATAAATAAGTCATGTAATGTACAGCATAAGGAATATATTCTATAATATTGTAATAACTTAGTATGGTGACAGATGGTAACTGGACTTATTGTGGGGGCTGTTCAGTAATGTATAAAAATATCTAATCACTGTGATGTACACCTGAGACTATCAGGACATTGTGTGTCAGTTATACTTGGTCAAAGTAAACAAGCAAACAAAGAGGCTTAGAGAGGTGCAATCATTGAAAGTCTCCTTCAATTTGTAAGTAGTGGAACCATTGCTAGAACACGAGATTAGATGCCATATCCGCAACTCCTTCCATTTTACCACAAGTGCTATTGCCTCCCACCATGGCTCGCATTGAAATCACCTGGGAAACTGTAAAAATACGTGTGTTGGTCACACTCTCAGATTTTGTTTTAATCGATCCAGACTGAGACTGGGGAGATGCATATTTAGAACACTCCCTGTGGTGGGTGTGCAATTTAAATTGTGAAAACTCATCTGCCGTGTGTGGGGCCACCTGCCTCATAGAAACTGGTGTTTGCAGAGCTGTGGTGCTCTGCTTGCCACCCAGATGGTCCCTGTAGAACTGGGTACTTACTCCCCCAGGGTCTGCAAAGGCGGTCGGCCAACAGCCCTCCACGGTCAGCTGTCTCGGAGAATTGCCTCCATCTGAGGGCAGCTCCAAGCAGTAACTCATCAACCTATGGCATATAAAGGGCCATTCCCATGCTCCAACCATTTGGATGGGTCACCCCAGCTTCAGAATTCTCCACAAGTCACTTGAGTCCCCCCTTGTAAACATCCCTACCTGATCTCTCCCTCTGCCTAGTTCTGCGCCCTGTCCTGCCCTCTGACAGTGTTGATCCTGAGAGAGTCCTGATGATCTGTCGGTGCATCCCTGTCTCAGAGACAGCTCTCCGGGACTTCCGTCTCCGGCATCCAGTCCCTTTTTCAAGCCCCGCCCACTAGCCACCTCAAGTGTCACCGGGAGAAGTCATTTCTTCAGACAGACTCTTCACGAGGCCCCTGTGAGATTGCACGTCTGCAGCGTAGCTGATGGAAGGCAAAGCAACGGTGAGGTTGTTGGTACTCCTCTGGACACATCTGCAAATGTATGCCTTACTCACAGAGGGCCCGGTTCTATTGCTGTCATTTCTGAGCCCCAGAGTTGTTCCAAAGACCAGTAGATGGATTCACAACCAACTCGGACTTTAAGGCATCTTACAGCATCTCAGACTATGCTTTCCTTTTGTAGTTGAGGTGCAGACACTCATGGCGGGACAAGAAGTGACTTACATGAGGTCAGGACCAGGGCCAAGTTCAGAATCAGGGCTTCTAACTCCCATCCCTCTGTCCTCCTTCCCACCTGCCTAAACTCGCCCAGGATCCACCTGCTGACGTCTTTCCTTGTACAGTTTTTTAGTCTCTGTTTTCTTCCCTGTGTCCACTTTTTGGCTCATCCAGCTTTGAGGAGTCTACAAACAGTTTCATCTAGTTTTACACGGATTTGCTAAGGAATGCCCCATATAATGTTTTTCCTGGTCCTGGAATTCCAACAAGCAGTTGTGTTACACCAAAGAGAGGGAAGCCTGCCAGACTCAGTGGCCTGAGATTCTTTTCTGATAGACTTCCTACGGATGGGGGAAAGCAGTGTGCACACAGCAGGTTCCAGCCTGGCTTGATGTAGTGCAGCCTGCTGTAAGATACAAACAAACAAACAAACAGAACCTGAAAGTCACGTTGCAGCAGAATCCAGCTGTAGATCACCCAGACACGCCTTTTACCTGGGAAGCCCCCTCTACCAGGAACTGCAAATTTATAGGTTGTTGGGCAGCCTTGGCCTTCGACCACGTCTTGCTGATGCTAAGTGTCCTGGGAATAGCTGGTGTTCTAACTCTGAGAGCAGCATGTCTTCCCTGGATGCTCCCCTTCTGCTCCTGAATCCAAGAGGAGACAGGGAGAGTACCCGGGCTGTGATTTCCTCATTTTCAACGGCAGGATTCCTGTCTAGGGCTCAGCATTGGGGCATTTCTCCAAAGCCTTATGTACTTATAAGTCTTTCTTCCCCTCTTAATTTGCCTGGAGCCAGGCTTTCATCTCGACTTTTAGCCAAGAGGCACCTGCTGAAATATTCATCAGCAGAAATTGTGCCATGGGTGCTTTTTCCTATTTGTCCAGCTGTATGTCATTAGAACAAGGGTGAGGCGAGTGGAAATGGAGGCTGACACCAGAGAGTGGAATTCACTCAGAACTCCAGGTAATAAGCAATTAACCCTTTTAAGCACAGGAAGCTAAGTACTAGGAACAGATCCTCACAGACATCATTTACTCATCCGTGAATCAGTTATTCCTGGCATTTGCTCATTGTTTCCATACACTTTATTGAGTGTCTACTGTCCATGAACCCTGGTGCTGAACCCCATGCATGGGTGTATATGATCTCGTCCCTGCTCACCATGTCTCACAATTGAATGGGGATAGCAGACAAGGACACAAATAACTGTGAGATGGGGCACACACAGTTATGAAGTTAGGTACAAAGGAGCTTAGAACACAGCTCAGATTTAAGAAGAGAAAAGAATGAGGAACACAGTTGCCTGGAAGCTGATCCTCAAAGGCTACTAGGAGGCTTTCATTTGAAGAGAAAGTGAATGGCACAGTGGCAGTTGGGGGATGCCAAGAGGAGAAAAGGGCTCTCCAAATAGAATCAACAGTGGAAGCAAAGCAGAGATGCCACGAGAGCCAGCATTGTGGGTATACCCGGGACCGGTCCCAGGACGATGGAGAGTAACATGCTATTACAGGGGGGGCGAGCTGGCAGGAGAAGTGGCCAGGGTCAGGCCAGAGCCCGTCTGCATGTTTAGGAGCTTGAACGATATGCTTTATGGAGGGATTGAGGGGAGGGTTGAGGAGTTGTGAAAAGAGAAGTAAGATGGTTAGTTTTATGTTTTGGAGACACTATTCAAGCTTCCATGGGAGCATGCATTGCTCAGAAGATCCATCAGGAGGCTGTTAAAATAAGCAGGAGATGACAAGGTTCTGAATGATGGTGGAGGTGGTGTGGATAAAGTGGAGGATAGAAATGCAGTAACACTTGGAATGCTTCTAATTCAGTGCACCAGCCATTCACTGAGCACCTACTATTAGCCAGATACTCTAGGAAGAGTGGGGGAGCACAGCATCACTGTCAGAGCCCATTTTCTCTTGCACAATTTAACTTCTAAAATGGACTTGGTGATCTTCCCTCGCTTTGCAGTAGAATCAGATGATCGTCACTGGGTTCAGAAAAATTTCAGAAGAACAATATTGATCATTCACCAAAGGCGATGGGTTTAGGGAGTAGAGGATGGATTCTTTGAAGTCACAGAGTGAGGCCCCACATTTCTGAGAGAGGATTCATGTGCTCCCAGCCCTCAAATGGCATCTCTGGTTTGGCTTGGGCTGGTCAGGATGGCACAGGCTGCCCGATCCAGGGATGAAGGCATGACTGAATCTACTCAGACCACAGCAAAGCCTCCGCAGATCCAAGGCAGAGCTGGTTGTGTGTTTCCTATTCATGGTCCCATTGAAGAACGCCAGCTAACGTCCCGGGCAGCATTTGAACAAAGCAAATCACTGATTGCTATCAGCTCCACAATGTCGGTATTTATAGAGGAGTAATGATTTTTTTTTTCTTAATGTTTTGTCTCTAAAGTGGAATGATATAGGGCCTGATTGCCAGTGTGCCCCCATAGTCAGCCTCAGTTTTTGTGCCTGTGCCCACGTAGATATAAAAGCACATCTGAGTTTTACTTGGAGTTAAATCACGGTGAATGTTCCCGGCTGGATGCAGGAGGCTAGAAATATTGTACTGGGAAAAGCTGGCATGGTGAGCTAGATTTTGGAAGTTACTTCTGCAAAATCAAACTATGCATGCATGTATGTGTATGCGTGCATATGTCTACAGGTATAGAATCCTTGTGTACACACACTGATAACCAAGAAAGGAGATTCCATTGCTTGAATTTTGATGCAGGTTTTAATTCACAACATTCACATCTCTATGACCCAGTTTCCTCATCTGTAAAATGAGGATAATTATGTTTATGAATAAAACACTAGGAGCTCTTTGTATGAAAGGGAATGCATGGTTGGAAGGAAGCAATTTTATGACAAACCACAAAAACTGTGCAATCGCTCACACCCAAGCACATGCTTTTCTTGGAGCCAGACTATTGCATGGGTAGCTGATGGATGAAAAATACTGATATGCACTCCAAAGTACTCATGAAATGCAAGGTGGAAGTTGCTGTTTGTGTAAAGGATAGGTTTCTTAGATACGCTGACATGGCTGTTTGCTTGTGGAGTACTAACTAGCCCAATCCGAGTCAGAAGTCCCAAGATAGGACATGCATGGGTGGTTGAAAAATTGTTCCTGAACTGCACCACTTGTGTAAAACCCTACAGTGTCTGACGTCTGCTGGTGATTGGTAAGTGTCTGAACCATGTTGCTGTCCTACCCACCACTTCTTCCTCCAAGATGGAGGCTGCAGATTTCAGGATGGTGGCTCTGGGGCCCAGAAACTCTATGATATGCAGCATCCATCCCCCTTGCTGTGTTAGTTATTTATTGCTGTGTAACAAACGGTCACAAACGTAATGGCCTAATACCACACAAATGTATTATCTCACATTTTCTGTGGGTCAAGAGTCTGGACACAGTTTGGCTGGGCCCTCTGCTCAGATGCTTAATAAGTGGAAATCAAGATGTTAATCCACAGTAGAATCTCTCTTTTCAGTCTTATCAATAGAATCTAATCAAGGGAATAACTGTCCCAGCATCTTCAAAGGAAGAGGATCACGAGGTCTGTAACCAGGAGGGAAGGATGTCAGTGGCCAAATCGGAATCCTCCCATCATACCTGCCATCCTTGTTGTCTCCTTTGTGCACATCAGGAGAGGATAGTCCTCATCTGCCAGGTCAGGGGTCTGGACACGTTCTACATTGAAGATGCTTTAACCTGGGTTTTGAAGGATGAGTAGGAGTTAGGGCTGAAGAAGAAAAGAAGACATCCTCAGCATGGTAAAGTGATAAGATATAATCCAGGTCAAATAGTAATAGCTCCTGCTGTTCTATTATTGGGTCTATGTCTTCTGCTGGGAACATGTAAGTGGTTATGCTTTAACCTGGGTTTTGAAGGATGAGTAGGAGTTAGGGCTGAAGAAGAAAAGAAGACATCCTCAGCATGGTAAAGTGATAAGATATAATCCAGATCAAATAGTAATAGCTCCTGCTGTTCTATTATTGGGTCTATGTCTCCTGCTGGGAACATGTAAGTGGTTATGCTTTAACCTGGGTTTTGAAGGATGAGTAGGAGTTAGGGCTGAAGAAGAAAAGAAGACATCCTCAGCATGGTAAAGTGATAAGATATAATCCAGGTCAAATAGTAATAGCTCCTGCTGTTCTATTATTGGGTCTATGTCTTCTGCTGGGAACATGTAAGTGGTTATGACATTCTTAGGTTTTCATATATCATGCATGTGAGACTAATTAGAAAACTTGAGTCTTACCATGTAGATAGGAAGAGACAATGGAAGGAAAAAATGAAATAAAATTACTTCTCCACTACTCTGACCCAAGAAGAATAAACATGTATTTAGAAGTCCATTTCCTGTGCTCTAATGTGTATGCAAATTACCTAATATTCTTAGAAACAACTGCAGATTCTTGAGTCCTACCTTCAGAAATACTGACTTAGTAGAGCAGATAGAGCCAGGAATCTGAATTTTAACAAATCTCAGGGGTCTCCTCGGTGCAGGTGGCCCAAGGACAAAGGTTTGAGAAACATTAATTTGGTTTTACTAAACCTTTTCACAGATACTTTAACTCTGCCCCTCAATGGTCTACTCAAAGCAACACGATGTTCATTTTACAGATGGGTTAGCTGAGGCTTAGAGTGTCATTTGCCCAAATCACTAAACCAATCTATGATATGAACTGAGGACAAATTCAGATGTTCTCTCTCAAAGCTCAAGACTTTTTTTTTTTTTTTTTTTGCTTTACTGTCTCTTAAGATATAATTTATAGATGTGGGTATTGATTTATTTGATCTACTTCCTACTGGTGTTTGGGCCTCTTTTCTTGTTACTCTATCTCCTTAATATTTATGCACCCTGGACCAAAAGGTCTGCCTTTGCTTCGATTCCTATAAAAAGCCCTGCGGAATTCACATTAGCACTTCCATAAAAGTCATAAAGCCTCGGCAAACTACTCAGAGTTTAAATATGGAAGTCGAAACCCTAATCACAATTTAATATAACTAAATATGTACATACTTTATGGTCAATCATCCAGACCATTTACAGGGTCTCTTGGCTTTGAAATTACTAAATCTCAGATGCTACTGTAGATGAGCCTTGCTTGACATGACATATATTGAAACAGACTGTAGAGCGATCACTTAGGGATGAAAACCTCGCTTCAGTCTTAGTGAACCAAAGCTAAGAGGCAAATTATTCAATTACAGTAAATTTACAGTAGCTTAATATTTGATAAAAGTGGTTCTTCCATCATCAGAGCATCTTATTGAAAACCCTTGAGCAGCAAAATAGCGCCGGAAACTCTTAAGATGTTTTAACCACTTATTAAGAAAATTCATCTAGCTTGATCTTTTATGAGCTGCCTGGTTTGGTAATTGTCAGGTACTTTGTGCATGCACTGGTGGCCTCAAGATTAACCTGTTAATTGTTCTACCGAAAGCAGGGGTGGGGGTGGGTGGGGGACACAGAGCCATCCATGGGAGCAAAGGCTACTTGGGGTTCTTGACCGCCCAGCCTAGTGAGAGGGATACTGTGTCCTTCGGGCTCTGAGGTGAACTGGGCTCCTGAGTGCTGTCCCTACTGAGATACAAGATGGGACATGTGCCTACCAAGGGGTCAGACAGCTCTAGGAAATGGTTAGTTTGCTTGTCATGTGACGTGTTCTAGGGGAAGCCCATTGTCCGCACAAGAAAGCTCTAAAGCAGGACTTCTCAAATTGTAACGGAGACAAATCACCTAGGGATTTGGTTAAAAATGCAATTTCAGCCTGAGATTTTGCATCTCTAACAAGCTTCCGAGTGATGGATGCCCCTGCCCCTGGCCTGCAGACCAGCCTCTGAGTCACAAGGAGCTGGAGCATACTACTGACCCCACCTGAATCAGGCACATTGATAATAGTGAGTCTCCAATGGGACACCTGAATTGCAGGACAACAGATTATAGTGGACACAGCCCTGGTGTGGTTTGAACCTGGACTCTACCCATTTTTAGCTGTGTCATTTGGGATAAACTTTTTAACCCATTTGGGAAAATTCCTTGGCAGTGGATTTGAGGTGGGCACAGGGACAGTCACACCTCTGGCATGCTAGCTTCAGGGACTTCGGGGAAGTCCAGCTTGCACTCTAGGTCCTCCGGTGGGTGCATTTAAATACAAATGTCTCTGCTACAGTAGGCCCTTGAAGTCACCACCATATAAATAAATATTCCCTCTGCCCAAACCTCTTCCTTGTCAAGCAACACCCGCTGCGAACGTTGATTTTTCTAACTTTCAGAACCAGAGAAAGACTTCTTAATCTGGGTTTAGTTAAACTTCCCCTACTGCTCAGGCACTGTCCTCAAATATAAAAGAGCCTAGAGAGGGGATGGAAATGCTAATTAGGCCCTGTCACAATTCCAGCTACTGTTGTGGGAATTCACAGTATGCAAATCAGATTAAAGCTACTTTAAACTGCTCAGGGCTGCAAGGGCAGGGGCGGGGTTTGGATTGACAATCTCAAGGGTGAAAAGGTGGGAAACCATCATCCCCTTCCTTCCTGGCCCCCCATTTGTTCCTCTGCTCTGCAGGGTCTTCAAGGCACCCAAGCTGAGAGATACCCATGGGGGAAAGTACAATCAGATGAGATGTGTGTGTGTGGTATGTATTTAAATAAAACACTTTCTGCTTCCAATGTTGCAGCTGCATTCTGAGTAAAAGTGAGCTAAATGGTTTTAAACACATGTGCGTGCATGCACACACACACACACACACACACACACACAACCACCATTCAGCTCAGTATAAATGTCACAGCGTCAAATACCAAATACAGAGAATTATTAACGTAAGTGGCCTCCTATAATAAAGCTCATTATTAATAGGCCTATTAGCTCAGCATTCATTTGAACTGACAGCAACTTCTTTCTATAGCAGCTGTTTGCTCCCTTTTTCCATCCAAGACCCCTTCTGACATCTCAATGTAGGGAGGCAGTGATGGAAGTCATGCAGATTATTTTAAAAGGGGAGGAGAGACTGGGAGTTATTATTTACCGAGCACACATTATAAATAATGGCGAACATTACTGAGCATATCACATGCAAGTGTGCTACATGTATTATTTTATCCACTTTGCAAAAAATGCAGGACTCCAATTAAATGTGAATTTCAGATAAACGACATATTTCTTTAGTATAGGTATGTTCTGAATATTGTGTGGGACATGCTTTTATTGAAAACTATTTGCTGTTTATATGAAATTCAGATTTAACTGGGAGTCTGTGTCTTTGTTTATAAAGGTCGAGCGAGTTATATTGCTATCCACATTTTACAAGAAAGGGTACTGAATCTTAAAGGGGTAAGGTCCAATGCAAGACCCCAAAAGGGGTTAGAAGCTCTGACTTTGAATGTGGGTTATTCCAAAACTCATTCTCTCACCACCATCCACATGAGACTCGCTACCCATGTACCAGTCATGATGCACACAGCTCTTACCCATGACTTCTGATTCATCTCCCCTGAATTTCCTGTAGTTGCTTTGATTGTACCCATTTTGCAGATGAAATTGAAGATCCAAGCATTTAAGCACCAACAGAGAATCATTTCGGTCATTTATTGAACATTTATTCCACGCTGGGATTATAACATTCAGTCGTAAGCACAGTCTTCAATCTTTGTGGATATGGTAAATGGAATAAGGTAAGTACACAAATCAGATAAGTGAAATGCCCAATGGGACGAGTGATGTTATTACTCCCCAGTTCAGTCAGGACTTCAGGGTCCCTTTTGAAAGAGGTTTCACCTGGTGAAGACCCTGTAGGGGACAGATATCACAGCCTGATTATTAAAGACAATCATAAAGGAAAGCCTGGATTGCCATCTGAGGAAACAATGTCATATATTCAGCTTAAAAATATTGTAAAAGTCCTGAGGGAATTAATCTTAAGTGAAAAATATGAGAAATTTAATAAATGGGAATTTGCAGAGACCAGTTTAATATCACATAGAAAATGACAGGAAAATACGGTTGTCCCTTCATTCATCAGTCTCAGTTCAGGATCAAATAATTGAGATCAGATTATTTGACATTTGTTTAATCAATATTTATTAAACACTTAGTACGTGCCGGGCACTACACAGAGAAAGCGATATATCTGCTCTCAGGGACTCTCTGTGTACTCTCAGACGCTCATTCTTCTCATCAGTGAAATGGGAATAATAATATATTTGCATCACAGGACTATCGTGAGTATAAAATGGCTCAATACATTCAAGCTGCTAAAACAGGGACTGACATACTAGATATGAAACAAGCATTAGCTCTTAGGACTATTTGTTGAGGGCCGAGAGAATCACATGGGGACGTGATGACACTGTGGTGTGATACAGGGGCATTTGGGGCAGGTGCACGGTACTGTGAGACCACTGAAGCCAGCCATCCAACAAGGCCCCAGAGACATAAATAAGCCTTCACGTTCAGTAAAATGAGCCTTTCCCCAAAAGATAGGAGGAAAGGGTATTCCAGGCTTAAGATGAGCTAATATTTATTGAGGTAGGTACTACTTCCACATACAGATGAAGAAATGGACTTTATAGGACATATACGACATAGGATAGGGATAAGACAGTGTGGTCTTTTCTCCTGATCAGTCCATCCTGAGTAGAATGGCAGGTGGTCTGGGGGGGCTGGTGACCCAAGAGAGTGGGAGGGAGGTAGAGGTTGGATGGGGGAGGGGCCAGACCAGGAATTGCCTCAAAACTCATGGCAGCTCTTGGAGTGCCTGGGTAGCTCAGTCAGTTAACCATCTGACTCTTGGTTTTGGTTCAGGCCCCGCGTCAGGCTCCATGCTCAGCTCGCAGTGGGCTTGAGATTCTCTCTCCTTCTCCCTTTACCCTTCTCTTCTTTCCCCCCTCAAATAAATGAATAAATTAAAAAAAAAAAAACTGGCAGCCTCTGACTCTGTCCTGTGGATGTTGGATGACCACTGAGCAGTAGATAGCACAAGAACAGGGGACTGTCTTGATCAGAGTTGAGTTATAAGAAAATGACCATGGTGGAAATTACAAAAATGATGTGGAGAGAGTCAGATAGAGATAGATGATGGAGAAGACAGAGTAGGGAGGGACACAGAGAAAATGGAGATGTAGTTTTCAATTTGAGTCTTCTTTGTGCAGCTTTGAACCCCAACATTGTGCCAGAGATCTCTAAATTCTGTTAACAAAATATCTATGGCTTTATGGTTCAAATGGAGACAGATTTCCAAACAATTTCTCTATCTTCCAAAAGTGGTTGAAGTTCTGCAAACTTCTCTTTTTTTTATTCAATTGCTGAAGTTCTCTACTTTCATCACTAAATTAAATATGCAATAGCTTTTTTTTTCCCTTCACCAATGAGATCCTCTGTGGAGATGAAGAGTCCTGGAGTAATAAGTTGAAAATCCTATGCTCACTCATTCATTAATCATTTATTTTATCATTCATCCATTAAACCAGCATCCCATCCATTGATCTGTTTGTCTGTCCAATCATTCACCCTACTGCTTAACCATGTTTTCATCTATCCATCTACCTACCACCCACTCATTACTCCATCCATCCACCCACCACTCATCCATCTACCCACCCACTCATCCATCCATACACCCACTCATCCATCCATCTATCCATCCAGCCAGCCAGCCAGCCATTTCATTTACTAAACTGAGCATCAGTTATGTGTAAGTGCATATTAGGATTGACTAAGCACAGCCCATTTCCTACAGGGTTTCTATAGCTTACTAACAGAAACAAGCAAGTAGGCAGCCATTTTACAGTATCTTATGAGGATTCAGCCAAAAAGACACTTCCAAACTCCAGAGACAGAACAAGGTAAAGAGGATCAACTCTGGACCACAAAGGAGACTTTTCACTTTTTTTAGGAAGTGACTCAGCTGCCTGACAAGTTTTAGAACTATATCAGCACTTAAAAAATGGCTGAGGGTATGTGTGTTTTACTTGGCATCCATCCCTACTTTTCAAATTTCAGATCTTTAGAGAGGGCGATGCCTTTACTCCACAAAACCACTATAAGGAGTTATCAATACAGCACATTTTTATGAAAAATAGTCATTTCCCCCACTCTTCCTGCTCTACCATTTTTTTAAAGAAAATAATATATTTTATTTAGGTTCTCTACCTCCAATTCAGTAGCAAGGTGCTGAAGACAAGGTTGACTTGAAATTTTTCGACAGACTTGGAGGAGGAGAAGGTCGAGGAAGGGAGCTGGAGAGCTGGGCTCTGTCTACCTGGCTCCTGCATAGGTTATTTATTATTGGATCAGCACATACAAAACGGAATTAAGGGGGCATTTTATTCAGCTTGCTGGTGAAAGAGGCAGACAATGGCTGCAAACTTGGGACTTGGAGCTGTAGCCAAAATGGCTAGAAATTACTGCAGGAGAGAACAAGAAAAACTTGTCAGTATCTAAAACAAACCATCTTATTCATTCAGCTACTTTTCTTGTAATGTGTTTAATGAATTAATACACCTTGGCAAATGGCAGGACCCAGGTAGCTTGGCTTTTGGAGGCAGCCAATGCCCCTGGATCTTGGCTTTTTACGACCCTGAGACTCCCTCTCTAGTCATTTTCTTCTATAGACTGGGGAGCATCCCAGGTTGCCTGGACCAGGAGAGAAACATGTACGCCATGAGGGCACCTCCATAATATATTTGTGTAGTGATTTGTGCGTTGTATTCAATCCCAGTGATTAAAGAGTTAATTTTCTAAGTAGACAGTGGGCATGGTGCACTTGCTTATGAATGTGGATGCTGTGAATTTATTTGGGAACCTGCTGGAGTTGAGCCTCCCAGTGCGGGTATATGCAGAGCAGTTCAAATCAAGCATGGAGATAAAGACAGAGGGGAAAAGAAGTTGAGGGGATGAGGAAAGGAGCAGGAAGTGAAACAATAGAATCTTCTCACACCATCCCTAAGTGTCCCTCCTACTGCCATGATGCCCAGACTCTTGCCAGGCTATACTGCTGCCACCGCCCCCTGATGCATATTTCTCCAGTACCTGTCCATCCACTTGACCATGAGTTCCTTAAGGATAACAATAGTACTTTACCAACGTTTGAATTCCCAGCACCTAATGGCACCTGGCATGGAGTAGGCATTTCACAAATGTTTATTGTATGAATGAAAAATGAATGGGAAGATTCCAAGTGACTGATAAGTTACAAAGATCAAAATCATATGAACAGCAAAGAGGAGCAAAGTAGAGGCCAATCTGTGTGATTTGGTAAGTTTGAGAGTTGTCATAAAAGGAATTATCAAAGCTATATATCCCCTGCACTAGCATCATCAGCATCTTGATCCTGAGAACTTTTTGGAAATGTAATTCTCAATGTCCATCCTGTGTCTGCTGGTTCAGAATCCATGGGTTCAGAGGTCTTTGTTCTAATAACCTCTCTATGAGGGTCTTATGTACTCTCAACCTGGAAAAGCACTGGATTAAATATATTATCTTTATCAGTGAAATATTCTGTTAAGTGACTTAATCTAGTATGTAAACACCAAAATACATGAAAAATACCTTTTCTACTAGTCTTGGTGCTGTCCACAGTTTTCCTGATAAGCATTTGGCAGATTTCAGAAAGAAAACAAGGAAGGGGGAAAGACTAGAAGGAGGGTCTTATTATATGAATCAACTATTGTATATGGTATCTGTTGTGATGTTAACTTCTCATATATCAGAGGTGAAACTAACATGGAAACTTCTCCAGCTCTGAATTCCACAGACAGGGGCTTTTATGAACCAGAGGATCTGGAGGATTTTGCCTTTGACTGTGGCGTAAATCTAAGATATTGACCAGGGTAATTAATGCTAGTTGCCACAACAGACCAGTACCGACAGCTCAGTGGCTTGCCACAGCACAAGTTTTTATTCTCACTAACATTACAAGTTCAACACCAGTTGTGGGAGATCAGAGATGGAGGGGATTATTCCACACAGCCACTCAGGTATCTAGGCTGATGAATTCATCACGGCACTGGTGATCCACCTGAAACACGTGACTAGCTGGTCACAATTGTTACGGGAGAGAAGAGATGGCAAAAGCAGGCCCTAGCCTGGCAGTGTCCATGTCACTTTCCCTCATAGTGAGTTGGTTCTCTCATGGTGAATTGGACAGGACTTTGCACATGGTTTCCCATATTGGTGCCTTGGCAGTCATCTCTGTTCTCAATACTCCTTGGCCGTGGAAACCTCTGCTTTGCCTTGGGAGAAGATCTCTGAGAGCAGCCTGCACTGATGACAGAGGGGAAGTAGTGGATAAATACCCCAGCTTCCTCAGTCCTCTGTCAGGGTAATTCTGAGGTTCCTTCTACACCTATTTCTAGAGTTCTTCTGTAACATTAAGATCCAGTTGACCACACTGGAAGCTGGCTGGATACCACACCTTATATCGCCTTCATTTCTTTCCCCTTATCTCCTCAAGATACTACTAACCTTGTAATCCTTGTCTTGGGGTCTGCTTCTGGGGAAACCACACACAACTACAAAGGATGTGGGAAATAGAGAGTAACACATGGGATATTTGGGATCCACTGTCTCTGCCACAGCACACCTGTCCAACAAAGGGCTCCCTCTCAAAATCCTAAATGCAGGGAGGGATGCTTGCCTATTGGAAATCCACTTCTAAGTTTCCAATGTTGAAAAGTCTGTGGTTTCAAAGAATTGGTTCTTAGAATTTCATATCTGAATCATCCACATAATGAGGTTTGCAATCCCACCCACCCTCTTAACACTAATGCTAAACTTTGATTAATGAAGCGATACCCATTGTATGGATAGGAAAAATGATTCAGGGCTGGTCACTTCCACTCAATTGAACACAGTTAGTGTGATACTTGATATAACATTCCAACAATTACCTATTCAGAGTCCAGTCTTTTTTTTTTTTTCCCCTAGTCTCTTCATATTACAACTAAGTCCAAAGTTATCCATCTGGGTATTAGACCCTTAATTCCTGTCTACGCATAAAAGAACAGGAAGAGCCATACTGCTCAAGGATTTAAGCTGTTACTTAACCTTGAGTCTTCTTGGCTCTTGATTTAAAGCCTTTCAAACCCTTTTTAAGAGAGAAGACATTTCTCATTCTAAGATTAATATCCTCACTCTCCATTCCCACCTGAAGGAAGTAATGTGAGGCTTAGAGCATGTGTATGGGCCAGAATCACCAAGCAAGAACTCAGCTTCATCCACCCATTTATTTATTTATCATACATTCATTGAGCATCAGCCATGTGCCGGACACAGCGACACTGCTGACGATTCTCTCATCCATGGGAATTATGCAGCCTAGCAGAGGTGATGTCACATACACCCATGTAGCTAATACTGAATAAAGAGTACATTACTGAAAAAGAGAAGTTCGGAGGAAAGAGAGATCCCAACTCATTGGGGATGCAAGTGTGTATGGAACCCAATAGGAGTTTATTTAATAATCTATTCATTCATACATGTAAACCAATGTCAGTCATTCACCACATGCTAGGGAAGGGATGGAATGGGTAGATAAAACCAACCCAGTCCCTGGTCCCCTGTGATATCTATAGTTAGTGAAATGGAAGGTGGGTCATATGTGGATATGTTGACATAGATCCGATAGTTGGGGATTGGGCAGATGAGTGTTTTCCAGGCAGAAGGAATGATGTGTTTTCCATGCAGAGATAACAAGCAACAGAGTAATGAGAAGAAGATAATCAATTTGGTGGGAAAGAAAGCTCTGGGGTCAGGCATGAGAGGACATCAGGCTAAAACCAGGCCTTTTGGTCAGACCTTGGGCAGACTTGACTGCCAGTCCTGGCAATTACGTGATGGACAAATAGGAACCTCTGAAGCTGTTTCAGCAAAAGGGCAAGAGATTACAGGGTGGACTTGGCAGGAAAAAGATGCAGACTGAAGATACAAATGGAGAGAGGATATAGCTCCAACAACAGATGGGAAAGGCACCTGGACCTGAACTGGGGCAGTTGCCCAGGGGTGAGAGATAGGGGAAGGATGTGAGAGGCAGCACACGGACAGAATCACGACAGCTGGGAGGTAGCTGTGGAAGTCAAGAAAGAAAGGAGGGACTCGTAGATCTTGGCTCTCCTTCCTGGGCATAAAGGTAGACTCCACTGTTAGCTTCCCTGAGAGATCAGTGTGGCCATGTGACTGCGTTCTGGTCAGTGGGATGTGAGCGGAAATCTTGTACATCATTTTCATGCCTAACCCCTAAAAAAAAAAAAAGCAGAAGAAAACAAAGCAAAAACATCTTCCCACAGGTGAGCTAGGTTCACTCTCATGATTTGCCAGCATAATGCAGCAATGTCAAGAACTAAGGGGTGAGTGGAATCACAGGACAGAAGGAGACGGGGTCCCTACACACCTGCTTGGAACAGGGTCCGCAGACTTTCAGACACCACTCCAGTGAACGGACATGGCTGTATTCCAAGAAAACTTTATTTATGGAAACAGGTGACAGGCTAACTGAGTCTGTGGGTTGTAGTTTGCCAAACCCTGACCCAGAGCAAAGTGCCCCCTCCCACTGACCTCACTGGACTATGATAAAGAGTGACAAGATGCTAATTTGTATTTGTTGAACTTCTGAGACCTGGGGGTCATTTGTTACAGTAGTTAGCTTTGGCTTGTGCAAGAAGAGAGAAAAAAGGCTGTAGAACTTTCCTATATTCTTCTGAAAATGTGAGAACTTACGGAAGATAAGATAGGAAATGCCACCACAGGTTTTTTAGCAATGTCTTAAAAATGAGTGTGACTGCAAATGTATAAGGGAAAGACCTCCAAATCCCTAGGACATTCTGGGGAGGTTCAAGCTATGAATAGCGCAAGGATCCCATATTTCATTGCTTGGAGGTGGAGTAACCTGGTGGCTCAGGCCCCTTCTTGTGACACAGCGTGATAATTGGGGTTTAGACACATTCGTTTACTGATGGAAAATTCTGCTGTCTGCATTCCATAATTCAAAAGTAAGAAAGGAGAAAAGAAGCCTTGGAATGATGCCAGGTGGAGGAGAACTGAAGAAGTCTGTCAGCAAGCCCTCAGGTAACAATATCATAATTTAAAATTTTTCCTAACAATGGGGGAGTAATTAATGATACAGCTTCCTCCTTTCCTGTTTCCATTTCAGCCTAGCCGAGTTCACAGTGTATGTGTGGTGTGGTATGTACATGGGGGTGTGTGTGTGTGTGTGTGTGTGTGGCTTGTGTGTGATGTGTGTGTGTGTATCCGTGTGCCGTGTGTGTATAGTGTGTGTGCAATGTATGTGTGTGTGTGGCATGCATGTGTGTAGGCGCACGCCTCCCTGTGTGTGGCTGGGAGGGGTTGTGCATGAATGTGGGAGGATGCGGTGCATATGTGTGTGTGTGTGCATGCCAGTGGTGTTTATGGATGTCGTGCATGCGTACTCCCCGAGTCCACAGAGACAGGAACAGGAGGAGTTTGTCTCCACAGGTTTGACACAAAGTAGATTTATCTACTTGAGAGCCCCATCAAACAGGGTCCACATTTTTGCCTCTGTAGCAACTTGCTGGTTCCTCAAGGTGTTTTAATCAGCCTGGGAGCTGTGAGACAAGTTGATAGACCACCCAAGCCATTCACTGTGGTGTTCTTGAAGGGCAAATTGGAAGCCCTTCTTGATTTATTTGGATTTGAAAGCAGAGAAGATAAAAGTATCATTCTTGCTGGCTAACCCCTTGCCTTCTCTTAGAGAGACTCCCCCTCATGCCTGAGTGACAAGGGGATTTCAAGTCTCTCCAGATGCCCAGTGGTTAACATTCTAGGACAAGGTTGCCTGAAATGACTTGCTCTCTCTCTCTCTCTGAGGCACCCTGAGTTTCTATCAGAGGCACTTGAAGATCTGTAAATTTATGCCCTTAGTAATTTATACTGTGGATCTAAAATGATTTTCAAACTGGTCTGGAAAATATGCTTGAGAGAGGTAAGAGCTAGGGGCCAGTTTTCAGGTTACTTGGGCCAATGTCCAGATCCACAGCTAAACTTATCAGTGTCACATCTGACAAGTGTATGTCTCTTCTCTGGGCTGGGGTTTTCTCCTTCAGGTGTAGATACTGAGGGTTGAGTCAGATCCATGTTTTCCAAAATGTGTTCTAAAGGATGTTAATAGTAAGTCATGAAGTAAAGCATTTCAGTGACTAGTTTAATCTGAATTTGTTTCAGTACTAATAAAAGAGATCAGAAATCAGTAGCTTAAACAAGATGGAAGTTTATTTTTCTTTGAAGCAAAAGTCATCCAGAGGTGAGCAGCCATGGGCTGATTTGAGCCCAGATCCTTCTATCTTTCTTCCCACCATCCTTTGCGATGACTTCCATTTTCAAAATCATTCAGTAGTTTAAAATAGTTGCTACAGCTCCAGCCATTACATCTGCATTCCAAATAACAGGAATGAGGAGGTAAGAAGCATGGTGGATATGTATGGTGCTTCTTCTAGATAAATCACTTCTTTGAAGTAGTCTTTCCTGAAGTCCCTTATGACTCATCTGTTTTTTATCTCATGGGCCAGAATGCAGTCACACAACTATATCCAGCTGCAAGAGATGCTGGAAAGTGTAGTATTTTCGTCAAGGGCATTGCCAATGTGGATAACATCAGAGTTCTATTCCAAGGCAGTTGGAGAGAATGTGTGTTCAATGACAACTAATCGTTCCTGCCATAATGACTGAGGAAGCGTGCAGTATCCTAGATTATAGTTGAGACTTCTTGTCTGTACATTTCAGAGATTTCATATGCAGAGGTACATTGTGACCCTTCCTATATGAGATGTGTCCCATAATTTTTGATCATAGATTCCTTTCATTCCCAAAATCATATGCAATTACTAGTGTAAGAAATAACTTGGAGGACAACTGTAGACAATGGTCTCAAGTGTCCTTGGTCATTGACAAAGTGTTAGAGTATCTAGATCAGGTTCCCCCTCTTCCTCACCAGGTGCAGGTGTCTTGAGGGCAACCCCTATTCCCATTAACCTTTCCCTCCTGCCAACCGCCTGGACACCCCTGATAATCACAGGCATGATTCTGGAGCACCCCGTGGGCACTGCCCTCCCTGCACTGAAGGGGACACTTGAGGATCTCTCCTCCTTCATTGTCATACTTAGTCACGATTTGGTGGGTTTTTACTGAGATGAGATCATGGGGGTGTGAGGCAGCAAAGTCTTGATTTGATTCACATCAAGTGAGGATGTAATTGGAAGCAATCAGAATGAAGTGTCCCATTTTAGGAAAAGCCCTTTATGCAGCAAAACTTAGAGATGGCACAGTGATGACTTAAAGGGCCAGTCGCGGATTGCAAAACAGAACGAAAGAAACGAAAATAAGAAAATGACTGGGCCACGTGTCCCCCTCATGAGAGGCTCTGCATGTGTTCCCTCAAAAGCACGGTGATGCATGATGATACCAACGTACAGTTCTAAGTTTCAAAGTTTTCAAGGCCATCACTACCCCATTCATAAAATGTTACTTGAGTCATAATTATAGTTGAAGCCCTTCAGAAGCTCACAGTCAAGCCGAAGAGAAGAATGTTGAACAATTAAAGTCAGAAAAGAGTGCTGGAGTTCTTCACAGAGTGGCAGATGGCCAATAGAGACAGATGTCTGGTGGTGAGAGATGGAGCACTAGAATAAGACATGTGTGTCCCTGAGCCTTTGCTAGACCAGTTTTTAGGCTTTGTAAAGGCTACTTAACTTCTCTGTGCCTCAGTTTCCTAATCTACAAGATGGAAAAAAGAAGAGTTTCCACTCCTAGGATAGTTTTCACTAAGAAATGAAAAAATGCACCTCACATTTTCCCTATCCCGAGTGTGAATATCTAGCAATGGTTTCCTGGTGTTATTGCTGTGATTAGGATTGATACTATTTACTCTTCTTTTTATTTTTATGGCAAGAGAGCAATGGGAATGCACGAAGGAGGAAAGGACAGTTCTATCTTGGGAAGGGGGCTTTATGTTATAGCAACTCTGGACTGACTTGCAAAAGAAAGGATGTTCGAGGAGGTGAAGATCCATCAAAGGTCATCTAGACCAACCTGTTAAACAGAGCATCAAGCCTCATTTATGGCCTGTGGTAGCTTCCAAACTGGCTTCATGAAGCCAGTTCCAGCCAGTTTCAGCACATGTTGCTTTAGCCAAAACAGACTACATATTTGAATTTGAATGATTCATCCCTAATCCCTAGAGGATTTTTACCTGGCATGCTTATGTGTTTAATACCTGGCCCTCTTCTAGGGAACGACACTGCTTGAAAGAGAGACAGTGAACAAACTTCCTTATGGAAGCAATGAGGACTGGACCAAAAGACTCACAAGGAGGTCCGGAGCCAGGAAGGTGCAGAATAGGATAGGGCATTGGAGGGGTAAGTGGACTAGGTCCGGGTGTGGCACTAAAGTCTGGCTGCCATGTGCTGACTTCGCAGATCAAAACTGACCACAACTTTCCTGAACCACTGCTGACCTTGGGCAAGTGACCCCCCCCCACCCCCCCCACCCAGCAGCCTTCAATTTCCACATTTTAAAACTGGTTTGGGCTAATGGCGTCGCTATCATCACGTCCAGAGTTCTGATTGCAATTACACAGTTCTCTAGAAGCAGCAGAGAAGGACTTTGTTAGAAGAAAGAGTATTTCTTTACCCATAGAACCACATATGCTCTCCAGAAGCTTCCAGGGTTCTTGGATTTTCTTGTGAGAAGTCCCACTATCCAAAGAATAACTCCCAACACCACAGTTTCTTTTAATAAACAGTGACATCATCTTTCTAGACACTACCACCCACAGCCTCAACACAGATGGGTTATTTGTGAAACTGGAGGCTTTGGATGTCAAGGTCACTCAGAGTGATACGGCATATTCACATTACGAATGCCTCCTCATGGGAGCCTCCTCACGGAGCCGGGAACAGGGTAAGATGTGCTTTCAGCTTTGCAAAGAGATGCCTCCAAACTCCTCAGCTTCATTCCCGTGTTCACTGAAATAGGCGCAACAATGTTTCACAACATTCTTGTTCACAAAATGTGTAAGAGCAAAAATTAAAGTAAAGCTCTTGGGATGAGCATAAAAATGTGTTTTCTTTTTTAATTTTTAAGGCTTCGTGAGGATTTTCAACTGTTTTCCTCGAAGTCCTGTGCCTTGTTTTCCCCATGTAGACATGGGAGTAGTAATCAGTAACATTTTCTCCTGGGCGGTAATCAGTAACTTGAAAGAGGAGGCATCCGAGTGTACATAAGCAACAAAGTTGCCACTTACCGGAGGCACAAAAGATACAGAGAAGCACAGTGAAAAACATCCTTTTCAAGGCAGCCTGTTCAAAGGTCTTGTAAGCAAGTGTCACCTGTGTCATGTCTTCACAATGGGAGTCACCACCCCGGTGGCTGGGAAGGGTTTCCCGGCAGTGCTTAACTTCCAAGCGCCAGTCAGTAGCCATACAACTGAGTCAGTCTGGATTAAAGTCCAAATCTGTAATTTGAGGCTTATCATGTGTTTTATGGGAGTGCTATAGGGATTAAATAAAACAGCAGTTTCCCATCACATAGTAAGAACGGAAAAAAACAAAACAAAACAAAACAAAACAAAACAAAACCCTGCTGATGTCTTTATTCCTTCTCTCCTATTCACAAAATGGTTTCATTCATTCAGGTCTTTTTCCAAAATGTAGTTAGTTTATTTGCTTGGGACCTGGAAAACCTAATGCGAGTAGATGAACTGAATTTTTTAATTAACAAATCCATATCAAACATCTATTAAGTTTATGAAACTGTGCTGTGTGTCATGGGAAATATGGAGTTGGTCCCTTATTCTAAAGGAGCTTAATTGGAATGGCAAAGCAGAAACACAAGCATAATTGACTGTGAATGTGTGAAATGGGATATTACAAAGGGTGCTTTATGGTCATTCAGGGTTCATGGATCAATAGAATGAATGGCATGGCTCTGAGCTCCTCAGGGCAGGCAATTTCACATCTTCACCTCTGCATCCTCACATCTGTGTCTATGACACACAATGGGGTATCAATGAATGTGTCTTAGGTAGATGGATGAGTGGATGGTTGGATTGGTGGATGGATGGATAGATGGATGGATGAGTGAAGAGTGTTCTATTTTTTTAATTGCTATGACCAGTATTAGGCTCACCAATTCTGTGGGTAAGCCATACAAACAAGGGGATGTGGGGATAGCGATGTCCACTCAGAGATGTCTGAGTCCTAAGCTGGAATACTTGAGTGAAGAGTGGTTCAATGGCCGGAATCATCTGAAGACTCATTTATTCACAGCTGTGGTGCTTGATATTGGCTATAGGCTGTTTATAATGAGGACACCTACATGCTGCCTTTTCATGTGGCACAGGCTTTCTCCCAACATGGAGGTTCTAAGGGTGATAGCTTAAGAAAGAGAGTCAGGCAAGGACTTTTATTCACCTAGAACAGATTCATGCAGTATCACCTCCACTTCCTATTAGTCAAGGCAGCAGTCACAAATGTTACCCATATTGCAGGAGAGAGGCCAAAGACCACCTTGTGGTGAAGAGGAAGAAGGTTTTGGAAGAGTGTATGGAACTACAAATAGCAAGGCCATTTTGGAAAGCTGTCCAGAAATAGAATAGACATGATGGATGGATGAATGAATGCTTCTGAGTTCAGACTCCCTCAAGTTCGTGCAGAGGTGAGGTGATTGAACAGATGTGTCAGCAGAGTTGGAGAAGGGAGGCCTGAGGAATACAATCTGATCAAGATGTTGAAGACTTAGTAGAATTTTGAAAATCAAGGGTAAAGGGCCTCTCAGGAACTTATGATCTAAAGAAATGATTCGGGAGAGCACAAGGCCAAACAAGTTAAACTGGAGAACTGGAATCATGTGAGAAAACTATGGAGGGAGACAAAGCTGGAGGAAGTCTCATGGCCACTGGCCGTGGCCTGGGAAGCTCTATCGAAAGCTCACCTTGCCACTTCCCATCTAAGTGCTTTGGACACGATGGATGGATGGACTCATGGGCCATATTTCATTGAATCAGCAAAATGCACCAAACAAGGAAGGGAGAAAAGGAATAGTCATAGGGGGTTGATGCTTATGACTCTGGGGGACAAGGGATAAGCTACAAAAAAGACAATGACTCCACTGCTTTCATTTAAAACGACACTTAAACCTTTTATTTCCTGAATGAAACAGAAAAGGACAAGAACTAATATATCCATTTTCTTTTATGTTGGAGGCCAATACAGAGATGGGGAGTGCTCTCTGAGGGGAGTGATGTAAGGTCACTGCATTCACCCAGCTCTGTCCCCGGAGCTTGGGAAGCAGGCTGACATGTGAGGGACTTTTATTTTTCCCTCCGATGCTAATTGAATGTGCAGATAGAGAGGTACCGAAGTGACTACATTAAAATGAAATATGTCCCCCGAGTACCTGCTTCCATCCGCGCTCTTGCCCACTGCCCTCCACCCCGGCAGAATGAGAACTTTTTCTGGCCAACAAAGCCCATCTTCCGTTATTATTTCTCTTTGTCTCTTTTCATATCTCCTAATGGAAACATTCCAGTAGCTGCTGGCTAGAAAATTAGCCATCTGAACTCTGATTCTCCCTCTCTCTCTCGTTTTCTTTCTTTCCGTGTCTCTCTCTTCTCATCAGATTAGTGAGAAAATTCAGCATTGAATCTCTTTCAAGCTCTTCGCTCTGCACAGCCTGGTTAACACATGGAAGGGGCTAAGATTAAACCTTAATTTAACTCTGTCTCTCACCCAAACGTCACCAGACTCCTGGCCCAGTTTAACTTTCAATCATTCTCTGAAAAGTCTGGAGGAGTGTGGCTCCACACTGCCCGAGTCTCCAATGTGACCTTCTTTGCCTGGTCAAACGCCTTGTGGTGAAATCCAAGATGGCATTAGGACGGAGGAGAGTGAGAAGAAATGAATATTTATTGAGTTCCTGGCATATGCCAGGCACTTTAAATGCATTATTCCTTTTGATTTAACACTCCTATGAAATAAATACATGTTTCTCTATCTTTTTCAGGGAGAAACTGAGGCTTACAGGGGGTCACTATCTTGTCTAAACCCACCCCAATAATGAGCAATAGTGTCATGATTTTCTAGCAACATTTGCTAATGTACCAGTTTTCCTGGAGGCTGGATTTGCCCCCAGAGTGGCCAGCCACCAGCACAAACACAGTGATCAGAAAACCCCATATTGACTCTTCCGGTCGATACTGTCATTCTGACCAGTCAAGCAGTGAACTGAAGGTCACAGAGGCTCAAGACCTCATTATCCTTCACACATTTAGGAAGGGGAAGAATTGAGACTGGAACTCAGCTCTGCCATAGCTCAAAGTTCATGCCTTTTGGAACTAGAATTGTAATTGTGCATATCTGCACCACGGCTAACCCACTTAGAACCAAATCATTTTCTCTCTATTCCACTTTGGGCCTTTTGGAGTATCTGATATTTCCATTCAAAATTGAAATAAAGAAAACAGGAGGATCAAAATGTCTTCAAAAGGCTTCCTTCCTGATAAAATGGAAAGAGTCAGTTGTGGGTTTTTGTTTGTTTGTTCCTGCTTTTGAAAAATAAAGAATAGTAATATTAACACTGATAGCGTCCAGCAAGCCAAGATGGAACAGGAGCCCAGACAAGACCTGCCTCTGGAGTGTAAAAGCCAGTCCCTTTGGAGGAAGAACATGGTGCCCAAAGAGATGAGGAGCCAGGTCATATACCAAGCAAGACACGGCTACCCAGAATTGATCAATTTCAGAAAAATCAGCAGAGTGAAATAGAGGTGTAATCATATGATATTCAGAAACTCCAGTGGAGAGAGAAGAATTCAACATTAAGCAAGTCCATTAGCAAGCCCTAGTTATATGTGTGAAGTGTTCACCACGATGCTGATAATTCAGGTTAGTCATATATATATATATATATATATATATATATATGAAGAATATATGAATATATACATATGAATATAAAGAATATGAAGGATATATATATACACATATATATGTATGTATATATATATATACATATATATGAAGAATATATGTATGCAAAGATTCTTCCATACAAAGATCATTGAATACACATGTATACCACTCCCATAAGGGACTATTATGCAGCCGCTGTAAGTTGTTGAAATAAAATGTATGACAAAGGAAAAGGCTCTTTAGCTCATTATCCTCCTCCCTGACAAATGAGAGGATACAAAACTGTTCTCTCTCTGAATAAATTCATCTGTGTAAAAATATGTAGAATGAACCTGGAGGAAATTGTGTTAAAACATTCATAGCACATGACTCTAGACATAAAATTCGAGGGTCATATTTTTACTTTTATTTACACTTCTTTTTTTCATTTTGTCCATAATAAATATCTATTTAAAAAAAAAAAAATTCTAAGATGAAAGACCTGGAGCAGAGCAGGCTCTCCATGGGGGTTGGGGATTTGGCCATGTGCACCTGGTGGATTTGGGCACAGGGAGGCTGGCCAGGCAGGAAGGACAGTGAAGAGACAGGAAGAAGAGGAACCAACAGGTGTTAATATGTCTTCCGTTCAAGACCTACAACACATATCATCTCACTCTGTCTTCTCGGCGGCCTTGCTAAGTACATATGATTATCCGCATTTTACGGATGTGGACTTGTAAGTTCATAAAGATTAAATAACATGTCCAGAGATGCAGTTAGCTCAAACAGTAAAAATAAGTAATATTTATTTAACACCCTTGCGTCACAACAGACACTGTGAACTTTCCACTCATGTACCAGTTTAGCTCTTGCCACAAAGCTATGCGACAGGTACCATAAGTTCCTTAGTCCTAAAGGTGGAGAACATGAAGCACACTTGACCCTGAGTCCCACAGGTAATGGAGGTAGAGTTTGTGTTGGGCCATTGAGTCCAGAGAGTGCCTTAAACTACTTTGGGATACAACCCACAAGGAATACAGCTGATAAGAGCAGGATAAGGATCAGGTGGTCTATCTGAAAAGACCATGCTCTTTCCCATATAGGTCAGCATCTCCAACTAAACACATGCAGAAAATGAAACAAGCAGCAAGCCAATGATCAAGTCTATGTCAGTTCAGCTCCATCGTTTAATGTATCTTGTGACCCATTAGTCCTGTCTGGGATTCTACTTAATTTCCCACATGGTACAGGTGAGTGTGGTTGAAAACCTTGAAGTCCCTTCCAAGTCCCACCTCTTAGGCAACCCATCTCTGCAGTGGAGTCTGTGCTGGCTCCCCATTACCCTCATGTCTTAGCATCCTTTTTCAAAATTACACATAATTTTTCAATATTTTAAATACTTTTACTTTGAAATAATCTTAGAATCACAAGAAATTGCAAAAATAGTGCAGAGTTCCTGTGTACCTGTCACTCTGCTTCCCCCCCAATGATCACCCAGAAATTGACATTGGCACTACTAACTAAGTCATTCTGATTTCACCCATTTTCATGTGCTCATTTGCTGAACATCCTTTGAAGTCATGAGAGGTCCCTCATGATGTGAAGCCCACTCAGCTGTCCATTTTTCCTTACATCAACATTGCCCTCACATTTTACTCTTTCTTCCTCTCCTTCTCCTCCTCCTCCTTCTTTTTCTTCTTCTTCTTCTTCTTCTTCTCCTTCTTCTCCTTCTTCTTCTCCTTCTTCTTCTTCTTCTTTCTTCTTCTTCTCCTTCTTCTTCTTCTCCTTCTTCTTCTTCTTTCTTCTTCTTCTCCTTCTTCTTCTTCTTCTTTCTTCTTCTTCTCCTTCTCCTTCTTCTTCTTTCTTCTTCTTCTTCTTCTTCTTCTTCTTCTTCTTCTTCTTCTTCTTCTTCTTCTTCTTCTTCTTCTTCTTTCTTCTTCTTTCTTCTTCTTCTTTCTTCTTCTTCTCCTTCTTTCTTCTTCTCCTTCTCCTTCTTCTTTCTTCTTCTTCTTCTTCTTCTTCTTCTTCTTCTTCTTCTTCTTCTTCTTCTTCTTCTTCTTTCTTCTTCTTCTTCTTCTTTCTTCTTCTTCTTCTCCTTCTCCTTCTTCTTCTTCTCCTTCTCTTTCTTCTTCTTTCTTCTCCTTCTTCTTCTTCTTCTTCTTCTTCTTCTTCTTCTTCACATTTTGCTCTTTAGCAAACTTGATCTTCCTATGGGTCCCCAACACACCACACCCAGATAGTCTTCCTAGACATTATTGTCCACCAATGTCTCGGATCAGAAGCTGCCTCCATGGTGCATCCTCCTCAAGCCCTTGCTGCCATTTCTCATGGCCTCTTTGTAATTGCTTGCTCCCAGGCCAGCTGCCTTTGGGAATCTTTCCTACATGGGCAGGGATTCATCTTTACTTCCTGGTAATTTCTATGCCTAACATGGTATTTGGGACCTATTAGAGGCATAACACATGGTTGTGGGCAGAACGAACAAATGCAACCAGGGATCTTAATGTCTCTCATCTTCACATCTTGAAGTAACTCTTAAAGAACCTCCTTCACCTTAAAAAGCTTTCCATTGAAGGATAATTAATTTGTAAACAAAAGGTATATAGAAGATGCAGTGCAAAAAAAAAAGAAAAGAAAAGAAGAAGGAAGGAAGGGTACATATACTCAAACAATCACTGCATTCGAGGCTTTATAGGACCATTTTGCTACTTAAGAGAAAGGCAAAACTACTGTGCATATAATTGAATTTAAATGGTGAAAAAACCATTCATTCTCACTATGCATTAGAGACACTGTTTTAAAATTATTTCTAATATAAACACTCTCTCCAGCCTTCATTTTTCCCCTTTTTGCTCCTGCTATCAGCACAAATTACTCTTAAGTTGGGCTGAATAATAAATGAAACAGTCAGTGTCGTTAATGACAAAGTGTAATATTGAGATGATGAGACCTCTTGTTTGCAAAGCTTTTTCTTCGCTTTTTTTTTTTTCCCAAACATTCCTCCGCGAGGATCACTGGCAAAGTGATTTATATTCAGCTGAGTATCTAATTGAAAGACTATGAATCCGTGGAAATGTAGACTAGCAGGTCTGATATCCTAAGGAAAAAAATAAATAAGTAAAACAACCTTCTCTTCAGATAATCGCACTTACTGGTGTATGGCAGTCTCTTATTTGGAAAAAGAGCTTCCGTTTTATAGCTTATTCAAGTCTCACAAAGATAAGCTCTCAGCTTATTAGTATCCGGCACTGCATTTGGGAAGGGTTTATTTGAGCAGAGGTTAATTTTGCCCTATTATGGTTGTTGAAGTGCAGCGTGCCCTAACATCTATTTCCTGTCAGACACATGTTCGTTGAGATGTGAGGATCATATATATGAACATCACCCTGAAAGGACAATCTGTTTTCCCAGGTCAAGATGATCTTGAAGCAGTAAGTAGGGTGGGATGGATCCAGAGTCTGGAGATTGGGGTTTCTTTTCTTTTTTTTTTTTTTAAGATTGGGGTTTCACTGAGGTCTGGAGAGCTCTAGAAGCTCCGGGTTTATTTCTCACCTGTCGTATTTCCTAGTTATACTCCACTTCCTGACAAGGCAGACATCATTACCTCCCTCAGTGTTGAACTTTTATGGATAATAAAATTAAGACTCATAATGGCTCTATAACCTCTAAATTAGTTCTGAGACCAGTGTACTCAGAAGATATGTGTAGATGGAACTAATGCTAGTGTATTCATTCTAGAGTTGGGGCAACTTCTACCATGAGTTTGTAAGACCAAAGACCATAGGAAGAACTTTTAAATATATGCCATAGCAATTATAGTCAAAATTCAAATTACCTAGCTAACATCCATCCTCTCCATCCCACGCTGTGCTAAGCACTTGAGATGCACCAACTTCGTTAAAAACATCACAACCACTCAATAAAGAAGATGTGCATCTTTCCAATTTTGGGATGAGGGGATGGAGGCTCAGAGACAGTAAATATCCTGTCCTCGTTTGGAGTGGTATCTAGAAACTGGCAGATCAGGGACTTGAACTCAGGCCAGCCTGACTCACATCCATACTATTGGAGCGCATCCATCATTTGTCCCTTTTAGGAGTCACAACATAATCAAATATCTCCAAGAAACATTTCTCTCATCTATGAATGTGTGTTCCCCCATTATGTGACAAGACGCATTAGTTGTTGTTATAATAAATAAATTTGTTTCAACATCTTTCTCTTTTTACCTTTGCTGCTGAAAATCTCCAGGCTAAATCTGCTGCTCAACCACGATAATTTCATCAGCCCTCAAAATAAATGGGCTCTCCTATCCTTCTAAGTGGATTTTAAGTTTCTGTTTCTGTTTCCATGGTCTTAAACTATCTTTCATTGTAAGCCCTTCTGGATCATTTTTGAGAAGGTCTGTACAATTAGAAATCACTTTCAAATCAATGAACCTCATCTTGCTGTGAGGTAAGACCGCTTTATAGGTCAGGCAACAAAGGAAGTTAAGGGACTTGCCCAAAATAAAGCAGCTGGCAAATTCTGAAACTGACACTTTCTAACTATCCCTATTCCGTGTCCAGTGATTATTCCATTTTTTCATGTTGCCTTGTGCATGTGGGGAATATGTATTATTTAAAAATTTGAATTTCTGGAAAGATGGTCACAATAAAAAAGCAGACATTTATCAAGTGTGCTGTAGGCCATGCTTTGCACTAAGTTTTATTTATATGACTTTAACATTGTCCTTTCAACATCAAAGAATTTGTATTGGTTTTCTATTGCTGTGTGGAGTGATGGTTAGTTTATGTGTCAGCTTGGCTAGGCTCCAGCAACCAGTTATTTAATCAAACATGAATCTAGGTGTTGCTGTGAAGGCCTTTGTAGATGCAGTGAACATCTATAATCAGCTAACTTTAAGTAAAGGAGATTATCCTTGATTATGGGGGTGGGCCTCATCCAAGCAGTTGAAAGGCCTTAATCACTAAAACCAAGGTTTCCTGGAGAAGAAGAAACTTAGCTTCAAGATTGCAACATTAACTCCTCCTGAGCTGTCATTCTAGCCTGCTCTATGGATTTGGACTGGCCAGCCCACACAGTCCCAGGAGCCAATTTCTTAAAATAAATCTGCATATCTTTCTTTAAAAATTATATACATATATTATATTTATATATAAATATATATAAATCCATATATATTATATACAAATATAATATATATGAATTTATATTTATATATAAAAATAAAAAGTATTTACGCATGTGTATATATATATTGGGACACTTGAGTGGCTCAGTCAGTTGAGCGTCTGACTCTTGGTTCTGGGCTCAGGTCATGATCTCATGGTCCTGGAATTGAGCCCCATGTTGGGCTCCAGGCTCAGCAGAGTCTGTCTTTCTCCCTCTGCTCCTCCCCCTACTTGTGTACACGCTCTCTCTCTGTCTCTAAAAAATATAAATAAATAAAATCTTTTTTTTTTTTTTTTAAAGATTTTATTTATTTATTTGACAGAGAGAGACACAGCGAGAGAGGGAATACAAGCAGGGGGAATGGGAGAGGGAGAAGCAGGCTTCCTGCGGAGCAGGGAGCCCTATGCGGGGCTCGATCCCAGGACCCTGGGATCATGACCTGAGCCGAAGGCAGACGCTTAACCAACAGGCGCCCCTATAAATAAATAAAATCTTAAATATATATATATTTTTTTAATTAATTAATCAATATATAATAGTGCTGTTTCTCTGGAGAACCATAACTCATGCACCTTGTAACAGATCACCACACACCAAGTAGCTTACACAATGCACATTCATTACCTCACAGTTTCTGTGAGCCAGGAGTCCAGCACATTCTGGCTGGGTCTCTGGCTCAGGGTCTCATGGGGCTGAAATTCAGGTGTTAGCTGGTGCATGCGCCTCTGGTGGCTCAACTCAGGAAGACTCTGTTGCCACATCCTCTCAGGTTGTTGACAGAACTTGTATCCTCATGGCTGTGGGACTGAGTCCTCATCATCTTGCTAACAGCTTTGGCCAGTTTTCAGCCCCTAGAGGTTGCCCTCAGGTCCTCACCACATGGCCTCCTCCATAGGACCTCTCACACCATAAACCTCTTCCTTCAAGAAGGCCTCAGTGTCTTTGACAAGCTCCCATGATTAGATCAGACCCACCCAGGACAATCTGCTTTTCTCTTCACTCAGAGTTCAGTGATTAGGGACTTAATTACACCTGTATAATCCCTGCTGCCATATAATCATCATGGGGGCTCATCATCATAAGTCCTATTCAAACTGAAAGAGGAAAGGGACTGTGAAGTGGGTACACCAAGGGGCAGTAATGTGTGGGCCCCCTTAAAATTCTGCATACATCAGTATTGCTTGGGAATATTTTTATTAATCAATTCCACAAACATGTGATGTGCTCCTTCTAGGTGCCAAGGATAGTTTCAGACATTAAAGATGCAGAAAACATTTTCTCTGACCCTTTCAAGAAAGATAGTCTCACTCGAACTTTAGATGACGCTCATAATTAAACTATAATTTGTTTCGCTTAGCATAATACACTCTAGTTCCATCCACATCATTGCAAATGGCAAGATTGCATTCTTTTTGATGCTGAGTAATATTCCAGAGGAAGGCAAATATGATTTCACTCATAGGTGGAATTCAAGAAACAAACCAGATGGACATAGGAGAAGGAAAGGAAAAATAAAATAAGATGAAAACAGAGGGGGAGACAAACCATAAGAGACTCTTAACTCTAGGGAACAAACTGAGGGTTGCTGGAGGGGAGGGAGGGTGGGTGGAAGGGGTTACTGGGTGATGGACATTAAGGAGGGCACTTGATGAAATAAGCACTGGGTGTTTTTTGCCAGTGATGAATCACTAAATTCTACCCCTGAAACTAATAATACAATATATGTTAACTAACCTGAATTTAAATAAAATCTAAAAAAAAAAAATAAAATATAATATAATTTGTAAAGTAATTCAGTAGTAGTCAGAAGACAAAACTTCGAACTCATAGAGGACAAATGGAATAAGTCCACCATCTGGAATCTAGGAGGGCTTTATAAAGACAGAATGTTGGAACCAGACTTTTAATGCTACGAAGGAGTTTTCCAGAAGAAGAAGCTAAGGAAAGGCACTTGAGAGGCAGGCATTGCCAGACCCAAACCTGATGGAATAGTGTTAAAAGACCCTTCCCCGGGGCGCCCGGGAGGCTCAGTCAGTTAAGTTCCTGACTCTTGACTTTGGCTCAGGTCCTGATCTCAGGGTTGTGAGATCAAACCCTGCATCAGGCTCCCCGCTGGGCATGAAGCCTGTTTAAGATTCTCTCCCTCTGTCCCCATCTCTCTCACTAAAAAAAAAAAAAAAAAAAAAAAAAAAAAAAAAAAAAACTCCTTCCCACCAGGAGAAGAGGGAGTATTTCTTGGTACTATTCCAAGAACTTGCAGCCTATGGGAGGTTGGTCATGGAGGAGAGTTCCAGGAATTTAGGAAATGTTCTAACACCGTCTTTCCCATTTCAAAGGTGACACAGTGTGAGAGTATATAAAGAGGCTTAATCAGTTCAGAAGGATTTGAGAAAAGGAGATTCTGATCACTTTAACACATTGTTTTTTCTCATTTTAAAAAAGTAAACCTTCCAGAAAATTAAATATGTATATTTTCTTTAATGGAAAATCCAGGACATACTAAAAAAAATGAATACAAAAAGAGCAAAAACCACATCTGGTTTTATCCGCACAGATATACCATAAAGTTTTTCTATATAAACTTTTGTATACATAATGTACAGATTAATATAAAGACAAATAATTATGTAGAGTAAATTCAACAATAAGGTTCATGATATTTTTCTAAATTTAATAGAAACCTGTTCCTGCATCACTGAATATTCTTTCGTGGTATTATTTTTAATGGCTGCTCAGTCTTTCGTTGTATCAGTGTACTGCAATTTATTTTAGCCAATGTCTTATTATTAGCCATGAAATCTGTCCTTTATTCAATATTATTAATATAATTGGCATAGCTATGCTTCAAAAGTTTGTGAATCCAAAAATGGCGTCATCGGTCATCAATATCCAAACTGATATCTGTCAGCCCTAACTTGTGGATACAGGATCCAGGTTCCCCCTCAAAGTGCCTGTACTTTTTGGCTGTTCAGAGTCTCCAGGTCCCCGTGCTGGGATGCCTACAAGAGCACAGACTGTGTTTGTGTAATCCAGTCTCCTCATGAAGCCATCCTCCTGTGTTTGCAGGCTGAGTCCCTCAACAATGTGGGACCCCTGAGACCAGGGTCATCTACGGTCATGCTGGCTTGGCGATCCCCCCCAACTCCAAACCTGCTCTGTGTACTCCTCCTCACTGTGCCAGAGCCCAGATCCTTCCAAGTACATTTCTCCTTTGCCAGCCAGCTCCCCACCAGATTCTGCTGAGAACGGATGCTGAAGGAGCCTGGAGGGAAGATGAGGGACAGAAAACCTGCTCCTTCTCTTTCTCTTTGCTGTTCCTGTCATTGCCACCCCGGCAATGGCTCCTCACCCCGGCAGCAGAAGATGGTTCCTATACCCAGACTCGTTTTCCCCCCAGCACTTCCAAATCTGTTGCCTCAACGATACCAGCACCAGCCAGGCAGTGCACTTGCCCAGAGTCAGGGGTCCCTGGATCCTCCTCTGAGCCCAGAAGTGCCAGGACCAGCCTGACATTCCTTACTCCCAGAGGTCTGGGTCCCAGTTCTGCAGGGCCCTTCTCCCAGCCCTGAGACTCTAAAATCCAATTTCTTCCCCTTGTTTTCTTGGATCTAGGAATAGTAGCTGCTTCCTGTAGTTACCATCCTTGTGTTACATTAGTATTCCCACTTTTTTCAGTTCTTCAGTTCCTGTTTAACTAATTACTTATAATATATATACTCTCTTAAAATAAAGGGCATGAACTGATATACCTAAATATTCATGTTCAAGTATGCAATAGCTCCCATTCCTAATTGTATATACATAGTATGGAAAATGTTTTCACCTCTGGCAAAACTTCACAGAAATTTAGTGAATGAAAGAAAGGACATATAAAAGAAAGTCTAACTTATGGCCAGTATTAAAACAGAGAGAGAGTTAAGACTACCTCTATCTCAGGACATACCATGAGCTCCTCTACCCTCCTTAACTCCAGCTAAGTCTTCCCACATTGACCTCATTTCTTTTCCTAAAATCAGTCTCTTTTTAGGATGATTGCCAATGGGAAAGTCTCACATTTCAGGACAAAATTTACTTCCACCCCAAAGTGTGTGTGTGTGTGTGTGTGTGTGTGTGTGTGTGTTTCTGTGTCTTGTAGACTTATATTCAAATCACAACACAGTACTGGTCATTACAAAAGTTAACTGGTACCAGACTAGCCTATCCTGCCACAGAAACCATAAAACTGGACCAATTGATTTGATTTCAGACATTGATCAACAGACAGCATAGGACTGTGATTTCTGGATGAAAGGAAATTTGTGAAATGAGATCCATTACTGCCCCAAATTTCTCCTTGAAGTCATCTTTGGACATGAGTGGGAAAAAAAAATCCTGAAATAAAACAGGACACAGTGGTTTTGTGAGCTAAGGAAACTGATATCAAAATTCAGGGCTAGAATTTGAGGTCCAAAATAACTGAGGAGAAGCAGCTCAACAGAGAATAAGAGAATCATGATTAATAATAATTAGTAAATACGCAGGGGGTACCCTGGAGTCTGGGAACAAATTAGACTGCACACACTCAAGAGAAGATGCTGTGTAGCTGTAAGAAGAATGGGGAGTTATAAGCAGAACAGGTATTCCAGACTTTGCATAGAACTGAGAGATGTGGAGGCCTGGCATGCCATAGTGGAAAACACTCACTCAACACCTGAATATCCAGCTGGGATTCCAGAAAGATCATATCTTAGGAGTAGAGATACTCCAACCCTGGAAAAAGAACTCCTTTAGATTGGTGGTTCTTGGAGGACATTTGACAATCTCTGAAGACTTTTTTCAAAGATTTTAGTGAGACAGAGAGAACGAGCATGAGCAAGGGGAGGGGCAGAGAGAGAGAATCTCAAGCAGGCTCCCTGCTGAGCATGGGCCTGAGGTGGGGCTCAATCTCACAACCCTGAGATCATGACCTGAGCTGAAATCAAGAGTTGGCTGCTTAACCAACTGAGACACCCAGGCGGCCCTGAAGACATTTTGACCATCATGACCAGGTGTTACACTCTAGTGGGTAGAAGCCAAGGATGGTGATAAACATGATACACTGTATAAGACTGTCCCCTGCAATGAAGAATCGGAGCACATTTTTTTTGGAAAAATTGTGGCTGATTTTTTTCAAATTTGAAAAATATATATAAAGTCATAGGTCCAAGAATCTTAACAAAACCCAAGTAGAATAATTATAAAGAACTCTACACCTAGGACCACCATAAAGTTACAAAAGCCAAAGATGAAGCAAAAACCGCAAAATCATCCAGAGAAAAAGGAATATTGTATATAAGGAAAAGTTCTAAAAATGACTGCTGACTTTTAATCTAAAACAATGCAGTCAGAAGACAATTGTATCATACCTGCAAAGTAGTCAAAAAATATTTTAATCCATATCAACTTATTAATTGTACATCCTACTAAAAGATGCCTCAGATCTGAAAGTAAAATAAAAATATTTTAGGCAAAGTCAGTAAGACCATAAATGATTTGAATGATATTATAAACCAAATTGACCTACAGGACATTTAGAGTATACAACACAATCTTTACCACCAAAGACTATATAGCCTGGGTTACACATCAAGCCTCAATAATTTTGAAAACAGAAATTAGAAAACAGTAACAAAAAATATACCTGAGAGTTTCCAAGTTAACCCACATATTTTCTATAGACTATATATCAAGGAAAAAATCAGAAAAATATTAAAAGATATTTTGAATAGAGGAAGAGATGAAATGCTGTTAATGACACATTTCAAGATGTAGCTAAAGCACCATGGAGAGAGAAATTTGGCACTATATGTGGTTAAAGTAAAAGAGGAGAAATATTTAAGATCATTGGTCTATGTCTGCACTTTACGAAACTAGAAAAAAAGAGGAAATTAAACCTAAAATCAAAAGAAAAACATAAGTAAAGATAAAAGCAAAAAACAATGATACAGAGACCAAAAAAAAAAAAAAAATAGAGAAAAATCTGTCAAACCAAAAGCTGATTCCTTGAAAGGATAAATAAAATATATAACCTCTCATTAAATTGACCAACAAAGGAAGATAAAAAACATAACTTGCTCATATCAAGAATAAAAAGGGGGGGCACACTACAAATGAATTCACAGATTAAAGAGGCATCTCTTGAGAAGACTGAAAAGTTCGTGAAAGAATATAACAAATATATTGTTATGTTAATGAACTTGAAAACCTAAATGGACACAAATTAGCAAAACTGACCCATATCACGGATAGGAATTATGAGTAGATCTATATTTATTAAGAAAAATTAGTTTTTATTTAACAGCTTTCAAAGAAAGCTCTAGGTCCAGATGGCATTACTGATGAATTTCATCAAATTTTTGAAGTAATAATAACCATCTTATGAAAACTCTTTCAGAAAATATAGGAGGGGATACCTTGGTGGTTCAGTTGGTTAAGCATCTGACTCTTGATTTTGACTCAGGTTATGATCTCAGGGTTGTGAAATCATTGGGCTCCATGCTCAGCAAGGAGTCTGCTTGAGATTCTCTCTCTCCCTCTGCCACTCCCCACCATGCTCTTCCATCAAATAAATAAATAACTCTTAAAAAAAAAAAAAGAAAATATAGGAGAAAGCAATATTCCCCAAATCATTTTGGGAGGTTAGCATTACTATGAAACCAAAAATAACACAAGAAAAGCAAAATTGAAGTCCAATATCCCTCATCATCATATATGAAAATGTTATTAACAGAAATTTTGCAAATCAAAGCCAGCAACGCATGAGGATGTTAACATATCATAACCAAGTATGTGTATCCCAGAAAGGCTAAGATACAGCATTAACACCTAGTTAGCTTGACATTTTAAAAATATCAATATATTTCACCATCTTAACAGAAAAAAATATGATCCAATTCAATAATGAAGAAAATGTACTTACCAAAATTTAATACTTAATAATTATAAGTTTCTCAGCAAAGCAAGAACAGAAGATAACTTTATCAAACACAGAAGGGGTTCATGAAAAGCCACAGCTAATATTACATTTTTATGCTGAAAGATTAGCTTGACTTGAAGTTTGGATTAGGCAAGGATGTTTACTTGTAACACATTTAACATCATTCCAAAAGCTCCAGCTAGAGCAATATGACAGAAAATACTTTAAAAAGGAACAAAGATTGGAAAGGGAGAAGTAACATCGTCTCATTTGTGATGACAAAGTTATGTACATAAGAGTTTCCCCTACCTGGTTCTTACTTAAACTTTTTTTTTTTTTCTTTAAGACACCATTTCCATTAGAGCATTATCAAGTGGACACCTTTTTCTTCCACATCATCATGTCTATCTTAAAAGCTGTAGGCTGGATAAGTGTGTTCTTTGCTTCCTAATGCCACTTCCATATCATCTTATTTTCTTCTTTTCACAATAAAAATCTTTGAAGTACATACCATCAGATTTTCTACTATCATCCTTGGTGCCGCCATTTATCAACAAACTATTGCTCCCATTGTTCATTAACTATTTTAGCCACTGGCTCCAGTCATCATTCTGAGCAACTTCACCATCCATGGTACTGACCTATCTAACACCAATGCCTCTTGTTCCTTACATAGCAGCAGCTATAAGGTGAAGGTCATGAATATTACCTGGGAACCTGTCAGAGACGCCACTCTTCAGGCTCTACCTTAGACCTATTGAATCAGAAACTCTTGGGGGATGGGGTTCCATAATCTGTATATGAACATGCAGTTTGGTTGTTCACCAAAGTCTGAGAAAGACTGCTTCAAGGGTTTTACTTTTCATCCTACCTTAGGTATCCACGTGCATGGTCCTATCTTCAAACTGTCATTTCCAATGGCTTCACCATCTCTGAGACTGAACTTCAGCACTCAACACACTATGACTGTAACCTCCAAGCTTCTGGATCACTCTAATCCTCCCAGTTCAGAATTTCTGCAATGTCACTGGGACCTTCAGCCCATCGATTCTACCGCTTTGTCAGTATCTGTCATCCTTGATAGTCATTAAAACTCTTTCATAAACTTCTGATTCTTCTGATTCTTCTCCAACCATGATAGAACTGCTCCTTCACCACTTCCTGAAATTGGGTGAAGCCTTCTGATTTACTTTGGTAAATGAAATCTGAGCGGAAGTGACATACGAATCTTAGTTGCCAGTGTGACTCCCTGACCCTCTCTCCTTGTGGCTGTGACTGTGGGAGCCGATGCCAAGATGGAGCCTTCATCATCCCAGCCCCTTGAAGAACCACAATGAACAGAAGTCATATCCATCCTGCATGAGAAATAGTTTTGCTGTGATAGGCCATTGAGATTTGGGACTTGTTCCTTAGTCCAGGGTAACCTAGACCCTTCTGATGGATACAGCTTCCCATTGTGTACAGTTTCCCTGACCATGACCACCACCATCCCTAGAAAACAGACTCTTGTTTCTTTGAGCATTCTCTACTCATCAACCTTTCCTACGAACCCCACCTATCCCCTCAAACCTGGTGTCTTAGTCAGGGTTTTCCGGAGAAATACAACCAGTAGGATGTGTGTATAGATAGAATTATTTTAAAAACTTGGCTCATGTGATTTTGGAGGCTGTCAAGTTCAAAATCTCCCCAGTAGAACAGAGGCTGGATACCCAGGGAAGAGTGGCATTCTGAGTCCGATGATAATCTGTAGGCAAAATTCCCTTTTTGGGGCACCTGGGTGGCTCAGTCATTAAGCGTCTGCCTTCGGCTCAGGTCATGATCCCGGGGTCCTGGGATCAAACCCCACATCGGGCTCCTGCTCAGCAGGGAGCCTGCTTCTCCCTCTCCCACTCCCCCTGTTTGTGTTCCCTCTATTGCTGTCTCTCTCTGTCTGTCAAATAAACAAATTAAAAAAAAAATTCCCTTTTCTTTCAGGGGGGTCAATTTTTTTTTTTCTCTTAAGTTCTTCAGCTGATTTCACAAGGCCCACCCACCTTAAGGAAGATTATCTGCTGTACTGAAGGTCTACTGATTTGAATGTAATCTCATCTAAAAAATACCTTCACAGAAACATCGAGAATAATGTTTGATCAAACATCTGGGTACTATGGCATAGCCAGGTTGACATAAAATTAATCATCACACCTGATTATACCCACTGTCCACTTACTCTGCATCTGCTCCCAAGATGCTGATTGTGGCTGGAGAATATTACAAACCAGTGCTGAGTGGATGCATTTCAATGAGTGACCATACATCTGAAACAGGCATTAATCCAACTAGACAATCCTTCTACATTTTCCAAGCAAATTTACCTTTCCAGCTCTAGAGATGATGGTTTAACAGCTTCTCTTTCCTCAATACCCACCCCACCCCAATCATATTCTCTACTGATGACCTCACCTTACATTTCAAAAAAGATCGGTGGTATCAAACATAAACTCTCCATCTTAATTTCTCCAGTGACACTGGCCTGCCTGTGTCTGCATCCACAGTCCCTGGTTCCTTCATTTGATGGGATGAGCAACCATGTCATCCCTAAAACAAACTCTTCTTTTGCTCCCTGCTCCATGTGCTCCTGCATTCTCAAAGACTGTTCCAGGTTCCCTCATTCTATTCAGCACCATCTTCCTCTCTACTAGATCATTCTCATAATCCTGGAAATTTGCCATCAGATATCCATCCAAAATTAAATCTCCCATTCCCCCCCACTTACCTCCCAGCTACCTGCCCTTTCTCTACAGATGTTCACAGCAACACCCCCTCTAAGAGTTTCCACAGTGTAACTACAATTGTCTCTCTCCCTCATTCACCTGTCACCTCCTCTGCTGGGCCCCTGAGACCATCCTAGCTAAGTACCTTATCCTGAAACTTTCTGTTGTTTCCTGTATGTTTCCTCTTTAGAGAACTTACTATGTATACATGTATCTATTTACTCACTCCCACTAGAACATAAACAAATTGAGGGCAGATCCTCAGGCCATATTTGTAGCCTCTGCCTGCCTATCACCATCTGAGGATCATGCAGCTTAATGGCCACTCTTTCCAAGCAAACTGCAGTGGGCTCAAATCCCTACCTAGAAGCAAAATAGGGCTACTATATATAAAGGAGCATTGGAGCCTGCAGAAATGCAGTTCTGGATAAAAACAGCACTTAACAATTTACATAACAAAGCAGGGCACTTAACTTCTGAGTCTAACACACCTGCATTCTCAGATTTGCCTGGGAATACTGGGGAGGGCATTTGCTTAATATTCTTCACCAGGTAGGGAACTGCTTCTAAGCACTAGAACCGCCTCCACCGAAGGCCACCTCTGGTCTCCAGCTCTCAGGGAGGGAAAGCTGCCTGCAGCTTTGAAAAGAGGTAACTTTTTTGCTCTGTCTTTGTATTCCTGTTGTTGGTTTGGCTTTTGTTTTTGGCTACCCCTACCTATCAAGGTTTAAAAAAAAAAGAGAGACAGAGAGAGGGAAAAAAAATCTGTCTTCCTGGTTCTAGGCATGGTACCCTAAAGCTAAATATTCCACACGTTTATGTAGTTTCCTTGGGATAATATTCCAGATGCAGGTCTGCAGAGTCCAAGGGTATGCACGATTTTAAAGGTTTTGAATAGAAATGCCAAATTGCCCTCCAGAAAAGCAGAAAACACTTTATCCTCTCCCAAGCCAGGACTGAGAGGCCTAGCACCCCATGGCCTTGCCTGCACGGCACATTATTCTTCTCCAGCTTTCTAATTTGAACCCCAGGGTGCTCTTGCCTCTGTAGGGGAGGGGCAGAGTTGGCTGGTGCTGGCTCCCCCATTTCCACAGGTGCTAAAACCCTTCCTAACAGCCCAATCATGCCACTGGCATGCATTTGGAGGAAAGCAACCCAACTCACCTCTCCCCCTACCTTGCCAGGGCTCTGGGTACCTTGCGAAGCCAACTCAAGCTCCCTTCTTGGAACGGAAGAGGTTGGGAGGCACACTCCGCACCACTCTGCACCCGGGGGTCCCTGACCCACCACCCTCTCCACTTGTAACACCACATCCTCCCGGCTGCCCCCACAATAATGGACACATTTTCAGTTTTCTCAGGTCGGGCAACTTATCAAAGAGAACTCGAGGGTCTCATGCAGAGCTGCAAGTGAATCTTAGCGGCTTACTGCAAAGTACATCATGCAGGGACTCGTGTTCCATTTTCATGGATTATGGCCTCTGCCAGACCCTGGGAAATGAAGTTAGTATCCAACGCACGCAGGGCTCTGCTGAGCTGTGGAAACTTTCAGTGGCAAACAGATTTTCTTCTTTTTATTTCCCTCACAATTTTGTTATTATTTTGAAGAAGATGATGGAATACACAAGGCATTGTGGTCAGAATCTACAGGGCTAAGTAGATCAACAACGTGGCCGGTTAGGTATCGGGTGAAACAGGTGGGGGAGCCGGGGTTTCTAACGGGTGTGACCTTGAGTGCACCAGCCCTGTGAGCAGGTGTCCACCTATGGAGTGCAGTGCACACCACACACGGCTCGGGTTTCTACAAGCATTGCTGGGTAGAATGCTCATGGCATCATTAAACATCAGCACCCACACAGTGCAGATGAAAAAACTAAGACCCCGAAAAGAAAACCTCCAGATCCAAGTCCGCACTATTCAAAGTGGAGTTCCAGGGTCACCAGCTGGGGCGTCTGTGGGAAATGCTGAACCCCAGATGAGAATCAGAATCTGAATTTTAACAGGATCCCTGGGAGATCTGTGATCACAGTACAGTTTGCAAAAGAATATTTAGTCACCCAGTTAGGCAGGAGAGCACCTGGAATTTGAACACTGGTCTCAAAAGTGCCCAAAGCCTGTCTGTCTTTCTATTATACAGGGCTGTTTTTCCCAGAGTCAAAAAATAGAGAAAGAAATTCTCTAGCTTCTAGCAGGGAGCTCTTATTGTATGACTGTATGACTGTTATCTTGCTGGTGTGTGTGCATGTGTGTGAATTGTTTATTCCCTATCAGCGCTGGAATTCAGCTACTGATGTAGCAATATCTCTGCTGTAATAGGTACAAAAATAAAGGTGTTTTCACGAATAGAGAATGCCTGTCACATGCTCATCTGTAACACTAAAGGAGTATTTACCTATCATTAAGATATGAATGGTTTATCTGGTACTATTTTGCGCGTAGCAGAAATCGTATTAAACGTGCAGACTATTACGCTGTTCGACCATTGAGTTGTGTTCCAATCTTATGTAATAAAATACAAATGATGAAAAATAAATCCAAGGCAATTTGTCAAGCAACCTCCCAACCTCACTTCCCTGCGCTTACTCAGTTTGGGTGGAAGGAACTAAATCCAGAAAGCTGTGTGCCACTCGGATCTTCTTCATTGTCTGTGCCTAGCTCGTGAGGATTTTTTAGTACAGAGTTAGAGTGAATATTTGGAAAACCTTTATTGTTTATCAAAAATAATTTTCTCTGTGATGGCACGCTCACACAAACATCCTGCTAGTCTTCTGGACACTGAGTCATTTCGCATCTCCCAGTGTAATTGCCTCCCGACCCTCCAAACACCTCCCCATCCCCCTCTATCTTCTGCATGGCCACACTCCCAGTTTTGCAAGGTTTAATAGAGATATTTCCACTTGAATTCTGCCCTGTCTTTTTTGTCTGCCTGTTTTATTTATTTTCTACTTTTCATGCATTAGTGTTCACTTACAGAAACACCAGAAAGCAATCTCTCTTCTTTAATAATGAATATACTCAGCAAGGAAATGTGGGTGCCTTATTCTCCATTTACACTAATAATTAAAAAAGAAGGCAGGAGATAAGTTCTCTTTTATTGAACACTTACTAGGTACCTTAGTAGTATACAAACATCGCACACACACACAGACGCACACACAGACACACATCTCACACACATACACACACCCAAACATGCACACATACACACATGATAGACATGCAGACACATGTAGACACACATCTCACACACGCACACTGCATAGACATCCATAGAATGTTACTGAGCCCACAAACAACACTTTGATGTTGGTATTAAGAAACTCACTCTGCAGTTAAGAAAACCAATGCTCACATTCCACTAGTAAAACATAGGTTAAAATACTCTAGCATGATATTTTTAATGTTTATATCAATAGCCCTCAGGAAATTGTTATTCTTCTCCCCACATAAAGAGGGAGTATTCTTTACTGAAACCAATCCTTGTGTGCCTTTATTTATTTATTTATTTATTCATTTTGGCCAGTCTCACACCAAGATATAACTAAATTATGGATTCGTGAGCATTTATATCCATGATGAATACAAATGGTCTCTTCAAGACTTTTCAGATGCTCACATTGAAAAAAAAAAGTGGGGGGAGGGGTGTGGAATTATAACCAGAGCATATCATTTTGAATTTGACTTATTGTAATTGTCTTCTTGCCGGTACAATTTCTTATTGATTATAAAATTATAGAGTGTTGTTGGTTACTAGAGAATTTTAAGCATGCAGGGATGACAAGAAGCACTTGAACAGACAAACTGTACCAGTGAGCAGGTGGAGACAAGTGTTTACATGATGAACTCTTGGGATATGAAGCAACAGGGTTTTCATCCTACATCAGGAGAAAAATCGATGAGTGATTAACAACAGGAGGAAGGGCCGTAGCCGCTATGCACTGCTACCTACTTGGCATGAGGGAAATGTCGCTTGTGGACCAGAATTTCTAAGAACCCTAGCTGGGGCAACACTGGGGACGGTAGCGTGCTAGGCAACATGGAGCGACTCGGGCTCTTGGGGAAAGAAACGGTCTTGATTTATAGAATTTGTTGATTTCTGTCATGTAAACACTTCCACCACGGCCAAGTTTAAATTGTCAGTGGGATACCACTGATGCAGATTTGGTGAGAGATGGGCTTTAAGGGGCCCCCGTGAGCTGCTGTGTGGTGCGCACAGCCTCCTGCACACCATTGGTTTGGGGTGTCTCTATAGCACTTTACTGGGTAGCACCTTGTGGTAGTTTGGGAGTCCTCCAGGAAACAGACACCAGAACTGAGTCTGAACTGTAAGAGATTTATCAGGAGACGTGCCTGTGAGTGACAAAGGGGTGAGCAGCAGGATTGGGAGAGGGGGGCCTTCAGACTGAGCTGTATGTTGGGCACCTGTGAGTGGGGACAGGGAAGGAAGGAGAGTGGGTCTGGAAAAGCCTCCGACTGCAGAACTTTCTTTGCAAGCACAGAGCAATCACTGGTTTGATAGTCAGGTCTTGCCTCCTAAACCTGGAAGGAGATGTGACTTTACTTCCCTAACTGCAATTTCTTCATCTGCAATATGGATTTGATAATCAAGTGATGATTGGGATTTGGGGTTTTATCCTAATCTTTTTTTTTTTCCTTCTGACAATAACTAGATTACAGGGGTCCTTGTCAGCTAGTTAATCATTGCCTGTGACCACAAAACTGTACCATAATCTTCTGTTCCCCAAATGCATTCTGTTCATCTGGATTAAGCAACAGATTCCTAAACCCACATGTTTTTCCTGGAGGTTATTGGCCCGAGAAACTGAGAATCGCACCAAAAATAAAACAAACATAAAGTTTAGAAGGATCGTCTAGGAAGTTAATGCAGATAGAGTGGAAAGGCCATGTTCCTTGACGCCAAACTAAGCCAATTACTTAAACTGCCTGAGGCTGTGCCCCTCTGTTACACCACCTCTGAACAGGTTCCTTGGGAGAAATAAGAACACATCATAGTGTGTGAAGAAAGGGGTGCCTTGTGCATGTGCTAATCTCATTGTTCAGATTCTATGCTGAGAAGACAATGCAAAATGCTGGCATGCTTTTTATCTTAAGATGTTCTTTACAGGATGATGGATTACTGACGAAAAAAATTAAAAACAATTTGGGGGACACTTCAGTTGTTTAATAATGAAAGAAACATAATGAATTTATCAATGGTTTCTCAATACTTGTTGCATATCAGAGACACATAAGAACTTAAAAAAATCCCGAGGGCTGTGTTCTATTCCAGAGACCCTGAATGAATTGGTCAGGGGGTGTGGTTGGTACCCAATCACCAGAGTTTTGCAAAAACCACCCCCCTCATTTCAAGGTGCAATGTCCAAATTTGATAGTATGTTTTAAAATCATAAAAATAAGATTACTGATCATTTAAAATAGCATAACATATGAAACACTTATGTGTAGCTAAGACAGTAAGGAACAACAATAATGTGAAGTTACATGCATAGGTAAAAGATAGGAAGGGGATATAATACAAGGTAATATGTTGTTTCTGAGCAGTAAGGTTCTTTTTTCTTTTTTTCCTTTCAAGAGAAATTTATTTTTATTTCATTTTTTCTATGTGAGTATGGTTGACACATTCTTTTTGTTTTGTTTTGTTTTGTTTTTAAGTAAACTCTACCTGCAACATGGGGCTTGAAGTCACAACCCCCAGATCAAGAGTCGCACGCTTCACTGACTGAGCTAGCTAGGCACTCCTACTTGACATATTCTTAATGTTTTATTTTTCTACTTATTTTTTCTGAACTTTGAAAACTTTATCCCACGAGTGTGCATGACCGTAATAACGATCATAAGTTGTGCCCAGAGTTAATGATCAGCCGAAGGCAGAGAACCCCACTCCATACAAAAAGGACCAGGTCAGGGGCCTGTCCTCTCTATCTGTCTGCCACCCCGGTTACTAGCCACTCACCCGCATCTGACAGTTCCTTCAGAATAGGGACTGTGCCTTTTTTTGTCATTATATCCCCCGCTCCTAGTACAGAGCTTGGTGTATAGGTGACAATAACTATTTGTTACATGCATAAAGAAATGCTTACCTGGCATTTAAATGATTTTTAAGTTGACATGCCATCATTTCAAAACAGAGAGATAGCGAACACCCCAGACCTTCTTTTGCAGGGCTGTGTGCTCCTAGCTGCAGGATTCTGATACCCTGAGCCTGCTTATTCATTCTATCGGTTCGAGTGTGATTTTTAATGTGTCTATAAAGAGAGGGTTTCAAGTTCAATTGCAGCGTCATCTCCTGCACGCACACCCTATTTCTGACCGTACTTTCCTCCTGGTGGCTCAGCCTGGTTTTTATGATCCTTCCACACATAATAAAGCATCCAAGCAACTTTTTCATGTCATCTTCAATGAATTCAGAGAATGCAACAGTTTGCACCCTCCTCTGTGCATGGTTTATAGCTTCTGCTTTCACTCTATAAGGCTGAAGCAAGTCAGGCGATAAATATCTGTCCTGCGATGCTGAGTGTGATAAACTGGTTCCTTCCAAGACCCACTCGCCCCTCATAACTTACTCAGCCAGAGAAAGAGCGCTCCTACACGTCTTGGTTTTATTTTTCTCCTTAATGCTACCAAATTCCCCAACTGAGATTTCCGCCTGTCCCCCGACTGAGTCAACCCCTGTGTGATTACACTTCCAGTGAGAACACACAAACCTTTTGTCATAGAACGATTGTCAAAAGTGGCCCCATACCCTGATTCCTATTTGTTTGAAGGAGCAAGTGGATTAAAACAGGTGGAATGGAATACAGAATTCACGCAAATGGAAAGTCATGCGTAAGGAAACAGGATCTGGTTTCTAAAGCCACCGGTGCCCTCAGAATGTTGTGTAGCTGAGTCTCAGAACACCCTTAATTCGGCATTCTCATCTCATCTCCTGTACATGGAGGGAAGTGTATAGATGTTTTCACCTTCAGCTTTAAGTCAGTCTTAGAACCATGTACACCACATGGCTACCCACTTCATTCACACACTTGTTTCTTGGGTGCATCTCGGGTAGTAGGCACCAGAATAGCATCACCCCTAGACCCAGACACCCCGGGGGCTCAGTGTCAGACCCCACCCTTCAGAGGGTCCTCCTGAGCCCTCCTGCAGTGTCAACCATCCCCTCAAGATAAGGGCTTTCTGGGGCCTAAGGGACAGAGTCCATCCAGAGCCCACTTGCTCTACCCAAGATCCAGGGACCCCTTGCCTACAGCCCCAGGCCTTCTCCTGGCTTATGCTGGCCTCTTTCATGACTGCATCCTACTGGGAGGATGGTGCTACCAGTGGGCAAGGATCAGCCATCCCCTACACTGTGTGTTCCACATGCAAGGTAAAGTCAGGGCTGTGCTTGGTCTCTTCTGTACTCTTGCTTCTGCCCCACATATATCAGTATGACCCTGACTGAGGAGGCAGTGTTATAGAAACAAACTCCCTGCCCTAATGAGCACATGTTCCCAAAGGAAAGGGTCAGAGCTCTTAAATATATAGATTAAAATACACAATATGATGCTGGCTAGTGACAAGTGTAAAAGACTTGATTTAGGTAAAATAAACTAGTTGGAATGAATGTACCATCACTAAATTTTCCTTTACACACACACACACTCTCTCTCTCTCTGCTTTTATAAAGGTATTTGTTCCTGGGTAAAAGAAAAAGCATGTCCCTTAGGGAGAATACCAAAGACCCGTAAAGACAAAAATTGAAGTAAGACATAATCCCATCATTCAGATGCATCCACCGTTGGTATATGTTGCTGATGCTGCCTTGATTTTACCATTTATGAAGTCTTAGTGCACATAACCACACTGGACACAATGTGTATCCCACCCTCTCAGGCAGGGAAATTAGACCCATTCTGCAGATGAGCTGACTGAGGCCCATAGAGGGCACCTAGCTCTCTGCGCTTGCTCAGCTGCTCGGTCGCAGAGCTGGGACTTAAACTCACATCTTTTGAATCTGGCTCATGGTTTTATCTGCCAGACTGATTTTCAGGATTGACCTAACATCTACATTAAATAGATAACTATGGGCATACATACAGATATAGATATGGATGTGCATATGATATAGATAAAAACTGTGTTCTTAAGATACCAAGTAAATAGAGGAAAATATGACTAAGCAGATTCCACAATGTTTCTCCAAATCCAGATTTATCCAGAACATGTGGTTAATATAGCTGAATCCAGACGGATGTACACACAAATGAATCTATAGCATGCTGGCATAGATAGGGAAAAATGGCTTCCTACCTCTGTCCTTTTCTTGTGAGTCTGTGATTCACCCTCCAGAGTCTCAGGACAACATGGGGTAGGGGAGTGCTGGTTAGATAGGGACCTCATCTTTATTATGGCACCTCGAGCCCGTGAGGCTGGATGGAAGCCCAGCCCCTCCACGGGCTCCCTCTTGGGGCAGCCGCCACTCCAGTCATCACCCAGGGGGGGACTGCATTGCCATCCTTGGCTGACCTTTGTCTTTTAGAATTTTGTTTCTCACTCTTTGTATGAAACGCTTGGAAGAGGTTTACCATTAGCAATCTCTCTCAAATGTCTTATTCTTTGCAAGGAAAAGAGGAGAGAGTTTAATAAAACTTGCAAAGAAGAAGAATGTACAGTGTAAAAAACATAGGGCAGCAAAGCAAGAGAAGGTAGAGTTGTGTGTTGTGTGCTGTGTTGTGGTTGCGATGGATATGGAATGTAATGTTTCAGTTGTGCCAGAGACCTGAGAAAGCAGTTTCCTAGTGTGAATGTGAACGTGATGGAGATCTTTCTACCAGGGTCTTGACTTCCCAGCTCTGGCAGTCTGGTTGCAAGGAACCGGCGATGTTAACATGCTATATTATTGACATGTTGCATTGGCCCTCATACACAATCTACCATTCATCCCACAGATTACCTCCCTGAAAGAGAATAGCACCTTGCCACATGCCTTCAATATTCAGGGAATAAAATTAAAGTCACTAAGCACTCGTTGCCAACAAGCATTTACAATTCCGAACGCTCTCAATAGCCACCCACCTGGAAGGTGGTTCAAAGGGGGAAAGACAATTGAATAAAATATTGATCGATGTGTATTTATATCTCTACTTATATAACACTTTAATAGATCAGAAATCAACTGGAGTTTTTCAAAAAGCACTCAAATTAAGGTCTTATTTTGCATATAGTGTTAAAGACAGGGAGAAACAGCTCTCAACAGCCCTCGTTTCTTTTTGGGGGTGGGCTCCCTGCAGACAGGGAGGGGTCCTTAATTCATACCGTAGAGTTCAAGAACAAGGCAGGCAGTGCTTTTAAACATGTGTACCCATATGGAAGAGGGAAATGGTATTGTGTTTCCAGAAGCTGTGTTTCTCCTCAGGTCGGTATGGATCTATTCACGTATGCACAGACATCACCACTGAAGCCGGAAGCTCTTTGCCCTAACTGAGCTTACCGTCCACACGAGCATGATTTACTTTCCCCTCGCCTTGGTTAATATGACTTTACTCTGCCAGAGAGTCTTCTTTGCGCAAATGGCTTGATTCTTTGATTGTTCACTGTGGAGACTTCCTGAAATAACCATCAGTTCTTCTGCAAAGTCAAACAGCTTCAGCTGTGTCCTCACATTCTTTTAATCTCTTGGTTCAGAGATTCTCACTTTGCTTTTCCATCCCTTCTGGACTGTTGTCTTGTTATCCATAGTCAACCCCAACCACATACCCTCCACATTGGAAGACCCTGTTTAACCCGAATTGCAAATCCTGAATAAATTGCAACCTGGGCTCCCACCTCGGAGACACTGCTTACATCCTTCCCAGGTTCCCAGGTACTCCAGTAAGCAATGAACTTAGCATCTTCTTATAACAGGTTGTGCTGGTGATATATAGGGAGCCAACATTCAACAGGATAAAGGTCCCAAATAATAGAGATGAGGATCGCATGTGACAGTGGGTGTGCAAAGACTCTTCAAGCCTTAAACACAGAGAAGTATTGTCGTTGTTCTCTGGAATGTGGTCTCAAAGGAGGGAATGGTGATAGGAGGTCCTTTACCTGTAGCTTCTTTATTTAAATACTAATCTAAAATATATGCATTTCATGTCTAAAATTATTATGGGTCTAAGATACAAATAAGTTACACTAATGGTTCACATTTTTCCTATTTTAGTTCATTTACTTTGTTGCAAAATCAAAATCAAAGTGCCTCTTCCCAAGAGACATTTCATTTTAGAAATTTGCTTCTTTTAGCCCGAGGTTCTTGAACCATGATATGTAATAAACTCTTAATTTTAGAATTTGGTTTTACAAATTACATAAGCTACAGAGATTTATGTTTTACAGTTTAATGTGAATTTTTGAAAAATAAAAAAAAGAAGTCATGAAATAAGTCATAGGAGAGTTAATCTCTTTAGGGCCAATGATCATTTATACATGGAAAAATCATAGCCTTAAAAAGTGATTCTTTTTACTGATGTTCATTCGAATAATTTTTTCTAAATGTCTACTGTGTGTCAAGTACTTTTCTCAGACCCTGCTCCCAATAAATGGATAAGAAACATGAACAAAATACACAAAAGCAGCCATGGACGAGGCAACAGGCGAGAAGCTTCCTGAGAGTTTTGGGGTTTAAAAGCCAAGGACGTTGAAAGCTGAAGGAAGCCATTCTTACCCCCCTTTTGAAGGAAGAAGGTGAAGAAGGTGAAGAAACAAGATTTCCTTGAGAAGGTGGCATTTCTCTTGGTCCTTGACGTCTGGGTCAACTATGATCATGTAGACTTTGATGGAGAAGGATATCCTGGGCTCTTGAGGCCCTAAGTGAACAAAGGCAAGGAGGAAGGAAGCAAGACCTGGCTAGATCCATGTGGGCAGAGCAGGAGGGATCAAGAGAGCATCAGCAAGAGATGGATGAGGCTGGAACGATGGTAGGTGCTGGCTGTCCTTACGGAGAGCTATGATGAGCTAGAAGATTCATCCCACCAAATGACATGTCAGTCCCTACGTAGACTTTGAAGTCAGGGCAATGGGGTATGGAGGCACATCTTTTCATTCATTCATTTTACCAGTATATCCTCGGTGCCCTCTGTGTGCCCGTCCCCTTCTAAGTGTGGGGGTTCAAGTGGGCATAAGAGATAAACATAATCTTTAGTCTTGGGGATCTCCTAGTCTAATTGGGGGAAACTTCCATTAAACAAATTAGCGTACAAATAATTGTTAGGGTTTTAAAGGGAACGGACATAGTGAGAAGGAATAACAGAGGCTCAAGGGGGACAGAGTATGGTGAGCAGCATTGTCCATTGGAAACTTCTGCAAAGAGACAAATCTTCTGTCTGCAGCGTGGGATACGATAACTAGCAGACACATATTGCTACTGAGCACTTGAAATGTAGCCACTGAGACTGAGAATCTGTATTCTTAATTTCATTTCATTTTAACTAATTTGAATTTAAGTAGTCACATGTAGCTCCTGGCTATTGTATTTTCCCTGAATTCCACGTGCACAGAATAAACCTCAAGCCCATTGACAGCAGAAATTCTTTCAATCAGCCAGGCCTCCACTACCAGCCAGGCAGAACTGAATGCCTTTAACAGCCTTGTAAGCTTCGATGTGACAAGTGCCATGAGCAGGGCTAAAAGAGAACTGCTGTTCTGTTTGGGGACCAAGACACAGCCAGGAGGGAGACAATGAGTTCACAGGAAATGTCTGTGGAATGACTGGACAGAGAGGAGACTGCACTGGGTTCCCAACTTGCCAGATTCAACAGGGTCACACTGGGTGGAGTTAGCAGGGTGGGCATTCAAGTGGGGGAGCCGTGTGGGCAGGGATGAGGGGGCTGCTGAGGACGCTGAGGGTGAGAGTGTGCAGAGAGCTGTTCTCAGGCTTCCCCACTGCACTGCTTGTCCTTTCTGGGGGCAAGGGTAGCTTCAGCAGGCGCCCAACCTTTCCAGGTCTGCACGGGTAAGCTTGGGCAATCCGGAATATGGAGAGGACTCGGTGCTTGAGACTCAAAGCAAAGCTGAGTTGTCATTTCCTGCCACCCCCAGTGTAACTTGTCCTAGCTCCGGAGAAGGGGCAGGGTCACTCGTAAACAAAGGGTCATTTACAGGTGATGGATTGAGAGTCAAGTGCTTTGTAACTTTGTCACAATAGGGCCTCCAGACTGCACTGTGAAACAAACATCCTCTCTGAAAGGATTAGAAAAGTCTGCAACAGTTCATGAGACTTGCCTAAGGGTCCCGGACTGGTGAATTGGAAGCTGACGCTCAAATTCAACCACATCTGACCCTAGACCCTCGTCCATGCCCATAAGACAGGCTCCCATCTGTCTGATACCTGTTAAGTCTCCGGTGCATGCCGGGTGACTGGCACCAACTATGGTTGCTACTAGCTGTTAAAATGATCACCGCTTCCAGACCAGGAAACTGAGGCTTGCAGAACGGGCCTGGCCCAAGCAAAGTGACAAAGCTGAGATTCCAATTTGGTTTTGCCTAACTCCAGAGCCTACAGTATCTTTGCCCTTTAGGCTCTGCTTCCCACAGCAGCAGGGGCCTTGGAGGCATGTCTTTTTCCAGGTCTTTTATTTTATAGAGGCCAGTATTGCTTGAGATTGGTGCTCACAATATTCTGGACTTGGGGAAACATGGGTAGGAACTCCAGCTCTAGGACAAATCCAGTTCCTGGCATTCATAGTAATAATAATATAATATGATGTATCACATTTGTCATTATATATTATAGCTTTTCTATATAATTATGTAATACCACACAATACTACATTGTTATATACGTATCATGCACAATATATGTGTCCACATTTATTGGCATATATAATATAATATAGCATAACATAAATAACAAAATAATATGTTTATATCATATTAATCAAGATATAGCGTAAGATGGTATAGTTCTATTCTATTCTATTCATTAAACTGATATATTATTATATTAACATATACTGTACGTGTAATGACGTATATGCTATATTGTGTTAGTGCTGTCTCGTATTTTTATATTAATGTATGATATAATATAATATAATTGCCAACATTGGTAAATGAGCCCCTGGAAGCCCAGGGACATTGCGTAACATCACATACTTCAGGAGGGTCGGGGTCTATATCCGAACCCCTCTCAACCCTTAGTCCCAGCACCCCAAGCTGGCCCTGGTGCTGTGAGCCCTGCCCCTCCCCAGCCCTGGGGCTCCCACGTAACCACATGAGGACTTCTGTCCAGCTCACATGGCCGCCTGTGCCCCCCATGTTGCTGGCGCTCACCGGTGTTCCCAGTGGCTGTCAGCCCTATGTGTTGAGGCTGCGGGAGGCCCCTGAGGCTCATGCTCTGTATGAACACAGGGTCTTTTCCCTGCCAGGAGACCTCCCTTCGCCTCCCAGGGCTGGGCAGGCCTGGAAGTCACCAGTGAAACGGATGGGATTTCAGAAAACAGAAATAGACGAAATCACAATAAAGCGACCTGAGGGTTTGGATCAAGTTTCTGCACAAATGGTGATTAACTACATACCTTCAGTGGAATGTGGGCTTGGCAAGAGGTGAAAGGCACATGAATGAATTTGTCTGCATACTTTGGAAGAGCTTTTAACTCTCATTTTCACTTGAAAAAAAAAGTTGTGTTTTTTTTTTTTTTTCTAGCCAATTCCATGTACTTGCTCCCCCTCTCTCTATTCTAGCCTCGGTTGACAGGGAGATAGGGTCAGAGGGACAGGGTCAGCCCGTCACTTAGCACTCTGTGTGCTCAGGTAAGCCACTTTAACTACCTGAAGCTTGGTTTCTGATTCAGTAGGTCTGGGTGGGGCACAGGAACTTTCACGTCCCACAAATTCCAGGGTGAGGCCCATGCTCTTGCTCTGCGACCACACTGTGTCTGAAGCTGGACTGGGAGAGAGAAATGATTCACTTTTAAGTCCCACAGCAAGTTAAGACCGGGGCAGAGATAAAACCCAGGAGAGGTAGATAAAATTATTATTTGCAATTCTTCATGATCTTCCTATATTTGAATGATATATTCATGTTTTTGGGTGTGTGATTTTCAAAACCACCTACTAAGTGGTATTTCCGTGCCCCAGTGGTATCTAGTTTGGCCACGTGACTTGCCTGAGCCAACGGAATAGGGCGGAAGGAGAGTGAGCCAGTTCTGAGCCAGGACCTCAAGGGACATTGCCTGCTTTTGTTGACGTTCTTGGATTCCTGCCATTAACAATGAGCAGAGCACGCCCAAAGTAGCTCCAGTCCAAAGAGGAGGAAGAAGCGCGTGGCACAGCTGGACTCTGGCTCTCAGTCTGGATGCAAGTCCGGCTGACCAGTGTCCAGAATTAGAGCCACTCAGTCAAGGCCAGCCTGGTTCAGATGACCTGTGGACAGCAATTGCTGACTAATACACACGTGTGTGTTAGCATTAGGCTGGGATCATCTTTCAGTCCAGGAAGACAGAGAAATGTATCATGTAGTAAGCATCTACCATGGACCAGGACTGTGCTTGTAACCTTGTATCTAGGAATGGCTTGCTTCCATTATTTTACTATGTGTCTCTCAGAACTCAGTACCTTTTAAAGCTTTTTTTTTTTTTAAGATTTTATTTATTTATTTGACAGAGAGAGACACAGTGAGAGAGGGAACACAAGCATGGGGAGTGGGAGAGGGAGAAGCAGGCTTCCCGCTGAGCAGGGAGCCCGATGCGGGGCTCGATCCCAGGACCCCGGGATCATGACCTGAGCTGAAGACAGATGCTTAACGACTGAGCCACCCAGGCGCCCCTCAGTACCTTTTTAAAAGTGGTTCCAATAATTGGAGCTTTTGTTTGTATATGCGCCACTCTTTACTGATTCCTGCCGATCATTCCCTTGATGTGTCCCTCAGGTCTGTCTGGCATGTGTCTCTGCTGTTTATGTTTAATTATTCTGGCTTAGAGGTCACCAAAGGCTCTGTTTACGGTCTCTCTAACTACTTGGTATCCATGATGGCATTGCTTCATTCCAACATATACTTGGGAAAAAAAAAAAAAAAAAAAAAGGAAAGAAAACATAAAATCTGAACTTCAGGATGTGGGAGATAGGCAACTTGTTTTGTTGCTTCTCATTTTAGCGGGGAGGCAAGGGGGTGTCTTTTCTTCTTATGAATAGGCAGGACTGACATAAAAAAGTACTTCGAGAGCTGAACTCTTCCACTGAACACAAATGCAGAGAGATTCTGTATATCTCTAAATGTTTTATATGTCCCAGTCATCTATAATTTATTATGTTGTGAAGCTGAGTCCTTCTTTGAATGAAAATTTTACTGTCAGAGCCTGGGGTACTTTAGTTTGATGATTTAAAACTCCCAATGCACTCGTAGCAAATAGCACGTTTTTATGACAGTGTGTTTGTCCAAGAGGTCAGCTTTCAGCACAGTGGGAAATTTCCCCCAGTAAAGTTATTTCAAAGAGAAATATGTCTCCCAGCCTAATTCTTCTTGCAGAAAATGCAGGTACAATTCCAGATAGCACTGGGTGTCTCTTTCAAGAACGCACTGGGCAGCGGGGCAGCTCATTCATCTTGTGATCTGGGACTGAGGCTGCAAAGATGCAGTTTGAATCTTGTCTTTGCCCTCAGTTGGCTGAGTCTCATGGTTTGCAGTCATAATGTGAGGTTAATGATATCAACTTTCAGGGATTTATTTGTAAAGATTAAATGAGATGGTAGTTTGTCAAAATGCCTAGTCCACATTTATTGTTATACTACATTATTCTGCAGACCCCACTTTGAAATGTAATCAGCCCAGCAATGAGATGTGACAACATACAATATAAAGAATGGGTCTAGCCAGCTATTAGACAAAGATTTATAAAAATCCAGTCAGTACTATAAGGATTCAGCAGCCAGTGACTTGAGCAGCAAGGGAACAAGTAAGGAAATTTTAGTTATGAAGGTTTGATGAGGAGAGTGGTTTGCATTGAGAAAGTACACTCTGGTGCCCCAACCTCAACCCTTTCCCTATCTTCTGCACTGCTGAAAGCTCCAGACTAGGAAAGGTAATAGGCTTTCATCTATCCATTCATCCAGCCAGCCAGTCATCTACACAACCATCCATCCATCCCTCCAACCACACAACCATGCATCCATCTATCCATCCATCCATCCATCCATCCATCCATCCATCCATCCATTCCTACATACATATATATCCATCCATACATCTCTCCACCCATCCGTTCATCCATCCATTCATTCACCTATCCATGTGTCCATCCAGTTTTTACCTATCAATTTAATCTTTCCATTAGTCAATTTACAAGCAGTGAAGGAAATTTGGGACAGATACTAAACTAGGTTCTGTGTACACCAAAATGTAAGTGTGACTCTGCAGCCTCCAGGTATTTAGAGATTTGTTGAGGGGCAAATAAGGTAAAGTCATATTTTCTAAGCAGTGGGCTCCATGTTACAAGAGGCACGAGATGCTAAGTAAGCTGTGAGCAGAGACACTCCTTCCAAGCTAGGCAAGTCCAGGAGGACCTTCCAGGTACCTGAGCTGAGGATCGTTTGATCACCAAGTAGGTGACATGAGGAAGGCATTTCTTTTTTCTTTTTTAATTTTTTTTTAAGATTTCACTCATTTATTTGCCAGAGAGAGAGAGAGAGAGAACACAAGTAGGGGGAGTGGCAGGCAGAGGGAGAAGCAGGCTCCCCTCTAAGCAGGGAGCTCAATGCGGGACTTGATCCCAGGACCCCGGGATCATGACCTGAGCCGAAGGCAGACGCTTAACCGACTGAGCCACCCAGGCGTCCTGAGGAAGGCATTTCTTAGGGAGGGCACTGCAGACGCAAGGCTCAAAGCATAAGGCTCTTTCTGAGAATAGTGCATTAGTCAACTTGGCCTGCTGTGATAAAATACCACAGGCTGGGCAACTTAAGCAAAAGATATTTATTTCCTCACAGTCCTGGAGGCTGGAAGTCCAAGATCAAGGTGTTAGCAGAGTTGGCTTCCAGCGACCGGTCTCTTCCTGGATCGGAGATAGCCACAGGTGTCCTCGTGTGGTGTTTCCTCTGTGCTCATTCAGAGAGAGGGTTCTGGTGTCTCTTTCTCTACCTAGAAGGACGCCAGTCCTATTTGTTCAGGGCTCCACCCTATGACCTCATTTTACCTTAATTACCTCCTTCGGGCTTTAGCTCCAAGAACAGTCATAGTGAAGGTTCGGGCTTCAGCCTATAGATTTTGGAGGGATACAATTCAGCCAATAACGAATGGTGACTCGGGGAGGTACGTGGGCAGAAGAAGGAGAGGGAAGACTGGACAGGGAAGGAAGGATGCGCTCCACTCAGGAGGGCCCTGGGTCCCACGGGCACACAGGTGCAGGTAGGTGCCCGCCTCTGGCCGAAAGAAATCACAGTGAGGAAACTGGAACCGTATTGGCATTTGCATCCGTTCAGGACAACCCCCCACCCACCCACCCCAGAGAAAGCACAATTGCGGGTCACAAAGTCATGCTTATGAAGCTTTCAAAGTTTTGCCTCCCACGGCTTTCTCCCTGAGCTGGAGGCTTCCAACTTCAGAAGCCTGTAGATTTGATTGGGGAGCGACTCTCTCAAACTCCAGATGTACACTGATGGGTTTTGATTTAGGATTTCATTCCCTTCAAGATGATCCTAAGTAGAAGCTGTCTCCAGAGGATGCTAAGTTCGTTTGGAAGATCTGTGTGAACAGATTAAAACCATGTGCTTGATTCCTGCGAAATTTGCGAGAAGGGGTGCAGAGGCCCCCAGTTAAATGGCTGTGTGATCAGAGTCCCCTGCCCCCCAAGGAAGCAGGGTGGGTGCCCTTTTGGCACCAGGGCCACCCTCCACCTACCCCCCCACCCCAGCTCTAACTCTCTGCTGAACTTATTAAGTTGGTATCAAGTCAACGTGTCCCTTCTTGATAGTACACAAATTCTCGGAGTGCTGCAGAATCCCGCATCTGTCCTCTTACCTGTCACTTCAGCCGCCTTTTGGTGATGTTAAAAGAAATCTTTACTGTCACTCATATCACCCATTCACTTTGTTCCCCGGTAGTGACACTCTTGTTGTTTCTCCTGCCGCCACAACCGACTCCGGTGAATTAGCATTAGCCAAATTTATACGTGCTCATTAGTCTGAATAAATTTAAAAGCTGCTCCTCCTGAGTTTTAAAAATGTAACCAGGCTTTTCCTTGGATATAATTGAGGCATCTTTAGAAAAGTAAATTACAGTCTGACTCCCAAGTAGACATTTTATGAGTTTAGAGTCAAGCGGTCTCTTTGGGGCATCATTTGAGCTATAAATATCTGGGGGGCTGGGAGGGATAAAGTAATAAAATCTGCCCCCAACCCATTCTGCCTTCCCTGTTTAATCTGCTCTCTCACACATACAGAACACCACAACCCCTTACCTGATACCCACATCCTTGTCTTCTAATGGGGACCCCGGTTAATCTCTCTTCAGCTCTTTCAATAGACAAGCAGCAGGGTTTCTCAAATCCGCATCCATGGGCCAAATGCATCAGAACCATTGGGGGATGCTTGTGGAAAAACATGCTTTCCTGTGCCTCCTCTCGGACCTCTAGAGTCCGAAGTCCCACAGCCGGCAGGGCCCGGGAAACTCTGCACATGACATGCATCACATCAGATTCTGATGTTTGATAAAGTTGAACCTTCCTTCTGCAATGTGTGAAAAACAGACTTGGGAGCCATTTTAGTTTAAGAGATAAGCCAAACTCCGCTGACTACACATGAGGACGCTAGGCAAGTTGTCCACTCCCTCCGAAGGGGACAGTACTTACTGCAGGGTGGTTTTAATGCAATGAAAAGAGATATTCATGGGACGCCTGGGTGGCTCAGTCAGTTAAGCATCTTTGGCTCAGGTCATGATCCCAGGGTCCTGGGACAGAGGAGGAGCAGACTCCCTGCTCAGCAAGGAGCTTAAGTTTCAAGCTAGGAAGAGTAGTGGTGGCTTCTAGTCTCCCTCTGCTGACTCCAGAAACCACCCCCAGCAACCCCTAGCATGCCACCTCGTGCCCCTGAGTCCAGACAGTATTTATAAAACGAATGTTACTGAACACCAGAGGACACCATAATATTAAAAAGAAAAAGCTAACAAACATCCAGAGTGAATTTTCCTTCTGGGACAGAGACAAGCCTGATTTAACACTGATAAATCGGTGCATCCAAGGCCCCCATAGGCCCAGCCCAGACCCCTTGGTCTGCACATCCATGCAGCCGCAAAGGCATCATCAGACATTGAAGAGGGGTGAGGAGCTCTGGACTTGATATCTGGAACTGAATCTGGCTGGGCCACTGTGAAATCTGGAGCGAGGTGTTCATCTCTCTGTGCCTCAGTTTTCTCATCTGTAAAATGAGGATAATAATAGTCACAACTTTATAAGAATGTCCCAAGGATTAAAGGAGATTCTCTATGCATCAGGCTCAGCACCGGACCTGGCACTCGGCAGGTGCGCACACACACACTCTCTCATTTCCGCTCTGTACCCACAGAGACAGGCAGGGGCATTCTCCTCCTCCATTCCATGTCCCACCTGTGCTTCGCTCTGGCGAGGGCAGCTCGTACCAGCTGTCTGGTGCAGAGGGCTAATGGCACCTCCTCCAGGGTACATTCCTTCAATATCCAGATGCAGTTAAGTTTCTCTTCCCACTTTGCTACTACCTCCTGTCCCTTTCTCAGGTCACCCTGCGGCACTTCCTAAACTTTGGCATAACCCCATGTTACTCCTGAATCTTCATTCCTAGACTCCTAGAATTCCCTGAGACAACATTTTATTAAAATTTGCTCTGCAAAGCCTAGGACAACACCACGAATATTGCTGGCACTTGGTAAATGCTCCTTGGATGAAATCGTTGATTTGAAAGTTGGACATAGTTCAGGAAAGACTTGTCTCAAGTGAACCCAAGACCTCCTAGAATCCCGTCATCACAAAGAGTAGGATCTTATTTATTTATTTTATTTTATTTTTTAAAGCTTTATTTATATGGGAGGGACAGAAAAGGAGAATCTCAAGCAGACCCCCTGCTGAGCAAGGAGCCTGCTGTGGGACTCGATCTTAAGACCCTGGGATCATGACCTGAGCTGAAATCAAGAGTCAGACGCTCAACGGACTGAGCCCCCCAGGTGCCCCAAGAGTAGGATTTTAGAAATGCAAAGTCCCTGGAGTGATAGTCATTGAAGATTGCGTCACGACCACCCTTCATCTTCTTTATATTGCCACCTTCATCACCTTCATCATAGTCACATCATCACCACCCACTGTCACTTCTATGTCACTGATACCATCCTTCTTTAAGGTCCTAGGGGCTTTGAGCACTTTCAAATGTCTGAGGAGCACGTCAAAGTTTCTTTTTGACCAGGTCTTCCAAAGTGGTTTAGGTTTTATTTATTCAGAGGAATCATTATTGATATTATTATTTTAGAGATCTTATTTATTAATTTTAGAGAGACAGTGAGAACGAGGAGGAACAGAAGGAGAGGGACAAGCAGACTCCACACTGAATACGGAGCCCAATGCTGGGATCAATCTCGAGACCTCGAGATCATGACCTGAGCTGAAATCAAGAATCAGACACTGGACTGACTGGACTGCCCGGACTGCCCAGGTCCCCCAGGGGAATCATTATTTGTATCCAGTCCACTGGGATGCAGACCTTCTGTTCCATGGGTGAACTGAATAATGAAGCTGGAGGTGGGCTTTGAGTTTTCTGTGTTTAGGCATTTCCCCTGTGCAGGACTTCAGAGAGCTCTCACTCCCATGTCTGCACCTGCCTGATTTCCTCCCAGATTCTGCTGCCTATCCTGTGACCCTTACCGTATTAAGTTTGATGGTGGGTTAAATTCTGGGAAGATAGAGCACATCCAGTGCTCCCCACCTGGAGCTTAAGTCCTTACATGTGTTTCAGTTTTGGGTGATAAGTAGCTGTAGCTTCTACTTTGGGTCTTTTGGGAATTGTTTCTCCATAAAAGGACCCTCAAAGTCCTCAGGGAATAACACGGTACTTTCAATAATTAGCAAAATCCCCCTCACTAAAAAGCAAGTCTGAACCCAAATAAATTGTGAGATAACCTGTCTGAAAGATAAGAAAGTCAGCTTTGGGGGTGACTTTTACAGAAATCATTTATTCTGCTAACATGTCAGAAAGGTCTGGTTATTGGCAATCCACATTAATGAAAAGCATAGATCTTATAAATATGTAGTTATATATGCATTTTCTATAAATTTTTTTAAATGTGTGACAGTATGTTTTTAATGTTTAGTAAACATTTGCACGTCTTTGTTAAAATGTATCATTCTTAACTGAGAAAGCCAAGACATATTCTAAATTATCAGTTTAGCTACCACAAAAGGAAACTTGGGGCGTATTAGTATCCTGTGGCTGCCGTAACAAATTACTACCAGTTGGGGGCTTAAGTCAACAGAAAATATTTTCTTACAGTTCTGGAGGCCAGAAATCTGAAGTCAAGGTGTCAGCAGGGCAGTTCTCCCTCTAAGGGCTCCAGGGCAGGATCCATTCCTGGCCTCTACCAGCTTCTGTGGCTCCAGGCACTCCTTGGCTTGTGGCCACAACTCTCCCATCTCTGCCTCCCCTGCGCCCCCACCTCCCATCATGTGGTATCCTCCTCTTCTGTCCCAAAACCCCTCTGCCTCTCCTGTATAAGGATATATGTGATGGCTTTTAGGGCCCACCTGGGTAATCCAGGAAAACCTCCTTCCCTCAAATCCTAACTTTGCCATGTTAGGTAATATTCAAGGGTTCTGGGTATTAGGTCATAGGCATATGTTTATGGAGGTCCCCATTCAGTCCATGATATGGGGTAACCAGGTACTTGGTGCCAAGACGTAACAGGATTCAAGTAAGTCACCTCACACCTGTCAGAATGGCTAAAACCAATAACACAAGAGACAACAAGTGTTGGCAAGACTGTGGAGGAAAAGGAACCCTCATGCACTGTTGGTAGGAATGCAAACTGGTGCAGCCACTCTGGAGAACAGTATGGAGGTTCCTCAAAAAGTTAAAAATAGAATTACCGTATGATCCAGTAATCACTCTCCTGGGTATCTACCTGAAGAATACAAAAACACTAATTTGAAGGGATATATGTACCCCTTTGTTTATGGCAGCATTATTCACAATAGCCAAATTATGGAAGCCACCCAAGTGTCCATCAACTGATGAATGGGTAAAAAAGATGTAGTATAATTATACAATGGAATGTTATTCAGCCACAACAAAAATGAGTCTTGCCATTTGCAACAACAGGGATGGATCTAGAGAATATAATACTAAGTGAAATATTCAGTTAGAAAAAGAAAAATACCATATGATTTCACTCATATGTGAAATTTAAGAAACAAAACAAATTATCAGACGGGGACAAAAAGGAGAGACAAACCAAAAGAAAAAACAAAACAAAACCCAAATGGGCATTAAGGCATTAGGGAGGGCATGTGATGTGATGAGCCCTGGGTGTTATACGTAGCTGATGATTTATTGAACTCTACATCTGAACCTAACGATGTACTATATGTTGGCTAATTGAATCTAAATTAAAAAAACAAAAACAAAAACAGACTCTTAACTATAGAGAACAAACAGATGGTTGCCAAAGGGGTGGTAGGTGAGGGGATGGATGAAATAGATGATGGGGATTAAGAGTACACTTACCGTGATGAGCACTGTGTGGAATTGCTGAATTGCTGTATTGTACACCTGAAACTAATATAACACTATATGTTAACTGCACTGGCATTAAAATAACAATTAAAAAAAAAATAGTACTTACTAGCTGTATGGTCATAGGCATATTACTCTGGCTTCCCGAGACTTGGTTTTATTTTCTTTTAAGTGGGATTAGTAACTTCTATTGCATATGTTTTTCCAGGGTGATTCAGTAAGATGAGGTTAAAGCTACTTTGAAGTATAAATTTAGAGCTCAGTGTAAGGGGAGATTTTTAATATGTGTTAGTGTTGATAGTGAATTCACATCAGAACACTTTTTCTTTCCTTCTTTCCTATATGTCAATTTCAGATTCTTTTCCCACTGTGCTCAGCACCCGCACTGCGACCTCCTCCAACACTCATCCACACACCTCTGTTACTTATCTGCTCCTCAGTGGTCAGGGGCAGTGAGTGGGTTAGCTCTGGGCTACAGGGGCCCATCCACACAGATAAACCAATTTCTCAGGAGCCGCTCTGTGCTGCTAAGTTGGATTACACTGCAATTGAAAGCCTGTGAAGAAAGCAGAGCAGAAAGGAGAGTGAAAGTCTCAAGAATACTCCCTTTCAGAAAGTAACTGTACACATTCATTGTCTGTGGACATGCTGGCTCTGAATCCAGGATTTGCCCGGCACTTTTCAGGAGGTGAAGTTCTTCATAGCTCTGGAATAGAAGGTCTGAGTTCTAATCCCAACTCTGCACTTGATTATGAACTTGGTCACATCACATCATCTCTTAAAGTCTCCATTCCTCTCTGTAATAGTGCTTACCTGCAGAGACATGTGGAATGCATAAGATAAGGTACATGAAATGCTTAGCATTCTGTTTAACATGCAGTCTCCAGCCATCCATCCATCTGAGCCATCTACCCAGCCAGCCAGCCAGCCAGCTAACCAACCACCCGTCCATCCATCCATCCGGCACGTATTCATTGAACTAGGCAATGTTTGAAAAAAATGCAGGCAATTTAGAAAGCAAACAAATAAAAACTGGATCATTTCAGAAAATGACAAGTGCTAAGATAAAACACAAATAAACACAGTCACAGGATAATGTGCAATTGAGCCTTGAGGCCCTGAAAAAAAGAGATCAGGAGAAATGTATGCAGGAGCCATAGGTGACCTTTACTGATGAATAAGGAGTAGGGGCATTTGCTGCTTTATCATGTTTGTGTTAAATACGAAGAAACTCACCCCAAACTCATTCTCTGTACCCTGGGAGGAGATACTTTGCTTTGCTGGTCTTGGTGCTCTCAGTTGTAGAATGGAAGAGCTGGTCCGGATTGCCTCTACACGATGCTAACAGTCACCACCCCACCCCACCTGGTCACCTCCTTCTGCAGAGGGTTCCAGCCCAGCCCTGTCTGGAGATCTGGTTCCACATGTATCTCTGGCATCATTTGATCCTTACACAATGTAGTCAGTAGAAAAAAGACCCTCCCCCGCAAATGTCTAGGTGTTAATACCTGGGACCTGTGGATATGTTACTTTACAAGGCAGAAGGGACTTCGCAGACATGATGAAGTTAAAGATCTTGAGATGAGGAGATTATCCTACTTTATCCAGATGTGTCGAATCAGTCGCAAGGCTCCTTATAAGAGGAAGGCCAGGAGGGTCAGAATCAGAGTAGGAGGTGTGAGGATGAAAGCAGGAAGAGAGATTTGAAGATGTTAGACTCCTGGCTTTCAGGGTGGAGGAAGAGGCCCTGAGCCGAGGACGTGGATGACCCTAGAAAGCTGGAAGGGGCAAGGAAGCAGATTCTCCCCTAGAACCTCCAGAAAGAATGCAGCCCTGCCAACATCTTGATTTTAGCTCAGTAAGACCCATACTGGATTTCTGACTGCTACAGTTTTATTATATATATGCATACACGCATATATATTTTTTAATATTTATTTATTTATTTTAGAGAGAGAGAAAGAGAGCACGCGCACCTGCTCACGAGTGTGGGGAGGGGCAGAGGGAGAGGAAGAAAGAGAATCTCAAACAGACTCCCCTCTGAGCACGGAGCCAAGGTAGGAGGGAATCAAGAGTAGGACACTTAACTGACTGAGCCATCCAGGTGCCCCAGACCTCTACAATTTTAATAAATTTGTGTTGTTTTATAACAGTAAGTCTGTAGTAATTTGTTACAGAAACCATAGGAAATTAACGTAGAGAAAATTTTGGAAGAATTAATGCATATTCACAGAGTCAGACCCACTGCCCCCAAGGTCCATTCATGTTGCTGCAAATGGCAGGATTTCCTTCTTTCTCCTGGCTAAATAATATTCCATTGAATATATACACCACATCTTCTTTATCCATTCAACCATGGACAGTTAGTTTGTTTCTATATCTTGGTTATTGTAAATAATGCTGCAATGAACAGGCGAATACAACTGTCTTTTCAATACACTGATTTCATTTACTTTGGAAATATGCCCAGAGTTGGGATTGCTGGTCATATGGCAGTGATATTTTTAATTTTTTTGAGGAACCTCCATGCTGTTTTCCATCATGGCTGCATCAGTTTGCATTCCCACCAACAGTGCATCAGGATTCCTTTTTCTCCACATTCTCACCAACACTTGTCTCTTATCTTTTTGATGATGGCCATCCCAACAGGTGTGAGGTGATATCCATTGTGGTTTTGATTTGAATTTCCTTGATGATGAGTGTGATGTGGGGCACCTTTTCATGTACCCATTGGCCATTGCATGTCTTCCTTGCAAAAATGTCTATTTAGTTTTCTGCTCATTTTTAATCAGATTGTTTTTTTTTCTTGCTACTGAGTTGTATAAGTTCTTTATATATTTTGAATATTAGCCCCTTATCAGATACATTATTTATAAATATTTTCTCCCATTCCCTAAGTTGTCTTTTAATTTTGCTAATCATTTCTTCTGCTGTGCAAAAGATTTTTAGTTATTCTAAGTGAAATAAGTCAGATAGAGAAAGATACATACTATATGATATCACTTACATGTGAAATCGAAAAATCTCAAACTCATAGACAGAGTAAAATGGTGGTTACCAGGGTGTGGGGAAATGGAGACATGTTGGTCAAAGGGTACAAACTTCCAGTTATAAAACATATCAGTTCTGAAGATCTAACATGCAACATGGTGATTATAGTTGATAATACTGTATTATACACTTGAAAATTTCTAAGAGAGTGGATCTTAAATGTTCTCTCCACAAAAAAGAAAAAGTAATTATGTGATGTGATGGAGGTATTCTCTCATGCAATAGTGGTAATCATTTTGCAATATATAGACCTATCAAGTCAACATGTTGTGCATCTTGAATTTACACAGCGTTGTATGTTACTTATATCTCAGTAAAGCTGGACAAAAATAGAATAATAAAAATCACCTACTGCGTGACAAACACTGTGCTCGGCAGTTTTGCATATTATGGTTTTTTTTTTAGTTTTTTTTAAAGATTTTATTTATTTATTTGACAGAGAGAGCGAGAGAGCACAAGCAGGGAGAACAGTAGAGGGAGAGGGAGAAGCAGGCTCCCCGCCAAGCAGGGAGCCCGATGTGGGGCTCGATCCCAGGACCCTGAGATCATGACCTGAGCCGAAGGCAGACACTTAACCATCTGAGCCACCCAGGCGCCCATATTATGTTTTTTTTATTTATTTAAAATGCTTCCTTAAGATAACTATAGTTCTCTTCATTTTAGGGATGAAACATCTGATGCTCAGAGAGGTTAAATGTTTAACAAAGGTCACACAGCAAGGGCATGGAAGAGAGATATTGGGATTCTGGAGTAATGCACTCTTAACCCACAGCTCCTTTACCACACCATACCACACTGCCTGTCTGCCCAATTCAGTGTCATGACTGCCGGGCCATCAGCCCTCTTTGGTCTTTGTCACTCCCTCTCCTTCCCAGGACTTGAGTGCCCATATCCCTGTTTTGTTCACCACTATATCAAGCCTTGAACTACAGCTCAGGTAACAAAATTGTGAGCCTGACTGTCAGTCAGCCTTACTACCCAGTTTCCAGGTTCTCCACCCCCCACAACATTCTACAGATTCTCTGACCCCCAGTGGTGTTTGTTACCGAATCCTGGGCTCCTCAGCATCAGTGGCTCCCTAGCAGGGCCTCACTCCTCTCTTCCTGGACTTCCTCCCAGCAGAGGTGACCTTTACTGGCCTGCTCCATCCAGGGACATGTTGAGTTCTGGCATGGCAGGTCCTCAGTGCCCCAGGGTGGTCCCCAATGTGGCTTGTAGCTCTTGAGAGGCAGAACCAATATGGTTGGAAGCTGGGACTTCCAAGATGGAGAAACCAAGATTCATTGCTTCCTTCTACCCCTGACAGTCTGGTAATTCTGAGCAGAATATGTCATCTTTCTAAGTGTTAGTTTCTCCATTTGTAAAATAGTAGCTGTACCTACCTCCCCAAATACTTATGAGGATTAATGAGATAATGCACTGAAAAGCATGCAGCCTAGTTTCTAGCAGATAAGTAAGATTTCATTAGTTTTGAAATACAACTTTCTTTTCTGCCATAAAGGTTTCTGAATGTCTTAAAATGCTATGATCTTTGGATGTGGAAGTCATGTTTTGAGTGTCTGGGTATATTATTAAAATAGTCAATAGAGAATAGAATTATAAAGACATTATCACTGCCCTTCTAGGATTTGCAATCCACTGTGAACTTGCTAATTGGAATTTTGAAGCACAAAGCAACCAGCCCTTGAATACCCCTGTCAAAATGACCTGTGTGTTCTTGAACAAGTGACTTGATATCTGTTTCTCAGTGCCCTCAAATGTAAAAGCAAAGTGTTGAACAAGCTAATCATGTAGGTATCCTTCCTGCTCAGGATTCCAGCTTCCAAGGAAGAGTGGACCTTTTATAGCCTGAATTATCCAATGTTCCATCTGAATTTGGAGAGTTGCAACATTTATATCCAAGAAAGGCAAGAAATCCTAAAAGGCAAATCACTTTTAATAAAATGGTATTTTTGCGGATTCACTTGACATGTCAGAATGAAAATATTATGCCTTGGATGGTATCTTGTAGAGAAGAGATGTTAAGTTATTTGGCTGGAACACATCTTGTAGCAAAACAGAGGGCTCTTCCAAGGGCATGGGCCCATTTTCATGGAGGATCAGCAGATTGCTGGGGAGACAAATTAAGAGACGTTTGACATTGGACATGAAGGAAAACCCTGGTGGATTCCGGGGCCACTCAGGTCAGTATCTCAATCCTCTCAGTGGCAGTTGGAGCCCCAGGAACAAACAGAATGACTGTTAGGAAATACTGAATTTTAAAGAGAATGGTTAATAGATAATTTTCTCTAAGTGGAACAAAAGTGTGGAGAAGCAATATGACAGAGAAAAGTAGATGAAAGAACTTTCTATTATTTTTTATTTATTATTAATTTTTCCTCTAGAGAGTTGGGGAAGAGGAACTGACCAGTATTTATTTTAATATAGGAAGCACAAGGGGGAAAGAAATGTTCTGGACTGATGAGGTGGTCCTTCCTGCCTCTCCCACTTGCTGACTATGATGGTTAATTTCACGTGCCAACTCGACTGGAACATGGGGTGCCCAGATTAAACATTATTTCTGGGTGTGCCTGTGATGGTGTTTCCAGAAGAGATTAGCATTTGAATCGGTGGGCTGAGTAAAGCAGATTATTCTCCCCAAGGAGGGTGGGTACCATGCAATACGCTAAGGTCCTGGGAGAACAAAAGGCAGAGGAATGGGGATTTGCTCTCTGCCTGACTGCTTCAGCTGGAACATCAGTCTTCTCCTGCCCTTGACTGGGACTTACATCACTGGCCTGCTGGTTCTCAGAACAAAACCTTCAGCTTTCCCGGGTCTCCAGCTTGCAGGGACTTCTCAGCTTCCATAATCACATGTGAGCCAATTCCATATAATAAATCGTGTGTGTGTGTGTGTGCATGTGCGTGCACGTGTGTAATGTATATATGTCATATTGGTTCTATTTCTCTGGAGAACCCTGATTATTACCCATCCTGTGGCATTACCAAGCCACAGAGCCTCAGTGCCTCCATTTACTCAACTCTACAATGTATAGAACCAAAGGGACCCAGGGGGATTGTTTCAAGTGAAGAACAAATTGAGGGAAATCCTTTTGCAAGGTTTCTAATGTTAATCCAATTGCATTTGCTGTCATTAATTTTTTGTTGTTGCCTGGTACATGAGAAGAGGATCCTCCCTCGGAAAATAAAGCCAAAATATTACATGATTTGGACATTTGAGCTGCTAGAATCTTTTATGTGTTTGGAAAACACGAACTGAGTGACTTAAGCTTTTTCCATAAGGCAATCATATATTTGTGTGCTCAGCTTTCATCTCTTTAACTATTTGTTCATTTTTGAAATGGTTGCAATAAGAAATCATACAATGAATACACAATAAAATAGACATGCTAACCAGAATGTAATGATTAGAGAAGGGAATGCAAATAAGGATGTCTCCCTAAGTTGATGAAGTTGAACTTCTGGCTGGTTCCAGAGCTTTTCCAGGGTCCTGGGCAAAGTGGAGGTATGATCAGTCTTGCAATGCTCATTATTGGAAAGAGGGGTAAGGCCAGTCTCTTGAGGTAAATTAATATACGTTCTAGCTGTGAATTCAAAAAATAGTTTTCCATGAAAATTATATAATTTTATATTTTTCAAATTGATATATCTATATATCTATATATGCATAGTGTTAAATGTGCAGAATATTATGCCAGCTCCTTTCAAACCCAGCTCCACTATCAACTATTTTTTTTTTTTTTTTAGGATTTGATTTATTTATTTGTCAGAGAGAGAGCACAAGCAGGGTGAGCAATAGGCAGAAGGAGAAGCAGGCTCCTCACTGAGTAAGGAGCCCAATGCGGGACTCAATCCCAGGACCCTGGGACCACGACCTGAACCAAAGGTAGATGCTTAACCAACTGAGCCACCCAGGTGTTCCTCAACTAGGTTTTTGATAAGTAAACACCATTCAATTTTATTCTCAAAAACACAGCTTTTTCACCATTTTGGAAAGACATTATTTATACATGGTTAGCATGGTCTCTTATGCCATGAAAATTTTCAGTATACACTTCTTGTTATTATTACTATTTTTTATTATCATTACTTGGAAGTCCAGGGACACTGAATGATCAATTAGACAATTCCCCTCCAAAATAATTCCAGAAATGGGTTTCTGGTTGTATGGCAGGCAAGGCCATCAGAAGAATATCTTGGCTGAAATACAACCAGATTTGGGTTAATGAGAAATTAACAACACAAGTATAAATGAAAATAATTTTAATGTGTTTTTTAATGGATTGATAGAATATAAAGGAAATCTCTAAGAACTAAAAATAAGTAGACAAAAAATGACTGAGCTAAAACTAGAGCATGAGGGATGAGCAATAAACAAGTCTGTGTTAAAACAAACAAACAAACAAAAAAAAACCACTAAGCTTAGATCCTGGTACAATGGAGGACCTCAACCTGAGACCTAGACTTTAGAACAGGAACCTTACAAGGATCCAGAAATAGTGCCATATCTGTAGGCCCTTTGGCCCTCATAAAAAGCAAATGAAACTCCTCTCTGAAGATCATATGCCAAATGTAGGTCCTACACACACACACACACACACACACACAAACACATACACACAGTTATACATATGATACAAAGTAAGCATATTTGAAATATTTAAGGAAATAAAACAAAATTAGAAAAGAACAAAAGACAATTGTGTTCATACGAATTTGAAAAAAACATCTAGATAGTCCTTTTAGAAATCAAATTATTAAATTTCAAAATCCAATGAATGGATTAAACCTTAAATAAGGTTAAAATGAACTGAAAATTGAGGATCATGAAGAAATACCTAATTAGAAGAAATACCCAGACTGCTTGAAAGAGAAACAAGGAAAGTGGTTATAGAATACAAAAATATAGAATATAGAAAATAAAGTACGGTGTATATCCAGCCAAATTAAACAAAGCAAGGGATTTCACACTTAGACACATTGTTGTAAAACTGCAGAACTTCAATAAGAATCCAAAAGTAGGCAGAGATAAAAAAGATCAACAAGCTAACAAATTTTCAGTTGAAATAGCAGAAGCAAGAAGACAGGGTAACATTTTCCACATTTTGAGAGATTGTAACTTTCAACAAAGAATTGCATACCCTGTAAAACTAGCATTAGAGGTAAGATAATCTTTTCTGATAGCTCAAAACTGAGAAAATTATGACCAATAGACTGCTCTAAAGGAATTTTTAAAAAGACATTCCTCAGACAGATAAAAAATATTTTAGAAGGGAAAAAATATCTGAGGCACCTGTCTGGCTCAGTCAGAAGAGCATGTGACTCTTGATCTTGGGGTCCTGAGTTTGAGGCCCACATTGGGTGTAGAGATTACTTAAATAAACAAAAACTTTAGAAGGAAAAAAATTGAGATTCTTTTATTTCTTTTGGGGAAAAAGATTTAATAAATAATTGACTTTAAACCTTGTTATATATACAAGACAAAAATTTCAAGTGTGACCACTGAAAATAAAGAAACAATATGTATACATTCCAAACCAATAGAGAAAAAGCACAATTAAATTAACAACAAAATTCCACAATCAATTCCCCTACCTGCTCCATTTTACTCCAAAAATAAAATTCTAGAAGAGTGAATAGAGTCAAAGAAATAGCATTATTATTAAAGGTGTTAAATAAGAGACACAGCATAAGATGCTAGGAAGAAGCTCAATGATAAGAATAAGCACAATAAATATAAATGGACTAAATGTCACTAGTCAAAAGTTATTAAATGTATGACCAGGTTAAAAAAAATCAGGTATATGGTGTTTACAAAATTATATGGAGCTCATGACAGCATGCAAAGATAGCAAACAAAAGATAGGAAAACATACAGCAAATTCTAACCATATTGAAAGTAGACAAGTAGAATTTAAGACGAAAAGATTATTATGTATAGAGATTGTCCATATAATGACAATAATTGTCAATTCATCTAGAAGCTACAACTATTCTCAATGTGATGTCAACATTTAGCACATTTTCAAAATATTATAGCAAAAATGATAGAAATACAAGGAAGAAATGACAAGTTCATCTTTACAGTGAGATATTTCAAAATTATTTTGGCAAATTCAGTTACATACATAATCACTTGGCAAATATTTATCAAACACCCACATCCTAAATGCTTATGATCATTTTTGTTATCATTAAACTGAAGATGATGACATGAAATTAAAACCTTGTCAAAGGTAGGAAGCTCTGGGAAAGACTAGGACATGTGAGTCAGCATGCAGCCTTCCAAGGCCAGCCAGGCTATAAGGAGTGTGTCCAAGGTAGCGGAGTTATGGATGAAGAGCTTTCATAAATCTTGGACAGGGGTTTGACAGGAATGGAGAACCAAGACAGTCTGATGGTGCCTTCACTGAATTCCCAGAAAGTGTCCAGATTCTGAACTAAAGAATGAGCATTCGGTTTTGAAAACCCATTGAGCAGCAGAGAGGTTGCTTTTTGTTGAGAAACATGAGGGTCCTAAGAGGAACACTGTTGTGGATGGAGGATCCTTATAGCCTTCATAGAGGGGGTATGGTCTCAGCATTCTAGTGCCCCATCTTTAAATTTATAGACCATGACTAGTCAGCAACAAAGCCATAATTTTCAGGGGCACCTGGGAGGCTCAGTCGGTTAAGCATCTGCCTTTGGCTCAGGTCATGATCCCAGGGTCCTGGGATTAAGCCCCACATCAGGCTCTCTGCTTAGTGGGGAGCCTGCTTCTCCCTCTGCCTCTGCCTGCCGCTCCCCCTGCTTGTGTTCTCTCTCTCTCTGTCAAATAAATAAATAAAGTCTTTTAAAAAACATAATTTTCAGACTAGGAATAAAGTGTTCTGCATGGATGGCATGGCTTCTAAAAGAGAATTTGATTTTGAGACTGATGGTTTGAGTTCAAGTCCTGACTCTATTCTTTGGAAACGTTGCAAAATGTCTTGCCTTAAGCAAGTAGATAAACCATTGGTTATGATCTTTCTCTATGTTTCCAGGTTGCTTACCTATGTCCCAAACATCAAATGGGATAATGGATGCACAATCACATAAAAAATTCCAAAAGCAGGATACAAGTGGGAAAATTTGTCATCCTCAAGAGTACGGAAGATATGTACACAGATGATCCTGACTCATTTGTGAAATATATTTTAAGGAAAGAGTGGATAATAAGATTGACAGATAAAAATCTCCATAGAGGAAAGACTGCTTTGAATATCATCAGCATAGTTCAGGTTTGATTTGTGAAGAACTATGAAGCCTTTCTGGAGGTATTTGGGCAGAGAGTGGGATGCTGAAATCTCCATGGCACCAATAATTAATTAAAGTAAATATTTAATAATTTGTCAACTCAGAATAGACTACCCTTCTCAGATATGATCCCTCAAACTATGGCATTCTATTGAAGTCTCCCCAATAATGTATTGTAATACAAAGTGGTCATGTGATAGATGCCAAGCCAATCAGAATTCTTACCTGGAATTTTATTCTAACCTGATAAAAGAACCAACATCCCTCTCTTGCCTTTGTGCTGTGTCTTTTATGATACTCTGACCCTAAGTCCTAACTCAAACTCTCCGCCATGCATTTCCCCAGCTGTTTCTCCCACCTCATTCCCTTCATTCTTCACAACACATGTGTGATGTAGACACTATTGTTGTAACTTAAAGGTGAGGAATTGGTGAATGGACCAAGGTGATCCAGCTAATAAGAAGCGATGTTCTTTTTCCAACCCAATCCATCATGTGCTGCTTGCATCTGTATTTGCCCTTGTCTTATGCCCAAAGTAGATTGTAGCTGTGGTCAGCACCAGTTTTGGAAAGGATTCTAACTCTAGTGATTTCCCATTCATGTTGGAAACTGAGAGAATGTGGGTCACATCACCTTAAACACCATTAATGGGGGGAAAAACACACAAAGCTTGGAAAGTTCTGAGCCATTCTTCCATTCTGACAATGACAGGTGCTTTGAAATCCTATGTTTTACTTTGGCAGTTAGGTATTGAGGAAAAAGGCTTTCCATGTTCCATTGGAATTCATGCTGATCAAAAAAAATGGGTTTAATTTGCAAGACAAGGCACTGTAAAGCAGATAGGCAAAAACAAACAAAGGACTAATAGCGAAATAGAATAATGCAAGTACCTTTTAAAGCCCGTTTCTCAATGTGGCTTTCAGACCAGTCATGTTCCTCCTGCCACTGATATAAAATACATCTCTGCCCCCGATCTGTCATTCTGCACTTTGGCACTTGAAGACCCAAATGCAATTGGATGTGGACCTTTCTCTATAGCTGTATTTTAAGGGCCAGAATTTTCAGTTTGATTAACACATTGATAAGACATATATTTTACTTAAAACAAGGATGCCTGTGGGATTTTGGGGGAAAAATTCCAAAAATGAGGCCACACTGGAAGTATTAAATACAGATACAATAGTAAAACATTCAGCTAAAATAGCAATAAAATGGACCTCCAATGGGCCTCTTGAGGAATTAAAAAGAGCAGCTTCATTCCGCGGGTGTGTTCAGACAGAAATAAATCAACTCCGCACTGCCGAGTAGAAATAGGACCCCGGTATATCTTTATCTAAGATACGTAGGATGCCAAGTCAGAGAGTGTGAAGGAGAAATACATATTGTTTTTGAAACTGAAACATGAATATCGTTGTAATTTTAATGTTTCTTGCTGGAAAAAGGTCATCTTCGGCGAGGTCGGGGTTTTCTTAAGGTCATTTCACATAGAGATATCTGCCTTCCTCTGACATTTCATCTAGCGGAGACCCAGCTCCTCTGACACAGGAAATGGGTTCTTAGCACACCCCATGGCTATTTCTATCAACATCGGTGATTCTTACACAGAGTGGAATAGGCACTGATTGGAGACAAAGATCCACAGTCTCTGTGAGGCTGGAGGTCGAGTTGAAAGAATGGAGTAAAAGTTGTTATTCTTATTTAAAGGGGTAGTAGTCATATTTCTAAGTAAAAGTACAGCTCCAAGTCCCTGGGGGGAAAATCGGATCAGCTATGCATATATTGCTGTCCTCCACCACAATGGCTGTACTTTGAAAGAAGATACATTTAATTCATTTCAGGATACTCACATTCCACTCCTTCTTTTAGGAAAGGCAGCCCAGACTTAGGAGTTCTTAACAATGGTTTTGTTTGTTTGTTTTGTTTTTAGGTAAATCAGCTGAGGCTATTTTCTAGTAAAAGAGATGATGAGCATATGACCGCAGTAGCCTCACACCCCAGAGCCTGGATGCTCTGCCGAGGACACGGACTGGGTAACATCCCGTCCTGCGCCGGGCGTCTGAGCACTTTGTAAAATAGTATGAACCTCAAGGAATCATTACCATTACCTTTCATAACGATGATTGTGATGTCGATTTTAAAAACTACATATGATATAGCTAGTTTTCCTGAATCGGTTGGCCCATATGGAGCTTAATCTAAAGAAAAAAAAAATGCAAGAGAAGAAAATTATTTTAAAAAGAGAATACAAAACACAACTGGGTTGCTAGGGACTTGATTTTATGTGTGTATGTATGTGCATATATATATATATATATATATATATATATATGCATGCATGCGTGTGTGTGTGTGTGTGTGTGTGTGTGTGTGTATCCAAAATAAAACTGAGTCCTTTTCCTACCTTCTTTCAATATTGTGCTTTTGGACTTGGTAAATGATCGAATCAGCGTAGAAAAAAATGTCCCTGTTTCCTTGGGTCTCTCAGTTCAGTCTACTTTGTTGTCTGAACATTTAACTACACAGATCACCCAGCCCCTCCTATTGGGACTTGGAAGTTGGGTTGCTCCTGTGTGAGGATCAGCAGTCTCAGAGAGGAAAATCATCTTAGCAAGAAGCGGGAAAGATTGTATGAACCTCATGGGTTTGGGAAGGTGGCACACCTCATGAGAAGCCCGCCCCCATCCGCCCTCACTGGCCCCCACCTTGGATGTGGGGTCTGTGTGTTCACAATGCCGACTGCTCTGCCCAGTGTTTCAGCAGGAAGCGAAGGTAGATGGCAGCCATCCAGGCCGTGGGGGACCCAGGTGTTCCCCTTCTGGAAAGTATCCAGGTGCCCCCAGGGCTCAAAGGAGCTGGATATCCAGGTGTAGCTGCAACTTCTGTTTCTTGTTGCTCCCAGCCTGTGCCCTCCTGCCTATACCTGAACGGTCCCAGGCAAACACTGCAATCATATATTCATGTTCTGCCATGAGCAGAGGCCAGAGGTTGCCAGGGGAGGCTGTAAAGTGTTTTGTTCATTCATTTAGGATGATTAAGAAAACAGGGCAAGAGAGTTCTTCTCATGTATCTCTCCCTCCTGGAGGACCTCCCAACACAGTTCTCCAAAGACAGGTCTTTCCTGCCTCATCTGCCAGAATGTTCTTCGTTTCATAGAAAGGGAGCAAAATGTGGTCACAGAGCTCTGTATGTATAGTTGGGGAGACCATGCTCCAGTTTTCTCTCCTCCCATTTCATTTCTTCACTCACTGTAAGGTCTTTGCTTTTCGGGAGTTCATTATGTAATGGGGGGAGCAGTCATCAATCAGCAACTCGAAGTTAGAATGACAATGGTATTGAGTGTGACAAAGAAGTGGATGAGGGGAAGCAGGTATGGAGAGGGGATCAGGTCAAGATTGCAGTCTTAGGAAGAAGCAGAGAAGGAGCTAGAATCTGCAGGATGGGGTAGCACTAATCAGGCTGTAGGGAAGCAAAGGGCAGAGGGTGGCATAAGCCCCGAGTGAGAGTCAGTGGTGCTTTTGAGAAATGGCAGAAAGAGTGCAGCACTTTTCAAACATGGTCCCGAATTATTTGACACTCCTTCATCAAGGGGTAGGGTCTATGTCCTGTGAAATGGGTAGATGTTTGTGACCGCCTGGGTGAACAGAATGTGCTAGAAGGGATGCCCTGTGACTTCTGAGACTAGGCTGTGCAAGGCCATGGCTTCCAGCAGGTTGTCTAGGAATGTTAGCTCTGGAGGACTCTGCTTTCTCCTTTTCAGATACCAGCCATGGATCCCAAGCAGTTGCCATGAGCAGGTGCTGGGGTTGACGGCCCCAACAGAGTTTGTTCTTAGCCACCATGGCCCAGGCTGTAGGCTGGCAAGGAAGGTGTCATCTTGAGAAGTGAAGCCTGCAGTCCCAGCTCTTCTTGGTCCTAGTCCCTAGTCTCAGACATCCCCACTGCACTCTTTCTGAATTCTCCACCCATAAAATTCCTGATCTCTGAAAATGGTGGCTGTTGACACTTCTAAGTGTGGACTTATTTGTTTCACAGCAATAGACAGCAAGAACAAGTAGTTTGTGCAGAGCACAGCTGGTGGGGCCAGGCAGACCATGAAATGAGGTGGGGAGACACCTACTCCAAACCATGCTTGACCCTGGAAGCATATTAAAGACTGTGATCACTATCCCTAGAGAATGGGGGATTTATTGGGAGGTTTTAATCTGGGAGAAACAAAACCAGGTTTGTGTATTGAAAGTCACAAGGGCTTCAGTGCTGGTTTGAAAGGGGCCCAGCCTGGGTTTGGAATCAGAGGTCACTGTAGTGTCTGGGTAAGAGATGATGGCCTCTTGAACTAATATGGTGGTGATGGGCATTGATAGAAGTGAACAGAGCAGACAGATCTTCAGAGGATAAAACTATATTGTGTTGGCCATGGCTTGATTATGAGGATGAGGCTCTGGTAGGACTCCCATTGACTCTAAAGGGGCCATGTTGTGCTATTGACAGTGATGCCATTTATTAAGACAGGGAAGATCAAGAAATGGGTAGAAGACATGAGCAGACACTTCTCCAAAGAAGACATATAAATGGCCCACAGACACATGAAAAAATGCTCCACATCACTTGTCATCAGGGAAATACAAATCAAAACCACAATGAGATACCACCTTATGCCAGTTAGAATGGTTAAAATAAACAGAACAGGGAAAAACAAATGTTCGTGAGGATGTGGAGAAAGAGGAACCCTCTTACACTGTTGGTGGGAATGCAAGCTTGTACTGACACTCTGGAAAACAGTATGGAGGTTCCTCATGAAGTTAAAAATAGAGCTACCCTACAACCCAGCAATTGCATTACTAGGTATTTACCCCAAAGGTACAGATGTAGTGAAAAGAAGGGGCACCTGTACCCCAATGTTCATAGCAACAATGTCCACAATAGCCAAACTGTGGAAGGAGCTGAGATGCCCTTCAACAGATGAATGGATAAAGAAGATGTTGTTCATATATACAATGGAATATTACTCAGCCATCAGAAAGAATGAATACCTACCATTTACACTGACATGGATGAAACTGGAGGGTATAATGCTAAGTGAAATAAGTCAAGCAGAGAAAGACAATTATCATATGGTTTCACTCATATGTGGAATATAAGAAATAGCACAGAAGATCATAGGGGAAGGGAGGGAAAACTGAATGGGAAGAAATCAGAGAAAGAGCCAAACCATGAGAGACTCTGGACTCTGGGAACCAAACTGAGGGTTGCAGAAGGGAGGGAGTAGAGGGATGGGATAACTGGGTGATGGGCATTAAGGAGGGCATGTGATGTGATGAGCACGCAACTGTTGAATCATTGAACACTACACTGAAAACAAATGGCATACTATATGTTGGCTAATTGAATTTAAATTAAAAAAAAGCCAGGGGAGATCAAGAATTTGGTCTTGGGCATTTTGAATTTAATATAATTTACAGAATTCAAAGTGATGAGTAGGTGCAACTCAGAGCAAAAAGCTTTGTTCTATCCATCAGTTTGGGAGTCCTTAGCCTAGAAATGACTACTAAAGCCACAGATTTTGTTGATCTGGTCTTGGGAAGACGTACAGAATAAAAATATGGGGTCTAGGATGAAGGAACTCCAACATTCAAAGGTAGCAGTGGCTGAGAAGAAGCAACCAGAGTTGGAGGAAAAAACTGGAAGTCCTTTGTCCTGTAAGTGTAGGGAAGACTTGGTAGAGGACAGAACACCTTATGACCTAAGAAAGAACCCATCTAGAGACCAGATGTGGGCAGAGGACAGACAGATGTAAGGGAAGAAGTGAGTGTCCAGAGATGCAGGAGGAAAGAGGCTCTTTTCATAAGGTGTCTATAAAAAGGAGGAGTTAGATACGGTGTTAATTAGAGGAAGATTGAGAACAATAAAGTGTTTTTTTCTCTAAAAATGGGAAGATCATGATTAAATTAACAAGTATCAATGTAAAGGATCTAGCAAAATTTACTAGCAAGAGACAAGGAATGATTGAGATTTTAAGATTCCTGGAACAGGGAAGTCTGTCTTAGAATGAGGGGATGGAAATGACCTCAAATGAAAGGGGGTGTTTTCTCGATGTTACCAGAAGAGAAGGACAGGATGCAGGTATGTTGAAGGTTCGGTATTTAGAGACAGTTGAGGGAGTTCTTATCCCACTCTTTCCATTTTATCTGAGAACTTGGAATTTTTGTCCTTTTCTATGTGTTGTGGGGGTGTTTACAGAGATGTGAGAGAAGTAGTAAGGGTTTGAAATATTTGTTGTGAAAACAGGATCTTGATGGGCCAAGAAAACACAGGAGAACTTCCTGGCAGTGGTGATCCTGCTTTTGAAGGTGAACATCAATGCATTCTACCTTGCTGGGTGATCTCTGGCAGCATGCGCTTCTTGAGTGAAGACAAGTGAATCACTGAGTTCATCTGGGATTTGGGTTTTACTCAGATAGATGTGAAAAGCAGAGGTTAAGGGATTTCGGGATGTTGACAAAAATATTCCTGAAATAATTTGGGCTGAGCAAAGAAGAAAGTGAAGGCATGAGAAGGTTGATGCATTGGAAGAAATCTCCAGAGATTAATTGACTGGAGATTTCTAGCACTTTTTTGATCCTGGGGATGTTGCTCAAAGATACCAGCATTTACTAATGATCTAGAATCTATGCAGCCCTATACACTTTTCAGAGGTGTGAGACAGTACTACATAAGGGTTATGGTTTCAGGCTCGGGCATCACAGTGTTGAGGGCTGGATCTCAACTCCTCTACCTAATACACTTGTGATCTTAGGCTCATCACTCTGCCTCACAGGGAAGCTACCTGCCCACCTGCAAGATGGAGAATGCAGTCATTATAGAACCTATCTCACAAGCTTGCTATGCATCAGTCAATATGTATAAAACACTTCGACAAGGCAGGCTCGTGTGAACAATGTGTATTAGAGAGCATTGTCCCAAATGCTCAACAAATAGCTTGAAGCAACTATTAATACCTCCAATTCATACTGAAGGAAATGGATGCTCTGACAAGTTAAGTAGTTTGCCTAAGACATCAGATAACTAAGATCTAAGACCAGTGCAACCATAATAATACTTAAGGCCTATTTATTGTTCAGGTTGTTTAATATTTATTGCTTTATCTAGTGACTACAACAGTTGGAATATAGACAAAGACTTGGGGTGCCTGGGTGGCTCAGTCGGTTAAACATCTGCCTTCAGCTCAGGTCATGATCCCAGAGTCCTAGGATCGAGCCCCACATTGGGCTCCCTGCTCAGCGGGGAATCTGCTTCTCTTTCTCCCTGCTCATGTGTGCATGTTCTCTCTCTCTCTCTCTCTAACTCTCTCCCCCCCCTTTTTTTTTAAAGATTTTATTTATTTATTTGACAGAGAGAGAGAGAGAGTGAGAGCAGGAACACAAGCAGGGGGAGTGGGAAAGGGAGAAGCAGGCCTCCCGCCTAGCAGAGAGCCCAATGCGGGGCTCGATCCCAAGACCCTGAGATCATGACCTGAGCCAAAGGCAGACGCTCAACGACTGAGCCACGCAGGCATCCCTCTCTCCCCCTTTCAAATAAACATTTAAAATCTTTAAAAATAAATAAATAAATAAACAAACAAACAAACAAAGACCTGGTTTGACTTCTAAGTACCAACTTAGAAGCACCTGTCATTATTCCAAGAAGTATTCTGGAAAGTTCCTTAAACTGTTTCTTTACCTGGACTGGGTAAGTTATTACGCTTGCTATATTTACCTCATAGGTGTATTATAAATATGAAATGGAATATGAGAAAAGGATGTGTCATCTGTAGAGCAGTTTCTCTTCTCTGACTTTCTCCTCATCCTCCTTGTTTCTTCTAAATCTCCAAGGGTGTACTTGACCAGAGAGTGTTTATCAGCCCATGGATTCATCTGTTTTACTCAAGGAGTGAACAAAATTGTGGGATTCCAGCAAAATAGATTCCACCTGTTGACAATGTCCTTGGTCCCTTAAAACAAGTCCTCAAACACAGATAGTAGACCTTGTACCTCACTGTCATCAAGATAAAGCCAACTAAGGAGATGGAAACACAAAATAATAGGTGAATCTCTTTATCATGACCATCTGGATTGGAACCAGTCTTTTCCATAAAGCCCTAGCAGCATCCTTTCTCTTATGGACTCAGAAACCAGTGTCATTTGGTTTACAAATAAGGCAGAAAAAAGGAACAATGAAGGGTGAGCATAAAAAGCCTAAGCTTCCTTCAAAGATTTACCATTTCTTCCTTCTTCAATCCAATGCCATACTTGCTGTCAAATGGCAGAACTACTTATCTATCATATCACATCTCCTCCCCATGAGCCTTCCCACCATCCATCAGCAGATCTGAGGCCTCGCCAGTTGGGAGGGTGTGTCCCCAGTTTCTTGTCACCCCTTATGACCCCATGCCTGGCATGGAGCTAACTTGTCTGGTAAATGCATCGCTGGGTTCATGATTCAACCTGTTTCCAGAGAGTCCCAGGTGCTCACAGAAAGTTACCCAACCCTTTAACATGACATTTTCCATGGAAGGAAGGCAATAAATAATACCTGAAAAGGAAAAAGCAAGAAAGTGCAGCAAAGGCATGTCATTTAAAAATATAATGAAGAAGTAAATATGTAAATGAGATGTAAGTGGTGGGTTTGAGGAAGGGGATTTGGAAATTGACATGACTGGGGCTTAGAACTGTACACCCTTTGACTCATGAAACTATGTCCATAGATTGCTCTGATAAGCATTAAAAATAAAAAATAACATTTTCTGACTCTTTTGATTCTATCTGCAGGGGTGGGAAGAAAGACAGTCATGACTTTTGCTAACTGTTATTCTTTAAGAAAAGCTGAAAAGCAATTTTTTCATTCATACTTCAGTGTAGTCTGTGTTAATCAGTTATTGCTTATCTTTTTGTATTTCACCGGAAATACATTATAATTGAAAAGAGAATAAGTAGGAGAGAGATGATAATCTAACATATATAGTAAAAGAATACTTACAAAACTATTAGATAGCTAAGGTCCCAGATCAGTCTAACCATAATAACCATTAAGAGTTTGCATGTTATTTAAAGTTGTGTGATGTTTATTATTCTCAGTTTGCAGGAATCAGAAGTTTTTGTCTTCACTTGAGCTATAAGGATGGTGAGGCGGCACAAATCAGCATGTCTATATGAATTCATAGTCACAAAGAGGTGGAGTCCAATCCAGAAAATGGTCCTTTCTCTTTTCCTCACTCCTTTTATTATGCTCTGTCCAGGTGCTAAGTCAGGTTATGCCGCAGTAACAAACAGTCCCTGTCATTCAATGAATTAAGGCAGCAAAGACGCCACCCTGTATGCCTGAGACTCCTTCATGTTGGAGTGGTTCTCCCTACTAATCTAGACAGGCTGAGTGGTCACCACATGGAGTGTTCCAGGCCCCACCACAGAAGGAAAAGAATGCTGTGAAGCATCTCTCCGGACAATCATATGTGCCAGCCTGGAAGTAGTACCTGAAACCTGTGCCCAAACTCACTGGTCAAGAGAAATTATGGGATTCCCATTATATTGTGTGTCCATTAGAATATTTTAAAATTACAGTTATTTTTAAAAACCATCAGGGAAGGAATGGGCTATTTGGAGAAAAGATCTGATGATGATCCTGCCTCCATGCTCACAGGTGACCCAAATGACTTCTCCTTAATAGTGAGGCTATTTTCATCATGGATAGCTGTGACAAACTTTTATTCTAATCTTCACATAGCCTGTGCTTGCTCCATCCTAAAATAGTGACAAACACCAGGGCAGCAGTGGGATAGGGAGCTGGGGAGGGTGAGGAGAAATAAGGCAGGTACAGGGTATCTGACAACACTATTAGCCCAGGTATGTTTTAATCACTTAGCTTGCTGCACCAAGGTGTGAAAAAAAATTTTCTTCCAATGATCAGACCCAACTCTACAACCTCCAGAGCAACGATTCTTACGGTAAATAATGACAATAATGATGATAACTTAAAGTGGGGTTTTATTTGTTTTCCTTCAAACAGAATAGCTGAGGAGATGGAGAAACTTCTTTCATGTGAACAAAAAATGAGGGAAGATGAGGTGTGGATGATCAGGGCAGGAAGGCAGGAGGATGAAGACAGACACTCAAGACACAGTCATCTCTCCTTTGATGGAAGATGAGGCTCCCAGGGAAGATGGGGGTGGTTACATTGCTTCCTCATGGTGGGAATGAATGAGAAAGATAAAAATGTAGGTCCATTACTAGAGGCCGCAACTGGAATGTTGTAATGAAGAAAAGGTGATTGTTTGAGAAGAATAATGCTCTCCTTCTGTATTTATTTATTCTCTACTAAAATAGTGTGGGTTTTGATCGTCTAGGAAAGCACAGAGTAGGCAGAACCATATGTAAAATCAGCCTGCTCTTGGGAACTTGATGAATGGATCTATAAGTCTTAGGAAACAAAACCATAAAATCTTGCCATTTTGAGAAGAGAGGTTTCATCATGGTGGCTCTGCTCTCCCTCCTTCACATCTCTGATTAGTGAGTACTTTTGAAACATAAAGGAGGCTGTGTGGGAAAGACACCTCATACACGTTCTCGCCCCCCAAAATCAAAACACAAGACCCCTTCTTTGGTCTCCTAAAGTAACTAGGTATGGATTCCACATTCAAGGAAATATTCTACCCTACGCTAGATTTGTTTAAGACAAGCCCTTATCAGTAAATTGAAACTCAAATGTGATGGAGAATATGCTGCCTAAGTTCCTAGAGGAATATATTCTCTCTTCTGCATACCCATACTAGTTTCCCGGAGCTGCCCTAACAAATGACCGCAAATTGGGTGGCTTAAAGCAAGGAAAATTCATTCTCTAATGGTTTTGGAAACTGTAAGTCCAAAATTGAGGTTTAAGCAGGGCCACACTCACTCTGAAGTCTCTCAGGCTGAATGCTTCCTTGTCTCCTCCACATTCTGGTGTCTCAGGCAGTCCTTGGCTTGGGGCAACATCACTCCAATCTTTGCTCTCTGTGTCTGTCTCCAATCTCCCTCTGCCTTTCTGTCTTTCTCTTATAAGGACACCTGATGTTTGATTTAGGACCCACCCTAAATCCAGGAAGATCCCATGTGTGGAATTTAAGAAACACAACAGACAAGGAAAAAAAGAGAGAAAAACACAAGACCAGTCTCTTAACTATAGAGGACAAACTGATGGTTGCCAGAGGTGAGGTGGGAGGAGGATGCGTGAAATAGGTGAAGGGGATTAAGGAATGCACTTGTTGTGGTGAGCACTTAGTAATGCATATAATTGTTGAATCATTATATTGTATACCTGAATCTTAAAAAAAAAAAAAAAAGAATATTAATTACATTTCCAAGGAACCTACTTCAGAATAAGGTCACATTCACAAGTTCCAGGTGAATATATCTTTGGGGGGCACTATTCAATCCACTGTAGTACCCACTACAGTACACAATTAGACATCATGAGGCAGCATAAATGGCTCATCCAGGAGGCAGATAAGACATACAGCAAAGGGAGACTCCTGTGAGGTCTCTCCCATGTACCCACTTAGGGTGACTCATATCTGTGAAATCTTCTCAATCCATTTCTGGAACTTGGGAGAAAATCATTCCTCATCAGTCAGACCCTCAACTCCCTTTTATTCTATTTATTCATTAAAAAGGCCTTTCCTGAGCACCTACAAGGTGGCAGGCCCTGTGCTTGGCTCTGGATTGACTAGGAGATGTATGGTGGCTCTCCTAGAGCCACGAATGCGATTGAGTGTGGGCCACTTTCTCCCTGACTATAAGCCTTCCTTTGGAGAGATTCCTCTTGCAGCTTTCTAGGGAAGAGTGAGTCTAAGCAGTACATGACTTTATCTCTCTGGTCTCACCTGCTTGGGTCAGGAATGGACACCTGGCCCAAGAAGATGATGCTCTCTTCTAGAGACACAGAGGCTGAGCCACAATGACTTGGGGAAGGAAGCCACTGTTTATAATTGTTATATAATTGTTATATAATTATATAATTGTTATAATAATTGTCTTATTAGTCACGTGCCCAGAGAAAACTTGCAGACAGAACAAAGTAGCTGCACAAAGGGATGAGATGCTGTGTACCTCCCAGGACAGATGTATCTTTTAATTCCTAGGACACTACGCCATATTTCTGGTAGCAAGATTCCCTGAGATTCCTCATATTTCTGTCCTCTGCAGCCAGCTGATTTCTGGCTATGGCAGCAGCGAGGGGAGAGGAGACAGACCCCGACACAACCATACCTCATGATGCTGAACATGGTTCAATAAAGGTATGAACAAGGTGCTACAGGGGTCAGGAGGAGTGTGGCTAACTGGCTCTGTAAGCAAAGAAAGTGTCACCAAATAGGCGAAATCCATTTGGAAAGATAAGTAAGTTTTTCTGGTTGAATTTTATTAATTAATCTGTGAATGGAGTAGTCCTCAGCCCTGGATGCACATTAGAATCACTTGGGCAATGACTGGACCTACTTCAGCCCATCCATTGTAGCTTCTGCATGGGTCTGTTTTAAAAAAACATCCCCCCCAAAGGTGATTCTGATGCACCAAGAAGACCATAATCACTGACTTAATGAGTTACATTATAAAACAGCATCTTTCTAGAGTAGTACGTCCTCAATTCTCTTTGGACTAAGCCACAGTGTTATCACCCTAAAGCCAGCCCTTGTGCCACCCAAGCATTCACAGGCGCCCAAGTGCCCCACTTTGCATGAGACATGCAGCAGGTGCTAAGGAAATGTATTTAGCTTCTATGAATCAGAGTGACATAGGCTCCTGATATCCTTGGTACCACATCATTCCTTTTTGTTAACATCTTCACTGATGACATCACAGACTTCCAAAAATATCATCCTTTAATTTATGTTTGTATCCTCATTTCTTCTGCTACCACCCTGATGTAAGCCTCTCACATGACATTTTTCTTATAGGTCTTCCCACATCCAGTGAGTCATTTCACCATCCTCATCACTCATCATACATCCACACCCCACACCTATACCCACAGACACACATACAGTCCATGCCTTGTCCCCCATCTACCCATCCATCCATCTATCCAGTCCATGCATCCATCCATCCATGTAAGTATCCATCCATACATACATACATACACCCCCCTATTAGTCCATCCATCCATCCATACCTACATATATGCACTCATATATTAGTCCACCCATCCATACATACATACACCCATCTATCAGTCCATCCATCCATACATACATACACCCATCTTTTAGTCCATCCATCCATCCATCCATCCATCCATCCATCCATCCAGATGCTTAACCCCCTGAGCCACCCAGGTGCCCCTTAAATTTTCATGTTTAAGTCTGTGGTCATAGCTGTAGAAATTACTGGAGATAGGAAAGGCATGTGTGCATATGTGCATATATGTGTATATAAAAAATAGATGATCGGGGTGCTGGGTGGCTCAGTCGGTTAAGGGTCTGACTCTTGGTTTTGACTCAGATCATGATTTCATGGGTTGAGGGATAGAGCCTTGTGTTGGGCTCTGGCTCAGCAGGGAGTCTGCTTGAGATTCTCTCTTCCTCTCCCTCTACCCCTCCCCCACTCACGCTCTCTCTCTCTCTCTCTCTCTCTCTCTCTTTAAAATGAATAAGTAAGTCTTTAAAAAACAAGGTAGATGATAGATAGATTTTCGATAGATAGATAAAATCTTGGAGTGGATAACGTCTTCCAAAGAAAATATGAGAACTAGAAGCCAGGAAAAAAAAAAAGATCGGTATATATGAATATATAAAAATATAAATCTTTTATTTGTCAAAAGATGCTATATAGAAAGTTAAGAGAGAACAAATTGAAAGAATGTATTTGATACTTATACACATAAAACATCAATTATTTTATTATTTTTATTAGTTTCAAAGGTAGAATTTAGTGATTCATCAGTTGCATATAATACCCAATGCTCATTACATCACGTGCCCTCCTTAATGCCCATCACCTAGTTACCCCATCCCCCACCCACCTCCCTTCTAGCAACGCTTAGTTTGTTTCCTAGAATTCAGTGTCTCTTATGGTTTGCCCCCTCTCAATTTTCATCTTATTTTATTTTATAGCAACAATGTCCACAATAGCCAAACTAAAGACAGGGCCCAGATATCCATCAACAGATGAATGGATAAAGATGTGGTGTATATATATACAATGGAATATTACTCAGCCATCAAAAAATGGAAGCTTACCATTTGCAATGAAGTGGATGGAACTAGAGGGTATTATGCTAAGTGAAATAAGTCAATCAGAGAAAGACAATTATCATATGATTTCACTCTGTTGGAGGAATTACGTGTAATTTAAAAAACATTCCATTATGTGGAATTTAAGAAACAAAACAGAGGATCATAGGAGAAGGGAGAAAAAAATAAAATAAGATGAAATCAGAGAGGGAGAACAGGAGCTAAGGCCATGAGGTGCTGTGAAGAAAATCCAGATGACTGGGTCATCACACAGGGCGGGGGTGTGTCAACAAAGATGCTCAGAGTTTATCTGGTAAGTGGCAGGGTAGTGACGGTGCTATTATAATGATAAGTAATAGAGGATATGGGAACGCAGTTGAATTCAGAGCCAATGTTTTCAGCATTATTTTAGGTAGGGGTATGCCACTGAGGTCAAGGTGCTAGTAGATGTGTGAGCAGGTGGACTAGTTTTGTTTGGATCCTAACTTAGGTGCAAAGCAGCGGACTTAAATTGTCATGTGTCAGAGCTGAAATGGAAGAACAAAAATTGGCTTAGCCTCAGACCTATGGACCGTGAACTTCTTTCTACAGCTGCTCAAAGATACCAGGGCAACTGACAGACAGATTGCCAGTGTTCCCAAAAGCTGAAAGGAAACCTCATATTTGTCTCGGATGAGGCTGCCCTCCCTAGCTAGAGTCCTTTGCTTAGCTTTTGCCTGGAATTATCCTACTTGTATTGCTTACCTCATGCAGCTTAAAAGCTCTTATTGATTAATAAAATGAGGACCAACAAACAGCCAAAACATTCGTGGAAAACAACAGTCTACAAAGAACATATTTCATCCTGGACATCTGCAGGGTTGCATAATATCAGGGACCTCAGTGCTAGACTTAAGCTTTTCTCCATCCCAGGCTGGCTGAGCAAACTCTTGGTGCCTCAGTTTCCTCCTTTGTAAAATGGGTTCTTTTAAGTTCATTTTTGCTTCCACATTATAATGTATGATCAGCCTCAATCTTACCTTCACCCGACACCCACCCCCTTTCGGCAGATCATTCTTTCCCCTTGGAAGGATAGTTGATTGATGGTAGGAAAGAGGATACTGGGGGGGAATAAATTGAAATTGTGCAAGGTGGGGTGGGATTGCCTCATTAACAGAATAATTGAGCTGTTGGTTAATTTTACTTGTTCTCCACAGAAAAGGGCAAAAATCTTCTAAGCAATATAATCCCTCTTCTTCCAAATGATTAAAAGAACAACAAAAAGGTTTGTATCTTGGATATATCCAGCAATTATGTGTCTGACACTTTTTTTTTCCTTTTTAAATATCATATGAGGCAGATGTATTTTTAAAATCCTGGCAATTTACACGACACTATGGAAGTGTCAGTTCATCCTAATCAGAAATTTTCTGCACTTCCCCCAACCTTATTAGCAGTAATTCCTGCTAATTGATAATTATTACCTTTTCCTTAGTCAAATCTAGTTGTTGGTGTGACAACATTCTTGTTTTGCTAAGATCAATATATCCAACTCTCACTGTAAATAATGCATAAAATTAATAATAAAACTGTGCTTGCTGAATAGAATGCAAACTTCATCTATTTTCATATCAGCTCCTTAATTTACAATTGTTTTATTATTATTATTATTATTTTGCCACAGACTGGTAATAATAAGTAGTTCTTGAGACCAAATAATGAAATTCTTCACATGTAAATGGCATTAGGACTGACGAAAGCCCATTGACACAACTTGGCTATCCCTGGGCTCTCAAAGTCCCAGTGGGGAGTAAATCTTATCCCTTCTTCAAGTCAACTGCAATGAATCTTAATTGATTTGTGTAAGAGAATTGTTCTTTACCTACTTGAACTGGACCGGACTCGGCCCTGGATGATCACCTGTGGGCTTGTGCAGACTCATTTCCTGGAAGTGGATGATGCGTTTATGGCAGCAAAGGGCAAGGCCAGCAGGCATCTGGGTCCGAGCCCAAAATGACTCCTAATAAAGAAGCTCTGGCAAATGGCCTTGGAAAAGCTTCAGAGAAGGTAACATAACCTTCACATTATTCTGGCATGCGTCCCCCACCCCTAACCTACCTCCTCCTCCTCCTCCACATTCTTAATTAAATCAGAAACACTTGGCTATCTGAAAGACAAAGTCTGTGACTTTGAAAAAAATGTGATCCAGGAATCTAAAAATACGGAGGGAGATTGTCGATGGAAGAGAAGCTCTCACGGGCTTAGGGCTTTCTCCTAATCTTGCAGTCGAGAAACACTTCCTGTGGAGGTGGAAAGGGAGCTCCAGCTTGGCATCCTCTTCCTGTTAGAAGTGACACTCGCTGGTGCCACCACGGAGCAGGCAGGGGGTGAATCTTTGTGCATTAGCCTCACTGGAGACTGAGCAAACCTGTTCTTGTGGGCCTCAGTCTTCTCATCTGTAAAAGGGAGAAATTCACAGCATAGGAATTCACTCACCTGTTTCTACTCTTTCATTCCACATGAAGTTGATACCCTTTGACTCCAATTCGGTTTTTGGTAGCAAAAAAAAAGTATAGTCGAAAGCCTAATTTTGTACAATGTAAGAGATAATGGAAGTGATAAAAAAGAATCCGTGGAGCACGATGTCAAAGTCCCATGTGACATCTGTCGACCAAGGCTGGCTTTCTCATTTTTTAAGTGGAAATCAAATATCAAGACAAAGAAAAGGCCGTCCTCTGAAAAAGAAGGACACACAGACCAGAGGAACCTGAAGAGTGGCGGGTTCTCCTCCCAGGACAGGAAAAGGAAGATATAAAAGGAAAGCCACAGGTGACATGGGCACTGGGTGGAGAGGGGTCGCCAGGAAGGAACTGGAAACATGAGGACAGAGACCAGACTTACAGCGAAGTCACAAAAGGGTTGTGGAAACAGAAAGGCAGAGCTGACAGTAGGGAAAAGTGAGTCAGTGCTGAGGGACAGAAACTCTGGGTGCCCGCTCAGAATACAAGAGTAAAGGAAATGACATGAGAAATCATAGTCTCAAGGTAAAGATGCATTATCATCTATTATCCACTCGGTGAATATTAATTATTCAATGATTATATCCTGAGGATTGTTCTAGTGTCATATGAAAAATGCAGACAAAAGTCCATGCCTTCTTAGACCTTATGGTCTGAGCGACAGGTCTTATTGAGTGCAAGCTTTATCAAGTAAAAGTAATCAAAGAACACCGATATTTTTAGTTCAAGTTTCTGCTCTTTATATGAAAACATCAGTGTCCATCCTGTGAGACCATGTTCATATACACACAAGAAGCCCCATGCCCAGCAAAGCACACTGACTCGCCGTAAGTGACCCAGACCGAAAAGTGACCCAGACCCTGACTGGTCACCCTTCAGCTCCTTCACTGTTTATGAGTTTACTGTCTTGTCTTCAACGGGACTTTAAGTTCCACGGGGCCAGAACTTTGTCCTGAGACATCACCACTATGCAGGAAATATCCCTGAAAAGCGCAGCAGGGCCAATAACTATTTGTGGCTGTTAGTGTATAAAATCTGAGGCAGTCCCACCACACAGTTCACAACTGAAGAAAAAGTCCCTAAGTGTATAGAAGACCAGAATGTTAAACGTCAGGTTAAAGGTCAGTCCCTGATTAGGGAAACCCAATAAGGATAAATTCAAGCCTGCAGATGTCCAGACAGAACCGTCAAAAGGATGAAAACGAAGTCGGTATATATCTGGTTAATAAAAAGTTGCCTACAAATACATAGAAATCTGCTACCTCAGACTTTTTCTCACCAATGCCAAGTACACATGCAGTGTTATCTCTAGGCTTTGGGAGGAAAATCATTGTGGTATGTAACTGTGTAATTGTTATCATTTGATTCCATGTAGGAAGGAAAGAGAAAGGCATCATCGTCTATTTAAACACTAAAAAAAAAAAAAAAGAGTGATGCTCGTTACCTTTCTTGGAAAAAAAAAATGATGAAGAGGAACTTCCAGTTTGAGGTACTCAACAACAAAAACATAGTGGTTGTTAAAAAAAAATAAAATTAAGATAACTTTGTCAACAGCCACTGATCAGATTCTGTTTTAAAGGAAAAATACTTAAGGGACTTTCGTTACTCAGTTTAAACCCCCAATCTAGTGCTCTAGTTGGCTCATATGTTGCTGGTTAGACATTGTACCCTGAGGGTGAAGTTTGCCCTAAATCAAAAAATATACTTCCTGGAGCTCATCTCTCATCCCCCATCCCCCCCAGCCCAAGTTTGATAAGCTCTTGTATTAGTCAGCTTTGCTGCAATAACAAACAACCCCCAGACCTCTGTAGGATCCAAGAGCAACAAAATCTTATTTTTGTCACATTAAACTTTATCTGTATAAGGTGCGGCAGGTCAGCTCCCGCCTGCTCTGCCCATCTTCCTGGGGGCTCGAGACTGAAGCACCATTCCCCTTGAGACACATTGTTCTGGCAGACAGAAACAGTCAGGAGAGTGAGGAAAGCCCATAATGGTTGTCACAGCTTCTTCCTGGTTGCAGTGCATGTCACATCTGCTCTTATGCCCTGGCCCAAGTGAATGCCAAGGCCGAGCGCGGTGCGGATGGAGCAGAAGAATGTATGTCTTGTGCAGGAAGGGCCTGCATATGATACGGCGATGGCCAGGGATGCATGATTCCTTTAGAGGGAGAGGAGGTGAGTGTCTGAGAGCATTGATTCCCTTTACCATGTAAGTTAAAGGAAAACTGGTGGTGGAATGATATGGATTGGCAAATACTGGACTGCTCAGGATCCTCTCAGAAGTTTCACAGTCTGGCTCCAAACCACCCCAACACAACTCATTCCAGGCCAGACTTGCTATGTCACCAACATACCCTGTTCTAGATTCTCTCTCTCTTTCTCTCCAAAAACCAAGGCACAATGAGCAAAATAATGGTCACATTTCATTGCCAGAGAATTTGCTGAGTAACTTTCTGCTTCTTTAAATTTTACACGGAATCCCTGAATGACTTGAGTTAATTTGAATGACTAATCAACTATCTAGTGACAGATATTACTGCTTTAATAAAATCTAATTCGTTATCCATCTTAAGAAGTATCATTGTTTTATGTACCACTAAGAAAAAAAAGATGCCAATTAAACTATGATATGCCATTAATTATAAGATGCACCCCATTCAGAGATGTTAAAATGTGAAAAATATGTGTCTTAGAATCAGTGAAATATGGTATCTATTATTATATTATTTCATATCCAATCATGTTTCAGATAAGACCTATGAATTTTCTTGTACTAATCATAATTTAAAATCAGCTTATATACAGTATGACACTAACAATGTAAAAATTGAAAGATAATTCAGCATTAAAATACTCTAGAATAGTCACAGTGATTGTTGTATATGGAAATGGACTAACTGAATTTCTGTTTCTTTGTTATACTTTTCTTTAATTTTCTGATTTTAATAAACCAGTGTTAATTTCATGATCATAAGTATTGTTTGTATTTTAAAATACAATGTTGTATGATGTTATATGTGTCATATGATAATTTAAAAAAATAAACTGAAAAAAGTGATAGGAAAGACATCAAATAATAATGGTGTTTCTTTCAGGGCATGGATTATGGTTGTTATTTTCATTCTTCCTCTCTACTTGTTCTCTCTTTTGTGAAAGTTTTAGAAATAAGAAACATTTTTTTTCCCCAAAAAAGCAGGTTATGTCCTTCGACAGAGACTTGCCTACACTTGTTGTAAGTCAAAAATTCAATGAATAGTTGCCTACCAAAGACCCATTCTCTCCTTCTTTCTCAAGACAATCCCATATTTATTCTAGGTGCCAAAGAGCTGAGCTGAAGATGATTTTCCTGTCAATCTCAGTCTCCCTCTCCCAAGTGTGACCATGTGAACAAGTTCCCACAATTGAGATGTAAGTGAAAATGTTCAATGAGACTGCCAGCAAAGTTTCTTAAAAGCAACACAGATATTTTTGTTGTTGTTGTTTTTTGGTCTTACTTTTCTCCTCCTTGGAATACTGCCATAATGGTTGGTGCTTCAACAGCCATCTTGGGCCTTGGGGTTGCTTGATGATGGGAGCCAATGCAAAGGATGCTGAAACAATAATAGAATAAACTGGGTATTGATGATGTTGGAGCTACCAGACCATTCCTAGACTGTTTATCTTTGGGCCTCTTATACATGGAAAAGAAATAAACTTCCAAATTATTTAAGTCTCTGTTATTCACAGCTGGTGGAAATTCCTAATTCATGCAGAGAAAGTAAATGAAGGCATAGCTCTGAGGCCCTTCTCTGCCTTTGCATTCTGTATGTGATCATGAAAGTGGACAAGACAGAAGGCACAATGTATTCCCTGATGATCTGAAATAAACAGTTCTGAGTTGTCAGAGGTTAGCTTCATCTTAGCCATGTTCCACATCAGTGTCTAGGACAGGGAAATTCTTAGATCTCCCTGCAATCAAAGGGACCTAGCTATATGGATGGCATGATTTCCATTACAAATAAGCCTTTTTTCCCCCCTTTTATCAATTTCTAGTATTCCCCACACAAGCCAGGGTCTCTGACCTCTTGTTTATTTCTTCCCAAGTTGCCCTTTCCCTGGGGCACTTGGCTAATTTTGTGCTCCAGTGACCAAGATGGGCATTTGTCACTTTCTTCAGAAAGGAATGAGAGCAGGTGAATTTGACATTTCTAGCCACACTTAACTGAATTTTGGCTGAGCAACAGCCCACTGAGTGCTTTGCATGAGTATGGATGCTTTCTAGACCTTGGAGATTTTCCACAAAATGCATGTGTGCATTTCCTTCCATACTTTAGTGGCAATAATCTTTAAGAATCCAGTGAATCAGAGCAAAAGAAAAGAAAAAGATGCTCTGAAAGCACTTTAAGAATGCTTCCAAGAAAGAATCTGAGAGCTTTGGCTTATTTAGAGAGTCTACAGATGAATTTTTGTAAGGTAAGATAAATAATTCATTTAATCAATATGCCTATATAATGAATTGGCATGAACACATTTCTAATACAAACAAACAGATCAACTTACATTTTCCTTGTTGAATTGTGTAAAACAAAATTCTCTAACCTCTCATTCACCTTGCAAATCATGTGGGCTTCATGACTAGTTGAAGCATGTGATACAGTTATTCAAGACCACAGCTATGGTCTTTGGAAAACATGGGACTCTGTTGATGTCACTAGCTGGAATCCATGCCCAAAGGCAGCTCCCTGTTCTCTTCAGGATGCTAGGTGAGGCCATCCATGGTCAGGGCTAGGATCATCCCCACCTGCCCCCTTTGTCTGCTCCTTAAACTTCATACTTACTAAACTGGTATTAAACTACAAGAGTGCCCCCTGCCTCAGGTATCATATTCTTGGTAGTCTTGATATCTTTGCATATATTTCTCTTTGTCTGTTATGTTATCCCTATCTGTTCTGTTCTTAAAGAACACCCACCCAGTCTTCAAGATCCAGCCTCATTATCCCACTTCATAAGGAAGGAAATGGAGGGTCAAAGAAGCAGAATTATTTGCCTAATACCATGTAAGTTGTGCTAGGGCCACGATTTGACTGTATAGGTCCGAATTGTGTGTTTGGATCTGTGTATGGATGGAAAAAGAATGACTGCATACATCAATTGGATTGAGGTATCATCCATGTATGGTGTGTGGTTATTTTAATTTGGGCTTAATTTTACTTTTCCAGTTTCTCAAGGTGGAAGTTGAATTCACTGATTTGAGATCTTTCTTCTTTTTTAATACAGACATTTTAGTGCCATAAATTTTCCTCTAAGTACTGCTTTAGCTGCATAGTACAAATTTTGATACATTGTTTTCTAATTTTCATTCAATTCTAGTATCTTCTAATTTCTAATTCTGTTCTTGATTCCTTCTAATTTCTGGTTTTGATTCCTTTTTCTTGGAGCTCATTGACATTCTTGGGTCTATAGAATTATAGCATACATTTTTAAAATTTCGGTTGTTAGTTTTCTGACTTTTTTTCTGCTCTCTTCTTCCAAGATTCCAATTGCATATATTTTAGGTCATTTGAAGTTATCCCACAGATCGCTGATACTCTACTTGCTTTTTTTCAGTCTGTTTTCTTTCTGTGTCTTATTTTGGAAAGTTCCTATCATTATATCTTCACTCTTACTAATCTTTTCTTCTGCAACATCTGATCTGCTGTTAATATCATGCAACATACTTTTCATCCCAGGCAGTATAGTTTTCATCTTTAGAAGTTTTGTTTTTGGGGGCGCCTGGGTGGCTCAGTTGGTTAAGCGACTGCCTTCGGCTCAGGTCATGATCCTGGAGTCCCTGGATCGAGTCCCGCATCGGGCTCCCTGCTCAGCAAGGAGCCTGCTTCTCCCTCTGACCCTCTCCCCTCTCATGTGCTCTCTCTCTCATTCTCTCTGTCTCAAATAAATAAATAAAATCTTTTAAAAAAAAAAGAAGTTTTGTTTTTGTCCTTTTCTTTTTCATATGGCCCATATCTCAACATGCTCATTCATTGATCTAGGCCATTAAACATATGAAATCAGTGAAAAACAGTTATAATGATTGTTTTAATATCCTGTCCACTAATTCTATCGGTTATGTCATTTCTAATTCTGTTTCAATTGATTGATTTTTCTCCTCCTTAAGACTCACATTTTCCTTCTCCTTTGAATGCCTGGTAATTTTTTATTAGATGCCAGAGACTATGAATTTTACCTTATTGAGTGATGGATATTTTATATTCTCATAAATATTAAGTGTCATTCTGAGATGTAGTTAACTCACTTGGAAACAAGTCTGATTATTTTGGACCTTGCTTTTAAGCTTTATTGAGGCAAGACCAGAGTAACACCTAGACAGGGTCTAATTTTGGCCCTACTGCTAAGGGAAAAACCTGATGACTCTACCTGATGTCCCATGGATTATGAGGTTTTCCATTCCAGCCAGTGGGAACAGACCCTCTTCTCAGCCCCATGTGAGTTATAGGGATTATTTCTTCTGATCCTTCCTGGTTGTTCTTTCCCTGTCTCGTTCAGATTCTTCACAGGCGTGAGATGAACAGTCTTCAGCTGAATATGTGAGGACAGCACTATGGATCTCTGAACTCTTTGTATAGCTTTCTGCTCTCTGATACTCTGCCCCATGAAGTCTCTCCACCTTGGCCTCCCACCAATATTCCTTCAAGTCAGGGAGACTGCCAAGCTCTGGCAGGTTCTCTCTCCCTCTGTCGTGGCCTGGAAACTCTCTAAGCAATAAACTGAGATTAACTCGGGCTACATCTCACTTGTTTTGCATATCTCAGAGTTCCCTGTACATCATGATCTCATGTCTAATACTTGAAAACTGTTGATTTATATATTTTATTTTATTTTGATTCATTTTATTTGTGATGGTACATCTGGTATCTCTTACTTCCCCTGGTCACGAATCAAGGTTGGGTTTCATTTTCTATTGTAAAAATGACTCGTTTAGAATCTTTAAGAAGAGCCTAGAAAGATCTTTTGTGCTTATAAATAACCTTGATATTCTTATAAAACTGTGGTCAAGGCACCTGGGTGGCTCAGTTGGTTAAGCGACTGCCTTCAGCTCAGGTCATGATCCTAGAGTCCTGGGATCGAATCCCACATCGGGCTCCCTGCTCAGCAGGGGGTCTGCTTCTCCCTCTGATCCTCTTCCCTCTCGGGCTCTCTGTCTCTCATTCTCTCTCTCTCAAATAAATAAAAACAAAACAAAAACTGTGGTCAATTATTTCGTTACCTTAGGGAGTATGTATCCTTGAACCAACTCCCCACCTCCCCTTCCTTACAGTCCAATAGACTAGTTTCACACCTCAGATTACCTCTTGTAAGTTACCTGATCTCAGACAAATTACCTGAACTTCCTTACCTCAATATTTTTAAATATGTATAATGAGAATACTATTCTCTACCTAATGGACTTGTAATTATTAAATTAAATAGCATATAAAATGTATTTCTATCAAGAAATGTCTGTAAAACAGTTGTCTAATTAAAGGCAAATAAAAGTTGTATACTCTAAAACACCAAGGTCCATCCATTGTCTAAAAGTCAATTATTGTTATATATTTTATCTATGTATCCATCATCTATTTTAATTTACGTCAATAAATATCTGTGAAATGCTCTCTTTTGCCAAGAGAACTCAAGTTTAAACTTTTTTTTCTTTTTATTTCTCTAATAAAAACCGTGCCTTAAAATATGCAGAAAGGAAATACTCATGTGAAATTTGGTGTTTGCAACATTATGTTTCACACATAAATGGGATTGAAGTTCCTCTTATAGGAAAGAATAAAAAGCCCTCAGTTAATTCAGCAACTGTGAGGACATTTTCATTTGGGAACCTGCTGAGAATTGGTGGAAAGCTCATCATTGGTCAAGCCAGCAGTTCCAATGTTCTCTGCCAGGTTCCCCCTGGGCTATGGGTACAGAACGGCCCATGCACCTTAGTCAGAAGAATTTTGTCATCTATTTCACTAGAAAGAGAGAGCGTTAGAGATGCATCCAGGTGCAATGTTCTCACATTCTGCTGCAGTATATTTTGTGTGAAGGACACTTTCCCTGTGCTGGCCTCTGTGTTTAAGCTTCCAGAACCTTCCAGTGGCTTCCGGATGATTCTCACCCATGTAGTCCATTTCCCTCCACAATCCTAGTTTGTCCATTCTGTAATGGCTTGCAACAGAAACCAGGATTGTTTCTTCATGTCCTTGGAATTCTAAACAAAAAGGGAAGGAGGGAAAATTCCATTTTTCCCCATCTATTTTATTTAGAATAAAAATAAACTCCAGAAACTCCCACTGTAGTAGACATACTTTGTGGTGTCTGTTCAATTCACAGTGCCCCCTTAATGGCCTTCCTTTTGTGCGGAGCAGGTACCTCAGCATCCGCATTTATAAATGGCCCCAGTGGATGGGGCCGTGTGGACAGATGACACAAGCTGGGCCAATCAAATTTGGAATTGAAATTCATCAGTATATTTCACACAAGATGAGTTCCTAACAACAAAAATATCATTAAGAGTCCAGAGCTGTGATTTGGATATCTTCCACCAGGTGGAAGTAGGAAAATATATCTGCAGATACAAAGAAGTTGGATTTAATAAAGAGAAGAGGAGATATGACACAGAAGGACCATTCCCTGAGCTTTACAGATGCTGTTCTGTGCCTTATCCAAGGAATGGATCTCTAAGGCTGTATTCCTACCCTGAGATTCAGGGAGACATGACTATATCCTTAAACCAAATACCCCAATTTCATTTTCAGCTTCCGTTGGTTTCTTCTGCTTGCAAACAAAATGTCTTAACTACTAAAGCATGATGGACTGACACAGATTTAAGAAGAGTTGATCTACACCTAACAAGACAGGAAGGACAACTAGAAATGATGTAGCACTCAATGTGGGCCAACAACTTTGCTGTAGACACGCTCATCGAATCCTAAAAACAACCTGTGGGAGGTAGATTTTGTGAGTCCATTTTATAGAGGAATAAACAGAGACTTAGCAAATTCAAATGACTTGGCCAAGATTGTAAAGTTAGTAGAAGTTGCAACCAGAGTCAGGTCAGCTGACTAGAAAAGTCCTGGCTGCTGCAGGAGGATGCTTTACCACTCTTTCAAGAATGACAAAGGTGAAATGTGATATGTGGCTTCTGAAGTCCTTGACCACAAGTTGAATTTGGCTTATAGACAGATCATAGTAGCTTACTTAAAAATTAAACTGGGCCTCAAGTGTCACCCAGAAGGAGCCGCACAAAGATAACGACCAGCATGGAAAACCCATTTCCTCCATATGTAATAAGCAATTAGGTGAATTTCTTGTTAATTCAATCAGAGAAGCAGAGATATATTGCAACTCTTTGGATTAAGGTCTGAAATCAAATATTTTTTTTACAAGGTTGACCTTTGTCAGTTTCATGTACGAGGAACTGATGATGAGCCACTGAACTAGCAAATTAGCTTTGCAGAGCTGTTGACAGGGTCAGTAAGAAATGAAACCCGTTTTAACAAAGATGAGCTGGTTTCTAAGGTGTATGACTCAGTTTGGGAGGCTTCCACCATAAAGATGTTTGGAGGCACTTTGGAAGCAGACTCTAAAAAAGTACAATTTTTTTACCTTGAGACATTTAACTCTTTCCTTATCCTTCTAGAACCAGTGAAAATGACTGTGAAATTTGCTTGCCAAACATTCAGGAAGGCAGAGCTCTTTATCAACTTCCTAAAATCAAACATATATGTTGGGCACCTCGTGTGTACTGGGCACTGTCACGGCCATCATGTTATCAACTCCCCCATCGGGGGCAGGAGAGTTGTTTCCAACCTACAAGACAAGAAGCTAAGGTACAGAAAAAGCTTTGTACCTTGCTGCAATCTCTTACTCCCATAGCTATGTTAGAATTTAAGATCGCTATGGGGCATGTGGGAATAAGCAAAGACTAGCTAGAAGATCAGCAATCCTATTCCTTCCACCTTCTTTCCACCTACAAACTTACTTTAATTCCCAGACTCCCTTGAAGTAGACGAGATCATGTGACTGTGTTCTAGCCAATAGGCTGTATGAAGTAATTCCTTCCTGGTGCAGGTGCATAAAATAATCCCGCAACAGCTTGCCTTGCTCTTCCTCCTTGCAATGTCTTGACAGAGACAAGCACAGCAATTTTGGAAGTTGTATGTTAAAGGTGGAAAACCATAAGAGGGTACGTGTCTGGGTCCCTGAATCACCACTTGGAGGAGAGCCACAAACCAATTAGGAACATTTATTTTGGACTTCATATGGCAAAAAAATAAATTGTAGCATACTCCAATCATCATGACATGTGGGAGCTTATCACCACAACTAGTGTTAACTAACACGAAGAGCTAAGGACCCTGAGGGTGATGTGAGCTTTGGTGAAAGGACTTTCACACTGAGGTGTAGTCCTGAAATGGTATGGTTAATTCCATGTGTCAACTTGGCCAGACTGTGGTACCCAGTTGTTTGGTCAAACACTAGTTAACCTAGATATTGCTATAAAGCTTTTCTTTATATATGATTTACATTTACAACTGGTCGGTTTTAAGTAAAGCAGATTACTCTCTATAATACGGGTGGGTCTCATCCAATCAGTTGAAAACCTTAACAGCAAAGACCAAGGTTTCCCTAAGGAGAAGGAATTCTGCCTCCAGACTACAATATAGAAACTCTGCCTGATTTTCCAGTCTTTGGACTGAAGACCGAAACATCAATTTACTCAATCTCCAGCCTGCTGGCTTGCCTACTTATTTCAGATTTGTCAGCCACCACAATCACATGAGCTAATTTCTCAAAATAAATCCCCCCCCATGTATTCATCCATCTATCAATGACATAGATATTACCTATTATTGTACTTATTACACACACATATATAATATATATGGGACATATTACATTTATATATTTCACACCTATTGGTTCTGTTTCTCTGGAGAAACCTGACTAATACAGATTTAAACAACAGGAACAGCTGGAGGGGTGGTGATTCCAGTGGATGAAGGAGTGAACTGCTGCTATTGACTGACATCATCTTATTTTGGACAATTGCAGGGAGGAGCGGTGAGGGGGAATCAGGTGGCTACAAAGTGTTCGGAGGGCTTCTAGCTGAAGTCCTAGGATACTGGGACCTGAGTGGAAGGCCTGTTCAGTGTTCTATAGCAGACAGGACTCAGGTAGTCACCGTCCCTCCCAAGGGAAGTCATGTCCCTCTGTTACACGGTTGCCGATAGATAGAAGCTACGTCCTCATCCTGGGTCCCAGAAACAAGGCACCTGGAGTAGAGTCACGGCGAACCCTCTGTGGACACATGGAGCAAGCATAAATGTTTATGTCTTAAATAACTGCTCTGTATTAATAGCCACTCAAAATTGTGAGTGATTTATTATTGCAGGATATGTTTATCTATCCTGACATCTATATTTATATGTCTACAAATATAGACTGCTTCAACCAGTTCAGATTTGAACCAGTTTAAATCCTGGTCCCCACCATGTCCTGGTTACATGTTTTTGGAAAAGCCAGGTAACCTCTCTGTTGCTCAGTTGTCTCCACTTAAAATGGGGAAAATAGAGTATTTATCAAAAAGAGTTGTGAGAATTTAGTTGGTTAACACATTTAAAGCTCTTATTTGTCATCAGTACACATAAGGTAATTAAGGAATATTACTTATGATGACAGCATGTTTTAAAAACCCTTCTCCTCACAGTGACCAGGAAGCCTTACTGTCAGGGTGGGCAATGCCAGCCTTGTAAACAGTTCATAATTGCCACTCTAAATATCATCCAATCCAGGAAATACGTATTATAGGTTTTGCAGGACTTAGTTGGCCTCTGTCTCATATTCTTTTCTCGGTCTCTCTCTATCTCTGTCTCTATCTCTCCTTCTTTATCTCTACAGACCTTTAAAAATATAAAAACAATTCTTAACTGGAGGGACCCACAAAGACCGTGAGTCAACAGTCTAATCAGTACTATGGCATCTATGTCTTTTGATTTTCCTTGTGTGAGATCTCGGTCTAATCTCTGTTCTGGAAGGAGCTTGAGACCACCCTTTACACAGGTAAGCATTCACTCCATGCACACTTTATGTATGCATTCATGGGATTCAAGACAGTTTCCTGACTTCTGACCATAAGTCACTGGCTCCTCTCTTAGATGGTTTCACTTCAATAATATGGAAAATGATACATCTACTCGGCTCATCCCTCAGTGGTGAGGTGGACTTATTCATTACCAGACACTTTAAGTCAGCTAATGGAACTGGTTCTTTTTTTTTTTTTTTACCATTTTTTTTAAAGATTTTATTTATTTATTTGACAGAGAGAGACACAGCGAGAGAGGGAACACAAGCAGGGGGAGCGGGAGAGGGAGAAGCAGGCTTCCCGCCGAGCAGGGAGCCCGATGTGGGGCTCGATCCCAGGACCCTGGGATCATGACCTGAGCCGAAGGCAGACGCTTAACGACTGAGCCACCCAGGCACCCCAGTGGAACTGGTTCTTGAAGGGAGAGCAAATTCTTTGTTTATATGAACAAATACTAATGAGCTGCATTGCAAAATAACAAAGGGCTTCTGGTGTGGGTGTTTAGTTTGGCTTGTTTGATAAGAATAGCATGTTGTTGGCATGGGGTCTGTGATGGTCATCAGTGGTGCATAGGGGTCATGAACACACCTGTTCAAGGTTGCATGAGCATTTGGATAAAACAGATGTTTAAGATTCCTTGTGGAAAATCCCATTGCAGATTAATCTTCAAGACTGGCTCCTCTTTCCAATACTTAAGGCAGGAATCCTGGCCCTCTGAGTTCTATACAAGACAATAAATATAATAAGCAGAGACATACATTTTTTTAAGAAAGTTCTTGTGCCTCCCTCACTGAGTCGCTTCTCTTTGGCATGGCCCTACAATGGTGCATGCTGGCGGAATCTGACTATACTCTAATAATGTTGTCCAACTCAGCTACTGCCTCTTCTTGTCCTTGGCATTTGCTTTGTAATTCTGTTTGTCCATCTGTTATTTGTCCTTCTGGCTTTGTTGCCTGCCCATTTTTATATTTGTCTGTTTTTTTGTTTTTCACTTTTCTTCCAGTGATTTTGTAACACCAGTTTACTGTTTGATTTTCTATCTTGTTCCCCTTCTGAAGACATGCTGTGAGAAATTCTAGAACCAGAGGGAAACACTGGATCTTACCTCTCCCAGAGCTTGTGTCTCAAATTGAAGCACACGGGGTATACAGTTCTAGGCTTTTGAAGGCACAAGGTAAATGTTGTGTGTTTTCCCAGAGCAAGCTGACATCACAAGGAGTTGAAGCTTCTCTATTCTAATAAATATGAATCTATTGTAGAAAAGGTCAACATTTTTGTTATTTTTAATAAAATATAAGAACAACATTGCTAAATGCCTCTTTGGGTTTTGTCTCAAATTCTGTCTTCCCTGCTGCTAGAGGACTTGGGTGGAAAAATCTGAGAAACACGAAATCAACAATGGAGTGTCAGGGGAGGGAAGAGGCATGCCCCCTTCATGGTCAAACCTACCAGGGGCTGCACTTGACCCTCCTGGCACATCATCTCACTGAATCCTCATAATACATGAGGCCACAGAGATATTTATCCCTTTAACAAAATCAAGCTTGAAAGAGCCAAACTAAGGTTAATAGTGATAATTTTATCACTACTTTACTAAGTAATTTTGCAAAGGCCACTCCTTAGAAAAGGACAACATACAAGTTGAGTGCTGTGGTCTCATTTAGAAAGAGATATTTTTGCATAATGTTAAGGGCTGAATTGCACCTTTCCCAAAATCCATATGTTGAAGACCTAACTCCAGGTACCTTAGAATGTGACTGCATTTAGAGATAGGTCTTTAAAGAGGTGGTTAAGTTAAAAATGAGGCCATGAGAGTGGGCCATGATCCAATATGACTGGTGTCCTTATACGGAGAAAACACACACAGAAGAAGACAGTATAAAAAAACAGAGGAAAGAGGGGCACCTAGGTGGCTAAGTCAGTTAAGCATCTGCCTTCATTCAGTTCAGGTCATGATCCCAGAGTCCTGGAATCCAGCTGTGCATTGGGCACCCTACTCAGTAGGGAGTCTCCTTCTCCCTCTCCTTCTGCCCCTACCCCCCCCCCCCCCGCACTAGTGTGCCTGCGTGCTCTCTCTCTCCCGGTCTCAAATAAATAAATAAAATCTTGAAAGAAAGAAAGAGAGAGAGGAAGGAAGGAAGGAAGGAAGGAAGGAAGGAAGGAAGGAAGGGAGGGAAAGAAAGAAAGAGAGAAAGAAGAAAGAAAGAAGGAAAGAAAGAAAGAAAGAAAGGAAGGAAGGAAGGAAGGAAGGAAGAAAGAAAGAAAGAAAAAAAGAGAAAGAAAGAGAGAAAGAAAGAAAGAAAGAAAGAAAGAAAGAAAGAAAGAAAGAAAGAAAGAAAGAAAGAAAAAGAAAAGAAAGAAAGAAAAAGAAAAGAAAGAAAGAAAAGAAAGAAAGAAAGGAGTAAAGAGAGAAGATGCCCATCTGCAAACCTAGGAGAGACTCTTCTTAAGAACCAAACTTGCTGATGCCTTAATCTGAGATTTCAGATCTAATTTCTCTCCTTTAAGCCTCCAACACTGTAGTAATTTGTTACAGAAGGCTTAGAAATACTAATGCACATGAAAGCCTTTGTATGCATGTATCCATCTATCATCCTTCTACCTACCTACCTGTGTATCAATCTATCATCTCTCTCTCTATTCATTTATAGTAGATACAAACATCTAATCCAAAAAGTCTAAAGAAGACATTTTTAATTGTCCCTATTTCCACTATCCTCACACATCTATTTTAATGATAATACAAAATCTTCCCCATCTTCACCCATCTATGCTTGCAATGTTTCCACACGTGCATATGCAGGAATGTTCTAATATTTCCCCTGATCTTTAGTACTTAAATATTTATAAAAACATTACAAAATATAATTAATCCTACTGAATTATATTCTATTCCATTGTAGTTGTATATTGAAATGCTATATATTTAATTGTTATTTTTATATATTCATGGCATTAATACAGAATCGATTTGGAAATTGTACACGGGCTACAAATATAATCTGCCAAAGAAATTTAAAGTCACTCATAATTTCATCATCCAGAGATATTTGATGAGGACGTTTTGCTGTTGGTATTTTCCTTCTATATTTGCATGAATACACACACACAGACACATAGACATTTACAAATATTTAATATACTTTTCTGTGTTCTTTACCTAGGAAAGATACCACATTTTTATCTGTTATCTCTGAGGCAAAGATTTCCACAGATTTGGGTTGCTATTTTCTCCTGAAGAAGTTTTAGTCTTTGCACATTCCAATCTATCATATTGGAAATTTTTTCTGTGATTTTTGTGCTCCAAAATTATGTTTCTGTCCTCAGATCATTGAAGTATTTACTTAGATAATACATGGTTTCACTTTCCCCCATCCAATTATTTAGTCTATCTGGAATTTATTTTGCTGCCAAGTATTTTACAGAAATCCATACTTACATTCCCCAAGTAGCTAATAAACTCCTGATAATATTGCTGAATTATCTTTCCTTCCCCACTGGATTAGCTTTTGAATTTTGTGTTATAAATTCCACAAACACAATGACTTAAGACAGCACCCAGTCATTAGCTTGGAGTTCTGTAGGTCAGAAGTCCAAGCGTAGTATATCTTGGTCCCCTGCTGAGGGGACAAGGTTGCAATGAAGATGGCAATGGCTGTGTCCTCATCCGGAGGCTTGCAGGGAAACATTAGCTTCCAACTCCTTCAGATTGTTGCAGAGCCTGCTTCCCTAACATAGGACTGACATCTCTGTTTTCTTGCTCACTGATGGCTGACTGGGGACTCTCAGCTCCTACAGACTGCCCTCACATCCCTGCTATGTGGTCCCCTCTTTAATCCCTCTCACACTTTTGAACCTTTAGGAAAGACTCAGTCACTTTTAAGGTCTCATCTGATTAGGTCAGGCTCACCCAGAAAAACCTCCCTCCTTATTAACTCAGTCAACTGATTAGGGATTTTAATTGTATTTGTAAAATTCCTTCATCTTTGTCATATAAGGTAACCTAACCAGGGGGGTGCGATTCATCCTATTCAACAATCCTACCCACACTCAAGGGGAGGGAATTATGCAAGGCTACACCAGGCTCGTGAGTCTTGGGGGCCATCCCTGAATTCTGCCTACCGTACACACTAAGTTTTGATACCATCTTTATCATATGTTACTACTCCATTTTTGTTCCATAGTTTATGACCTGCTATTGAGCTCCACTGTTTTCATGCTTCTCTATCCTTGAGCCCATGCTATACTGTTCTCCCTAGCATAGCATTATGAAAAGTTTTATAATATAGCCAGCCCAAGTGCCCAACCCCCTTTAGCTTCTCTTGAAAATAGTTATTTGTATTCCCTTATATTATTATTTTTCTTAATTCTGCCAACTGACCTCTAGCATCATTAACTGAGCCTCTAGTCCCCAGTCTAGAGATGGCCTATTCGAGATCTGAGTTTGAGCTCTGAAAACTACTCATTGTATTGGGAGAGAATTTACCCCCTTAATTTATTTATTCTTTCTAAATAAGCCATATTATGTATTTCAAATTTGATTAAACACATATACGTGGAGTGTCTACCCTGCGTCAGACATGGAGATGAATGAAAAGAATCCTGTTCCATGGAGCTTTTGTTTAAGTGTGGGGGACAGACAATAAATAAGTGAACAGGTGGATGAGATAATGTGACATGATGTTAAGTGCCATGAAGAACAGGGTAAAGGCAAATGACTGGCGGTGATAGTGGGCAGCTCTTGATCAGGAAGTAAGGGAACCCTCTTTGAGCTGATAGGAATCTGAGATACAAAGAAACTCTCAACCATGGAAAATATCAGAGGGAAAAGCATTTTTGGCAAGGGAACAGTACGTGCAAATGCCCTGGAATGGGACAGGATGCAATCCAACAGGTGGGTAAAAACCAGGTATCTCAATCAAGTTTTTTTGTTTTCTTTTTAAAGATTTATTTATTTATTTTAAAGTGGGGAGGGGCAGAGGATGAGAATCTCAAGCAGGCTCCCCACTGAGTGCAGTCTGACTCCGATGTGGGTGGGGCTCAATCCCACACCCCTGAGATCATGAGCTGAGACAAAACCAAGAGTCGGCCACTTAACCAACTGAGCCACCCAGGCGCCCCTCCTCCCTCCTTTTTTTAATTAATAAATTTGTACAGTGTTCTCCATATAGGCATTTTACACACTAAAGACAGATTATATATATTTTGGCTTTGAGTTTGTTTTTCCATGAGATTTTCTCAGTGAATGCTGCTAATACTTAGTAAAGCTATTGAAGTTTAGAGTATTTCTTTTGAAATGATCACATTACTTAATTACGATTAATTCTGCAAGTTCTCCGGTTCATGTAAAACTGGATTTTCTCTTCTCTTGCATTTTTAAAGTAGACACTCATAACAAATATAGTAATAATAATTTTGCAATAATGCAAATTTTGCATCTTCCTTTTAAGAGGTCATTACACCTTTGAATTCTGTTTTGTAGCTCAACACTGGTTTTATTTTCATAGATCTCCATGAGAGGTAATCTTTCATTTTATAATAAATTGCATTTCCATTTAAAATGGAGGATGTGATTCTTTTTAGATGGTTTTGTGTTGGATACAGGAGCTCTTCTCAATTTGGATCTGTTATAAACAAAACCACTCTAGAGTATTCTTCCTTTTAGAGTTTATTTTTTCCTCTAAATTATTTTCTTTAACTGTATGAAGATGTATAGGATTCATTATAAGTTAAAATGACTCATTGGGGGGTTGGTTGGTTGGGGTCCCTGGGCTCTGGGCAATGTTTACCAGCTGGTGTGGTGAACTGGTGATTTGCAAGGACCTGTCTGGGGGTTGTTTTATAAATAATCATATGATTGTCTTGGAGGAAAAGTGACATTCTGTTACAAAGGTGGGGAGAAGGGAGGAAATGGAGAGGCTGACTGACCCAAGCAGCATCTTGAGAACATGGCGAAGATTCTGTTTCATTCCCATTTTTATTGGGTGACCATGAGAAATTGGCTTTCCCTGTGCAGGTGGAAGCTATAATTCATGGTGACCTGAATCAAACTCTGCTGTTGATTCACTGGGCAACTCTAGGCAATTCTAGGCAACTCTAGGCAAGGCAATTAACTCCTCTGAGCTGCTTCTTCTTCATGGAGGCTGTAGCTACTCTGTAGTTTGCAGGGGTGGCTATGAAGATTAAATAAGATCACATCCTTAGCGTGCCAAGCATCTTACGATGCATAGAACAAGTCCTCAAAAAAAAAGTGATTTCCTTTCTTTTGCTTCCAAGTCAAAGGAAACTTCTAGTAGCGATATGGTCTACAGACATTTCTGTTTCATGTCCCACATAGAAAATAAACCCCCAGTAACCAGGGAGCATTATAACTGTGGCTGTTTTGTTGTTGCTGTTTCTGTTGTCATAAAATCACCCTCATCATCCTGTCCATGGAGAGGAATCTAAGTGATCCGGGTCACCTGGGGAGCAGGACTTGATCATCTCCAGGCCAGTTACATATCTGGATGTAGTAAAGCGTGCAGGTAGTTATATGCAGAACAGACACTAAATCCCTTGCACACTAGGGGCAAGTGTAGTCATGAGCAAACAAGCCACACTAGCTGTATCTCCTCCCCGTGCATAATCTTCCCTGCTCCCTGCTCCGCACCCCTTCTGCCCACCAGCCTGTTCCTACTGAACAGGCACTTATCATTGTAAGCATCCCTTATTCATCCTCAGATTAAACTGCTAGTCTCTGCTCTCCTGCCCACAAACAACACACCAAATTTCTCATGTAAATTGTGTGGACTGGGCTCCAAATTCTGCCATAGTTTCTAACCATCTATTTGGGTGCCATTTGTCTAGAATTTATTATTTCTTCTTCCACATCATTTCACAAAGAATGGGCTATCTTCTAAGTGAAATGTAAAATCGAAGGAATTATCAGGGAAATTCATAAAGCAGAAATGCTATTAAAATTCATGTTCCTGTACCTGGATAGTTTTGTTGAAATGATGTGGGCAGGTCATACCTTCTTCAGGCATAGAAGTCACTAAGCTGTCTTTTAGGACTTCGTTAATGCTGGCCCGGGTGTGATCCAGCTGCCACCGAGCACCATTCATAAGGGTTCATTTTTTGCCCACTTACATAGTCAGTGTCTGCATTACAGAAACAGAACAAAACAAAACACACAAAAAACTGCTGCTAAAGTATTGATCTTTGACATGGAATCAAATAACTATACTGAATTTAGGATCAGATAGAACACACTTTATAGCTCATACATGAATAAGTCTCCCTGAACCCAGTTTTCCTTCCGGGTAATTGGAATAAGAACATATATCAAATAGGTATTTTTTGAGGGCTTCAGTGAAATAATGTGTATTTTATACAGACCGGAACTTTGTAAGTTTAGGAAATGGGTTTGATTATCATTGCTCAGGTCTCCAAAATATCATCGTTGTTATCAGTTGAATGTTTGTGGCTTCTGCTCTGAGTGGTGGCTTCAAGGACACAGCTCTCATCACCACATGTAATGCTCATTTCCTTCTTTAAGACTTAAAAACAATGATCCCTCCGGTGAGCTTTTCTAAGTGAGCCAAAACGACTTCCCTTTGTTAAACTTCTGCTTGGCCCATCCCATCTACCCAGCTGCCTTTCCCTTTAGCCCAAAACAACAGAGATTTAAGAAGCAAGCCTGGGAAAAACTAGAAGCCTCTTCCAGATTGTTCAATAGGGCCCAGAAATTGTTCATTTGTCCCTGACCATTGTTTTGGGTGCATTAGAGATAGATTGATGTCTTCACAACCAAGTAAGCACTGGACAGAAGCCTTCAGCCCTAAGCCCTTCTGCGGTCACCCTGCCTCACGGTACACCGTAGGGTGGGGTCTCAAAGAACAGAGCCTGAGATGGAGATACATCTGCAAATGATTTATCAAGAGAGAAATGTGGAGAAGAGGGAGGAAAACAAGGAGAGGGTATTTGAAGGAGGTGAGCAAGTGTGTAACCACAGGGGAGTCTAGCTCAAGGGGGGCTCTGGAGTATGAACTGAACCACAAGGTCAGTGCCCTTGTAGCATGGACACCAGCCCTTTGTTGCCACTCATCAGTCACCTATCAGGGGCAGGTCACCTGTGTTTTGTGTGTGGGTGAAGAATGCAATTTATACTCTAGGAGCAGGTGTTTTGTGGGAGAAAGCATGGGATATGGACAAGAAGCCTATTAATGCAATAACGCATCAAGCACTGTGGTGGAGGGCGGTCTACAGGCGTATGGATCTCAAGCCTGAGGAGCACAGAGAAATTCTCCAAGTGATAAACTTATGTGGCACCCTGGTATACAAAGGTCCATACCCAGAACCCCATGCCTGGGTTGCAGATGCCCTGCATCTGGCTCATGTCCCTGTACCTCTTACCTCCTTAGCAGCATCTCCCTCAGCCAAGAACCTGAGCTTTAGAGTGAGACCACACTGTTTGAATCCCTCTTCTTCTACTTATTAAGGGTAGGACTTTGGACAAATATCTATCTCACAGTGTTTTGTGAAGATTAAGAAGATAGTAATTTTAAAGCATTGAGTACAGTGCCTGATATGGTGGAGACAATTCATGGTAGCCATGTTCACCATCTTATCCACCATCACCACCAACTCCATCATCACCTTCATCATCATCATCATCACCACCATCATCATAACCTTCATCATCATCATCCCCATAACCCCTTCTTCTCCTTCCTCCTCTTCTCTCTCCTCCTCCCCCTCCCCCCTCCACCTCTTTCTTCTTCTTCTTCATCACAAAATCCAGATTATGCCACAGATTTCTTCCTTTCAGAACCTTATGCTTCAAATAAAAGAAATCCCCCATCAGACTGGTTTAAGCAATAATAGGAATTTATTGGCTCATAAAATTGTACAGTTCATAACCATATAGCTTGAGGTGAGGATTGATCCAACAACTCAAACAATATCACATGGATCCACTTCCTCTCTGCCTCTCTGCACTACTTTTCACAATGTGAGTGTTACCCTCTGACACTCTGCAATAGTCCTGGCAGTTCTGGGCCCTCCTAGCAGTTGTAGACTCAAAACCTCACACCACACTATCGAAAAAGGAAAGTTCTGAGAGATTCTATGGAAGTGAGAGGAGGCATTTCTTTCCTAGAATCTCCAGCAAGCATCTCACATTTCATTGGCTTTGAGTGGATTATGTGCTCATCCCTGGACCAATCACAGGGACCAAAGGGGTGGGAACAGTAATTGGTGAAACAGGTGAGAGCCCATCCCTAAAAATGGGAGAGGGATAAACCACACTGAAATCATATGACTGAGAATGGGGGTGTCCCCCAAATTGTACCAAGTGCTGTTTCTAGAGGATGGTTGGATGGAGGAAAGAGAACAATTACCCAAATATCCACCACACTGACCTTTGACGTGCTATTCCCTGTGCCCCGGCAATTCTCCCACCCTCATTTCCCAACTCATACTGGTCCTTTTGTACCCAATTTAATGCCTTTCCTGATGCCTTTCTGGACTACCTTCGGTGCCCCGGTTGTGTGTGCCCCTCACGCTCCCCTAACAAATGCCCACCTCCCCTGGCACTTGTGTCATTATCTCTGAGTCACATGTCTATTGTCACCCAACCCACTGGACTATATGTTTTGGGGAGTAGGAAAACAGGGTTGTTTTCAGCAGTAACACCAAGAGGAAACTGAGTCAGGATGTGGTAATTGTGCTAAAAAATACTTGAAAAGTTAATGCAGGAATGGGTGAATGAGTGGGCAGATAATGCAGTGAATGAGTGAAATGACCCGGGCTTTCATCTCACCCACTAAGGAAATAAATGTCTCATTTCCTACAGCCTAGACAAACCAGGGAAGATTGTGTTTTCCTAGCTACCAGTCAAAATTGATAGAGGCTCCTGTTTTGAAAAAAGAAACACCGAAGCTGGGGAAAAAAACCAATTTAACACTGTGAGAAAGGATCAGGGGTACAAAAATAGCAAATGGACGTGGTTAACTGTGATTTAAATATTGATCATAAAGGACTTTTTCAGCCTGAATTAATGTAGTGGATTCCAAATCATAGACCCTGTATAATCAGATAAAGACTGACCATTGGCCAGGCACTGTGCCGGATGACTAAGTCAGGTCTCCTCCTCCTTCTCTGGACTACCTCTCCCTTGGAGCTGACGTTCTAGAGACAGGGGTGAATCTGGAGATATGCTCCGAGGTCAAGTCAGCATAGACTTAACCAGAAATAGACCTGGGGACTGTCTTTGGAAGGGATTGCCCCCAAACCACGAAACTGATCATGAATATCTACTGTGGGGCTTGCATCATCGCAATCATCCAGGGGTCTGAGTAAAGATAAAGTGTCATCTGACACTATTCTTTTTAGTGTCTGTGTCAATGTCACGATATATGCGGGGAGGAACAGCCCTGGCCACAGGGCAATGGAAGTTAATCAGGACATGAGGCCTTCATGGGATCTCACAGATACCTTGGCATTTGTGATGTCGTTCCCATACCCTGCCTGACCAACTGGGAGGAAGGCATTGCTTCACCCATCTTCCAGGAGACAAAACTGAGACTCAGAATACTAATGGGATTGGTGCAAAGCTGCTAATAATCGTCCACCTAATGACTTGAACTCATGTCTTTTCTTATATACTCAATACAATTACGCTCCTCCTATGTCAAATGTGAGAGTTAAAAGAAAACATAACTTTTGATAAAGAACAGTTTTGTTCAGAATGCAAAACATGCCATTCATAGCATCGGTCTGTGTGTATATATGTGTGTATGTGCACGTGTGTATGTATGTGTGTGTATGTATGAGCGTACGTGTGCGTATATAATATATGTGTGCACATTGGCATATTGCATGTGTATACGCATGCACACGAGTGTATGTGTGCATGTGTGTGTGTTTACATGTGTGTATATACGTCATGTGAGCGTGTATGTATGTGCATATATATTTATGTATGTGCATGTGTGCTAAACAAATAAAAATAACAAACAGAAAAACAAACAAACAAACAAAAAAACCCACCCCCTGGAAGTCAAAAAAGAGAATGATTTTCCAGCAGGTTCCTGCAGAGCCCTTCTCTTTATTCCTGAGAGGTTCAATTAACGGATGCAAGTCATAAAACAGGGCATTTTCTCCCAGCTATGATGCATTGTTTTTAATCTCACTGCCTTGTATTATATCACATTCCTATAATTCTTCCAACAGGAAAAGGCTTGTTTCATAAAAATATAGTCCCCAGCATTTGAAATATAAGTTCACGTGCAGGCAACATATATATCACCGAGCCAGCAAACTAACTCACTTACTTAATCCACTAAACTTCAGGTGTATCCTATATTATGTGAAATGGCTTGAAACAGGCTGGAGCTGCCAGGACCCATCACTGCTTCTTTGCTCAAGAGAGACAGGGAGCAGGGAGGAGGCGGGAGTGGAAATTCCCTGTGTGGATGCCACAATAACATGTCTTTCATTATCACCCAGTGTCAGGACACTGGGTAATGTTCATTGTGCATGCACAATAAATTACTATTTACCTAGCAGTGCCTTTGATAAGCCCGTCTCCTCTCCCTCTTTCTGTCCATGCAGCACGGAGCAGCGAAACCCCTTTGCCTATAATTCTTATTAAGGTGATACCTTTTCTGAATAAGAAAGTACACACTTCCAAAGCCCACACTCTCTGGGGTTTTTGAGGGACATTGTTTTTATTGGTTCCCTTTTATTCCTCCCACCCCGCTGTGTTTTAATGCTATAGTGAGTTCTGTGTATACAACTCTCATATTGAAATGTCGGCGGCTGCAGATATATGCAATATTAAAGAGCGCTTATGAATTTTTGACATCTAATTAGTCGCTACCCAGTTAACATGTCAGGACTCAGAGGGATTAGGGAGGCAGCCCTTTCTGAATAAGTTACAGCGAGGCCCCTGTCCTTTTCATGTATTATTCTTTAATGTAGGTGGTGATTATTTGGCTGTGATTAATTGATGAAGCTCATTGGTCTGGCAAGTGGTACCGAATTCACCATTCCTCACTTTTATTTCTCTCAGTAGGGCTCTGCCACTTAATCGGAAGGACTAGCTTCTTTCCAGACGGTCTGGCCTCTCCTGGGCAGCATTCCGGGATGGCGGGGCCGCTCCGTGCCTGGCCTTGACCTCCGCAGCTCCTTCACCCCACAGGTCAGCAGTGGCCTTTGCATCCCCTCTGCCCCTGGAAGCCCGGCGGCGTGCGCCCTGCCTGAGGCACATCCGACCCGGGGCGATTCCCCTAAGGGGCGCTTCCTGTTGCTCCCTCTGCTCCTATCTGAGTGTTCAAGCCTTGCTCAGTCAGGGTCCTTTAACACCTGTAGCATCCCGATGGTTCGGTTTACTCCCAGGTTCAGCTGCCTGCCAAGACACCAGGTGACACTCGGGGCTCTCCAAGGCTGCCCCTGCCATTGTCTCCGGCTGTGGGGCCCCCAAGACTCCACGAGGGCGATGATGCACAGCCTGATGGCACTGGTTCTGCCGCTGGCGCTAAGTGACACCAGGCTCCCAAAGAGGCAGCAACACCAGCAGATATGGGAGGAGAGGACACGCTGGCCGCCCTCAAGGGCGCTGGCCCCCTGTGCCCAGTCCTGCCGTCCCGCCGGCTCCATGCTCAATGCTGGACTGGAAAGTCTTCCTCGATTCTGCACGGTTGCCCTTCACGGACACTCTAAGCTGGCTCGGTGCTCCCGGCAGCCCCAGTCCTGGCTCCCCGGGCTCCCACAGGCCGCACTGGTCCTCTCTGGTCGTTCGGGTCCTCTCTGCGATTGTTGGATCTCATCGTCTTGGATCTGAAAGATGGCCATGGATTTGTCATTTTTAAGATAAAGCAGGGAAGGGGTTTGTGGTCTACAGCCCGGTGTTTATATAGGGGGCTGCAGAGAAGGTTCGTTTTGCTGCAGTTTATGACTCCCCGCAACACACCTGTTTACACACGCAAGCACATTAATGTACACACGCAAGTGCACACAGGCATACACATGCACGCCCAGGCACACACACAGGCACACATCCCATGCACACATGCATACAGACACGCACAGACACCCACTTTCTCCCCCACGCTTTCCAGACAAAGGTTCTGCCATCAGACTTTTCCACCCCGGCTTCCTGGCTTTATGGGCAAATAATTACTTTTGGCCAAGCAGATTCACCCCCATCACAAACCCCCACCATTCAAACCTGTAATTGGGGCAGTAAGAGCTGCAACCGATTTGTCTTTTTAAATGCACCAACTCTGGACAAACCATCCTAAAAATGTGTAATTATAAATAAACCTTCACCTACCTCAGCTGGCGGGCTGTTTAATTACTGCACTTGATGTCAGTCAAGGCCAGCGCCGGGTGGGCGTGTGAGGGGCAATTTCAGAAATTTCGGGGACATAAGCCGTTCTCCTTATTCCATTATCTATATTTAAAAGGGGAGGGAGGAGGTGAAGAAGCAGCCAGGAGGGGAGAAGGGGAGAGGGGTTCAGGGAAAGAAGATGGTGGGGAAGGCATTTTAGCCAAAGGGCAGCGTCCCCCCAGGGGCAGAGTGGCCAGTGCCCTGCCCCTCTTTGTCTCCCCAGCCCGCCCTGCGTGGGTGAGGGGTGAGCCCCAAGTGGGTGTCTATTCCCTGATGGAAGGGGTGGGGGTCGCTGGTGCTCCTGTGGGGGCAAGGCAGGGAAGGCGGGGGGAGGGGTGGGGGGTAGAGGGGAGAGCAAGGATTGAGGGGTGTGAAGAGGGAAAATAATCAATGGATGCATATTCACTTTCTCCTCCGAGGCGGATTCTATCCGAAGGAAACACTGAACTTTGTAGAGGGATCAGCAGCTGAAATTTAGAATTATTGTTTCCTTCTAACAGAAGACTCATTTTCCACGGCCACATTTGCAGCATAATAAGCTTTTTGTTATTTTTTCAATTAGAGTCAATTGACCTAACAAAATGCTTGGCAATTAAGTGATTTTTGTAATGGTCCGGGGGTAATTTAGCCGAGCTTGTCAGCTGTGTTTCATGAAGCCGAGATGTCTTTTTTTTTTTTCCACGGCTTCTCTCTCTCTCCCTCTCTCTCCTCTCTCTCTCTCTCGAGCATAATGGCTCATAATTTCGAAATCTTTTCCTTCTGTTTCCCTCACAATAATTCGCAATTACAGGAAGTTGTTGGAGGTGATTTTTTTTTCTACCTTGCCTTTTGAGTCAGTAATTTTAAATAAAATGTACATACTTATAAAAAGGCAGCTATTACTGAAATCACTTTTTGTGTAAACTCAATTATTTTATGAATAGTGACACCAGCTTATACTGGGTCCCGCTCCTGAAGGCTGAGGCGTTATTATCTTCAGGGGAAAAGGTTTGGAACGTTCAGAACACTCTTTCCAAATCACACCAGCATTCAATAAGGTAAACATAACTTGGGGCGAGCGGGAGGTGTCTGGGTTACCTGGTCACGAAAAAAAAAAAAAAAAACATGGCAGTGGGATGCATCTGCAGCTTCCTGGCTGTCCCCCTCCCCTTGTCAAGTCCTGGACTTGAGCTTCTCATCCTCTGATTTATGAGGGAATTCCTCATTTGCCTAATTGATTCATTTTCTTAAGACGACATCTGGAGTTACATTTCCCTTTTAAAAGGCTGCAGTTAGATCTGATGACTGGATCAGATGTTTCTTCATTGTATTCCTATCTGTTTATACCTATATTAAAAAAAAATATTCAGTTTGTATCTGCATGATGCAAAGTTATAGAAACAGCCAGGAAACTGTGTGCCCTTGTTCTTTGAGACAGTTTCGGCCAAAGGAGGTAATTCGAGTCCTTGTGGGGAGGTGTGTTATCAAGATTCATCTGTAACCTTTAGAAGGCTCACGCGTGCTTCTGCATTACCGTATGTGTTTCAAGATCTCTGGTTTCACACCTGAGTTAGAATCCCCTGTTGACTTCAGTTATCCCCATTGTGAAAAACAACTTAAAAAGCAACCCTCTTCACTCCTTGGCAGCAAACTTCCCAGTAGGGGGCAGTAGAAGAGCAAGCCAGCCAAACCCCATTTTGACTAGCCCTCCCACAGGGGCAAGACCACCAGCGCTGGGGAATCCATGTCCTCCTGGCGCATGTGTGGACACAAAGCTAGAGAGACCCATGAAACACCTATCACTGGTTTAGAATGGGCTTCCCAATTCTGCCTGGATCACCTCTACTCCAATGCTCCTCCTTCTCCTTTTAGGGTTTCTTTCTTTCCAAAGGGGCTCATTGAAGGCTGTGGCTTTTGTCATGTGGGTGCTAGGAGCCCCGGGCAAGTCCCCTACCAAGGTTGCTTAGGCAGCAGGGGAAATGGGGGACTTCTCGGATCCTGGAGGCTCTTGCAAGGCTTAAGGAGACAGATGTCCGGTGCCATTTGACTCATGCTGACTTACTTGACACCCAAATTGGGCCATTATTTCCTTTTCCTGCATCTCAATTTCCCCAATTCTAAAACTGGGGAGTTCGGGCTACATACCATCTGCAAAGCAATTGCACAATCACTTACTCTTTACCGCATGCGTTCTATCATTCGTTACAACCGGCACGCATTCATTCAGTTTTTACCAAATGCAGGTTTGTAGGCAGAAGGCATATTCTGTGTGTTAACAGGGTCATCGTCTTCTTGGATTTGAGTGGACCATCTTTTAAAATGTGAGATCTTAGTGCAACTCCAAGTGGTTTCTTTATATTATTATTTACCACTATCGGTTGTATAATTTGTCCTCATCCAAGACATAAAGAGATTTAGAGGGACGTAAACTTACTTCACGGCTTTTAACAAGGTGCACCCTTTCCACGGTGACATTCCACTTGTATTTGGAGATATTTGGAAATCTCTCCCCATTTCTCCAGTGGTCACGGACAGCGCTGGGTACGATTAAGTTCAGATGCTAAGTCGCCAGGGTGTGGCCTGGGCTGGGGCTGGGCCAGGCCTCACAAGGCTTTGATTAATCCACCTCTCATTTTCCCGACTATAAAAGGAGAAGCTCCGGTTCAGAATAAGCATCTTGCAGAAGAAAGAAGCCAAAGCAGAAAGTATTAAACTTCCATCCAACACCATAGGAGAGATGTAGTTATTAAATTTCAGCTGCTTATCAAACTGATATGAAAGTCATTTTGCATGATTGCTTTGCGTCCTCCAATCTTCTGCTTTTATTTGCAATGCATCTCCGTGCTTTCTTATTAGGAAAATACTCAAAGGATAAAAAAGCTGATAATATTATTCAGTTTTGACAATTAGGTAGGAAAAAACATTCAAAGAAGTGCTTTTTAATTGCAGCTGGTGATAATATCGGGGGTCCTCTTGACAGCAGTCTATATTGATGCTACCCAAGGTGATACTGGTTTTATCTTCTAATTGCCACGTACTGGTTATACTGGACCCGGGCAAGGGAGGCTATTTCCAGTCTTTTCATTGGTATGTATAACTCTGGTTTATGTGACATGTAGAAATATGCTGAGCCTCTTGCATTTGCCCATTCTTGCCTTTATGGCCAGTCCACAATGCTTATTGGACCCTGGAAAGGGACTTTGGCCATTCATTCAGGGTGTCCTTGTCGAACCATTACTGTGTGCTGGGAAATGTGTTAAGGCCTAGGGATGGAGCTCTAGGCAGCTACCCACCTACAACTGAATTGCATCTCTTCGTTAATAAATTACCATAGTTTACTTTTCATTATATACATGCTCAGCTTTATAAATTATGTCTACATTTCCACACATGTAGACATACGACTTTTCCCCATCACTTCGCGATCTTTCCATGGTGTTTAGAAATACCAAAATGATTTATGTTTATCCATTAGCCAGTTTTATATGCCTTATTTTTAATTTTAGCCCTCTTAAGAGCTGTATGAGATAGAGACTCATTTTCTCATTGCACAGCAATGGGAACTGAAACTCAGAGAGATGAAGTGACTTGTCCAGGGTCACACAGATGGTGCACGACAGCTTGGGATTCCAACCTGGTCTGTGCCCCTGTAAAGAGAGAGCTATTTTGGACTTAGCCTATTTCCAGCAGCTCCTGCCACATCCTTCTCCCCATAGTGTCCACTACATTTTATTTCCAAGTGTTCAGAGACGGTAGCACGATGGTCACTGCCCGCTACTGAAGGTAAGCATCAGGCCTCCAGGAGCAGAGATGGGGCAGTGGGAGCCCCACCCTCTCAACCTTCCTTCACCTCCTCCCGTCTGTCTCTGTGCATCTCCCCTGCTCCTTATATAGGGAAAGAGGCCTCGTTACTCCATCGATATAGACTGATACTGCCAAGAGGGGGTGCAGCTACTAAAATCCAATCCTGGGGAGCTACAAGAGCTCTCAGTGCAGGGGGGAGGTAGCGGCCCCACCCAGTGGACATCGTTCTTACTAAAGTCAGGAGAGATCGCCATTAGTTCAACAAGATTTACTGAGCACCACTATGAGCCAGACCAGGTTCCCAGTGCTTGGAACAGTGAAAGGAACCGAGGCCCAGCTGCTTGCTCGGGAGGAAAGTGCCTTCCAGCTGGGAGTCAGGCTCACAGCAGCATAGTAACCTGTAAGGAGGCTGTTGAGCACTAGGGACAAAGCATCAGCGAGCGAGGTAAAGGAGAAGGGGGAAGCGTTTCAATGTTGAATAGCCTGCTCAGAACAAGCCTCAGATCTGTCCTGGGAAAGTCTTTGCCCTGCTTGGTCTCACATGCCATGCCCTAAAAGGGGAAGTTGAGTTAAATCAAACCTTTCCAAATTTGGCTGGTCTTAGGAATCTCTAAGAAGAGGTTTTTGTTTGTCTGTTTTTGTTTTCGTTTTTAACTGCATAGAATCCCAACACACTTATAGATTCAGGCTACCAGACTGTTATGGATCCGGAGCCTGGGAATCTGCATTTCCCCCCAAAAAAGCACTCGGGGAGAAGCAGGTGTGCGACCAAGTTTAAAACCCTGGACTAAATGGCTGGGTGCACATGCTCTAAGGACATCATAGCCCTCATAATCTCTGCGAACTTGAAATTATTCCTGAACACAGGAGTATTCTTTTTTTTTTTTAAAGATTTTATTTATTTATTTGACAGAGAGAGAGATAGTGAGAGAGGGAACACAAGCAGGGGGAGTGGGAGAGGGAGAAGCAGCCCCCCCCCCCCCACGGAGCAGGGAGCCCGATGCGGGGCTCGATCCCAGGACCCTGGGATCATGACCTGAGCTGAAGGTAGACGCCTAACGACTGAGCCACCCAGGTGCCCCAGAAGTATTCTTTATTCCTGAGGTCATTAACAAGGGTTAACGGATCCAAAGTTTGATAAAGCACCTGGCCCATGTCTTGGCACATCACTGGAGCCCACTATTACCTTCCAATTCCACCTTGCAGTCCTAACATCAAATCGTACTTCTCTGGGATAATGAACACAAGACAAAGACATTTGAAGAGGAGCAGCTAAATCTATAAGGGCTGTGAAAGGAAGAGAATACAGAATTGGTTAAGTGGTTACCCTGCCGAGAAAGAAAAAGGACTCTAAGCCATAATTTAGGCAGGCCAATTTTATCAACGTGGTTCACAAAATATGCATGCAATTAGCTGAGATGATGAAGGAAGGCTGGACTTCAGTATTTCCATAATGAGTGCATCCTATACTCGATGAGGTCTGATTTCCTCCAGGTCGGGGGTGAGGGAAGGTGGTGATCCCTGAGTCTCCTGGGCTCCAGGCAAGTGAGCACTTCAGAGGCTTCCGCCCCTTTGCACAAAGCTCTGACTAGCTGCCTCTGCCGTCCGATCATCTGTGTATGAGGCAGACATCTTTGTCTCATTCATCACCTCAGCTCTTGCAAAACTGAAATTGTATCTAAAGAAATAAAAATGAGGCAGCAGCAGCAGAAATGCCAGAGATCACACACCACATACGTATTCATCAATGAAGGTGTGGAATGATCCCTTCCCCCTTGGTCTCCCATGAGGGCTCCCCTCCCCCTCCCACCGCCACCTTGGCTCCTTCTTCTGGTCTCTATTCTGTTTTTATTGGACGTATTCCCACCTCACACATCATCTCTTTCACGGTTGGTTGTTTTCTGTACACTGTCTCTTCCCCTGACCTGAATGGAATTCATGGGAGCTGGGGCTTTGGGCTGTAACTGTCGCTGCGTATTCTTACCCACCACATAATAGGTGCTCAATAAATTTTTTTTTTTTGAATAAACGAATTTCAACTCACTCCTGGTTCCTTGCCGACTGGACATCACCAATCTTTCCCTGTCATTCTTTCCCTTGAGTTTCCCTCACCCACTAGGTTGGCATCATCATGTTCTACCTCGCTGATAGAAAAAGGTAATTCAAAAACAAAATTTAAAAAAAAAGGAGAAAGAAGAGACTAGTAGAAAGTTGAGCATAAAACTATTCAATTCGTTATCATCTTTATACAACTATAGAGTTGATGCCTGGACACTCCATAGATCTTACAGTTTGCCTTTTAATTTGGGGCACACTTTTATAGAGCATCCACCAGGGTAAGGACAGAACAGGATTTTAACGGCTGAGGACAATTTGCAGATTCGTTTGCAAAATTGTCAATTTCTAATACATTACAGGGAAACAGAAAAGACTGAAACATATTTGCAATGAGTCAAATATAGATTTTATTTTTTAAAACATACTCTGATTAATTTCAGGTACCTAATTATCTCCTCAATTTAACAACTATGTCTGTTTCAATGACAGCTTTTTTTAAATATTTGACTCTAACAAACCTCCCCTAAAAACTTGTTATGCTATTAATTTGATAATATTTTTTTAATGGAATGTTCATTTGGTAAAGAAAGCGCAGTACATATCGTAAAAAGCCAATCCCTTCAAAAACACGATCGAAAATAATACTTTACGATCTCATTACCAAAATGGCTACGCTGAGTGTCCACCCCACCATCTACTCTGATGGCCTTAGGTGACGTCTCTCTGAGACTAACACCCATACAGAGCCCCCACCCCATGCGGACTCCAGCTACGTGACCCATCCTCAGTGCATTTAATCGCATACACAAATACAACTTGAGAAACTCAGGATTCTGCCATTGCCCTCGTGTTTTTGATAGTGATGCTAAAGATGTCTGTAATATGTTGATATGCCTTCCTTTCATTAACTGATCATTTATTCATCAGCAACAGGAGAAGATTAAAGAGGAACAGGGACTAAGAACAAATGGATTTCCCCATTCCTGAGGTATAGATTCTCCACCGAATCTGCCAATGACTGTTCTGCTCAAGGCCCCATATCTATATTGATATACTGAGAATTGGGGTCCAGTATTAATGCTCAATCAATTTACAAATGTAAAGAGCATAGCTGTGGACCAAATTTTGGACTTGTTGGAAATTCAAGCCGGCAAGCATTTTTCCAATGAGTGTTTTGTGCCAGGCCAGAAGTACCGTATTTCCAACACAATGTCCTAAAGAAGAAAAGAAAGGTAGATGTTCTGGACTCAGATCTCAACGCCACCTTTTGCCCTCTGTGATTGCGGGTGAGTTTCTTAGTATCCTTGACCGGCAGCATCTGTATCTGAAAAATGGCACTTCAGACCCGTGCATCGTGGGGTAGTTACAGAGCCTAGGATGGTCTATTTTAATAGACCACCAAATGGGCCCCGGCACACAACAGGGGCTCGGGGAAGGTCAGCCGTGATGGCCATGACGAAGCTGATGACGATGGGGACAGAAGGGTCCAGTTGTAAGCATTCCATAAATAGGTTTCACAGGACAATAGGAAATTTCAGCTCAGAAGCTGTAAGTCAGGGGCCTGAAGGCTATGAGTCACCACTTCGCTTCGTGCCTGTCAGTTCATTTTTGAGAATCCACAGAAATAGAAATGTTCTATCAGACCAACTTGGATTGCCATCTGGCCCACACATTTTCCTGGCACGGCCCGAAGGCCAGCACTGCTATTCTCCCCTCCAAGCAAAACCCCAAGTTTAGCAGAACAAAATCTGGTGCTGAAATGCATCAAGCACAGCATCGGTTAATTATCACGATTAGCATATTAGTAGTAGCTCTAGGGCAATTAATATGAATAATAATTGAATCTGGGCTATAGTAGTTAATATAACTACTAGTTAGGTTAATATAAACTGCTGGTAAACTATTTAACAGACCAGCAACACCAATAGGGAACATTTTACACTTTTTAAATAGGGTTTTACATTCATTAGCTTTTCGAGTCTTCTTTGGGTTATATTATTACCCTTAGTGTCTCTTTAGGGAAACTGAGGTTTCAAGCAATTGAGATTTATCCCAGGTGAGGGGTTGATATGCAGAAAATCTGGAATAGGAAAGTCTGTCTTCCAAGTACTTGCGTAGCAGGGCCTAGAGATTGAGAGAGGGAAGACAAATTCACGGAATAAAGCATTGCTTGGCTCCACCAGTGAGTGCCCCAGGATGCCAGGGCAGGAGAGCTCAGCATTCAGCAAATGCGACTCTCTCATACAAATGAGGAAAATGACTTACCTCCAAAGAATAACCTATGACACAGATTCCAAATTGATTTTTTTTTTATTTCAGAGTTCCTTTATGAGGTCCCAGTCTTGAGCTCTTAAAGTGATCTTTTTTAAAAATTTCTGTGAGCTGAAAATCAAATAATCAAGTTTGTTAAAGGTGCATATTAACTTATCAATTTAGCTCTAAACCACGGTCTAGTGCTGCATTTCCAAAAATGTGTCCCATTTAACTCTAATTCAGTAGTGTAGTATTAGCTATTATGGAAAAAGAGGATTTCTTGGTCAATTACATTGACATATTCTGGGTTAAAACATGAATTAAACAGATTTTTTTTATTGCTGACCTTTTTGTTTTTTACCTTATATATGCAAATAGTGTGCTGTCTTCCCATCCATCTTTGACCGTGGTGAAATCCTTTGCATTCAGAAAAATCCCTTGAGGGGCGCCTGGATGGCTCAGTCATTAAGCGTCTGCCTTCGGCTCAGGTCATAATCCCAGGGTCCTGGGATCGAGCCCTACATCAGGCTCCCTGCTCCGCGGGAAGCCTGCTTCTCCCTCTCCCACTCCCCCTGCTTGTGTTCCCTCTCTCTCTCAGTCAAATAAATAAATAAAATCTTTAAAAAAAAAAAAAAGAAAAGAAAAATCCCTTGAGACTCACAGTCAAAAGATCAGTTTGGGACACTGGCGCAGCAGTATTTTCGACTGGGGTTTGGTGCATTTGCTTCATAGCAGATATTCCTGATAGATGAAAGCCTGTTGGGTTTACTTCTCAGTCTCTGGCCACCTTATAGAGGGTTGAAGTCCCTAAAAATCTAAACCGCGGATATAAGGGAATCCATCCCAATCTTGTTTCATTTTAACTGCAATGACTTTCCAGGTAACTAAATCTACTCTATGTGCCTGGATTCTAAACCTCATTCTCGGCCCTAAACCTCCCCATGGGTGACACTCCTTTTCTACCGCTATGGACCCTGTGCCTACAATGAGCCCTTTTTCACACACTGGCTTGCTATTTTAGGCTCTGACTTCTGGAACGGGGCTTCCGTGGTGAGGTACCTGAGAAGAAAACATGCACAGAAAGGTGAGTATTTATAGGTTTGGGGCTCTGAAACTAGACAGTTGGACTTGAACAGATAATCACTAACAGTAGTCGTAATCCCTGAATGTGATCACATCAAGTGAGGGGTGACCTCGGCCATTCCTTCCAGGTGGCCTAGAGAAAAGTCAAACCAACAATGAGGGCCTTTGATGTGAACAGAACTTTTTATAATATAGAATATTAAGAATAACCAGGAAGAAATGAGAAAAGTCCAGGAGATTTGGCCCAAAGCTTGGTAACGTTTGCTGTTCTCGGAGGCACATTTGTTTTACTCTTAACCCTTCAAATTCATAGGCTTTGAAATTGAGGAGTACCTACTGATTTAAAACCTGGTTTCAACTGTGTCTGTCCTGGAAATCTGATGGTTTGTCCGTTTGCTTTTCTATAATTTTTTAGGAAAAAAATGTTGACTTTGAAAATTGCCTAAGAATAAACAGTTATAGGAGGTTTTGAGGTGTGGTCATTCTGGCTTAAAATTCTAAACATTTCAATTTGCTTTAAATATCTAATCCAGCATAGAAGCTCCTTGTTTGCTGCATTTTGTAAACAAAAACAAAAACAAAACAAACAAAAAAACAGCCGAAGTACTGAGTTTGAAAAAGTGTCCAACAAAACTGTAACTTTCTTTCTCAAAGACCTACACATATGGATTTTTTACTTTGCACTTAAGACCACATTTTTAAAGGCTGTTCCTCCCCTAGCCTCCTCTTTGAATATGTAAAACTCTGCACGCATCTAATAGGTCCTTCAATTGTCCACTTGCACCTTCAAATTATGGGACAAGTGGCCAATTGGGCCTGCAATTGGCTAATTGCACTGACAATTAGCCAATTGTGGGTATAATTAGCTGCATGTAGAATTAATCATATGCCCAGAGTGGGCGGCCACTCTTTGAAAACATAGAACTAAATGTGTTCTAGATGCACATTTGTACCCAGGCACAAAGGAGACTCAGGCGAGGATCCTTGATGAATCACTCTTAAGAGAATCATTAAAACAAATTTGGTGCTTGGTTACAAAGACCCCATGATTAAACCCTGAACATCCAGTCTACTTGCTTTGTCTACCAGGAGCTTGGTGTGGACATGGCAAAGAAGGTCCCAGCACTGAAAACTAATTCTTCACACTGAGGGCCTTTGCAACAAGCTATCCTGTCTGCTGATACCCCACTTTAAATTTTTAAACTAAATCTTTGGATTTAGGATGTAGTTCGTGAGTTGCATCAGACAGACTCTATAACCAGAGTTCTCAGTAAGGAAATGGACTCCTTTTGGTCCAGAGTGTAAAATGTTATCAACTCCTTCATCCTTAACACCCAAGCTTCTCAAGCGTATTCCCAGGGAACCAGAACAAAATCTCAGGATGAACACAGTGCTTGTCTCTGAAGCATCAATTTTATTTGATGGGAAGCAATATATGAAACTTTTAAATTTTAAACCAAACAACAGAAAATTTTGAAAGTGGTTAAAGTTGCGATGGTCAAAATGCTATAAAGACAAACTAATGTAGATCAATGATGACTACCTCGCAGGTATTTTGTTTTGTTTTATTTTGTTCTATTTTATTTTATTTTTTTAAAATTTTATTTTATTATGTTATGTTAGTCACCATACAATGATGATGTTAGTCATCATTAGTTTTTGATGTAGTGATCCACACTTGATTGTTTTAATATTTTGTTTTAGAATTAAATCTGGTCATTGAGAATTAATTATATAATGAAAGAGAGAGCATGAGAGAGAGACAGAAGGAGAGAGAGAAAGAGAGAGAGAGACAGAGATCCTGGAATCCAAGACTCAATAAATCAAGATATTGACATGTTAAAACCTCTGAGATTTCCTGCTATAAAGAATTTTTCTTTATCTCAGCATTTTGCTGAACAAAAATGACCAAAGACCAGTCTTTTCAGGTAGTATTTGTTACTTGGTGATAGGAAATGCCACTCTAGACCGAACAGTTGATTACAGAACAAACTCCAGGGATTTGGGCTACTTCCATCCCTCCTCATGAACCTCAAACTTCACTTCAACTCTCATCTTCCACTTAGGGCAGAACCTTCCAGAAATCCACCAATACTGCAGGCAGGTCTGTCCACTGAACTTTCCCACACTGCTGCCCATCCCCTATGTTTCAAATGACCACCACCAATTTGAAACAAAGGCCATGTGAAATGGATGGAGGCGTATCCACATTAGAGGTGTTGAAGGAGCGAAAACCATGAATGATAGAACAGTTCCTGAACATATGGACATGCTTGCTGATGATGGGGGGACAGTCATCTTCCTCCTATGTTCTAAATGTTGCTGGATTTTATATACACACTCTTATTTAACTACAGAAATTGCATACACATCATATCTATTTCTAGGAAAGAAGGAAGACAAGAAGGGAAGATAGGAAGCACTTACTCTTATGTCAGATGCTTTTACAGGTGTTACTTCATTTACTCTTCAAAATAATAACATCAAATATGAATAATAACTGCCCCATTTTGGGGGTGAGGTTACTGAGTCTCAGGGAAGTTAAAGCGATTTTCCTAAGGTTGTGCAGTAGCAGGCAAAAGAGAGCCAGGTTTCAAATTCCCATACACACATCTCCAAGTCTTCTTTGGAACAAATTCTTTAAATATAAGCCATGTAGCCATAGACATATGAGAAAATATTATGATCATTGTATTTCATGTTCAAATACATGTATAAAAGTCATTCGAGTATATATGTCTGAACACAAACATCTGTATTTGTGGTCTTCTACATAAATATTCATTTGCATTAAGACATTCTACAAATGGTAATGCTGACACTGAAAGAAGTAAGCTTTTGTCTTGTCTTCTAATGAATTGAGCCTAAATTCTGGATTTACAGATCAATGTTTGCCTTCCTAAAAGACCTCCATGCAAGTCAAGGCAGAGTCTCTCTGCCACTGCAGATCCCCAAAAACAGTGCACAAGAAGGGACTCATGCATTGAACACACTCTTCTAGTTAGTCCTTTGTCCAAGCTGACTTGTGTACTGTTTATTGGTAATCTGCTTGACATTTCACCAAATATGTTGTCAGCATTTAAACAGCCTTACCTTCTATAACATAAGCCTTGACTCCCACTTCAAATGTTACCTCTCTATGAAATCTCCCTTGGGAGAGATCTAAATATGTTTCAGTATCTTCACAGTGCCTGTTGTGTAAAATGTATCTGTTGTGTTCTTATTTGTACCTGTCAGCTAATGCTGTAACAATGCTGCTTAACAAATAACTCCAAGTTATTTGTCATCCCATGATACATGTAAGCTTGAGTAGGCTGAACCTTTGTAGTCCTGTGGTCTGAAGCTCTATTCCAAGCTGCTGGTGGACTGGGGACCTGCTCCCTGGGTCTTCTCATTCTGGGACAGTTAAAGAAGCAGCTCCCACCTACTGCATGCTGTTGGTCATGGCAGAGATCAGGAATGAGAGAGCTGTGGAAACACTCTGCCTCCAACAGCTATTGCTTAAATAGGGTAAACATCACACCCTTTTACATTCCATTTGCCAAAGCAAATAATACAGTCAACCTCTACATCAAAGAGATGGGGAAATAAACTCTGTCTTCAGGGTGGCAAAAAGTGGTGGAACAGTGAATTCTTATGAACAAATAACCAAATCTACTGTGTTATCTCTCTACGTATTGTTTTCCTCCCACTGATCATAAGGTAAAAATAACATCGAATACATATTTGTCTTCTTATCTCTTTTTGCCAGCATAGAGTGGGTATCCAGAGAAGGCTCATTTGATACTTGAATACATCATTGGTTTCATTCAGGAGTAAAGGAGGGAAAGCATCAGATAGTACTTTCTGAAAGAGCCAAATTTATCAATATTTAACTTTTCTAATTTATTTCTCTCTTACACACACATACACACACACTTTCCTTTAATAGTGTCATTTTGGAGATGAGGGAACCAAGACTAAAAGAAGTTAAGAGATTTGCCCATGGTTTCCCAGCTAAGAAGCAGCAAGATGATGAGTCAGACACAGAATGGTTTGACTATGTATCATGTGATCTTAGCCCATCAACAATGCTGGACTTCATCTTCCTGACCTTGGGAATCCCTGGTGAAGGAAAGGAACACTGGGTTAAGCAGAGAAGGGTTCTTTTTTTTTTTAAGATGTATTTATTTTAGGGAGAGGGACAGAGAGAGAGAGGGCAGAAGCAGAGACAGAGGAAGAGGGAGAGAATCTTAAGCAGACTCCCCACTGAGCATGGAGCCTGATGCAGGGCTCTCCATCCCAGGATACTGAGATCAAAACCTGAGCTGAAATCAAAGCCAGACACTCAACTGACTGAGCCACACAGGCGCCCCAAGCAGAGAAAGCTTCTTAAGTGATGTGCTGAGATGTTATATTAGAATCAAAAGTAGTGATGTTAAGGTATGTTTCTCCTGCTAGAAGATGTGAGTGTGATGATACAGCATGGGACAGTGTCCTTATAGAAATTAGCAGCAGGCACACTTTGATGTGAAGAAAGTGTTGTCTAGAGGGGTTTGCCCCACATTTTTACATTGTGGCACACACAGGAAATGATTTTATTTGTGTGACACGGTGTGAAAAAGAATAGAAGTCATCACAGTGATATGGAAAGGGGTGACTGGCCAAAAGCCTCCAGCTGCCACAGACCCCATCGGGCCACCCACAGGTACTGGGATACTCTGCTAAGGACAAGCCTCCTGGAGATGGTCCTATATTCCAGAACACACATGCTCACTCCAGTCAGAATCAGAGGTGATCAGAGCTGAATAAACAGGCTCATCTCACCCACAAGTGATGTGATCTAATGATAGATCCATGACGTATTTATTAGTGGTTTACAGAGCACTCTTGTAGATATGGATAAATTCATTATCCAAAATCCAACTGAAGATATCAGTGTTGTCATAAATTATAATACAGTAACAAGGTCTGGTGAGTCATCCAATATTGGAATCCAAAGCACCTTGAATGTCAATGTCCTAGTTCCCCACGGCAGGCAGGGCTTGACCTTCCTCATCTGTAGATCCTCATCTGAGTCCACAATTTACCACAGCACAGCCAGGAAACTGAAAGGGTTTCTCAGGAGCCAAGACCTTGAATTATGTGCGAGGTCCTAGTCCTGCACTCTGGTCTCCATTCAGAACCAATAAATATGGTAAGAATCCCTTGGTTTTAAGTTTACTTAAAAGGATACATGATGGACGATCCATCAAAGTATTATTACTCAGAGAATTGGCTGTTAACAGGCCAACCAGAAAGAGAAAGACAAAAAAAAATGTTTAAAGAAATTAAGAAACATAAGAAAGATGAATCATGGCATTCTGGGAGCATCGGTGTAAGGACAAATGGTCCTACGGATCTCAAGGTCATGACTGTTTACTTAAGTGGTTAAGTGCTGTATACAAAATGAAGGTTGGGGAATAATTAGATAGTTCTAAACATGCAATAGAAAATTTTCCTACCATGTTTAAAATCAAACAAACAAACAAAAAATAAGAAAATAAGACAATAGAAACAAATTTGCCTTCAGAGGGAGAAAGAAAGGGAAGGAAGGGCCTTTTCTTTTTTTTTTTGAAGGCTGAGATGCCCCACTGATCATTTATTCTAATCACCATTTAAAACCTTTCAGGTCTGTTTTATCTTGCTTTTATCAATGGAGTGATGAGATTTAAGGGCAACTCTTGTGCTTAAAGTCACATTGTGAGTTTCAAACTCAGGGCTGATTTATTCCAAAGCCCACACTGTGAGCTGACTGGACCATCTTTGAATGGGACTCTTCATTTCCTGCACAAGTAAGGTAAGTTGAGGTCCTAATATTAAAGACATTGCCTCTGAAGGTGGGAATCTGTTAATGTTGTGCACACAGTCACCTGCAAAACTAAGTGCACATCCAGGGCCCTTCCTTCACTGCCCACGTGGCTGCAAGCCCCTTCCCCCAAGTGCATAAAGTGAAGGCAGAGGGTGGAGTTTACGCTCTGACCGCCTATCTCAGTCTGTAGCCTGCAGACCCACAGCATTAACTAAACGTTGCTTTTTTTGTATTTATAAAGAATAACAGCTACACGCCACTAATGCAGTGCCATTTCATTTAATGACATCCAGCACTGAGTGATTTAATTATTCTTTTAGTCACTGAAACATTCATCATAGTTTTCCAGCAGATCCAAGAAAGCCCGCTTGCCTCTCGAATCCATTAACATAGAGACTGCGAGCTGGCCTCCCCTTGGAAATCCCTTCAGCTGTGAGTCTGGGGAAAGAGGGCTGATACCTGTCAAAGTGTCATTTCTGTGTTTGTCATGGATTTTAAAAGCCTCCTTGTGTGTTACTGCTATGAGTACCCACTGTGTGCTGGGTTCCGCATTGGGCTATTTCACTTAAATGCCCTCATTAATTCATCATGAAAACCCAGAAAGCTGGTGTCTTAATTCCCATTTTACAGGTAGGAAAACTAAGTGCCAGAGACTTCAGGTGGCTTCACCAAGGCTGCACACCCAGCTGGGATCTGAATATGGGTTTGTCTAAAACCTTTATCAGGGACATAAAAGGTATAGATAATTGTAAGAACCCTGGTAACAGTTACTAATGGAACAGTGTACACCAGGCATTTTACATTCATTATTTATATGAACCCTTCAAATAACCTAGTGAGCTAGACTTCCCCATTATCAGATAAAGAAAGAGACCTAAGGAAGTTGAGTGATATGCTAAGGATTAAAAAAAAAAAAAAAATACAGAACCAGGGCTCTTTTTGGGACCTAACTTCAAAGTAATTGTAAATTCACCGTGCTGTGCATCAGTGTTAATAGAATCAGGATCAAATTCTTCACCGGTGATTATAGATATCAGTCAATGTGCAAAGATTACCCCCCCCCCATTTGGCAAAAAGGCTTGATCCTTAGTTTATTGGGGTTTTGTGACGTTTAGAATAAGATTGTTTATAACACGTGCCTAGCATATAGAGTGATGAACACATAACTATATTTTAATGGGTAAATGGTGGCATCTAAAACACTAGGCTGCCATGAATCAGCACAGCAAAGAGTCAGATGTATTTTTCAGACAGAAATGAGCTCCTACAGTGACTCTTTTCACCTGGACTCCATTCTACTCCTGCTAACTGCAATATTTCTCAAAGCTTAAAATAATCATACCCTACAGCATTGAAATTGCGTTTTAGGAATTTATTCTAAGCAAAGAATCAGAGATATGCCACACACAACCTGAGAATGGTCATTGTTAGGAAAAAAAAAAAAACTGGAAACATCCTATAGCTTGTGACTGTTAATTGTAAATGATAGTGTATTTATTCGACTGCATCCCATGAAGTCCTGAAAAAGGATACATACGTGTACAGACGCATGCATATGCCCAGGTGTACACATATGGAGAAAGAACAAAAGAATACCCCAAAACAATTTAACAGTGGCTTCAGGTTGGTTGAGGAGGATCATGGATGTGTTTTGCCATCGTGTGTGTGTGTGTGTGTTTATTAAGCTACTTTCTGTTTGCCAAGTTTTCCTTATTGAGTGTGACATCTTTAGTAACTCACAAATAAGGAACCATGCCTGAATACCCTGTGGCTTAGTCCAGCTCTGCTCTTCACCAGAAGCATTGTTAAAATTCAAGCAAGCATCCTGGAGCACTTGTCCATCTTCACGGTCCTGGTGAACTGTGTAGTGTCCTTGGTAGGCTCTCTGGTAAATGTGGCTGGCTCTAAATAAAATCAAGATGTGAGTCTCCATAATAAAGTCCAAAGTGTACTTGTCTTAAATCTCTGCAAGTAGATGGAGGAAAAATCCTTACCATTTCTACTTGAGCTGTTAAGACGGCACAGCCGTGGTTTTTGCAATAAAACAGGCTTTACCCAAGGGCACTGGTGTAGATGACATGTCTTTGTTTATTCAAACTCTTGGTCTTTTGGTTTTCTACCAGATTTTTTCCAAAACAGGGTTAATTTACTTTGTCTATGCGTAGAGTAGGCACCTTCAACCATTTTAAGAATTAGGGCTTCTTTTTTTAAAAAGTTTTTCTTTGTTAAGATTTAATTTATTTATTTGACAGAGAAAGAGAAAGAGTGCGAGCAAGCATAAGCAGGGGGAGCTACAGAAGTTAAGGGAGAAGCAGGCTCCCCAGTGAGCAAGGAGCCTGGGGCGGGGCTCGATCCCGGGACCCTGGGATCATGACCTGAGCCGACTGAGCCACCCAGGCATCCCAGAATTAGGGCTTCTTTATAATATTAACAACGAAGCAAAAGTTTGCAACATCCGATTACAGTGTTCCTTATATTAATTAAGACATGCTTATGAATGATTTTGATGTGTTAATTCAGTAACCTTTTAAAATGATTTATTATATTTTAATCCCAGTAGAATCTGGGTATGTGTGTGTATACACACACACACACACACACACACACACACTCACAAACGTGTAATACACTTCCAGACAAGATCTAACAGTTATTCATGTGAATAAGAAAACCAACTAGTGAGCACGTACTCTATGCACCAGACATTGTGCTCAGTGCTTTGTAAATATTATTTGTCAATATTTACAAAAAACTCATGGGGTAAGTTCGGCAGTCACTCCTTCCACAGACAGGACACTGGTTTGAGAGGTTATTAACTCACCATGGCCATGCCAAGAACTTAACCTTGACTCTTGAGTGTGTATCTCACATGGTTGAGGGTAAATGATTCTAGCGTCTCAAAGCCTATTTAAAGCTTCTGAAAACCGCGGACTGAACTATCTTACATTGGGAATGCCTATAAATAGGGTCAATCCAAATATCTCTAGAGGAAAACTTTTGGGGACAGACAATGAGAGTGGCCACTTGCAGAAAATGGAGCCTTAAAACCAGACCTCTTGTGGCTTTATGATCTATGCAGTTATCTGTATGATGCCAGAATGTCGGAAACATTCCTTCATTTCGCAACATCATCTTATAGCCGGTGAGACCCGCTCTCCCTTGAAGGAGCAGCGTGGTCTGCTGGACTTGCACTGCCCCCGAGCTGATGGCCTGCTGGACTTGCACTGCCCCCGAGCTGATGGCCGGCTTCCCCTTTCACTCACGGGGTCTGTGACTGTGGACAAGGATATCTCTCTCTCTCTCTCTCCCTGTCTTCAGCTTCCTCAGCAGCAAATGAGTCAAGCAAGAGGTCTGGACTGTGAATGCCAAGCCCTTGTACCCAAAGATCCCGAGCCATAAAAGCAATGAGGTTTATTCCCCCTGGCTTCACACACAGGCAAGGCTCTTAAATGCCTCCATCTGAGATAAGACTATTTGCAAAAAGCTTCAACAGCCTTACCCTCTTACAGGCTAAGCTTTTTTTAGTTTAGGGTGTTTTTTTTGTTTTGTTTTGTTTTGAGGTGGGGGGAGTGTTCTGTTTTGCTTTTTCCCAGATTCAACGAATGCCGTAAGAATTAGAGCTCCATCCTTTTCATGGGCCTTGGGTGGCAGGAGGCCTCTCCCTGGGCTGCTCCACTCTGTGTCTCACCAGACCTGCGAGTAGACCGTTTGTGTCTGGACATCCCGGGAGACGGCAGGGAGAAAGGGCCCCGGGTATGGGTGAGCCAAGCTACGGAAGGCCCAGCGCCCAGTGCTGGGGGGCCACCCCTTGCTGCAGGTTCTGAGGGGTGAATCTGTGCCGATCAGGGCCTTCATTTAAGCTCAGTCCCCGCCTCCTCCTCAGTTAACACCCCAGCACACACAATACCAGCGAAGGTGATTATCTCTGCTAGCATAATTCCTCCCTAACATCTGCTTTCGCCCATAACACTCCACTAATTTTTCCCTCATTTCATTACACATAATTTTCTTTCAACACAATCTACATGTATTAAGTGGTAATGACTTTCCAGTTAAGAGCAAATCGACACCAAGGGACCCCGGTCCCCCCCACGGTTGCCTGCAGAGCTTGACTCTGGCTATTAGAGATAAATTCCGTACCTCAGGAAGCTGCAGTGAGGTAATCAATCAATTAAGCGGTTAGGACATACATTATCAAACTTCCACAGTGCGGGGGGCAGGGGGCCATGCTGATGTGCTTGCCATGATTTTTTAGGAATTGGAAAAAAAAAAAAAGTGAATAAATAAGATCGAGAGCTATTATACAACCAGGCTATAATTTGCCACTCAAAGTCAGGGGATGGTTTTGTCAGACTTAATGCTGAGGACTGAATGGGGGAGAGTCTTAGGCCTTGGACGCGCACTCTCTGGGCAGGAATCAGGCTCTTTGGCTGTTTATTAGTGTGTCCTGGGGCATCGGGTCGGTGGGCTGGGAGTCTGAGATTTGTGTCCTTTGAAAAGGAAGAAAAGACACCTGGAATTATAACTCTTACTGCCTAGGTTTGTGGTGGGGATTAACTAAGATTGTATATATGGAAGCACCTGGCCCATAACAGATACTCAGGAAACCTTCATTATCTTACTTGTCCTCTTGGGCTGGGGATGGAGGACACATAAGGTGAGCAGAGATCACCGAAATGCTGCCATCAAACCCTAGAGTTCCATTCCCCCTTCCCCCCTCCCCCCCATCATCATCATCCTCAGGTTTCTCCGGTTTCTCATGTTTCTTAAGAAAAACACCAAAATGTACATAAGCCTGAAATGACATTTAGAATATCGCCAGTCCTCACTCATGGACTTTACGTGTTGTCCCCTCTGTACTCAAACCTCACTTACCTCGTCAGTAAAAATGGGCATATTAACGTTATATCTGCCGCCATGAGGGTCACCGCGGGACTCAGAAGAAACATATATTAAACTGCTTTGAAAACTGTAAATCACAAACAAAGTAGGATTTTTAAAAAAAATAATATAGGGGCGCCTGGGTGGCTCAGTTGGTTAAGTGACTGCCTTCGGCTCAGGTCATGATCCTGGAGTCCCTGGATCGAGTCCCGCATCGGGCTCCCTGCTCGGCAGGGAGCCTGCTTCTCCCTCTGACCATCTCCCCTCTCATGTGCTCTTTCTCAAATAAATAAATAAAATCTTTAAAAAAAAAAAAAATAATAATAATATAATTTAGCTTACCAGTATTAAAAAAAAAAACAAAACTCAACCCATCCTATAAATATCGTATGTGTCTGAAAAGTATATTAAAAGTTGCCCACACAGTTCAGAAGACAAATCAGCTGCAAACAGAGGGAAAAAAAAGAAAGAAAGAAAATACTAGGTAGATGTGGCACTATAAAAATAAAATATTTGTGAAATAAAATAAATGGACAAAATATTTATGTGTCAACCAATAATATACAAATATGCTTCTATGACATAATATTAAATTCTCACAAATCAGTAAAAAGGAGAAAGGAAAAATAAGATAAAATAGGAGTTATAATAATAAGGTGAACAATGCTTACTACTAGCCAACTGGTCCTAAAAGCATTATGTATTTTAATTTATGTAATAAGACAATAAAATACCCAATAAAAATAAACAAATGAAGACACAAACATTAAAATAACATGTAAAAATATTAAATCTCCTTATAGTCAAAGAAATGTAAGGTCACATCAGGGAGATACAGCTTTTCATGTATCGAATTAATAAGGTTTAAAAAATCTATTTCTCTGATTCTGAGGCATCAGGAAAAGGGATGATTCTTATAATGTTGGTGGAATGCAGATTGGCAAAAACAAACAAACAAACATCACTTTTCGAGGAGGCGAATCTCACTATGTTTCAAAAGCTTAACTTATGTCCACCCATTGACCCACCAATTGCATTGCCCCGAATTTATCCTTAAAAAATTAGGGATATTAGCAAATATTTAACTACAAAGATGTTCATCGCGTTGTAGTTTATAATGGCAAAATATTGGAAGCAACGGAGTCCAGTGCTGGGGGACTATGGTCATTTATTGAATAGCATTTACTTAGTAATTACTAAGTGCCAGGCCTTAGTCCAAGTTTTGAGGTGGAGCCATAAATGCAGTGGACTGGATCCCATCCCCATGGGTCTCCAATTGTAATGCAAGAAGATCTAAAGGGAACAAATAATGGCATAGGCACAAGATGGACTGTTGTGAATTCATTTACTCAAGTTATTTTTCTGGGGTCCACTGTGTTCCAGGCACTCTTCTGAACCTGAAGGATATGATCGTGTACAAGGTGACAAACCCCTGTGCCCACAGAGCTTACATTCTAATTGGGAAAATCAGAAATATATAACGAAACATGTTGTAGAAGCATATTTAATGATGTGGGGGAAAAACATGTTATAAGAAGTGAAAATGGTTATATGACAGGGCACACAGTGTCAAACCATTTGTAAAAATAAGCAAAAATATTCACACGTATGTATTTCTAAAATATTAGAAGGATATACACCAATTCTAGGCAGTAACATCTCCAGCTATTTTTTTTTCTAAATTTCCTGCATTTATTACTTTTAAAATGAAAAAAGAAAAAAAATTAAAGCCCAGACTACTAATACCCATGGCAGGTTCATGCTCAGCTATTGATTCCATTAAAAAAAAAAAAATCAGTCACTTTCTACTTTGCAGCAGCCTCTCGATTTGATTTCTTAACAACAAGGAGCCATAAAATAAAATGGGTGCTGGGTCATTCTCCAAATTTTGTTTCTCATAACAAAGAAGAGTTCAGTCCTAGGCTCTGGAAGGAGAGGACCTCAGAAATTATCTCTAGCAGTAGCGGAGGAAATTGAAGTCTCCACAGGCTAGGAGACTTATTCAAAGGAAGAGCAGGACCTGAGCCCCGTTTGACTCATAATGACTTCACTTTACAGGTGTCACCGTCTCAAGATGACAGAGAACAGCGAGAGGAGAAACACTACTGCTAAAAATTATTAGCCGTTCCACGGGAGAGTCTACTTTTAAACAAAAGCAGAACAAGGGTGAATAAACTCTTGCTACATCCCCTTAGCATAGATGGAGCTCCTGGGTCCTGCTCACTGGGAGGAGGGGAACTTCAGAACCTGCAGGCTGGAGGAGCTATATCCATGACGGACACGGACATAGTTGAGTTCTGAACCCAAATTCTTCAAGCCCGACATGGAGCATGCTGGTGTTGTACCAATCAGTCAGCTGAGTTACCTGGAAAGCAGCAAGTTAGAAAGTATCCTCCTCGTTGTCAATGATATTAGGGTAATTATTCAGGATAAATATTAGGGTATAACTCAGGGCATTTTGTGGTTTACAGAGCCCATCCATGTGCATCTGTCCTGTGATCTTGCTGTGGGTCGTGGCCTATCAGTGCTGTTCCCACTTTCTGGGCAAGCACATTGAGGCTCTGACGACCCAGATGGCTAATCTGCAGTCACATCTCAGAAACGGAACAGAGCCAACAAACCATGGACACTGAACCACGGTTCTTTCTTGTGGGAAAGAATGGGGAAAGGCTTCTTAGCAGAGGTTTTGAATTCAAAAATATTTTTTTTTAAGATTTTATTTATTTATTTGACAGAGAGAGAGAGACAGCGAGAGAGGTAACACAAGCAGGGGGAGTGGGAGAGGGAGAAGCAGGCTCCCTGCTGAGCAGAGAGCCTGACGCAGGGCTCGATCCCAGGACCCTGGGATCATGACCTGAGCCGAAGGCAGATGCTTAACGACTGAGCCACCCAGGCGCCCCTGAATTCAAAAATCTTGTCAGAAATTTGGAGATGTGGTACAAAATCAAATCAAGATGTTATTACACTGCCTTTTTTGTTTGTTTGTTTGTTTGTTTTTTGCTTTTGCTTTTTAATGAACCCAAAGAAACCCATTGTATATACTCGAAAAATCCAGCTGTCTGTTTTGTCTGTCTTCTAAACCTTTCACCTTGATTAGTTTTTTGGACCAAAAAAAGTCCTTACTCAGCCACATTCTCATGCCAAACAGGATTTTAATTTTTTAAGAAGTACATTTGAACGGGACACTATAGGAACGCCAAAGAACAGTAGTCTATGAAAAACAAATCGTTTGTTTATTTGGCCATTTGTTTTAAGACAAAAGTGAAAAAAAACACTGGGCTGAACAGATCAGTAGAGGCTTCAGGCTATTTCCAAGGACACCGTAAGACTGGGCAGGATGAAACGTGAATAGAAAACATACCAGATGCACACGGCACAGTTACAACTCTCCATGACATGCTGATTTGGTTATTTCTATTTTTCCTCAGACACCAAAGCCCCACCCCTCCCCCCACCCCCCACCCAACACTATGGAGTTGGAAAATAGAGTCATAGGCAAAGTGATTAAGAACACCATTTTCACCACACCAGTCCTGACACTTTTACCCCATGGGGCTCACCGTGCCTGGCTTCTCATCCTGGACTGTCTTCTGGGTTGAGATCAGTATCACAAACGTGTCAGAGAAGAATGCTGTCTGGGTGGCTAGGAGTATGATCATATTTTCTCCCATTCCGTCCTTCCATTTAACCACTAGTGTTCTTGCCCCACCCCCTTCCCCATTGCAAGATGTCTGGCACCCAACGTCTGGCATGAAATCTTACGGATCTACATTTTCCGCAGGGCTGTGACAACAGGTTTCAACTTGACTCGCCATCCCTGGGAACACAAAGTTTCAATTTGTTTGTTTCCGAGGACAAGGAGAGTTGTATCTCTTGGTGCGGGAAAGAGGCGTCTTTACATTTGATTAGATTTTTCTAAAGAGAAGATGAATTCATCTGTCATGGATTATTTAAGAAAAGTATTTTTATTGTATTATATGTTATAAAAGCACATTCCACATATGCATGTCACTCCATTGCTTTGTTGTTTGCAAGTTATTGTTAGCCTTGAGAATATCTGCTGGCAGAAACCTGTACTTAGAGCCCTAAAATGTTAGCAACAAAAGGATGTGGGGGATCGCGTCATCTGTAAATTGTGGTGTCTTCATTCAATATACCATACCTGATTTTACATGCTGGGGAAACTGACGCCAGAAAAGAAAAGTGGCTTGTTCAAGGTGAGAGCTGGTTCAGGACAACATCAGAATCCCTAAACCTGAGCCAGGACTTCTGATCACTGGCATCACTGACATGGTCCTCAGGATGCCTTACTAATTAATTTTATTTTTTGCCTTAATCATTTTTTTTTTTATATCACAGCCTCTATACTTAAAAAAAAAAAAAAAAAAAGGTGGCCCTAGCATGTAATACTATCTTTCTGGACTCAAACATATTATTAATATTTGATTATTTTGCAAAATCTTATAAAATGGTTTCCCCACTCTTCCTATTTTAAGTGTTATCATCTGCTTTTGTTGATTTGTAAATTGGAGGATGCTACCATTTTTAACTACTTTAAATGAATTACGAGCCATATACTGGAAACTCATTGTAAAAGGAAGGAAAAGGGATGGATGGGTAGATGGATGGATGGATAGTATGGGTGAATGAAGAGATGGACAGGTAAACACATATTTATACACTCACACTTGATATTTTAATAATAAATAATTCCTCTTTTTACAGAGATCATTTAAATCAGTGCTATGCACATGCATCTCTTTGGACTCCTTTAGAACAGAGCCGTCTTCCCCTTCCTGTCTACAGTCCCCGATCCAGGACCTGGCACTCAGTAGATGCTGAACATGTTCATAGAACCCAAACCAGCATCCGCACCATTGGAAGAACTCGGAGTTCCAGCAAAACTGAGCCTCAAGGTTCCATAGAACTTCATGGGTTTCACCAGCCCTGGCCTTGAATACAGGGCTTCCCGCTTCCACATGCGGCCCTCCCCCCGCCTCAGGTTAGGAGGGCCTTAGGCTCAGCTGCAATTTGATGACACGCCAATCCCTTTCTGCGAGGCATATCTGGGGTCTAGCTCGATGCCTTGCTCCCCCTCTTCATCCGTATTTATTTATTTATTGTCTTCTCTCTTCTCCCTGTCCCTCTCTCTGGTGTGTTTACATGTAGCAGCCAGAAAGACCACCTTATACCCGCTCTCTCCTCGGTTCAGTGTACCTCTCTACTCCAATAAACCGTTTGCATTCCATCTGGCGAGCGTTTGCTCTGAAGACATTTCCCTGTCAATCTCTCCCGCCACATTAAAAATCTGTCATTACGATTGCATCGCCGCCTGGCTCCTGAGATTTCTGACTGCTTTATTGCTCTCCTCATTTTTTTTTCTCTTCCCTGCTACAGCCGAGAAGCAGAAATAAAGGTTTGTTGTTGAAACATGGCCGGGAGGAAAGTAGGAGGCGCACATCTGTCGAGGTATTACCTTTCTTCAACCAGGGATTAAGGTGTTTTACGGCACTCACTACTGAGCATCACACTGAATAAATTTTCTCAGTAGAACATAAAAATGAACTCATACATTTCGAACCAAGTTTCCTTCTTTTGAGCCAACCCAGATCATTATGAGGTGGCCCCAGCATGCAGGGGGTATGGAGAGTCTGGAAGTTCCTACCACGCATCCCGCCTCCCACCAAAGGTGCATTATTTAAATGCTAGTAGAGACAAGGGAAGCATCTGGATTAGGGGAGACACTGGTTGTGCATACGTAGCCTTCTTTGCCTTGTAGGAGAGAACGGAAAGATCCAGAAAGATCCAGAAGGGACTTGGCCCAGGATCCCCTCGTTCAAGCTTGATAAAGCCTAGCTCTTCCTTCAAGTGTCAGATCAAATCACTTTCCTTGGGGCGTGCCCCTTGATTCCTCCCTCCTCCTCACGCTCTGTAGGAACACATATGACAAGTGTCAGGTGCACGTCAGATTCACCCACTGGTCTGTGACCTTTCTTCTCTGGGGCAGGGGCACATTCTCCATCATGGTGCCATGTGCTTAGGGGACTTCTCCGAGTCTGCCAGGAGGATTGCAACTCCCCTTTTGAATTGTATGGTTTGTACCTGGATTTAAGGTTCCCGGCAACTGATTTCAGTGCACTATTCATATTGTCGCTTTATAGATGAGCCAACGGGGGACCAGGAAGAGGGCTTAATATCTTGCCAAAAGTCAGACAGTGACAATGACAGGGCTGGGTTAGAGTCCAGCAAGAGTCTGTGCTCGTAAGCAGGGTTCTGTTCTGCGGAGGGCTGAGAGCACAGGAAGGGACAGGGATAGGGCGGGCTTTGAAACAATTTCCTGGCACAGCAGAACCTTGGGAGGAGCCATGGTGCCCGGGAGCAGGCTACTGTCTTGGTGCCCTCTGTCCCTGGATACTGTCAACAGTCCCACCTGAAACTGCACTGGCCTGTGGCTCTGGTTTGCTGCCCCGGGCTTGGGTTTTCTCTTCCCTCCCACCGTGTCCTGCCAGACACACACGCATTCTTTGTCCCCCCCCAAAACTTACCTGCTCGCCTGTGATGTCACCTCACCTGGAATTCTCTCTCTCATTCTCTCTCTCTCTTTCTCACAGGGCAAACTCCCATTCATCCTACAAAACCTGTGCCCTTCTGGGCAATCTCCATTTACCCTTCAAGAAGCATTAGAAACCGCCTAGAACTTTCTTCACTGTTCCGTAACGACACTCATTGAATTTCATTATACACCACTTGTTTGCATGCCATCCACTCCAGTAATGAACAGAGACACCAGTCGCTGAGCACTTTCTATACACACTGAGCTCTCACTAACCTTGCAACCACCCTGAAAGAGAGTCTGACCCCAAAATACAGGTCTACCCACATTCCCAAAATGGAAGGAAGACCTGCTCTTTGCCATGACAACTGCCTTCTCGTTGATTGTAAAAGAGCCTTTGGTTCTCTGGAGCATGGAATGGTGTCTCCATACAGAAGGACGCCTGCAGGTGGGTTCAGGGTGAGGGTGGAAGCAGGGCTCAAAGGTCTGGGGATTGTCTGGGATTCAGGGCCCGTGGGAGGTGAATCTGGAAGTTGGTGCTGGTTTCCATGGCACCACTCACCCCAACAGCCTCCCGTTCTCTGTGAGCTCAAGGGCAAAGCCCAGAGGCGCCTCCTCTGAATCTTTCAGACCTACTTCCAAGGTCAGACTTGGTTTTCCTGGACTGGCCTTGTTGCTTGCTGAGAGGCAAACACTGAGTCCCACAGCCCTGCAGTTTCCATGCCCTACCTCTTCCCATTGCAAGGACCCACCTCCCTTAATGTCCGCAGACATTTGAGTCACCCCCGGATGCTCAGGGTTAATCCCAGGGCCCATCAGGCTCCTGGCTACCCACGGGGTATTTTTGTCAAGACTCCATCTCAAGCGATTCCTACAACTGATGGAATCTGTTTCCCATAAACCAGCCAACAAATAAAGACCCTCTAAAATGCGAGCAGTCAAGCACTCCCCAGAAGAAAGCCTCAGCAGAAGGGGGCAGATCGGAGCACCCTGAGTCTGCTGCAGACCCCAGCCCTCTCCCCAGGAATCTTCCTTCTTATTGTTGATCCTGTTGGGACCGGGAAGGAGGGATCCTGATTTCTTCTGAAGAGCAGTGTCAAGAGCCTTCCTTCATTTCTCTTGGCCCACTTGGACCTGGGGCACCACAATTTGGGGGGGTGGGGCGCTGCTTTCAAAAAATAAAATCCATTATTTAAAGCTTATAACAAATAAAATGAAAAGAGAATTACAGGATAAAATATGGGAAAGTGTGTTTTCTTATCTTGTCATGGAAAAGGCCTTATTTCTAAGGGAGACATAAAATGCCTACAAAGGACATGTTCGATAAACCTGAAAATGCAAGATTTTAATATTTTCATACCAACAACTACAAAACAGGGGAGGATATGTGTAATGTACAAGGGATACAGACAGGAAACTGACATAAAGGGAAATGAAAACTGAGTATGGACATAAAATCCTAATGCTCACCAACAAGTAATGCAATTTAAATTAAAATAGCAATGAGATCAACAATTCACCTATCAGAATGGAGAATGCCATAAAGTTTAAAAAGTATTGGCAAGAGTAGGCGGAATAGAACCTGCCACATGACACCTTAAACACACCCAAACTTTCTAAAGGGCATTGCAGCAATATACGATCAAAATTAAAAGTGTGCAGAGCTTGGGTCTTTATGCTATAGATACTTTCACACCTTTTTGCAAAATACCTAAAAGCATGTTTACTGAAGCACCAGTTATATTGGGAAAAATCTGCAAGAACCTGAATGTTCAGCTGAACAGGAGTCACTAACTACTATCATAATCCATCCACTCCAAAAAGAACTACACAGTTGTGACAAAAATGGGGTCATTGTAAATGCACTGATGCGGAACGGTCAACAAACGGTCGCTAAATGCGTAAAGAAGTAAGGGGCCTGACAGTGTATCACACAAAGGGAAAAACATACACTCTTGGGAATTTATAGTCTATTTCTGGAAGGATGAATGCAATTAACAGTGATCACCCCTGATGCGAAAGAGAATTTTCCTTATATACCCATGTTATATTGTTTGACTTTTTTTTTGCAATGCATATGCATTATTTGTAATGAATTATGAGTTAATTTTATTTTGAGTGCTCTACTAAATCCCGGGGGCCCTCCCAAAGGAATGGCAATGTGGCTTGCCAATGGTGTCAGCAGAGTGGATGTGCCATTCTATGGCCAAATCATGGGCTTGGGAGAAGTTGGATGTCCCAGCCTGCTTCACAGAGGCTGGGAACAAAACTCAGGACTCACTCTCCTGGGCTGAGCCAGCTCTGGGCTAAGGGACACACTGCTTCCAGCAGCTCAGGCCCTGAGCAGATACACCCCAGTCCCTTTCCGCTGCCCACTTAGGGTAATTTCCGGTCATAGATGGGGGTCAGTTGGCAGGACCATTGTAACTGATCTTGGCTGACCCTGGATGAATAACCTTCCAGATAGTTTAAAAAGTGTTGGCAAGTGAACATTTGCCACTTGTCCTAGGCTGCCACAATGTAGTGGTCCAAACATCACTCATTGCCTAACTGGGCACTAGCCAAGGAATTAATCACCCTGTGCTTTCGGTCACTTCCTGACTCTGCTTGAAGCTAGTGTTCAGATATAAAATACCACCCAGATTGCTGAGAGCAGACTCAGGTTGAATCTAATTCAGCTCACTTTCTATAGGAGAAAAAAAAGGAAAAAGGAGGAGCTAGCAAACCTTGAGAGACGACTTGGCACTAACATTATCCCAATGATGCCTCTACATAGTAAGTATCATCATCCCCATTCTATAGATGCTGACACTGAGGCCCCGTTGGGAGGCTGGTGGAGAAGACAGGATGTTGGTTTCTCGGGTCCTGTGGAACAGACCCCTTCCATTACATCTGTTTGTTCAATATAGACAGTGAGGGGTGTGCCAGGGCTCTGGGGTCAGCCTGCGCCCAGATGAATATCACCTCCCTCCCCTGCAAATCCTGGCAACCTCGGGTAGTTACACCGGTTCTCTGTGCTCTGGCTGTCTCACCAATGTGGAACTTAGCTCACTGTGCTATTGTGAGAATTAACTGAGATACTTCTTAAAAGTACCCAGCATTGCACTTGGATCTAGTAAATGCTCAACAAACCCTAGCTCGTATTATAATCCATCTTGCCAAAATGTTCTCCTTTGGGCTTCGTTCCCCAATTAGAATTCACACATGCAGAAACAGGGACCCTCAGTTAAGTTCCCCTTTCTTCCTGCCCCTCCCAATTTTTAAAATTTGTTTTGTTTGTGCAATTTTTTTTTCCTTGTGACCATTTCATAAAACTGGTTTTGGAGTCCAAAATGCTGTCAACTTGAGAATGTTAACCTGAAATCCCCATAAGGATGTGCAATGTGATTTACAGATGCATTTTCTTTAGCTTAACAGTGTCACTTTCACATTTCGGCCTTGGCAGCCTTCATCACCCTGCCAAACTGTGGAGTTTTACAGTTGCATCAAATAAACTATGGTTATAAATCACCCCCAGATGTCAGCCTAATTATTTCAAATGAGTGGGAACCTGTTATATAGGGTACTTTGGACACACGCTCGCTGAGTGTTCCTGAAGGGCAGCTCCCTCCCATCTCGGCCTGACAGCCCCAGCAGCTGGCTCTCGGTGGGACTGGCTCTCCACACCCACCCCAGGGACTTCAGCCTCTCCTGCTGTCTTCCTCCAACAAAGGCCCCCCCAGTGCTGGCTTCCAGGAAGCAGGGTTTGCAAACAGGTCCTTGACTCCCTTCTGAGAAAAAGCAATTTGCTTCCCCGTGATTTTCCACAGCAAGCATTGCTAAACAAACGTGGCAGGTATCAAGGCTAGTTGCCGACCCATGAGAGAAGGCAGAGCGTTCTCCCCAGTCAACAGAGAACAAGGAGTGGGGGAGGGTTTCGAGGGTGGGCAGGGAGGCGGACTCAGTATTTACAAACCAGACCCATATGGCCTCCCTCCGGTCACCACTCAGCAAGCCTGTGGAGGAAGACAAACATGAGCCTTGACTTTTGCATCCTCTATGGATGCAAAATTTTCTAGAATTCCCCACCAGACAGGGAGGGCTGTCCGTGACTCTCAGCACACCACCACAGAACAGCCTTGGCTGATGGCGTTTTCCTCCGTTCTTCCTTGCAGAGCACCTGCCCTGTGTCAGGGGCCCCCATGGATGCTCCTGCCTGACTCGTCTGTCTTGATCTTCATGTTGCTTGTGTTGGAGAAGGGCTTTTTCCTGTGAACATGAGGAGACCCAGGATCAGGCAGTTGGTGCCCCAGGTAATACGGGTCAAGGTCAATATGCTCCACTGCTTCTCCCCCGGGAGGACCTGCAAGTGGGTTTCCTCTACAAAATCCCCTGACAAACCTAATATTTTGAAGTATTTGCTTCTGCATCCAGGAGTCTCTCAAAGAGTTACTTTAACGATGATTGATGTTTGAAAATGCAGGTTTAGCATAACGGCACAGTGGCTGTGTTCTCCTTGTCCCCCTGGCTTCATTATCATGGGAGAAACCTTAGCCACATGACAGTGGCAACTGGCACCAGGCCTCTGTCTTCCTTCTGTTCCCAAACCCGAACGGGCTCCCTGCTCAAACTCAGCCTCGCTGACCTCCTGCCCTTGACCTTCACCGTGAGCAGATGCGCAGGGGCTGCCTAGGAGATACCTCCCCAGACACTTGGGGGTTGACACCATGTCAAGCCAGTTGACACCATGGCTTGTGGTTTGCTCTGCCAAAGCTTCCCCCTAGATGGAGCATTCTAGTGAGTCTACAAACCTGACCAGACTGCGAGGCAGGAGTTCTATCGGCAAAGGATGTGACTAACTGAAAGTGTTCCTTTGAGGGATGTAAAACAGTAGAGTTCTCCAAGATGGAGGGAGGGGGAGAGAGATCGTGATGGTGACATATTTTCCTACAGTCTGCAGGCAAGAGGTATTTTTTAGTTCCCATCACTTCTACCAGATTAAAAACAAAAAAACAAAATCAGACAAAGATAAACAAATGTACATGAGTGAATGGAAGAGGGAAAGTCCGAATGTTACAAAAGGAGAGAAGGAAATGACCCAGGGTCTCGAAGGCTGTTTGCCGGCTTGGCAGCTGGGGAAATCGCGGCTGACCTGCTGCCTCATGGAGAAGCTCAGATGTGGGAACAAGGTGTGAGCGTTACTAAACGGTGGGGTGGTGGGAAGGTGTGAGGGGTTCCTATGAAGGTGCTATCAAAACATACAGAACGTGAAGGGGAGACCTTGAGAAGACAGGAGAGGAGAGAGGCCCTACATGGGTCTCAGGCAAATGCCCTGGAGCACGCACTGTGCTCAGCCCCAGGCAGGGGAGGGAACACTTAGATGCCAAGTTCAGTCAGAGACCCCCTGATTTCAGTCAGAGACCCCCAGAGCTCAGTCAGAGACCCCCAGAGTTCAACCAGAGACCCCCAGAGTTCAACCAGAGACCCCCAGAGTTCAGTCAGAGACACCCAGAGTTCAGAGATCCTCAGAGTTCAACCAGACCCCTAGAGTTCAGCCAGAGACCCCCAGAGTTCAGCCAGAGACCCCCAGAGTTCAGCCAGAGACTCTCAGAGTTCACCCAGAGACTCTCAGAGTTCAGTCAAAGGCTCCCAGAGTTCAGTCTGAGACCCCCAGAGTTCAGCCAGAGACCCCCAGAGTTTAGTCAAAGACCCCCCACAGTTCAACCAGAGACCCCCAGAGTTCAGCCAGAGACCCCCAGAGTTTAGTCAAAGACCCCCCACAGTTCAACCAGAGACCCCCAGAGTTCAACCAGAGACTCTCAGAATTCAGTCTCTACCCTGTGTAGCATAGGGATGAATCTATTTTTTTTTGAGGAGCCACAAGAAATATCTAAGGGTTTGGTTTTCCAGCTTCAGATGACACGCCATGTCTGCCACTCCCATCCTGGGAAAACTTCCAGAAGTATCCTTCCATAATCCAAACTTCAAATTGAGGTTAAAGTTCAAAATGTTCCATTAGCGCAGTTGAACACCGAGCGAGTAGATCACCTTCGGGCTCCTCATTTATTTTGGATACCTCATGAGTGTATCTCTGGAGGAAAGAACATTAGTTTTGAGGTCAGACTATTCTGGGTCAAAACCGAGCTCTGTAACTTGCAAGTTCCGTGAACCTGGGCAAATCAGAAAATCTGTGCAAAGGTGGGGAAAGTAATACTTCTCTCAGAGCACTATTATGAGGATAACATTTGATAACACATAAAGTTCCTGGCAGAAACCCTTGTGTAAACCCTCAACAAATATGAATCCTTTCTTCCCTAACTGTCATACAAAGTTCTGACATAGAATACAGGAAGGTGGGACGGAGGGAGGGAGGGAAAGTGGGAAGAAGGGCAGGAAGGAAGGAAGGAAGGAAAGAAGGAAGGAAAGAAGGAAGGAGGAAAACTTAATAAAAACACACTTGGTTAACATCTAAACTCCTACATTTTTTTTCAAATTTTCCAGATATCTTCCTGAAATAATATTAGCCTTAAGTAAACCCAAATATTTTAAAGTTAATTTTGTAGCAAGCTATTTATGTACAAAATCTTTCCTAAGTAAGTACAAATTATTTTTCCCCCTATTTCAAAATCTGACTAATCAAGGATCAGCTGACTAACTAATTATCTTACTGACCAAATAAAAATGTCAGGGCTTCAGCTTCCATTCGGAAACCAGAAAGAATAAAACTCAGCGATGATCATGTTCAGAAACAGCCCCAGTCTTAAAATTTGCAAGGGAAGTCCCACAGGGGAGAGATTCCCTCTGACGTGGGGATTACGCGAGGAGATAAGCTGGTAATTAGGACACTTGGAAAAGGTCTAACACAACGCTTCTGGAACTGTCTGCCACAGTCAGCAGGGTCTGTTGTGTGGTCGGGGGGCTGCAAAGTTGATCCCAAGCAGCAGCCCCCAGGAGGAACCCCTGCCTGGAATTTGGCTCGAATCTCTCCTACTGTGCTTCGAGCCCCCTGGAACTCTGGATTGGGACGGAGAAGCCCTGAGACGTTTTTCCCAGCCACCTCTGCCTTCGGCGCCGGACAAACCAAAGCCAGCAGGAATCGTGTGTGCAAATGTGTGGAAGCAGGAAAGAGCCGCTGTGCTCTGCAGATTCTGAGCCGGCCGTGGTCCTGGCACTACGCTCCGTGCCTCTCGCGCGCCAGCCCTGGTCCCCTCCCAGCAGCACCCAGAGGTGGCTCCTTTATTTTCCCCATCTCGCTGATTTAACATCATGGAGCTCAGTGGAGTAAATGATTCACCCCAAATGACAGATCTGTGGGTCCCCCCTACCAAGGTGCAGGGGCCTGTGAGGGGCCTCGGGGGTTGGGCCAGATGATATAAAGTCCCCATGGAAGACTCTGGACTTTGTGCGGCAGATGGAATGCAGAGAACAGGGGGACACACTCTGAGGTCCACGTGCTCGAGGTCCAGGCACTGAAGTGAGACGTCCAAGTATCCACCCGTTAATTCACACCATAGAAAAATTACACAAGAAGTTGTGGATGATGGAGGCCCCTGGGCTGTTGTGCAGGACTCCCAGCCTCTCACCCTCAGGAGATGGCTGGGGAGATGGCTGCGTGGGGGCACCCCAGGCAGGGCCGTCCTGGCTCCCTCCTGGGCCATGGCCTGTCGGGGGCTCAGGCCAGCCCTTGACGACCAGGGAGCTTACACACATGACATCAGGCAGGGTCCAGGCCTGGTTCCTCGGCGTCCTGGCCCTGGCCTGGCCCCAAGCAGAACGGCACGTTATTAAAATACACTGAATTGCCTTCCATGCAAACAGAGGGGCTGGTGGCTGAAGGGCAGGTTTGGTGAGTTTTCCCACATTATCAGAGATCCCTGGTTCCGTTGCTTCTTAGCTGGAGAACTTGGGCCAATCACCTATAGCCCCTTTCCTTCTCTTTTAGAGAAAAATAAGAATTGTGTTCCTTAGGTAAATTTTCCGAGATCATTTTGGTTAAGCCTTTCAATGAGAGTTCTGGGCGTCAGTGTTTCTGGTCGACCTCCTGAGATGAGAATGTGATCTTTGAGGGCAACGCTCGGCAGCACACGGTGGCGGAGCTCAGAGAGTGTCCATGAGGCCAGCCTTGGCAGGAGCCAGGGTTGAAGAATGAGAAGCCAGTGTCCCCGCCTTCTAGGAGACACCCCCACACCCGCCAGTCTGAATTCTTCTTTCCCAACACAGACCACAGGATGGGCTTGTCCACACATCCACACAACGGGTATTTCTTGAGCAACTACTGGTCCCAACCGTGGATCTGGACTCAAGGCTCTGTGGGCCCAGGGGGATGGAGCAGGCCAGGTGCTGAGTGTACCTGTGCGCCCAGTGCCACAGGGTCCTTGCTTATGCCAAGAAGCACAGCAGCACCTTCAGGAGACAGAGAGACCCTCTCACAGTGTTGACACCCTATTGATTTAAAGATGAAAACCATTCCCAAGTCCCAGAACGTCAACCATGGTCATAACCACGCGTGGGATTAACACATGAGCTGTTGGTTTGCCAGCGTGGAGGTGGAGGTGGGGGCGGGGGCGAGGGGGGTCTGGGGGGTGCTTGGAGCAGAGGGCTGATCGCTGAGCTAGGTGTGCACGCTGGCAGGCTTAAAGAAGTGCGGGGACTCTAAGATGAACGGGTGTCAGCTGGTGAAGCAAACCAGGGTGGGCGTTCACGGGAAGGGGCTAGGCCAAGCAGGAGGTAAGTGTGGAGTGGGCGAGCCATGAGGGTTTCTCTCAATGAAGAATAAATCTGAGGCAGGAGTGGCCTGGGAGCTCACTGGTGGCACAAGAAGACTTCCGTGGCCCGGGGTTTAGGGGCTCGTCTCTTCCCTCCAGACCAGTATGCCTGTCCTGGGCTCTGCTGATCGTCAGGGCTCGATCATTCTCTGCTGTGGGGCTGTCCTGCGCACTGCAGGATTTCAGCAGCACCCCCAGCCTCCACCCACTAGATGCGAGTAGCTTCAGTCCCCCAGCTGTGGCAGTGGAAGAGTCTCTAGGCATTGTCAAATGTCCCTTAGGGGCAAAATCACCCCAGGCTGAGAACGCTGCTCTAGGTGAATGGCGGTGAGCATGGAGGGACGGCTGGTGGTGGCTCGAGGCACCTGTGCCCACAAGGCGTCTGGAGCAGCCCCGGGGGACCCACCGCAGTACCTCCAGGCTCGGGTCCAATGCTTGGCACACAGTAGGCCCTCAGTGAGCAGAGCACCAGAAAGCAGGCCTCCTCCAAGGTACTCGAAGGCTCTAAGTGTCAACGGGATCAGCACTGAGCAGGGCCAGAACCTTGTCAGGCCACCGTCCCCGGGGCTGGAGGCCAGGGTGGGCACCACCTCGGAGGCCAGGTCATGCTGGGTGGCTGTTTATCTCTGGGCGCAGGGCTGCCCGCTGGGCGTATTAGAGGCCATGAAATAATGATGAGGCCTAGGAGGGGTAATTAAAAGCCACGGTGACATTGATCTGTTGAGATTTCCAAGAGAGCCCAGGGCACACGGGGTGACTCTCCGTCTTACCTCATGCAGGCCCAGCCTGATTGGCCCCCTGGGCATTGCTGGGGCCGTGGAACCTCACCTGTGGCCAAGAGACTCCCAGGGCAGCAACCAACCTGGCTTCAGAGGCCGTGCAAAACAGGCCGCCTGGGCCTGAGGGGGCAGCCACTGGGCCCAGCCCTGGAAAGGCAGGAGGCAGCGACTCTGTTAAAGACACAGGTGCCCATTCTGCAAGGTCTCAGAGGTCAGCCTTCTCCCTTCCAGGCCCCAGGGATACACCGGGTGGACAATCAGAGATGCTCTGGGGCTGGCTGGCTGTCTGGGTTCAGGGCATGTCCGTTTTTGCACTTCGGGACTCCAGTGCCCACCAGAAAGGTTTCGATCTGGATGCACACTAAGCCGACAGTTATTTCTTGATTGTCTACCTTGGGCTGGAAACCGTGCCTACTTTAAATAAATATGAACATCTAATATTCACCTATACCACTCTTTGCAAAGCTGGACATTTCGATCTGAAGAACAGCTATTTTCTTGATGCTCTTACTAGGTATCAGTGATTGGCTTATTTGTCGTTGCTTCAGGTTTTAAAACTTGCTGGTGAAGGGACTTAATGTGAGTGTAGGGTCAGACAGCCCTGAGGCTTGGCCTTACTTCCACCACTTGCTACCCCATGATCCTGGGCAAACCACGTCTTCAGGACGCCGTGTCTCAGTCTCCCTGTTGGTACAAGGAGGTAAAAGTAATCGATGCCACAGTGGGAAACGGTTGAATGAGATAATGTTTGTAACATCGTGAGCACTCAGGAACTGTCCGTTCATTAGTCCCATTGTTATAAGTTAGATTCCTTCCATGCCTGAGTTCCTGACGTCCTCAAGGCTCTGTGATGTAGCCCACTTTACAGATGAGCAAACTGAGACAGCAAATCCTTTCCGAGCTAGGATTCTACAGGGAGACTCCACACTCACCCCATCTCAGAAAGGGCTACTGGGTGCTCACTCTGCAGGAAGTTTGGCTTCCAGCAGCTGGACTCAGATTCGCCGAAGGCAGAGCCCGGCTTCGATGCCCTGGGATGGCCTTCCTTCCCACCTGCCCACGAGCAGGAACTGGTGTGCAGTGCGCCTGGTTACGTAATCACAGCCGTGGTATTCCTCTGCGAAAGCCCAGCCTATTTCTTTGCTCTTCACCTTGGCCACATGGCTGGGGGGATGGGAGCCACACCTCTACTCTTCACACTGTAAAGGAAGTAGCAACTGTATCAGATAGGAGGAAGAAGTTTTCTTGGGGCTTTGACAAAATAGCCTGTCTCCCACGCGAGTGCAGACCTGCGGTAAGATCGCTGGTCTAAATATGTAAGCTGCCTTGCGTCGGGTAACAGATTCTTCCGGAATTTGGAGAGGATGCTCTGAATTAAAGACTTAGAAAAAGCACCATGTCCTTGTGATCTCCACCTCACTCCACCCTCCATGTTTGTAACAAGGGTGGTACATAAGTCTTGATGATAGGCAGCCACGCAGGGGTTGGGGCACATCTGCAAACCGCTCCACATTAAATGCACCACGTTGCCAAGACCCTGATTGGAAAAAGGCTTGGAGAAATGGATGACCGTTCACTGAATGCCCAGGGTACAGGCAGCTACTCATTTAATAGAGGTTTGGTTTGAGCGTCCCTAGGCTCTTCCAGGTTATGACAATCAGAGGCACCATGTGCGGAACATTTACTGAGCCTCAGACCCTGTGCTTGGACCCTTGTTGGGTCCAAGCTGTGTCTCCGGGAGGAGGTCAAGGTGAGTCCCCATGCACCCTGAGGTTGGGTGATGTGCCCACGAGAGCATCACCTGAACCCGGCCTGACTTCCACTGCTCTGTTAGAGAAACTTCTCTGCTCTGCACGTGTGTTCTACTTCCAAATGACATCTCGTTGATAGACTGAAACTGTGTACGGTCTTCAGGTTGCCATGCATGCCATCTGTCATGTAGAAAAAAAAAAGAAATACTTTCTCCTGCGTCCTAGCCGGTACCGGCCCATAATGTTATAGTCACAATTCCAAAAAAGCCTTATAAACCAGAAGTCATTTTCATTATTTACCAGGTGGCAAAACCTGACCTGACCTGACAGAACGAATATAAGGCTGTTTATAGTCTTTCTTTTTCCCAGGTAGTGTGACTAGTCATACATTTTGCTGCAGAAATATTAACGCGTTCTATCACGAGGTGCTGCCCCAGAGTCCTAAGGGGTACGTTACATGGTATGCAAATATATATGTTAATATGTTAACATATATAGTTAATATGAATATATATGAGACATATTAACTTCCTAAAATGTACCAAATTCTGATTTCTGAAATACATCTGGCCTCATGAGATTCAGTAAAGGGACGGTGGGCCTGTAGATCAAATGCAGCATCCCGCTTCAGGGTTCTGTCCTGAGGACAGTGTTGAGTAGTGGCAGGTGTGGGCATCTGAGATCAGATCAACCTCAGCCCCGATTCTGGTTTCTGCAGCTGCCTGTGGCATCCTCTGAACGTGTTGCTCGTGGGAGCCTCGGTTTCCCCAGTTTCAAGAGGAGTTCGCAGAAGCGCCTCCCTTGCAGGACAGCTGTGAGGTTGATATGGGCTTATGTGTGTAGGGATTCTATGCTCAAGGGCTATTTGGGCACTGGAGGGAAGTCCCTATTCTTGCCTGCTCTTTGTCATGACTTCCAGACCTGATGCAAAGATGTGGTGAACCTTTCACTTTGGTGTTCACTGACCTCCGCTTGGAGGAGGATGTGGCCCCTGGGGAGCTCGGGCTGTGGAGAGGTGACAGCACACTAAGACCTTCAGAGGCCGTGGCAATTAGCAGAAGCCACTAAGACCTTTCCAATATTAATTAGCCTGTCCCTAGCCTGGTACTGCCAGGACTCCCAGCCTCTTGAGGAGCACTCAGGGATGCTGTGCTCACAGAGGAGCTCAGACCTGACCAGGAGAGCTGAGTAAATAGGACAGAGTTTGGCTCCCCAAGCACCAAGGGTGATGATGCAAAGCTCTCCCTGTGCTCAGGTGCAAGACAGGCTCTGGATGGATGGACTCGGGATGGTGAGAGGGGGCGCCCTCCCAGCTTAGTCTCCTGCTGCTCCCACATGTGATTTCCCCTCCCCTCCTCCGCTCCCTCTTCATCTCTGCTCCGTCGCTCTGGTTTTTCTCTTGCTTGGGGTCTCCCTAGCTCTATCTCCCTCTCTGTTACTCTCTCTGCCCCATGATTCCATCCCTTTGCTCTCTCTCTGGGCATCTCCTTGTCTTTCTGGGTGCTGTCTCTTCAAACATGCACACCCCACGGCACTTAGCTGCCCTCCAAGCATAGGCTCAGTGGACTTGATGGCAAAGGGTCCATTCTTTTCTGCTTCTCTCCAAAAAGAAGATTCATAGAATGCAAGATGGCTTGCATTTTCTGGGTGAATTGTCTACTTTATTTCACACATAGGTATTCATTCACCAGATATTTACTGAGCACCTACTACTCGCTAGGCACTTTTTTGTCTCACATCCTGGGGATATAATAGCGAAGTAGGGAGAAAATCCTTGCTCTCATGGTGGGCTGAGGGGAAGGGAATAGACAAATAAGGAAGTAAAACCTGGTATTTCAGAGAGTAAGTGCTATGAAGAAAAATAAAAGTGGATACTGGGATAGCAAATGCTGGTGGCAAGAGAGAATGATCAGGCACTCTCTGACAAAGAACTGAGGTCATCTGAGCCAAGTGACAAAGAAAAGTGTGTGGCTAACTGAGGGAAGGGCATCCGAGGGAGAGGGAACAGAAAGTACAATGGCCCTGAGGCAGAAGCCTGCCTGGAATATTTAAGGAATATCAAGGAGTGGGCAAGACAGGCAATGATAGAATATAGGGTCAGAGAAGCCAAATATCTTCTCACTGAATCTTTGCAAACTTTTTCTACACAGAGGGCATTAACCTCACTCTGCATGTGAGGAAATCTTGGATCAGAAAATTTTAAAGATTTGCCCAACATCACAGAAACGAAGTTACAAAGCCAGATTCTAACTCAAGCCTAGGAAGCACAAATCGCTCTCCATGGTGCCTTTCCAGAGCTGGAGATTTTAGAATAAAGTTCCAAGTCCCAGACACCCAGTAGCACCTTATCTATTAAGAGCTTGTAGGGACTCAGCAAATGTCCCAAGGAGCAAGTGATGATCATGAAAATTCAGGCTCCTTCTCCTAGGAGGAGGCAGAGGGCCTGTGGAGAGGCTGAAATCTGACACCAAAAATAATCAGTCACTCACAATGAGGGAAACTGAGGCTCAGAGAGGTCAAGCACCTTGTCTGGGCCCCGTTCCTTTCCATTGGCTGTGTTGTCTGGTACTAGGGTACAGTTAAAATAAGAAGTAAAAGCCAGAGCGGACCAGAAGAAAATGTAGTATTGTTATCCTCATCTTTGAAACATACCTGTTCTTGGATTGATTGAATTTCTGAGAAATCAACAACAGTGTTTAACTGATAAAGACCATTTTCCAACAAGAAAAAAAAAAAGTTATTTTAACCTCCCACCTGATTCTTTTTTTTTTAAGAGTAAAATGTGATTTTGAAAGAGTAATTGCATATATTTATATCACAAGAGTGGGAGGCAAGACCCGTCAGTGAATCACCTGCTTCCTACAACTCCGAAATCAATCTAGACACACATGTGAGATGCACCTAGGATGGAGGTCCATGCGGTGGGATCCTTGCTCTGACTGGATAGTCACTTCAGGTAGGTAGGGCTGGAGACAGAGGAGAGCATCCTGCCTGCCTCTTCATCCTGATTCACAATGAACCTTCTCTATAAACTCAGCAGTGGAAACATTCATTCACTAATCTATTCATTCTTTCTCTCCCTCCCTGTCTTCCTCATTGCACAAATATTTACTGGGTACCTCCTGGGTTTTGAGCCCCATGTTAGTCTGAAAATCCTAAAACCAAAAAGACACAGCCTCTCATTTTTTTTTTTTTCAGATAAGTTTATTTATGAGAGACAAGCTTGCATTCCTTCCCTGCAAACACATTCCAGCTCTGCACCTACAGCTGATGACCCCTGAGTTCAGTCTGCAGCGAGGGTCCAGCCAAAGGTAGGGTGGAAGGAGCCGAGGGTCTCTGTACTGTGAAGGTGCATGTGGCAAAGCGGGTCTGCTTGTGCTGGAGTTCCAGGGCCTGTCCTGGGGCAGAGGGCTACAGCCTCAGGCTGAGGGCTCACGCGGGTCAGAGCAGGACAGAGGGGCCTGAGGACATCCCTGGGAGCGGCAGTGTTTGTCAGAGTGGATGCACAAAAGGATACACATGGTTATCTTTACATGGAAATATTGATTATTTGAGACTCTGAAACCCAGACTGAGTCACATCCTCTGGTAGGAAACCCCCCACCTCAGTCCTCTTCTGGGGTACAGCCAAATCACTAGAAACAGACAAGGGGCCCCAGCACAGTAATAGCACTGCCAGGATTTCTGTGTGGACCGGTGTGCCCCAAATGGGCCTTTACAATTGTATTCTGAGTCTTGGAGCTTTCTGAGGCCTTGAAAACCAAATTTTCCCAGAGGTGAGGCTGCCACCGCCGATGTGGACAGCAGCTGTGGGCAGACCAGGAGAATGGGCGGGTTCTAGTCCCCAGTGTCCAATTAGATACAAGGCTTTGGGAAAATCGTACAACCTCTATGAGGCCGTCTCATCATCCATGAATCAAGGACTATTACCCACTTCACCTGCGTATTATGAAAAATGAGTCCGTGTAACACAAACAAACTCTGTATTCTGTCCTACATATTATAAATATGAAAAATTAGCATTGTCTTAAGAAGGTATTGATATAATCATACCTAATATATGTGCATGAGTATAAATAATAAATGGATCTATCTAAGCAATATTCTATGTGCCAATATATGCAATTTGATTTAAAGTGGGTCTTGAAGTATTATTTTAACTCCGACGGCCCCAGAATCAAATTAGTCAATGGCTATGATTGCCATGGGGAAAGATAATTCCAGGAATGATAAGAATTGCAATATCAGTTAGTACCAGCTTGTTAATGAAACTTCAAAGTTGAAACCAAAGTAGGAGTCTGTAGATGGCTCCAGAGAAAAAGTCCCGTGTTTCTACAAATCTTCTTTCTATCTTTAATGAATGCTTAACCTCCCTGCACTTGAACTTGGGCATCATGGCCAGTAGTCAATTCTCACTTTAGTTCATGTATTTTTTTTTTCTCTTTTAATCCTGAAAATCTGTAGCCATGTCATCAGCTCCTTCTTAATTATACCATATTCTTTACATCTGTCCTGCTAAATAACTCTAATTGAAATAGCACCGGCGTGAATTTTTGTAATGTTCCCCCCAAGACATCCCGAAAGTGACTCACGAGAAAACAGACTGAAGTCACAGCTGGAAGCACGTCAAGGATCATTTCCATTTTTACATGATTAATTTGAATTTAATATCTTAAATCAAAACCTGATTAATTTAAATAAAATTTTGATGGTGCCCTGCTTCTAATATACATTGCAGTAATTAGATTCGGCTTAATGTGATTTTTTTTTACATAATTAAAAAAAAGGGGGAAGTCAAGTGTAACAATGCAATGTTGATACAAATCTGTCTAAATATATATAGGGGACTGAGGTTTTGGACATTACTCAGGTGACGCAAGGATGGTTAATGAAAGGGACATTAGTGTGCCAAGCACAGATATGAATATTCCTCGTTCATCCTGTATCTATAGCAAAACCGCTAAATCTAACATTAAAAGTGGAGGAAGTTGCTATTGTTAATAAGTTAAAATCTCAGCGGGCCACAACACCAAGAAGCCGATCGTGGACCGTACGAATCTCACAAATGTCAAGATTCATTTCTTCACTTTTAGACATTGAGGGAACACCTCCTATATCCCAGAGGCAGGGCAGTCTCCCACGCTACAGACACACATGCTCAAGGCCCCAGGCAAGCAGGAGCCGCGGGGGCTGCTTCCAGCTCCTGTCTTTGGAAACGTGGCCTCTGGGCTATCCTCTGAGGACCTCGCTTTGCATGACCTTCCCCTCTTGGGAAAAGGGAAAGAGTCTGGAGGCTTTTACATGCTTTTCGTGAGATCCAGACTTCCGTTCCCCCCAATTCCAATTGGCCTAGATTCTTACACCATGAAGGCCCCTAGAAATAAAGAAACGTCCATATCCGGACATTGAGACAAAATGATCATGTTCTAGAGAGATCTAGTTGATACCCAAAAAGAAGCAATCTCATAAAAAAAACAAAAACAAAAACAAAAATAAAATCTCCTATGCAAGGCTTCTGAAAAATGTGTTTTCTACCCTCCCTCTTTCTCCTGATTGGGTAAGTGATTCTAGGCTGGTCACTTGTCTTCTCGGACCAGAATGTCCCCAGCTATGGAAACAATGTGGAAAATGAGGCTTGCCTTGTGAAGACAAGGCTCTGAGACCCTCCGTGAGCCAGAGGACTGAGATGGTTCCTGGTTGGGCTCATTTGATGTCAAACGCCACTGTTCTAGTGAATTCCGTTCCCCTCCCCCTGTAGATGTTTATGGACCATGGGATGCTCAGATCCGGGGCTGGTGGAGGAGGCACAGGCTGAGGAGGGCAGAGGAGAAGGCAGGCTAAGAGTCCGTGGGTTACTTCTACCTGTTCTTTACGAAATTTTAACTAGGGAACCTTTGGGAAATGCCTGAGGAAAAGATTAGATAACCCTGCATATGTGTTAGACAGAATAAAAGCTGCTTGTGGTGATAAAAGCTACTATTGTTACCCAAACTGAAATTTAAAGTACCCTAATCGATGATACTTATTAGGGACCCGCTATGTGCACAGCGCTATTGTGCGCAGAGTTGTGAGAGCCCTGTTCTCCGTGATTTAGAAACTGCAAAACAAAGCTCTATGCCTATAAAATGCCTCATACTATAAAGACTTACTGCACCACCTCCCTTCCCACTTTTCTCCTCCTTCACTCCTTTCTTCCTCCCTCCCATTCATTGCTACTTCTTGTAGCAATGCAGTTCTGTGAGTGATCCACCCTAAAGTTTTGTCCAGACACCATATTCTCCACAGGGCTTCAGAGAAGAGAGAAATTACCGAGGGGTGTGCATGTGTCAGAGACAGGAAGGGAACACGGCGTGCAGAGACTCATGAGAAAGCGTCTGCCCAATTTTCAGTGGCCAAGGTTACCGCGTAGTTTAATTGCAAGCATTTAATCGTTCCTCGAAGGTCTTGATTTCACTCTTTCTTTGTGACTTTGAGCTGTGACGATGACATTTGAGAATTATTTAGAGCACAGCTGTGCCTCATGTCACGGAAGGGAGCAAAACCTGCAGCTCAGACAGCATCTTCACAGCCTCATGTATGGAAAGAGAAGTCCATCCAGGCATTGGCTTTGATCCAAACTGGACGGAACATGCTTGAACGTCATTGTCAGACTTCTGAAGCTTCCCTGTGGATTAGGTAATACCGAGTTACTGTAGCTCTCTACACTAGCACTGGTGATGATTATAATTACGATAGCTGCTTCCACGTCCTGGACACCCATGTATGCAACACAGCGTGCTCACAATTGTTGGACATTATCCCTAATCCTCTGGCATCTCTGTAGAATGTCTTCTTCTAACCATTTTACAGACTTGAAAACTGAGGCTCATAGAAACAAACAAACAAAAACTTATTCCGACCCCAGCAACCGGGATTCATTCACATCAGCCTTGTTGGCCCATGCTTCTCTATATGCATGCCCAGCATGCAGACAACCGACCAGTCCTTCCCAGGTCCCAGGCTGTGAGCAGACCCCCTGCAAATCAGTAGCTCTACCTCTGAAAAGGCTTCGTGTAGATTAAGTCCGCTAGTGCCTGAGTAACCAGCACATCTTCTGATGGTTCCAGTTGACAGAAAGGAAAGAACTCAAATAAGAATTTCAAGGAAATCGCTGATTTATTATTCATCACAAAGTGTCTAACACGATGACTTTTTAATCTGACAGCCAGGACTTTTGATGACAATCAACAATTTAATTTCTTTCTAAATTTAGATTTTTTTTTTTCCTTTTCTGCATCAAACACCGAAGCCAGCTAAAAATAGCTGAATGTTGAATGTTAGAGGGGAGAATTGTACCGATTACAGCTTTTTTTTTTTTTTTTTTTAGTGTCAAAGTTAAAGTCAAAACAAAATTAATCAGGAGGGGTTATCTATAATGAATCACTATTCAGCTCAGAAGGAAGGAGTGAGGTAGATATCTCTGCCAGCAGCTGAAGGAATGTTCTTTCAAAGAGCTGCATTAGACTATGGGCTCTAAGAAAAGATTGTGGATCTTCCATATTCAGCAGCATGAATCAAAATTCTCCCGCTCTGGTCTAACTTTCTTTATTATTACAAGGCAGCAGGGATTAGGGTTTGTATGGGCTGTGATTTAAATAGTTAATTGAAAGGAAGCCATGGTGAGCTGTTTCTGGCTACAATATTACTGGGACAATCTTATCTGAGTTTACAGAGTTATTTCCAATTTGTAAATGCTATATTTATGTCTACTAGATAAAACACTCAAAATCTCAGACCTGAGTAAAGCGACCTTGCTGATCTAGAGCCTTCCACACCTGCCCCCTTCTGCCTCTTCACCTCCCTCCGGTCTCTGCTCTCTCTAGTGCCCTCCCCTCCTCCTGTTTCCTGTCTCTGCTAGGAAGTCATGCCACTACCCAAAGCCTCAACCTTAGGCAAATAAATTTAGTCATAGAGTCGTGGGATGAAATGAAGACTTGTTCCTAAGCCCCAAATGACAGAGGAAAAAACAGAGGGTCAGAGAGGGACAGTGATTCACCAAGGTCTTGCAGTGACAATAACATTGTTGGGACTAGCATCCAACCTCCGCTCTTCCTAAGTTCAGTGTGCTCTGGGTAGCTAGGAGGCCATTATGGGATCCAGTATGAAGTGGTGACAGGAGATTAGCTGTGTGACAACTGAAATCATCCGTCCCATGCAGTTCTACTGACTAACGTGACTACTTGTCCAGGAGATCCCTGCCCAGAGAGAAAAAAGTCGTAAATATATTCATTATGTATTCCAGGAACTTTCTGGAAAACCCGTATAAAAGAACATCAGATGATTCTACTCTTTAAAGAAAGCATCCAGCCACAGCTTACTCCGCAAGACTCCAAGATCCTCATTATGCTGTATCCACCAATTCTAAACTACATCTACATCCTTTCCTTCTCCAGTCCTAATCAAGGCAGTACATTGTAAGATCTGCCTGACACCAGACTTCAAAATCCCATAAATATCTTGACATCTCCCCTCTCTCCCTCCACCTACCCTAGTCACCACTGAGAGTATGTCAAGGAAGTGCTCTCAGTAAGAATGAACTCAGCATCATCAGATGAACAGGTCGTGCTTGGAGAGCCAGCATCCAGCACTGGTAGGACATAGCGTGGTGTGTGTGTGCTGCTGATACGGCAAGAGGTCTGGATAATGGGCTAAGGGCTTAATACTCTGATAGCAGAGGGTGGAGGGGGAGCTGCACTCACACCAGAATCTCGACCAACAGCAGGCTTGGAACCTCTGATAGAAAGAGGTGATCTTTGCCTTCTAGGGACTCCCAGCTCAGTTGGTGGTGAGATTGGTCAACACTGTGCCGCATGCCATAAGGGGTCTGGTGAAGGGTGAAATGGCAGACCCAGATGTGGGAGGGATAGGTTCTCCCTGTTGGCTGGAAAGACTCTGAGACAAGGGGGCCTGACCTTGACATGGAGCATCCAGCCTGAGAAACTGGAAAAGGTCTTTCAGTGAAGTGGGCATGAACAAGGGCCCCAAAGAGCCTGCTTCTGGGCTAAAGTGGCTGAGGTACCTCTAGGGGCCTGGTTCCGACTGTGTGACTTTGGGCAAATGCCTTAACTTCATGCAAGCCTATTTCTTCATTCATGAAATGTAGAAAATAATAATAGGACCCACCCCGGTGGGTAGTGACTTGCACATGGTAAGCACATGGTAAGCAAAAAGGCTAGAGATATTAGCCTCTCTGACCCTCTGTCTTCTCTGCCCAATAGGGCTTAGGGACGAGTCTCCATTTTGTAAACAAAACTGTTATTTTAAGAGTTGTAACATGATCCTGCCAAGCTTCTGATTAAAAAACCAAATCCAGTGGCCACCATCTTGTTAGACAGTCAAGTGTGGATTTAGGAAAGACCACATTCTTTCTGTTCCTATCCTGCTGGGGAGAAATGGCCCTGTCTCTCTCCTTTCTAAACTGGTCTCCTGGTCCATCAGGTGAGCAGGGGGGATGGTTTCCACAGGAGCAGGTGGGCTCAGTGCCGCCCCTCCGCCCCCACCTCTACAGCCCATCACCCTCTCATCTTCTGGGAACTTCACCTTTGCAAACTCATCTCTTGCCTGAGATGCGAAGGAAGAATATCTCCAGCTTTGTTTCTCTATTATAATAGATGTAAATTAATGTTTTGCCTTTGTTTGCCGCGGTAATCATAGAGGCAAGTATATATTCCTAACAGCTATCTTATTTTCAATTTGCAAAGCGTACTGTGCTTAATCCCATGAGGCAGCCCATGGCTCCAGATATGAATTTTAAAAGATAATTAGCCCAGTGCAGGAGGTGTTCTCCGCGACATGGAGCACACACTGAAGCCTGGTCAGAGGGGTCCTCTGGGGGACCCGTCAGGTCACAGTTCCCCACCATCCCCCATGGTTTATTACTTTCATTCATCCCCACTGCCTTTGTGTGAACCAGCTGATTTGTTCATGAAAATTTAAATCATGTCTATACTAGAACTGGAATTTCTTTTTGGGGCTGTTATTTGAGGATTCCCACCCCTGCACCCCACCAGTATTTCTTTTGATGATATTCATGGCAGGTGACAATTTATTTTTTTTTCTTTTTTCTCTTTCTTTTTACTTTAACTGAAAGAAAGCACCAGGCCCGGGCTGGTTATTTGTAATGTCTAATGCCCCTGGCAGATTAAGTGACCATCTATTAGCAAGAGCCTCAGAAGGTCCCAGGTCAAAAAGATGAATGTTGCACCCAGCTCCAGTCATAGATTGTTCCTGTGCGAACTTTACCCCCAGCAGGAAATCAGTTATGAACACAAGGGCACAGTTGGACAGGCTGAGGAATCATGCCGGTTTGCCTGCATGGGATTTTAGTCTACAATGCATCACACCCAGGCAGGGCTTTGCCTTTACTTACCCACGTGCTTGACACACAGGAGTGGAACCTCTGTGTAGCCCTGAGCAGGGCAAAAGAGGGCTGAGCAGATTCTTTTTCTCTAAGATAGTCTGGGTGCCTGCCTAGAGGAAGTGCCACTTTGAGCAGGTGACATATTTTAATCCAATCGGGTAATTTACCTTTTGTTACGATTCTCCCAGGCAAATGAAAACTGGAGGATGGCAATAGCACACATACATGGAATGTCAACCGTGTACCGGGTACTTTCTTCATTGTAATTGCTATGTATCACCTCACTTAATCCCCACGACCTGGGAGTGGTTCTTATTTACAGATGAGAACACTGAGGCACAGAGACAAACCCAAGGATTCTCAAGGTCAGGATTTGAACCCTGGCAGTTTTGCTGCAGAGGCTTTGCTCTGCTGGGTAACTAGGGGGTTCCGGCCGCGTGTTGGCACTCCAACCCTGACAGGTGGTGGTTGGAGAAATGCAGTCCAAAGCTTCACCTAATCTCAGGAGCCGACTGCATCCCACCCACCCTACCCCAACCCCCCCGAGGACTCTGCTGAGAACGAGCATCATTCAAAACAGTTCACGGTCAACCTTGGTTTGCCTCATACAGTCAAAGAGCAAAGCACAAGTTTAATTATTTCCTTTAATTTAAATCAGGTTAGTGAAAAAAAAAAGGAAGGAAAAAAAAAACTCTTAATGTAGTTTAAGGGCTTTTTTTCCCCTTTATCACATAAGCTAGGGGACTTCCCTTCTAATGAGGGAAATGTCATTTCATTTTTAATCCTTAAAGTTCCCGGAACCCTGTGCTGCTGGAAAAGTGTGTAATTGTGTGTGTACTTATGTATGTGTGTGTGTGTGTGTGTGTGTGTGTGTGTGTGTGTGTTTGACAGAGAGAAAGAGAAAGAAAGAGAGAACCAGACTCTGAGGTTTCAGAACGACTTCAGAGGGATTGAGCAGGTTTTGAAATTTGTTCTGACTTGTCCCTGGCATTTGCCATATTGTCACGTGCTTGGAGATTTCCTCCTGGGCATTTCTGATTTTCTATCTAATGTGGTTGCACAGGGTGCTTTGTATTCAAATGGCTGTATGAACATATTTAATATGAACCACTTCCTGAAGCTCTCTGGAAGGGAGAGAAAAGAGAGTTCTAGAGTGCTCCTGGGCTCCAGCTAGATCCAGAAAGGCCGGTAGCCTTGGTGGACACATTTCCTCAGAATAAAAATGATGGCTTCAAGTTAGGACCATTTCATACACAAAATTTGAACTATTCATCAGAAGTCTCATTCAGAATCTTGTGCTCTTATGTGTAAACACACCTTATGATTTCAGGGAAAAACAACATGGAGATCTTATGAGAGGGTAACACAGAATCCCACAGAAAAACCAGCTCACAAAATAAAGAACCAGTCTCCAACTGGTGAAATCCTGTCTCGGTGTGACAAAAAAAACCCGCATGCCTCCACTTAATGGAGTTTTATGGTGAGTAACAAAGTAACCCAGTAAGACAGGGTGGAGGTTTCATCAGTCATAGCCCTGTAGCAGAGAGCTTGGTTATCAAGTTCATTTCTTGTACTAGGGGTTAATTTTTCAAACAATGTTGGCTCCCTTGTATATCCTGGTGCTTAAACAGAGCAGCAAACAGTTTATGTAGACATGAGCTCTTTGAAAAGGAGCTCTGTGTGGGGGACATGTGGGGCCAGGGGGTGGAGCAGGGACCATGAAATAAAGTTCAACAATCTCTCCTCGAAAAAAGACTGAAAAACCAGCTCTGATACATGCTGATATTTAATAAACTCTCACAACAATGCCTCCTTTCTGCCTCTCTACCTGGCCTGGGAAGCATGGCCAAGAAAAAGTTCATTCAAAATACTTCCTTTGCTCATTTGTTTTGTTTCTTAAATTCCACATAGGAGTGAGATCATATGGAATTTGTCTTTCTCTGACTGGCTTATCACGCTGAGTGTGATGCTCTTAGCTCCATCCGTGTTGCAAATGGCAAGATTTCATTCTTTTTTTATGGCTGAGTAATATTCCATTGCATATATACCACATCTTCTTTATCCATTCATTTATCAATGGGCGCTTGGGCTGCTTCCATAATCTGGCTATTGTAGATAATGCTGCTAAACACATAGGGGTGCGTATATCCCTGTGTTGTTGTTGGTTTTTTTTTTATTTTGGGGGTAAGTACGCAGTTGTGCCCATACTGAATTGCAGGGTTGTTCTATTTTTAATTTTTTGAGGTTACCAGAGGGGAGGTGGGTGTGGGGATGGGTGAAATAGGAGGTGGGAATTAAGGAGGGCACTTGTCATGCTGAGCACTGGGTGTTGTATGGAAATGTTCGATCACTATACTGTGCAGCTGAAACTAATATAACACTGTATGTTAACCATCCTGGAATTAAAAGGAAAAAAATACTTTCGAAAGGTCTACCCTCACAATAAAACACTGTGGTCTGTGACAAAGAACAGGGGTCCCACCCGTCTTCAGGAAAGGATGCTGTCCAGCTCCTGGAAAGATTTCTTTTAGGACGGTCTCCTACAAACTCGCAACATATTAGAGCATGTCGTGCGTGTCTGTCACTTTCCCCACCCATTTCATAGGAAGGTGAGTGAAGCTTAAAGCCAGGTGTGGTCACAAAACCAGACCTGTTTCCTGCCACCGTTCCTCCCCTCCTCCACCTTGGATGGATTGGCACCCAATGTTGATGAAAATAACGAGGAAGAACTAAAGCTCTCACTGGAATACCCTCCTTAGAAGTTCCAAAATTTCCAGTCCAGCTAAGGATCCCAGAATTCTTGGGGGGAACACCTACCCACAAGTCACTGCAGAGGAAACGCTGTGGGAGTCCTGGGTGTGTCGTGAGGATGAATGCGCTAAGACACCGAGGTGCTCTCGGAAAGGTCTGAGCACAGCGAAAACATGCACCGAGCGTCACCGTTATTATTATTTGAAAGGATTCAAAGATCAGTTCTTTGTCACTCTGCATTAGAATGCACGTTTCTTTTATATCTCCCTTACCACAAAAAGTGTTCTCTTCCTTCGAAAATACATATATATTTTTTTAACATGCCTTGAAGTCGAACCATAGCAAACCAAAGCAGTTGTTACTCACAGCTACACAAACACTAGATAACAGATTAACTCCCCTGACCCCTTTTCTTCCAGAAGGAGACTGGCTACTGACATCTAGACCCTGATTTTTTCTTTTCTTTTTTTTTTCTTTTTCTTTTTTAACCTATACATGTTCAGTGAGCAAAGGGAGAATAAAAGAGTCTATGAAACCAAGCTTGTCTCTTCTTGGGTTTTCAGCCTTTTGCTCTGGTTTTTCAACCAATAAAACAAAATAACTTACTGAATATTTTAAAGGGCTTCTTTCTTTCCTTCTTTCTTTTATTTTGTTTTTATTTTTTAGGATGGAAACAGTGTCACACCAGTGAAAAAGTCTGCTTTTGTCCATAATAATGTTGGGAAGTCCAACACAGCAGTCTGGAAGTTCTTTGCACTAGTCCTCAAGCACCGTGAAAGCAGGGAATCCATCTTCTTCATCAGTGGGCACCAGCACCTGGCAGTGGGAAGTTTCAGCTGTCGATAAAAGTAGCCTCATAGGCGGGGAGGTATAAATGGTTGCTTAAAAGGAAAAATGATTTCAAGAGCAAGACCTCGTCCCCAGATTACTTTTAATTTTTAGCAGTGTTTCCCAAAGGCCAGGCCACTGTTGGCCCTTCTTGGAAATTGTCACCAATCTTGAAAGTGCAATGTTGTGGACTTTCTCAGAAGACTGAATTTGCTAATTGCAAGGACTGGTCTTCTTTCTGACATTATTTCCTTTGCACTTAGTTAGGATCAGTGGATTCCTATAGCCTTGATCATCACCATCATAGAACTCATCCCTCCTTGCTTTGTTGTTCGTTTATGTTGATTCTTACCCCTGTAGTCATAATGACAAGGAACCATGTTCTTCCCATCCATATCGTAGGTCTGGTGCTTAGTCAAGGGCTTATATTTATTGATAGAAGGAGGAAGGAGGGAGAAAATATGGTTGGAAGGAAACAGGGAATCTTAAATTTGTGTCAGCAGTGAACTTCTGAGTAACTTCTCCGATGATGAGCTGAACAGCCCAGTGATGCAGATTGAGGAGCACTGGTTAGTGTGTGAATACATGGGTTCCAGTCTACAATTCCGAAAATTCCCAACAAACTTTTATTTAGGGGCTGTAACCTCAACCATTATGCCAAGTGCTGGAGAAATGGCATGCATTACTACCCTTGACCTTAGGGCCCAGTGTTGGGGTGCAGCTTACATATGCCTCCCCCATAGTCCATCCCACTGAGGAGCAGCCTGGGTGAGCGAGGGAACATCGGTGTTCATGTTGGGAAGATGGAGATACCAGCTGACTGACCTTCAGCAAGGCCCAGAAGCTCTAACACCATGTGCAAAGATGTGAGGGCACCTGTTGAAGTACTCAGTCTTATATACTTAAGAGGAATTATTACGTAAAGTATGTTATGATCACATTTATTAATGTTATATGTATTATAGGTTCTTAAATCTACATTTTCACCCCAGCAAGAGATTTTCTCTTGAAATGCAAGAGAAAATGTTCCCTAGGCTTGTTCGAATGTCTCCAGACAGCTTGCCACCTTTGGGGGCAGTCTTAGAGAGGGGTGGACAGCTCTAGAGGCAAATCCTTTCTTGTGTTATGCTTTTCATTCTTCTCCTGCTCCACATGACACAGGGGCCACACATTCTAGATCTTTTCATCTTTTACAAGAGGCTGGAGAGTCTGGTCTCCCCGATGGACCAGTTATGGGTCACCTTTCCCATTGATCTTGACCAAGGAGGTGGGGCCTTCGTGAATTCAAAGTTAACAAGTTAAGGGTGCTCTGGGTGAGGGGAAGCAGGGAGTGGACACTGCTTCTGACTTCAGTTTTATGGGTACTGTAGGTTATGAGTCTGTAAGGGTTGGGGGTCTGGATAGAGTTTGGAATTGATGTCCACTTCTGGAGTATAACTCAATAACACTGCCCAGCCGGAGGAGGTGAGGGGGGGGCAGTCAGGAAAATCTCCAGTCACATCCTGCTTCCACCAGTTAGGACCCGTGCTCCTCATCAGTGTAACTACACCTCCGAAAGGAAGAGAGTAGTGACCTCTTTTCATGACGTAGGAAGATCCTTAAAACAACACAAAATAAATGAGGTAAGGTATGTGGAAACGCGGCAGATGAAGCCAACATTTAAGACTTAGCTACTCACGAGCGTCAGCTCACTCCTCATCCTTTCCCGACCCCAGACCGCACGTATCCCAAGCCTGTGTGTATGGCAGTGTGGACAGCGAGTGGGAGCAGCTCTTTGCTAGTTGCAAGATAGCAGGTCTTTCAGGAGAGCAGCACCTCACTGCTCACAGAGCAGCTTCATACAAATGACGGTGTCACACTACAGCCTTAGAGCTGCTTCAGGAGTGGGGAATGGGCACGGAAAAGAGGAAGGGGAGTCTCAGGAGAATTAGGGACTTTTGCCAGGCTACACTGCTGGAAAGGGTACCTAGATCTCTAGCGTCTTCATTTTTCATTGGAAAAATATCTTCTCTGCAGCTGGACTAGCCAGGCACACACTCCTTCCCTGTTATGGGTGGAGTCTCGCTGCCTCCTGACCCTACCGGAGGTGGGTGGAATGAGCAGTCTCTGATTCTTTGTCCACCCTCCTGGCCCCCCCAACTTGGACATCCAACTTTGCTCTGGCCACACTCTGGAGTTTAAACTTGGCCTCCTTGTCTGAAGGCTCAGTGGAGCTGTGGTGGGTTCCCAGCCGAGCTCCCAGGATCCTTCCCTCATTCTGCTTTAGGGTCGCTCTTCAAAATAGGTTGTGCTATTCCTTGAATATCTTCCTTGGCCTGCATCCTAGGAGATGCAGTACTGGGGCCACCACCTGCATGGAAAGACTCTCCGTGCACACAGTCTTTCCTCTCTTTAGTGACCCTTGAAAACAAGCCAGTAGGCTCTCATTTAAATGGTCACTTACCAAGGACTGCATTGACCAAGGCATAGTGTAGACAAATACACAGAGGGCAGTGACAAAGTTCTATGCATGTTTCATGGCTCCTGTCTTTCTTAAGTGATTCCTTGATGACATCTAGCAATCCTGCCTATCTGTCTGATTCCTGAGCCTGTGGTTCATAAATTAGTCTCTTGTTCTTTCAGGTAGGACTGTGCTTTCAAAGGGTGCAGAACTCTGGAGTCCTCCTGACCTTGGGGGGTCATTTGTCTTGTTAGGATCCCCTCATCTTGGAAGCTCAGTCACAAGAATCTGTGTCAATAAGTCTCTTCACAGGAAGACCCCCTCTTGGCCACACTCTGGCACCCTTGATCTGTTGAACCATTTCTTGTGACCTCTCACTCACTCTACTTCCGGACCTGCTCCTGGTTTTAAAATCTCAACCCATAATCACTGCAAGCTGACAATTTGGGGATAGGAGAGAAATAAGTCATGGCACCTACCATGGAAGGGTGTGAGGGAACATCTACTGGGCAGCTTAAAACCTCTTTTGGTAAATAGCCACAGGAATATTCGCCACTTCTCCTGTGAGACAGGCATCTTGCACTTAAGAAGACCCAGGCTTTGGAGTAATTTGGGAGGAAAAAGTATATATATTTTCTTTTAAGGGTGTCTTAACAAAAATACAGTCACGCATAAAAGGAAGAAGACAAAAATGAAAACAAGCAGTGAAAGACAACATCCGCTCTCATTTCAGTTTCCTGGAAGCGTAATGTGGTTGGGCAGATGGTGCTCTTTTGTTTCACTAGAAGAAACGATAAGATGTAAATATGCACAGCCATATTCAGCAGTGCCGGATAGAGAAGGGGCGCATCGTACATGTGCTTGCTTATTTCTAGGCTGGTTGGAGGGTTTCGTCTTTGAGTTGAGTTTCTTCTTTGTGTTGAGTTGGCCATCCCTCTGAATTCCCAGACACTGCTTTAGATGGACAGCCCCCAACAGGGGCTCAAGAGTTCTCCAGTGTTCTTTCACTAGGCAACCGGGCAGTCTGTGAACTCCCTTACATTTTTGGAAAACTGTCCTAGGTTTTGTGCATTTCCCAGAGTGACTTCTATGTCTTTTAAGAGATTGGACAAAAGATTGAATACCCATTGCCTTCTTGTCTCCTCACTCCATACCTCCAGGTCACTTCAGGCTCCAGGTGGCTGCACAGAGTTGTTTAATACCATTGTCCCATATTTGTGTTGCATTAGAGAATTTTCAAAGCTCTTTCACATTAAAAAAAAAAATCTTGTTTGACTTAGTGACAGGAGCAATTACCAGTAGCCCCATTTCACAGCTGAGAAAATGAAACTCGGAGTCACGACTTGGCTGGTTTGTGGACATGTGTGTCTTGGGCGGAAGTAGAACAAGCACTCCTCATTGCTCTCATGTGTCCTGGTGTGGGATTCTTCTACCCACTGCTTTTGTCCTCCTTTTGGAGGCTAGGAGAAAAACAAAATCACCATTGGTATTTGATCATTGAGGACTGAGGGCGTTAGAGTCCAAGACCCGTATGGAATGAAAAGGGGAACATAGGACTAGTCGTCACTGTGCTTTTCATTCTAGTTAATTATATGCATGCTTGACTGCCCCACAAGTTTATTTTGAAGCAAAAATAGTTTATCTATCTCTGAATATTCAGTGCCCAAACAGTACCTTGTGGTACATAGTAGATGCTCAAATATTTGAGTTATGCATGAGGGATTGAACGTGTGAATGAAGTACTAGGCATACAAGGAATAAATGGCCTGGTTTCCCAGAGACCTACCATAGTTCTGCCATGCATCCCTGGATCCCTGGATGGGCCTTTGCTGAAGCCCTTGAGATAATCATAGGTAATCACATTGACGTTTGGTCAATGAATTATAAAGCTCATTCATAGAGAGGTTTCCATCTCCCATGACCCTCTGTTAGCGGTTCCTACACCATCCCATCCCTATACCACTATTCAACTAGCTGTCTAGGTTGTTAAGCCTAGTGAATTGTGCTCTTCATCAAATAAGCTGTTCTTAAGACAGCCAAACAACCCAGGTGCAAGAGAGAGAAGAATCTCTTCCCTCAAATAGAAATTAAAAGCCAACTACCAAATTCCAACAATGAAAGGATGGATGAGATAGGGCTGGGAAGGCATGCCCCAGAGAGCTCTCTGGAGAGTAAGACATGGGCAAATGGGGGAATGTTGCATGCGGTGTGGTGAGTCTGGATTCCAAAGGAAACATGAGTCAAGTAAATGATACATGAGAGTCCCCAGGAGTGGCACGCTAACCCCATCTGACTCCCTCCAGTTGAGCTCTCATTTTTCCCTCAGAGATGGAAGGGTAAGTTTTATACATTTAAGATGTATTGGTAAAAAAAAAAAAAATATGATTTTTTTGGTATATGTTATGAAATAAATTTCTAAAAATAGGACCCCAACCGAGAATCTTCTACATTTTAAAAGTTAAAAATGGTTTCTTCTACAATTGATCAGAACAGATCTTTCACACTGGCACCAAATACTTTATGAGGATGGGGTCACCTATGTTAACTTAGGGCCAAGAAACCATGGGATTGGGACATACTGTTTTAAATCTCTACATGTGGGAAGTTGACTAGAAGGCATGGATGGTTAGGAAAAAGTGAATTTTGTTGAAGAGAATTTGCATTAAAAAAGGGAAACTTTCAGGGTTGTAGGTCTCCCCTCCATCACCTCAGAGGTCTTGCATCTGAAGGTAGCAAGTGAGTGGATCTAAATAGTTATTTGATGCCAATATGCATCGACATTAGCATAACATACACACCTCAACATTCTTCTCTTTCTGAGGGACAACTTTTTTTCCCTGACAAATTGATTGCCAGGATAATTCCAAAGACAAATCTAATGCACTTTGCCCAGATTTTAGTCCATAAATTTATAAGGACAGAGCCTGGCACCCTATCAAGATGAGCCTTTTGAAAGAGAATTTTCAGAGACCTAGCACTCTGGAAAGTAGAGGACATCATGGCCAGGTGGCTTAGACTGGAGCTTTGGAACTATTTCTCCCAGGGAAATAATATTGGAAAAGCAGAAGTCTTAGAAAGCATCTTATCTAAAACATTTGCTGCTGAGCTTTTAGCCAATTTCCAGGGATTTACCAGAGCTACAGCGAAGGGGCACCAAAAAGGAAGATGTCATGGAAATAAACCTCCACCACTGTGACAGAGACAGGCTCTCAAAATGGAGATGTCATGGAGATAAATCCCATCATCTGATGCAGAGACTGGCTCCCCAAATCTTATAACCTTGACACTGTATTTGTTCCTGAGAACTACACAATGAACTAGCACATCACATTTCCCTCAAAAACATGCAGAAAGGAAATTGAGGGACTGCCATCCCTTCTTGTTGATGACCTATGTTCTCCAAACCACCTTAGTAAACAATGGCTTATTTTCCTAAAATGATTGTTTAAACTGATCCTTAATGACCACCCAGTTTTCATTCTATGGACAATGACTTCCAAACAATTCTCTTCCCCAAGATTGCACATAATTTTTTTTTTTGGAAAATATTGATAATTATAAAGAATAGGTTCTAGAGCTTTGGCTTGATCTCAGTCACCAGCCCAGAACTTGTTTCCTCATCTGTATACTGAGGTAATAAGGTCCATTTTGCCTAACTTAAAAGGTCTTTGTGGTCATCAAATAAAATACTGAATCCTGTTTCAACTATATAAATAACATATTAAACACCTACTCTGTGCTGAGAACTGCACTAGGCTCTGGAAAGACAATAGTGAACAAGACTCCCTCCTACTCCTAACAAAGCTTACAGGCTAGTAGTGGTGGACACAGACATTAAACACATACCCACATGCTTAGAGCATGCAATAGAAGGGTAAGTTTGGGATGCTATGGGGTCACGATAGGAAGTAGAAAGGGCACCAACAACACTGGGAAGAGGAAGCTGGGAAACTTTCCAGGAGGAAATGGAAGACAGTGAAGTCAGTGCTGAAACATTCAAGTACAGGAACAGAGAGCTGTATTCTTAGTCTGTGCTACTGTTAGTCTTAGAATCAGTATCGGCATTCTGTTAGCATAAAGATCAGCATAATCTCGGTAGCCTGTTCTGGCAATGTTCCGAGCATCTTCCAACATGGGCAAGGGAGCAAGCAGCATATTGTCTGATCTTCCCAACCCCACATCACCATAGATGTTTGAGATTTAGAGAACTCAGGGTGGCCGGTTGGATGGCTGTGGTTGGAACCACCCACTCCTCATTGGCATTTTCCCGACTGCACTTCTGGAAGGGAGGAAGAAAAGAAAATGTTGCAGGCACCCACACTTCCAAAAGGAAGAAACATGTCAGTTGTACCCACTCATGTCATCTCTGCTTAGTGACAGGCAGAAGAACTCCCACTCCTGGTGGCCCAAACTCCACAAGGAAAGGCATGTTGGAGCTGCCCACACTACTCTCAAGGATGGCATGAGAAATCGGTCAGGAGGCTCCTCCCAATGTCTCAAAGAACTGAAGAAAAAGAGAGGCTCTAAGTCAGTCATAATGAGACTATCAGTCTCTTCTGTTGGACTAGGAGATTCTTGAGCTCAGGGATCACCAGGACTTGGTCACCTCTGTAGGGCAGTATGAGACATGGCATCTGGCCCAAAGCAGAGCTCTAATACAGGTACAAGAACAGCAACAAAATGTTGTGGTTATTGTTGAATTGAATTTGACACATGGTGAATAAAGAGATGGATTAGAAACAGATCCAGAAAGGATATTTTATTTTAGAAGAATAACTTTTTCAATAAAAATGATTCATATACATTATCAAAGTTCTAGTCAATGTCAAAAGTTCCTTGAACAAGGCAACCAACAAAACAAAAGAAACCCAAAATTCAAATACATGCAGGCTCACATCCCTTAGAGTTATTCACTGTTAATATTATGTGAGCAGGGACCGAGGACATGGGGACAGGCTGCAGACAGTAGAACAGGCAGACATGGCTCCCAAGGCCATCCTGGCAATGCCAATGTGGCTATTCAAGGCTGCCAAAACCTTCTGAAGTTCCAAATAGGCTAAAGGTCTATGTCTGTCCTTTGGCCACTCAGGACATGTTGAGGGTTAGGGTGCCTTCTTAATCAGAACTAGACCAAAAGCAAAAGGCAACACAAGATGTTAAGAAACCATTGGAGGAAGATATGTTTGTAGGAATCATCGGGAATAACAGGAAAGCCCTCTGTGCTAGAAAGACTTCCTGTTGTATAAATTCCCTTGTACTGTGAAGCTGGCAGAAATGCCTGAAGACCCAACAGACAAGAGGAAAAGGGAAGTCTCTTTCCATGATTAAATCCAGTGTTGAAGCCTCTTGCTGACCTGAAGAATCACAGAAAGTCTGAGCTTTTCTTCATGAAAGGCCATTTTTTAACTGAAAGAGTGCGACTTTTCAACTCCTTCAATGAAAGATCAAATCGCTAGGAAATCCTTTATCTATGAGACAGAATCCAATGACAGGGCCTTCGAAGTCTACTTGTAAACCTACCATACCTGACTGACCCACACATGAGTGAATACAGACAACAAGGAATCCACTCACCTCAGGATGTCCCAGGCCCCCAGTGCCATGTTTGTGAGCATCCTGGGTATCTCCTGAGCTAGTAACTAAAGGCTAAGAACGTCTACAAAGCCATTGCCGCTCCTGGCATGTGCACAGTTGCTCTGAGAAAATCGACAGAGAAGAGAGGTGGTATTTAGAGTCACATAGAGCCAAAACAAGTAAATTGTTTATTTTCTTTTTTATTTGTAAATGTTGAGTTTTTTAGAGAGCAACCAAAAGGGATAACGTATTATCTACAGATATAGGTAAGAATGAGAAGATAAATAGTTACTTATAAGGAATCCTTTCAAATTGGGTTTCTTATTATCATGGACTAGGGAAAATATTTGAAAAACAATATCCTAATATGAGGGCTATTATGTGAAAACCTCCTAGGTCAGGAGCCCATGAAAACAGGGAACTGAATTTACAACCCAAACATTCTAGAGCTGAATGTTGCTTTGTAATGCATCATATTGAGTTCCACTCCTTCAATGTCACATTATACCAATATACCAGATAATACAATAGGCAGTAATAATTTCATTAATAAAGTGGAGCCCAATTTGCCATATTAAACAAAGTGGAACTAAAGGAATGGACTCACTAAAGAGGCATTTAAAACTGCTGGAAAAGAAGTAAAGGCAAGAGCGTGTGACTTGAGGATACACAGGCTTCCGTCCATCTTGTGTGCCATAAGTGAGTCTGCTTTGGAAAAGCGACATTTGAGCTGGGTCTTAAAATCCAGGCAGACTTTTGCTTAAAACTCAGGAGAGTGCCATTGAAAGTGAAGAAACAGAAGTCACAATAGAAGTTGGTGTGGGAAAACGGGGGCCTATCCAATGACATCACATGCTTTGGTTACCTGTGGAGGCATGCCTTGCCTGGGCACCCCCAGAGGTCAATGTGAAGCATTTGAACTTTGATAGAGAGCAGGAACCCTTGAGTATTTTCAGCAGAGAAACACCATGTTTGGAGATATTGTTTAGGAATAGAAATCTAACAGTGGTGTGAAGAATGTTGGAAGGAGCCAATCTGGAGACAGAGCAGTCAGGAGCTCTCACACTGGGAACGGGAAAGGTAAGGAGAAGCCTACATGATCCTTGGACGTATAAAGTCCAGTTGAATTGGACCTGGGACTCCTGATTTCTTGACCCTCTAAGGGAGAAAGCTGTGCCTTTACATTTTACTCCTTTTCTCTTGTTCCTTCTGTTAACATTACCCTCTTTTCTTGAATGGAAGGAGTAAGCTGCTTTCTGGGTCCCTGTGAACCACTTTGCTTCTCAAACCATGTTTGCAGCTCCAAGTCAACAGTCATAAGAGTTTGGTTTGATGTCTTGGTTCAGAAGGCAAGCTCTGGAATTTGGGAGGAAGACTAGACCTCACCATTGCTAGTTATTACCCTTATGATCCTCTCCAAGCCTCAGTTTCCCTGTTAGAGCATGGGGGGTAGTAACAACGCCTGTCTTGTGACGCAGTGCCTGGGCACACTCAGCATGGCGGCTGGAGCGTGATAGATACCCAGTCAACGCTGTTTGTTATCACACGTCCACACTTGCTTATCTATAATTCTAAAAGCCCAAACACTCTGCAAAACCTAAATGTTGTAACTTATTTGGCTGCAACAACTGACCTGTTCTGAACTCATTTGGCGGCAAAAGTTGACCTGAACTGACACGAGGCTATTTATAGCCTTTATTTATCCCACTTCGTGCTCATACCCATTCATTTTCCTGCAGAAATATTAATGTGCTTGATTGCAGGGTGCTGCCCCAGGCCCCAATGGGCACATTAAATGAGACCAAGCATCCAACATCTCACCATTCTAAATCCTAAACATTCTCCATGCCAAAGTGCATGTGGCCCTGAAGTTTCAAATACAGGCTGTGAATTCATATCACAAAGCTCACTCCTTTTCAAGGAGTGGTTGGAGGTTTCTGTGTTTAGATGAAAAGAAGAAACTGTCAACGTTGATTTTTTTTTTTTTTTTAATTCTTCAGATGCTTATGAGGGAAATAGAAGTGGGCTCCTAATGTGCTTATGGGTGGTGCTGGAAGCTGTGAGTGTGAAGCCCACCTCCCACCTGAGGAGTTTCAGTTTCAAAAACCTGTTTTCAGTGCTTACTCCTTCTATCTCCTCGGCGTGCTATAGAGAGCGTATGAATGGAGAGAAGTCGAACATGGGAGAATATCGTGAGAATGAAGTCAGAGAATGACTCAGGGGTGGCGTCCCTCAGGGTGGGGACTGGCCCAGAACAGTCCTCATTGCTCTGGGGTCTTACACCTGAATGAAGGGTCATGAGGCCAGGACCACCTTGAGCTAGGCTCTGGTCCTCAGGCCCTCTTCCTTTATGCCCTGGGTTAGGCAGAGCACATAGTCGGTGCTTGATAAACTTACATGGGATTGGAATGACCTGTTTCTTTCTGCTGTTTTCCCCTCTGTCTCTCCTCCTCCCTCATTCTCCACTCCCTTGGGCAGCAAGGCCAGGGCTGCTGAGCCCCACAGAACAGCCCAGCGCTCTTTCATCTCTTGGAAGCTTCCTCCTGAAGTCTGACAGTGGGGTGTGTCTGGTGCATCTGCACTTCAACAAAGTGCCTTTGCTGGCCATCCATCCCTCTTTGCTTCTGCCTCCTGAACAATTGGCCAAGATGCAGCCACCATGAGCTTTCCACCCTGGAAGATGGGACTTCCAGAGGGCTCTTGGGGTTAGCCCTCGACTTGTAGGTTGGCATGTCACAACACAAAAACTCTTAAGTGAAATGTGTCTTCCAGTGAAGACAAGCAAAGCTTCCTGGGTGGGTGTCGACACAGAGGGGACTCAGCAAGGGTCTGGGCCTGTTTCCTTCAGCCTGAGCGTCAGCACGGACCTGAGAAATGAGGCAGGGGGGTGGTTTGGAACTGGTGTGGGTTCTGTAGTTCCTGGAATCTTCTTTCATCTACCTACATAAGCTATGTTTGAGAGTAAACATGCTGCCGTTATTCCAGGAACTCCTCAGGTCCTACTTCTGCTGTAAGGCCCAGTCCCTTTTGATTTTCATCATCTGGACTTGCCCATTTCCCCCTGCTCCTCTAACTCCCTGAACTACTGCCTGAGGCTCCGAAGTCACTGGTTTCTGCAGCGGGAGCTCCTACAGTCCAGTCCTCTGCCAGACCTGCTTGGCATTTCCTACTTTTCCTGGGATGTCGCCACGTAGATGCCTGGCTGTCAACACACATGCCTGAGTCTCTACGTGCTTAAACAGAACCCCTTGTCTCCCCAACACCTTCCTTTTCCCACCTTCACCCACCAGGGCTGTGCATTGTTCTCGGAGTACAGGCCCCATACCTTGGAGGCACAACCAGACCCTCTGTCTCTCTACTTCTACGTTCTGGTTCTAAGTTGATTCTGGAGTCAGAGATCCCACCAGGATTCTATGACATTCATTTTGAAATGCACACAGCTGATAATATCTTTCTTTTTTCTTTAGGTTTTTTTTTTTTTTTTAACCACTTCCAGGGGCCACTAATCATCTGATCTTCACCCATGGACTCCCCAGTACAGGGGTTCTCACTGTGGTTCTTGGACTGGTGCCAACATCCCCCCTGGGATGGTTGATTGGTTTTAACGCAGATTCCCAGACCCCACCTCCAGACCTACTGAAGCAGCATGGACAGTCACGGAGGTCAGATGGGCTGCCTGAACCACATGGCCAGCATATGGTGACACTGGGATTCCAGCCCAGGGTCTGGCTCCCAAGGCCCTGTTCTGATTCACTAAGCAATGTGAACTCTCTGGTTTGTCAAAAAGAAATGAACAAGATGGTTGAGGGCTGTAAGTGTGTGTGTGTGTGTGTGTGTGTGTGTGTGTGTGTGTGTGTGTATGTGAAGGTCAGAGTGAGGTGACCTGAGATTTAGGGAGGAAATACGTGGTGCCAGTATATTCCAGGGCTCTGTCCCAAAATGTCCAAGCCCTGCAGTGGTCAAGACCTTGCTAAGACACCTCAGTAGGGGCTGCACTGCTTGGCACATGGCTCCTCTCAGCTCCCCTCTGCCCTGCGAAGGTGGCCATTGTCTGTAAAGCCCATACCTTTTAAACCCAAAGTCACTGAGGCTCCTTACAACATTAAGGATTCAAGGCCTGCAGCCCCTGAGGGAACAGCCCAGGCCCAGGCGGAGAGGGGCAGAGAGCCAGAGTCTTCAGCCAGGTGGGACTTTTCAGGCAGGATTCTGTAAGAAGCTGATAACCAGGCCAGCTGCCCCTGACCTACCCCCCACCAGAGGCCAGGAACCCCAAAGTGCTGCATCATCCCTTTTCTCCCACGGTGCAAGTGGTGTTGTTCGGCTCGGCTCCGCAGGAACCGGTGGTTAGTTCTGTGGTCGCCCAGCAGTTTTATGAAGGCCCTTGAGGTGCTTCAAGTACCAGGTGGCCCCAGCGTGGTTTAACTGTCTGGGGGCCTGAGCTCCCTCAGTGGCCACCTAAGTAACGTAGACAGCCTTGATGTGAGAAGTGTTCAGTTGGCCGTGACAATTACATAATGCACCAGAGGGGCAAGGTTCACGTTTGCTGTAAAGGAAGACGTTAGAAATGCATGCATTATAAGTGAACAAATGAGACAGCACCTCCATCGCACTTGGCAGTCTCTGAAGTGCTCAGGGGTCATTCTCTCACTGGGAGTTACAACAACCTCCCGCCCTCCTTTGGTGCCTCACTGGCCCCATTTTGCAGATGTGGAAACCGAGGGTCATTGAGTTTGAGGGCCCATCCCATGGACCAGATGACTGATCAAGAGCATTTCCTAGAGTATGTCAGATTGTTCTTCAAAGGTCCCACCAGGCTGAGAGCACCCCCATTCTGCAGACAGTGGCACTTGCCGGCTTCCAGCCAACCCTCCTTCCCAGCCAGTGCCTCTTCCTCCCTGGAAAGTTTCTGGGAGAGCTGAGGATCACAGCTCACAGCAGGTAGGAACAAGACAGCTATATTTTCTCTTGGTCTTGTTCCCAGATGATCTGTCAGAGAGCACTTCTTAGAACAAATGCAGAAAGCAAAATAACTCATACCGTCTTTCTAAAGCCCTCAGGAAGCTTTGGGGTGACATTTCAACTGCCTCATCTCTTGATCTCGGCCCTTGTTTTTCTTTAAGCATCCATCGTTGGCCGGGCACCAAGGATACAACCAGGTGTGGACCAGGAGCCCTGGGAATGCAGAAGATTAAAGATGAAAACACACATCCAACACATGCACACTCCATCCAGCCCCGGAAACAGTGGTCTCCTGGGGAAGCCAAACTGACCTGGTCACTGAGCGTTTATGCACGCACACACAGTGCGGTGAAAGACACTTCACTTTTTTGCACACGTAACTTCATTTATCCTCATTGTGGTAATTCCTCTTACCATTGTCTTTGTGAAACGGACCGTCCTGGTGTGTGTAGATTTGTGTATTCTTCCATTTTCCTCACCAGGCTTTGCACAAGCTTTCGACAGAGGTGCCCTGTCTTATTAATCATGACGTTCTTGTTTATTGATTCACCCAACAAGTGGTCATCAAGCATCTAGGATCCACCAGGTTTATGCCAGGCACAGGAGAACAGGCTTCAGAACACACTTCTACACAAATAGATAAGTGTATGAACAAGTGAATGGTTTGTTGCATGCTGGGCAGACCAGGGGAAGATGCCAGGGGTGGAGATGCTAGGGTGCAGCCCTTAGCCTGGCCGAGAGAGGAGGTAAAGAGCTTGTGCTTGGCAGAGCCAGTGAGATGGGCGGTGGAGGTGGTCAAATGTGTACGGGGTGGGAGCAGAGTCCAGCTGTCCATGAGGAGCCACGGAAACATCAAAGACCCAGTTTACCCCTCTTGCCACCAACATTCACAACTCTGAACCGATGGCTGTAAGAGTCCATGACCCATGTAGGTCATTTGAACATTACATAAGCTCATGCGTGGAAAACACAGCCTGATGCCTAAAAGGTTCCCACGAAAATCTAGCAATTATTAAGACTGTGAGTAGAGCCACAACAAGGAGTCTGCTTGCTAGCTTAAGCAAGAATTTGGAAATATATGCATATACCTAAACACTTTGATAGTTGAACTAAAATGCAAAAAAACAGGATAGAATGATATGACCAAATCTATCCTTTCATGATTGCCATTCTTTCCCATCTTCTGGAAAAAGTCTTTGTAAATTCTGCAAGAGGCCCCTAGCCTATTATGAGAAACCTTCCATGGTGGCTGAGGACTCTGGCCTGCCAGGCTTCCTGAATCACAGTGGTGTCCCTTGTGCTCCCCATTTCTGCCTGCAGCATCTCCTGTGGGGGAGGGTCTCCTCTCCTGTAGGGCTGATGGCCAGAGCCATAGGGACCCAGTTCCCTTGAGCTGAAGAGTAATCCAGCCCACCAATTATTAGAAATTAAAGCCAGGTACTTTGAACCCATCTGCTGGGTGCCTGACCACAAACCACCTCTTAACTAACCCCGAGCTGGATCCTGTTACTCCCCCAGTGCCTGCCCAGCTTCATTACCACGGCCATGGGAAGGGAGGAAACCAAGAGGTTACCGGGTCTTCAGTTAGCGCTTTGTCATTAGCGTGGTTAATACCCAGGTCCTCCCTCCCGGGAGACGCCAAGATACAGGATCCAGGAGGGTGATTTGGTAACAGGACCAGAGGTTCCCAGATCTCACCAGATGGAGTGGGGACCTCATCAGACAGGCTAGCAAGGGGTGGGGGGGGAGATGCGTGGCAGGTGGGCGTGGGTGGATTCCAGGAGGCCAGCCTACAGCTTCTTGCTGCAACTCAGTGCCGCTAGCTCAGATGCTCCACAGATGGTTCTCAGGGGCCATTACAGTACCCAGGCAAAGTGTGGACATTGGTGTCAAGCAAGCTTGGCTTTGAAAAAATAAATCTACTGCTTACTGTATTTTAGGAACTTTCTTAAACACAGAAGTCTCAAGTTTCCTGACATTACAATGAAGACAGACCTCCATTCCAGCGAGAATTCATGATCAATAGATTAGACTCTCTTTCTAGGACAAAGCAGAATCGGAAGTCTCCATCAACATTGAGTGGACCTAGACAGCATCATAGAAGCCAAAAGAGAGGGTTTCAGCCATCTAGGGTTTGTGGGGTCTCTGGGGCCATCAAGCCCATCCGTGGTCTTCCTATACTCCCACATCCTCTCTCTGAGGGTGGCAAGCAGCTGTGTCCCTGTTCCACAGATTGGAAATCGACGCTCACAGAGGTTGTTCCCTGTTCAAGTAAGCACACGTGCTGGATGGAAAATCCACTGCAGAGATGCAGGTGTATCCAGACTATCTGTCGGTGACAAGGGGGGAAATACACAGCAGAGTCTGGAATGCAGATAAGGATGATATGGTCCCTATCTGTTTACATTCCATCTCACAGTGTTAGAGGGGTACATGGGTCTTCAACCCTGTAAACCTCCTCTGGGTAACAGATTTGTTTCTTGAGGAAATCTTCAATACCAAGTGGCTATGAAGGGTCCTCTCCCAAATGTGATGACACTTTCAACCACCTTCTGCAATTTTTTTCCTCTAGAAAACGGAGCATCTTATGCCGAAAAAAATGTCAAAAGTCCATTTGACTTCACCATGGCAGAACTACAAGACTTTTTGAACCGAGATGGCATTGCTCATGGTAATCTGACAGGGGGAGAATAGCCAAGCAGCAGCTCTGACTTCCAGCATCTTAACCAATGTTCCGGTCTAGCGGAGAGGGCTTTTCGATGTATCAAAGGGGATGGTATATATTTATATTTACATCTTACAAGGTTAAAATAGTTTTTAAAGGTTATTTATTTATTTATTTATTTGACAGAGAGAGATTGAGAAAGAGAGAAAGAGCACAAGCAGGGGGAGCGGCAGGCAGAGGGAGAAGCAGACTCCCCGCTGAGCAGGGAGCCCGATGCAGGGCTCGATCCCAGGACCCTGGGACCAAAGGCAGACACCACCCAGGCACCCCCATGAGCTTAAAATATTGTCAAGTATAACATAAGATCTTTCCAATTTCTTTCTTTCTTTCTTTCTTTCTTTCTTTCTTTTCTTTCTTTCTTTCTTTCTTTCCTTTCTTTCTTTCTTTCTTTCTTTCTTTCTTTCTTTCTTTCTTCTTTCTTTCGTCTTTCTTTCTTTCTTCTTTCTTTCTTTCTTTCTTCTTTCTTTCAGTGATTTCAAGAGTCAGTGGGAGGAGGCACCGCAGGTGTTGTTAGTGTCCAGCTTTAAATGAGCCACAGCCCTGGCTCCGCTGATGGCCATGCCAGCACCACATCCCCGGCCTCTCCTTGGCTGGCATCTGCTCTGCCCCCCTCCTTGGTGGCTGTTCCTCAATGTTGACAAAGTGTGTTCCATCAGCTCTCCTAGGAGGCGAAACCTCAGAGTGCCCAAGCCCAGGAAAGTAAACATTTTGATATCGAATATGGACCAGGCTTTAAGCCATTCTTCTTAAATTCCTTCCTCAGTCTCCTGCATCTAATATCGAACTGCCTCTTGGACATGCCTGACCAGTGGCCATTTTCTACCTGCATCCCCTGATTGATGGGAAGCTCAGCACATCACCAGTCCATTAGATCCACTCTCCTGGTAAGTTTAGGAGCTACATGAGTTAGCATTTGCCCATCTTTCTAACCTCACCTCACCTCACCTCACCTCTGTAAGCACTTTGATCTCCAGCCACATTGGCGTTGTCCTTAACAATGCTAGGGTTTGTCCAGCCTCAGTGCTGGTGAATGTGGGGCTCCCTGGCCCAAGGGGGAGCTCTTGGCATGGCTGCTTAGTCCTGCGTCTGGTCTCAGTTCAGGTGGCGCTCTTCAGGGACGCTTTCCCTGACCACACAGCTGGCAGTGGATCCTCACCTCACTGTCCCTGTCACCTCCAGTCACTCCCTATCCTGGGACCACATCTTATTCATTCCTTTCATGGCACTGATCACAGTGTGAAGTGATCTGACCGAAGGACATGTGTATTTTACTTGTGTGTGATTATGTACTCCTTACATATATGTCTTTGTGTGTACCATCATGTACTCCTTATGTATATGTTTATCTGTATGCTATCATGTACTATTTATGTGCATGTTTACCTGTGTACCCTTATGTACATATATATGCATGTTTACATGTTTACCTGTTTGATTATGCACTATTACTGCATGCATTTTACCTGAGTATTATCATACACTTTTATGTACATGCTTACCTGTATGTGATTATATACTGTTTATGAAGATGTTTACCTGTGTATACCATTATGCACTATTTAGGTAGGCACTTACCTGTATGTGATTATATACCATTTACACACATTAACCTACGTACTATTATGCACTATTTATGGACACACCTACCTGCGCATAATCATGTACTGTTAATGCGTGTGTTTACCTGCATACCATTATGTACCGTTCATGTACATCTACCTGTGTGATGATGTACTGTTTAAGTATGCATTTACCTGTGTCCCATTACATAACTCTTCTTCCAGAATGTAAGTTTAGGGGAGAAAAAGTGTGCCCACCTTGGTCACTGCTGCTTCCTCGAGACCTGGCAGAGCACGTCCTGCAGGAACACTTGCCAAACGAACGGATGGCAGCTCTTGCCTGCTGTACAATGACCACTACTGAGACCAAACATCTGCCTCAAAGCAACACCCACTACTGTTCATGGCCATGACCTTGAGATCAAGTCTGGTTTCTTCCGTCCTTGACAGCCCGCCGGATGTTGTAAGCTTGGGACCTGTGGCATTTGAAAGCAGAAATCTAGTGTCCCCAGTGCCTGCCCTGTTACAGCTGAAACATCTTCATTTTCCTCGTAGGAAAATCCCCTTTCAGATTCAGCTCAGCTATCATTTCCTCTAGGAGGAAAGTCAACTCAAATTTAGCTCCTCATTCCAGTTTCTTGGCATCTTTTTGAGGACTGTATCACAAGATCTACCATCTTATTCTCCCTCTGGGCTGTGCACACGTTGGATAGGGTTGTCTCCGTGTTTCTCTAGGCCATTGATAAAACCTCGAGTGGAGGATTAATTCGTAAAGATCCCACCAGGGTGATTTTAAAAGTCAGTCTTTGGGTCTTGAACTATTCTGAGATCACTAGAAGAAAAAATATCCCAAATATTTAAAAAGAGGTAATCGGGGTGCCTTGGTTTTGGCTCAGATCGTGATCTCAGATGATCGAGCCCAACGCTGGGCTCCGTGCTTGGTGTGCAGTCTGCTTGAGATTCTCTCTCCCTCTCCCTCTGTCCCTCCCACTGGTGCTCTCACTCTAAAATAAATAAATAAATCTTTAAAAAAGAAAAAATAAAAAGAGATAATAGAAGCAGGAGAGACCCTTACAAGTGTATGGTTCAGCCACATCATTTTTCAAATGAGAAAACTATGGTCCAGAGAGAAGCCAGTCGCATATGGAGGGTAGGGTGAGGGGCAGGTGACTGGTGAGGGAGGCGTCACATTGGAAGCCTGGGGTCATGCCCCGCAGCAGGGGGCAGTGACCCTGCCTTTCTGGTCCCAAAAGGACCAGGGTGGAGGCGGGAGCAGCTTTCCCCTTTTGCTGCAGGCCAGGGGAAGCGCACCCAGCCGGAGCACCCACAGCTGCCTGGAGGGAGGGTATCAGGAGCTGAGATGCACAGCCAAAGACCAGCGGTCAGAGGGTCTGGGTGAGTGAGGGGCCGGCACTTTAGGGTAAATGACAAAGACAGAGGCTGTAGCTAACAGAGGCCAGTGCCAGAAGAGGCCAAATGGCTGAATCTCCACCACCTAGGAGATGCTGGTGGGCCTTTTGCAGAGCCCTGGAGAGAGTGTAGAAAAGAGAGAGTCAGGAACTGGAATTCATTAAATCCCTAGACTCATCTTGGAGGTGGGGAGTGGGAAATGTGGGTGTGGAAGGGTTGGTGAACTCAGCAAAGGGGCAGTTCCGGGGGATGCTTGAAGGGGAAGAGGTTGAGGCCAGCAACATAGTACAAGAGAGAGCCCATCAAGTCAAAGGACCAGCAAAAACAAAGATACAGCCGTGAGTGGAATGAGGAGACCTGAGGGATACCATGGAATATGGCCGGGATGCTAGAATCTTTGTCCTTTACTGCACCTGCTGCTCAGAGGCAGAAAGTTAGCTCACAAATTCTACCCTTCCCTGCAGTGATCACAGCTTGAAATTTCAGCCAAGACTTGAAGAAAGAATTTGGAAGAGGAAGACATTCATTCTTAAAGACGCTGAGGGAAAGGTTATTGGATTTTGTTTTTTCATCTTTAGAAAGCAACCTGTAAAAAGAGAAGATCGCTGGTCAGCCCCCTCTCCGGCCCCACTCCTGATTATCCAAGCACAGCCTGTTCCTAGACAGGGCATGTTCTCCACGTCCGTGGCCCTGGCTCTGAATCCCCAGAACCCCTGCTGGACCTCTCCAACAAGGTGGGACATCTGTGAGCAGCAGTGTGGCCAGGGACCCATTGCGACCCATTGCGGCCATTGAAGCCAGCCTAGCCTCAGTTTCTAGATCTGCAAAGTGGGTGTGATAGTGCCCCCCTGAGATTATGTTTCTTAAAGGGCTCTCTGAACTGGGAAATGCTCCATGAGTGAGAGGCCCATTTCCCCACCTTCTCTCCCTGCCTGCCTCTTCATCACCACTGTTGAAACACCAGTTCTGGGAAGAACAAGAGAGAATAAACATTGTTCCAAAGCAAAGGTGCTAGGCCTTGGGAGGAAGTAGTAGCTCATTTAATTCTCACCATTATCCTGAGAGGCAGATATTACTCTCTCTGGAGATGAGAAAACCCAAGCTCTAGAATATTCTGAAGCTTGCCCTGTTTCTGCCCTTCCGCTTGCAGAACAGAGAGCTGGAGCCACATCTGCCTGTCCATGTCCACCCCGTCTCCAGTCTGTTCTACACTGGAGGATGTTTGACAGAGCATCTTCCTTGTGTGTTCATGAACAAAGTCTGCACCCAGGAGGGGGAGCCCCCTTCTCCTGTTAGAACTGGGACCTATGTAGGCACCATCCACACAATGTGTCCTAGAGCTCCACAGTGAGCTGTTGATGTCCGTGGGGCAGAGGAGAAAACCCAGGGGCAGGAAGGTCCACTGGCTTCTGCTATGTCACTTAGCTAGAACACAGCAGAGCCAGGAATTGGTCCAAACCCATGCTCTGTCTCCTCTCCCAGCACTCTCTGCCTGACTTGGAACTTGGAAACAGTAGTGACAGAGGCAGCAAGTCTGAGTCCAGCCAGTGTTGAGACACCATTTGCATCCAGGTAGGGAGAAGTGGTGCTGAGCCTAGGGATGGCTTTTCAGAGTAGGCGGGGATGGGACTGACTCAGGAAAGACAAGTCATCCTTAGAAGGGAGGCCAGGAGCAGCAGAGTAACTCGGTGGTATCTACTTGATAAGTGAAATATGGACACACATAACAATAACACGTTTTAAGATTCAGCATACAAATTTGTGTGAACATAGGACTTGAGATAGACCAGTGTTACATCAACACACCTAGCCCCAAACCCTAGCAGACCTCAGCTAGTAAGCTGGGCCTAAAATTGACCAGAGAAGGCACAGTGCACTGTCATCAGGATTATCAATAGTGATAAAAGTGGCACCACTAATTGCTAATAGAATTAATATTAACATTTTAGTGTTAATACTAATTGTTGGTCATCATAGTCTTAATAAAAACGTCTTTGAGGAGATCTCTAGAGGTGGTAATCATTTGGATATGTTCCCTTTCTTCTGAGCCTTACAACAAGTAACTTCTTTGATCGTGGTAAGGACTCCAGTTCTAGTATTCAAGATCTACTGCATCCTATTTATGTGTGTTTCTGTGAGTCAGTAAACGCCATGGAGATTCAGTTTCCTCGTCTGTGAAATGGGTATGATGATGCTTAGGGCACAGGATTCTCTGGAGAATAAAATGAGGCAGGAGAGCATTTAGCACAGAGCACCGTGATAGGAAGCACTACTGTGATTTTGTCATTGTCACCATTATCATTGGGGTGGCTTCCCTTCTACATAATAGGGAGCTGGGGGTTCCCAGGCCGGCTTCAGTGGGCACTTGCAATCAAGACTCCCACCTGTAATTCCCTGTGTCTTCCTCCTGGTGTTTCCAGGTGCTGAGGGCTGACCTGCACCCAGATCCCACCAGTCAGCCTGTTGGGGCCTGGGTGATGCCCACAGAGAGGACCGCTGCCATGGGGCAGCCGAGCCCAACACCATACTTCACAATAAGGGCAGCTGGTGATGTGCAGTGTTTCCCTGCAGACACAGTTCTATTTGCCCTTCAAATGAACCCGGTGGACACGTTTTCCAAACTTGTCCTTTAAGAAATGAAGACTAGACCCTGAGGTCCTGGGGAGGTTGCTTTTACTGATTATCAGTCACCGGGAAATGCAGGATCTGGGATGCCAACCCCGGTCATAGGTCTTCCCATTCTACGCTCCCCTTACCGACCTAGCGATGCATGGACAGAGTGTGCAAGGCCTCACGTGGGGCCATTGTGTTGTCTAAATGCCTACAATTAGCAGGTTTGTCTCAACTCACTCCCTCCCCTGAAACTCCCCTGAAACCCTGAGCTCAGCCACTCGGCCTCCCCAGGCAGGTCTGCACACAAGTGTCTCCTCATCGAAATTGTCCAATTGTTCAGCCGCCCCGCTGGGAGCCTCGTACTGGCCATGCTCCCTCTCGAACCTGCGGCCTCCCACGGTGCACAGGTGTGCTCTATTGCCTGACACAGTCATCAGGTGCCGGATTGGGGCCCGCGTGTCAAGCAGTGGGGGTGAGAACAAGCAGGAGCCTTGGTTTTCCTAGAGTATGAAAGGACAGAGATTGATTTGGACGGGATGCATTATAAATCCGGGCGTGTATGGGAGGGGGACTCAATGCGAAAAGAGGGAGGGAAGGAGAGAAGAGAAGAGAGAGGGAGGGAAGGAGGAGGGGGAAAGACAGAGGAGAGAGAAAAGAGGGAGACAAGGAGGGAGACAGGGAAGGAAGAAGAAAGGAACTCAGAAGAAGGAAGGGGAGGGAGGGGGGTAAGGATGTGAGGGAGAAAGAAGAGAAGGAGAAGAAGGGCAGGGGGAGAGGGGGAGGGGACGACAGGTCTCTGGTCCCCACTCTAGATTGTGGCCTCCAGTCCATTTAGAGGGTGGAAGAAAAGAGCCCAAGATCAAAGAGAAACAAGGCAGTGGGTCACTTCCTCCGCAGGTCACGTTGGAGTATGTGGGTATGTGTGCACATGCATGTCTCTGTCTGAATGTGCCTGTGATGTGTGTATGAGAAATGATGTATTGGTCATCTCCAGACCACCTGCTTCCCTAGCCCTGCACATCTGCACTCAGCAGTAGCCTGAGGATGAACTCAGTCGCTCCACCTGCTGATGGGGGCCCAGGCCAGACCTCTTTGTCCTTTCTGTAAGACTGAAGGAACAAAACTGCCTCCAAAAGTTCACTTCCTTTGCCATCCAGTTGGTCCATGGTGCTTCTCTTTCCTCTTCTGCTGAGGTCCGGGGACAGGGCATGAAGACCATTTCAAATCAGACCTTGTGAAGGCTGAAAATTCCCAGCTCAAATTTCCTTTGGTTGTTACAAAGGAAGCAGAACAGTGTTCAGCCCACTCCTTCTGAGCCCTGTCCTGTGCCTTAGAGCTTTTCTCAAATGCTCCAAGTTCAATAAAACCCCATTCCCCAATTTTAAAAGTCATGTGTGTTTTAATGGAAATTTAATCCACATGTTCCTGATTTATTTACAATTAAATTATCAAAATATTATTTTAAGGGTTGTTTGATATCTAGGAAAACTTTTGAGGTCTTTTTAATATGATTTTAAAAGCTTCTTTTCTTAAAAGCCAGAAACTTTGGTTGGTTGCATGTAAATAAGCCCAGTGGAGATGAGTGACTTTAGTCTAGAAATGTCAAGGCATCTGACAGGGGTTTGGAAACAGCCAAAGTTCTCACTGCTTTCCATAAGAACTACAATCAGACCCACAGAATTTTCCTTTGTAATGTTCCCAGTAGCCCTTAGTCAGGCATTCAAAGGCTACCATTCATCCTCAATGTGACATCAAAATCAATGGTTGTTTTCTGTGGGGAGGGACAGCGACTGACATTCAGTGGGTACCTTGGGCACTGTGTTTGGCACTTCAAACACAGGACCTCCTATCATCGCTTCTGACAGCCTGATACCATGAGCATCACGAGTCTATTTCACTGATAGGGAAGCAGGAGCTCCGGGAGGTTAAGTAACCTGCCCATGGTCATCTGAGTCTACGGGATTGAAACTCAGGGCATTTAGATACCGAAGGGCTCCCCAGCCCACCTCACTGTACCGCTTCTCTAGGGGCAGCCAAAGCGTGGTGATGAGTATTAGGACATCCATAGTCCCAGTGAGACTTGCATTTGTTTGGAGCTTTGCAAGTGTGCAAATGTCTTAAATAGTCATCGTGGGGCTTCCAGGGGAGAAATGTGTACGCAGAACCCAGAGCAACTGACTCCTGACAAAGTGGTGATGCTTATTTTAAAGCTGATAACTGCTATTATCAATTATTTCACTGATTATCACTGTGACTGTCAATTATTGCACCGGATTCCCCCCAACACCTTGTGATGATTAACCACACTTTGAAGATAGGGAAACCAATGAATTGAGAGCAAGCAAGCCAGCCAATGACTCCTCCTAGCATTTGCAGGGTCCAAAAGGAGCGAGTTTATCAGCCCAAAGGGGTGCACCCTCCACGTGAGCTCCCGGCAGCAGGTTCTGAATCTGTGCCGTCTAATTGGGTAGCTACGAGCCACGTGTGGTTATTTAAATTTCATCTTTAATTAATTAAAATAAAGTTAAAAATTCCATTTCTCAGTCGCACTGGCCGCATTTCAAGTGCTCAGTATCCACCTGTGGCTGGTGGTTCCTGCGGTGGACTGCGCAGAGAGGGAACGTTTCTGCCCTCACAGAAAGTGCCAGTGGACAGCACCAGGCTGAAGGACCCCCCGCTGCCACCTGTGTGGTCAATCTGTGGTGTGGACAACAGCTCTCTTTAGCCTAAGTCCTTCAGTGAGTTGCCCTCCTGAGCATGGGGGTCCCTGGGCCTCCCCCACCCCCTCCTCATTGGCAGCCCAGCAGGAATCAGGATCTGAATAGCTGTGGGGAGGCCAGGAAGGGCAGCCTCCGGAGCAGCTTCAATGCTCCCGGTGAAGCCCAGCAGCCCCTTGCTCTGCCCTGCTGTGTTTCAGCTAATCTTCTGCAAAATGGAGGAGGGGCCCTGGGGGAGGAAGAGGAAGACTTCTGGAAGGTGAGGCCCAGCAGGGAGATGAAGCGGCTGCCACGGAGGCAGACATCTGTGCCCAGACAGATAGAGTTCCACAGATATGATCTTTGTTACTATCCCTGTGAGAGATAAACAACTTGCCAGAGCAGCGTGCGGGAGGAAGTGCCCCGCTGAGAAAGTGGTGCTCAGAGGCCAGACGCTCAGCCCCTGCGGTCAGAGACCCAGCCGAGGAAGGCGGGGGAGGGGAAGGAGGCAGCCCTGCACAGCACAGGTGACAGGAGTCACAGGACCCAACGCCACAGATGTCAATAGAGAGAAATGTGTGAGCGTTGGCACATGAGGGGGCAGAGGATCTGTGAGAAAGAAGAAAAAAAAAAAACATCAGAAGGAGAGAAGGTGGTAATGTGCATGTTTAACTCCGTCTCTTGTTATATATCAAAATGAGGTGTATCTTGAGGGTAAGGATTTATATCCCCAACCTGCTGCTTATCAACTCTACAGTGCTGAGTAACTTCTCTAAGACTCGGTTTTATCATCCATAAAATGGGATATCTGTATTAAATAAAATTGTAAGGGTGTGGCAAAATTCCTTCTTGAAGCAGCATCAATAACTACTTCCATGAATCAGATTTAGATGGAGAATGGGTGGATGGAAGGAGGAATGAATGGATGGACGATGGATGGATGGAAGGGAGGGAGGAAGGGAGGGAGGAAGGAAGGAAGGAAGGAAGGAAGGAAGGAAGGAAGGAAGGAAGGAAGGAAGAAAGGAAGGAAGGAAGGAAGGAAGGAAGGAAGGAAGGAAGAAAGGGAGGGAGGGAGGGAGGGAGGGAGGCGGATGGAAAACTGGATGGATGGATAAATGGAAAGATGGATGGATGGATGGATGGATGGATAAAAATTCTATCAAAGTATTCCTTCTTGACCAATGGTATCTGCATGTCTTTCTCTTCCAGGAGGCTGGGAGCTTTTCCAGGAAAAGGGCTGGGTCTGATTCAGTTTTATACCCTCACGAGCAGCACGCAGACCCAGGCACATCTGCTCAGTCAAACTGGAAGGAAGGAAAATAAGGGGAGAGACAGAAAAGGAGCAAGGGGATGCAATGGGAACATATATTTTAAACCTAAGTTATATATACGTGGCATTTTCATTAAGACTGTGTCCATGTGAAACAACTTCAGAAGATAAGGATATCTTGAGATTTGAGTTTAGGTTTAGGGTAGGGTTGCAAATTAAAATACAGGACACCCAGTTAAATTAGAATTTCAGAAAGCCCAGGAACTTTTTTTTCTTAGTGTAAGTATATTTCATACATTATTTGAGACCACATACACTTAAAAATATATTGCTCATCTGAAATTCAAATGCAACTGGATAACTTGTATTTTATATAGCAGCCCTAACTTAGCAAAGAGGGAAAAAAAATAGGATTTGTGCTTGTTATTAATCCATGCATATTTGAGCACATTTTACCAAAAAGCTACTCAATGGGATTTGGAGCAAAAGTTTGGTTAATAACAAAGGCATACCCATTTCCCATTTGCTCATCTTAAAGACATCCTCCCCAAGGACAGCCCAATCACTTAGTCAAATGCATGTAAATCATCCTAAACGCAGCCTGTGATTCCTCACACTGGTTAGGAACTTCTGGAGGGACTTGGAACTTTTCTTAAAAATGGGAATGTCAGAGTGAATCCGCATTTGCAGAGTGAACGAAGGTGTTTAGCATGCAGTAGGATGGACAAAACGAATCAGGAGACTAAGCACTCGGTGGCTGACCACGTCTCAGCCATCCTGGTCCTCACCTTCAGTAGCACCCCCACCTAGAGGCAAAGTGGCTCAACAGATTTCTCTGAAACAGGACAGAGTTCCAAAGCCATCCGCTTTGATTTCGGCTCCAGCATGCCTTCACCCATCAGTCCTTTGTCACACATCATACTTGCTATCATTATTCTCCTCTGACATTTTTACCTAGACTCTGCATTTCTCTACCACATTCCCCACCCGATACAGGCAGTTATTTTTTTTTTTAAAGATTTTATTTATTTACTTGACAGAGAGAGACACAGCGAGAGAGGGAACACAAACAGGGGGTGTGGGAGAGGAAGAAGCAGGCTTCCCACTGAGCAGGGAGCCCGATGCGGGGCTCGATCCCAGGACCCTGGGATCATGACCTGAGCTGAAGGCAGATGCTTAACTGACTGAGCCACCCAGATGCCCCTACAGGCAGTTATTTTTGAGTTGGTCTTTTTTTTTCTCTGTTATTACACACTAAATACCTCCCTGTTGGCACTGATTCCCATTGTTCATGATAATCCGGCCAATCTAAGAACCCCATTTATTTCTCCCTTTTATTCTAGGCTGTTTTCCCCACGTTGTCATTCATTCAAGAGGGGTTCATCAGAGAATTCCTCCGATATGAGGAATAATTAAAGGTACATTTTTCCTTTTGAAGAATTAGGAACAGTAAAGGCATGCATTTTTTTTTTTTTTTACAATCTAATGTATTTGCATGGATGTATTCGTCTCCTCTACCAACTCCCTCATGTTATATTGCTTTTTCTGGCAATATTTGATCCCATAAAGCCCTTTATTCAAGACACCTCTCCTTCCCATTCTGAAATGATCTCTCTCGAGAGTGGCAGTGATGATACAATAGGATTGGAGTTGCTATTATTAAAAATTACTACTTTTTTTGACTATGTTGCTTCTGTTACCCAGTGGGATTTTGATTCCAGACATTCTTCTTGCTTGACATCCGCTGGGGAAGTGATGAAACCATTCATTATTTAAAAGTTTGGAAGCCACAAGAACTACAGTATCTAACCAGATTGGATTGACTTTTTAGCTCTTTTGATTAATAATTCATAAACCTGAGGATATGTGAATTGGGTGAGCACTAACCTGCTAACAAAAGGAGAGTAGGAGATGAATGTTAACATGGCTTCTGCGTTATTTTACTTAACACTTCAGACCAACAAAACAAACCCATGTGTCATGGAACCTGTTTCATAGTTTCAATCCACAATCAATATTTCATGATTAATGGGCCCATATGTTCACACCGGGCCCCTGCAGTACAAAATTTGCACACGCATCTCTCATGTGATGATGTACAAAATGCCTTCTCCGAAAAGAAAGGGTTTTGCTTTCTCTAACAAGAACTCATGTTCAACTCGCTTTCCAGATTATTTGGTTTTTAATTTTTCCTTTCTGGATTTTATAAAAGGTAAGAGTCTTGATGGTACCAAATAAGCTTTTGGACCTCAAAGTGGCAATTTACTCTCCCAAACCATTGGAGTTTCTGCAAATGGTAGAACGTGGAGGGTTATGTCACTTGCAAATGACACATTTTTTTTAACCTGGCTAATATTATGCGTTGTGAAAATTATTTCACTTGGCATCTGAGGGCCTGGTTTTGTGCTTCTGCCTCTGTCATTTACTAGGTGTGTGACCTGGGTCAAGCAACTGCTTCTCTCTCTGAGTTTCATTTTCTTAATCTATTCCATGATGAATAAGACCAACCTTTTGGTAGTGCCGTGAATAATGGAACAAGATTACATAAAGCACCTACACCGTATCTGGTTTATAGCAGTGCTGTCCTCATTCATTACTTTAATATGTGTGAAATGTAAAATAGTATTAATATTATTAAATATTAAATATTATTAGCATTATTTAAAACATTTTATTAGTCAATAAAACAATATTAAGCCAACCTGTTGGTACGATGTACAGTGTATTAAAAGCACTTTATAAACTATAATGTTTTAAAGCAACTGTAAAGAATCATGGTTAGCTATTGCTCAGCATTTAAAGTGGTAGTGACGGCACCACTTTCATGTGGAAACGATATAAATGTCTTCCTTCTGGGAAAGTTCATCTTAAAGAAGAGAATTCGCTTAGTAATTTATCAAGGCGGCATATTCCAAAAAAAAAAAATAAAATAAAATAAGGCAGACGAAAGAAAATTCATCGTAGCAGTTTTCTCAGAAAACTCCCAACTTCTGATTGTTTGGGGTCGATTTTAGCTTTTACCACGAAGATTTCACATCCAAGTCCCTACTTAGGAGAATCTGATAAAAGGACCCAAACATTTCACAAATTCAAAGTTCAAACAGATTTAAATTCCACAGATTGCAAACAGAACAAGGACAACCTTTAAAACATCCTGATGCCAGAAGACTCACACACCGATACGCCTTATAGAAGCCTCCGGCTTTCGAACCCAGGCGCTCCTGCCTGCCTTCTTCGAGGATGACCCCTCCAAGGCATTGCGAGGCAGAGGGTTGGGTTTGGCCTATTTAGTTCATCAGAACTAAAAATGGATTGGCTTTTTCTCTGAGGAAAAGCAACACAATACAGGAAGACAACTCAATCTGGAATTTATTGTAATTATTTACAAGTGCATAAACTCAAGTCTGACTTTTCCTCCTCCATCAATCCTAAAAAGGAATAATTGCCTTCTTTTACATTCTGGTCCCTGTAGCTAGTGAGCTAGAAGGGGAAGAAGGATTTCTAAGTCAACCTCCCTTGGTTTTCTAGGATATCCTATTCCTAAAATTTCTGCTCTTAGAGGTTTGAGGTGGGGGTGGCTCCACAATAGTCTTTTGCCTGGGTGATTATCTGAGCATCTTTAAAACCACAGGTTTTGTGTTTTGGAGGGAAGATGGGATCTTCCCAGACACATAACATTTTCTTGCCTATTATTTTTTTTTTTTCAAGATTTTATTTATTTATTTGTCAGAGAGGGGGAGAGAGCACAAGCAGGAGGAGAGGCAGAGGGAGAAGCAGGCTCGCTGCTGAGCGGGGAGCCCAATGCGGGGCTTGATCCCAGGACCCTGGGATCATGACCTGAGCCGAAGGCAGACGCTTACCGACTGAGCCACCCAGGCGTTCCTATTCTTATACTCAATCTTATCTCCTTTCCCTAAGATTAGAAGCACAGAAGCCAGGGCCGTCCTACACTCTCACCAGTCTGACCTCTGGCGCACAGAATTAGAAAGAACAGTGGCTGGAAAACTGTGAATCCAATTCCCAAAGAAGAGAAGGGGCTAGGTTTCCCTCTGTTTTCTGCAATGGTGTTGATGGTATCCATTGACGACAGCAGGGTAGTTGGCACCTTCTTCCCTCAATTGTCAGGTGCAGAGACAGAAGCCTGGAGGGGGACAGCATGTGATTTGTCCAAAGTCACACTGTATCTGGAAGCACGCTGGTATCTGACCCTGGCCTTGCTCCTGCATCCCCAGGCCACCCGTCTCCAGGAGGGAAAGGAAAGGAAAAAGGAAACAAGTATGTCTGGGGCCCCTGCCAGGAGCCAGGTGATGCACCAGGGACATTCCTGCCATTGTCTGATTTGACATTTTCTATAGGGGCCACTCTCTCAGCTTTTGCTGAGCTAGGGTCCTTCCTCCTCTTCTGGACCTATTTTGGGAATTACCCTCCATACCTTATGTCCCAGCACTGGGAGCTGCCTGCAGGAGCAGAAGACCATCTTCAACTCTCAAGCAGGATTCTGCCACTGCAAATACCAGGCAGCATTTAACAGAAATTACCGACATTTGTCTTGGTGCGAGTATTTTTATTTTTTTTTTCCATCAGGGATTAGGAAGAGCAATCATCTCCTGCCTCTCATCAATTACTTTCTTCCATATCTTTTGCATTTTCCCGCAGAACCGTTTTGCAGGTACAACAGAGCGATCTTTAGAGATAATCTGGTGATTATTACAAATTCAGCCTCTCACGCTACAGGCATTAAGAGATGAAAATTGCCTGAAGTCCACTGTTGCACACCCAGTCTCTACCTTTGGACTCCTGTCCCGAGGTGAAAATGCAAACAGAGGAGATATTTAGAATCATTTTGACAGTTCATAGAATTAAGCAGGGATTAGGGATTCGCTTTTTTAAATAATGCCAGAGGGTGCACACTATGGTAATCATATCATCCTGCAACAGGTCCAGTCAAAGTTGAACGGACTATCTAGGAAGAGAGAGAGAAAAAAAAATGTCAGGTTATTAAATCTGCTGTGTATCAGCTGTTGAAAATCCATTTTTTAAACCTTAAATTAAACTGCCTGCCTAATGGAGACACTAGCCCCAGCCCCCAATACCAATCGTCCTTCTCCTGCGTCTGTTCTGTTCAGACAATACATGCTGTTTCTTCAGTGTCCATGCGCGTGACTACATCTAGTCAGAGGGGATGATTGTATAAATATGCGTGTAGTACAAATAGTTTAATTTTAATCGGGACAGAGTAGCTGATGTTGAAACCATTTGCGTAATTTTGAATATTGAATGTGATATCAAGCATGTGACTGGCTCTAGTAGATTAAAAAAAACAAAAAGAAAGAAAAGTTCTCATTTTAATTGCAGTATAAGACAGAAGCCTGAGGACTGGATCATATGTCAATCTTACCCTGAGCACTGTATCATTTTGACCAATCAATTCCCTTCCCAGAGTGTTATTTTCTCTTAATGGGAGGATTTTAAACCAAATGAACTTTAAAGTACTGTTTTCAAAGATAAGTGATCAGATTGTGCTTCATGGGGCCAGAGAAGAGCTCTTGATTCTCAGCATCAGTCAGAAAAGTCTAGGTGAGGCTGCCCAGTAACAAACACTCCCCGATCTCCATGGCTTCACCTCATGACAGCTTATGTCTTGATCCAGCTTTATGGCCACAAAGCTCAGTATGGGATTTCATCCAGGGGTCTGGACCTACAGAGACCCCATCTTGTAGTTGCTTTATCTGGACCTAGCATCTTTTCATTTGCCACAGTAGGGCAAGAGACTACTCTAGGAGGCTGAACATAGAATCTTCCACATTTTTTTCCAGAAGCATCAAATGCCAATTCTGCTCAATTCCATGTCCAGACATAGCTGGATGGCCCTCCCTAAAATGCAAGGGGGCTGTGACGTGTGGTGGAGAAAGTGGAATGTTCGTCACTTGCCATCATGCCTGCCATTATAAAATCATAAAATTTTCCTCTCTCTTTGATGAAAGAAGAGGAAATTAACACTTTTAACCTTTAGCTAGGGACACAGCTAGACCTTCACAGAAGAGAAACATGGAAGCTCATGGCAGGTCAAGTCTGGCCCAGAGTCTTGGAAAAGTGGTTTTGAGTTTTCTTCTCTTCTCAAGCTGGGTTCACATTCCCAGCACCAATACTCTCTATCAGCACCCATTCCCCAGTGTCTGCTGGGATCTCAGAAGTCATGTCAATGTCCAAAAAAAGAGCTGGAATCATTAAAAAAAATCAATTTGATATAGGAGAGAAAGGCATCAACATTTGAGTATGACCTCTAACCTTGCAAATAAGCTTCAACTTGCTGTTTTAAATATACTAATATACGTTTGATTTTTTTTTTAATTTATTGAAATTCAAGTTAGTTAACATAGAGTATATTATTAGTTTCCGGGGTAGAATTTAGTGATGCATCAGTTGCATAGAACACCCAGTGCTCGTTACATCATGTGCCCTCCTTAAATCTCATCACCCAATTTAAATATACTTCTAAGTGTGCACACACACACACACACACACATTACGTAAACTCATAAACAATCAAAACTGAGAGTTGAGAGTATTCTCGGTCAAAATGTTACAAAAATTAAACTCTTTATTCCACGCCTCTGATACCACCTCAGAATTCATGCCTTTCCCTCCAAGAGCTGTGGAGAATGATGGCCTGAGGGTTCCTCCCAAGAGGAGAACCTGGGCCCCATTAAGAACATTCCCTACATCCGGGTAGAGACTCCTCATCATATTTGCCCAGTGTAATTCCAAAATTGGTAAGGATTAATGTAATGGGTGCTTCTTAGTCTTTTCTTCTTCAATAGAAGTGAGATTGCCCCCCAGCTGCTCCTTTCCCTCTAACGTACTTGCATCATTGTGGAGGCAGGATCACAACTAATTCATATTTTTATTGAGGAAGAGCTACCTTCAGACTTGATATATTGACTAATATGAGCTCCCAGATTTTGAGTCTGACAGGGGGACTTTACAGCAAAAGTTGAGTACACTGTACAGGAGTCAATGATGAAGGTAAATACTTGGGACCAATGTGGCAGATGGTGATAGACTATATTGTTGTGAAAGCATTTTCTGTCCCTTCTAGCAAAACAGTTCCTATGAAAAATATCGTCCTTCCCACCAGAGTTGTGCCAGCCGTGGTCACGCGGCTTGCTGTGGCCAAGAAAGCGTGTACGGGAGTGACGTGTGCTGGTTCTGAGCAGAAGTTTTCAGAATCCCTGTATGTCTCTCCTCTCTTTCTCTTCTTTAAGAGTATCTGACCCAAATGAGGAGGGCATGCTGCACAACCACAGAATCCCTAGGAATCCTGTGCTGAACATAAATATGAACTACAGATATATCTTTATTGCCAAGAACCACTGTGGTTGGGGATTATTTGTTACTCTTAGCATAACCTAAACTGACTGATACAAATGGTTACCTTTTATGGAGACCACCACAAATTTCCCTGGAGTCAAACCCTTCCCCTCCATCCAAACCACCATTACTTTGGTTCAGGTCCCCATTATATTTCTTCTTGAGTTTTGCAAAAGTACATTATCTGGCCTTTCTTCCTCTGTTCTTGTTCCCCTCTGCTCTATTATGTGCATGTACTCAGAGTCATCTCTGCAAAATACAAAACTCATCTTCTCCCTTTCCTCCTTAAGACCCTTCAATACCTCCCTGTTGGCTTCAGAATAGAACCCAAACTGCTGCCTGTTTTTCCAAAGCCCCTCCTTATGCAGCCCATGCCCCTGAGTCCCCGTCATTCTCTACCTTTCACACGGTCTGTTCTAGCCCTCACCCACAAGCCACAGTCCTGCTCACCTGCCTCCACACATGCTTCTCTGTCTTCTTCACTGTCTCTATTAGCCCAATTCTTTCTCATCCACCAAGTGTCAGCTCATGCTTTGCCTCCTCTGTATGTCCTTCTCCGTCCACCCTTCCCTCATGGGCAGTCTTTTTTTACCCCTTTCTGTGTTTCGGTGGCACTCTGTGCCTGCAGCTATCCTGCCCTGCTTGCTTTTGGGTTTTGTTTTGTTTTGTTTTTTGTTTGTTTGTTTTTTCTGTCTCTTCTAACCCTATTGCAGAGCCCAGAGCACAGGAGACCCTCCGTAAGGGAGATGAATGAATGAATGAATGAATGAAGTATAGAAATGAATAAACTAGTCATCATCTTTCCTGGTGTACACAAAGATTTTAGCATGCAGGCCATGCTGATGCCAGAGGGATGTGAAAGGAATGGCAACAGCCCTAATCAAAGGGGTGAGGAGGAAATCCCAGGTCTCTCCTGCACTGTCCTGTCTTTCGACTCACTCTCTGGCAACAATCTTAACTACGGATGTAGGGAGTACCCTGAAAGAATCCATTCCCCTCCCCCTTCCCTCCCTTTCCCCTCCTCCCCTGCAATAGCCCACTGCCTTTTTTTTCTAGTGACTGTCCTTCTAAGAAAGAGGAGAAGGGTCAAGGAGTGACAGACAGGATAAAAGGGCTGGAAAGGGGCCCTCCAGGAATTCAGCACACTGGGGCCATGTGGTCCAAGGAGGACAACTCAGGTGGGTGACTTAATGTGTTTTTAATTATATATAAGGTCACGTGGATGCTAATCAGCAAGCAGCTGTCCTCTCTCCTCAGAAGGTCAGGGCCTGAGAGAAAGGCTTACCGTGCCTCACATGAGAGACAGACTGATCAAACGTTATTCCTCGAGATTCCACCAGGTATCTAAGAGAGCTGAGCCCTGAACATGCTGAGGTTTCCTCTTGTCAGTGCTCCAGAGCAGAGAGGAGCCAGGCAGAAGACGTCCTCCACACAGGACCCAAAAGACACAACCCACGTGCACATTTGGTCATCAACGTTGATGATTAACTGCGATGTATCTGCAGTCTGCACCTCCAGCTCGGGTCCCACCATGTCTGCCCTTTGGGGAAGTTGCGGCACTTTTCTTGTCTCAGTCTCCGTCACTGCAACATGAAGATGCTAACAGTAATAAGCCGGCACATTTAAGGAGCACATAGCATGGGCCATGGTCCTACTCAGTTTATCTCCCCTGCACTCCATGAGGAAGCTACTGCCATTATCTTCAATTCATAGACAAGGAAACTCAGATGGGTTATTACAAGAGCCAAGACTGGAAAATCGGAAACGGTCTGATCCTGCCCCAAGCCCTAGACCACTGACAACCATCTGACTGTTTCTGTGAATCCTCCTTGGCTAAGCCCATTCACACCCATCCACACCATACCTGTAACCCCCCGGGCCAGTGCCACCTCTCCCATTTTACCACGCCTGAACTGTATAATGTACCATGTTGTCGTGTTATTTATTGTTTCTCTTTCTCTTCTCTAGAATGCGAGCTCCCCAAGGGCTGGGACCTGGATCTGTTTTATTCACGAATGTATTCCCAGCACTGAAGAAGAGCCTGAGACTAAGTAGGCGTTCCATGACTGTTGAGTGAATGGAGGACACTGATGTCAAATTAGAAGTATGACCCAGTGTGGTCATATAATCTCCCAGAACCCCAGGAGAGCCCTGGAGTGTTACCCATTCCCCAGCTCCTGGCACCAGAGCTCCCACCAGCGGTCACCAGCAGTCTTCAGCCTTGAGGGTTTGCACCCCTCAGCACTTCACTCCAAGAGGCTGGGTGTGACAACACTTGAGGCCAAACAGCCAGCAAAAATGATTGCTATTATTATTTTCCTTGGGGCTGATTGGGGGAGGGGAGTTTGTATGGCGTCTAGCCTCCAGACCTGAGCTTCCCTGAGACCGCAGCTGAGTCTGAGCTCACTGACAACTGCTGTTAAGGTGTCAGAGGGAAAGAGATCTCCCACACTAAAAAGAGCAGACCCTCGGAGACCTTCCTTGGCCCACATGTGAAACCCAATACCACCAGTGACACAGGCACCCTCCTCTTCCTTGAGAACAAACAGCAGAATGTTCCACCGTGTTTGATGGGACGAGAGGGAGGAGGAGAGTGTAAATTTCAGTATGAATTGATAACACTTAGTCAGCCCGCTTCTAAAGCAAGGGGTTTGCAAAATTTCCCTGAGGACAAGCCTAGGAAATGTGTTGATCTGGTTTCACACACAGGCAGATCTGGGGGGAGAAGGTGGGGTCGTCAGCAGCCACCGAAGAGCGCACAGCCCTGTGACTCTTGTCATCCCCAGGATGCTGACTGTGGGCACCAACTACACTTTGTAACAACAGGCTCCCGGAGCGGTTGTTGGGGTCAGTAGAAGGTTTAAGTTAACTTTTGGAGAAGTGATCTGGAGGAACATACAGTCTGTTTTACACATTAGAGGTCACAAACCTCAACGCCTATCACACTCAGGTAATATTAAAAAAGAAAAAAAGGAGCGAACTGGAGTGATATGCAGACGCACATCCTGTCTAAATGGGGCGGAGCCTTCTCTGCTCCAGCCAGTTTTTGATAGGAGAAGTAGGGAGAACTGTAGTTTTTATCTTGTTTTTAATTATTATGACTTTTTATGAGACAGCTCCCAATCTTTAACGGCTGTCAACTAGAAAGATTTCAAGTCAAAGGAAGGAAAAGTCAGGGGACAGCAGGTGATGTTTTATTGGGTACCTGCTAAGCTGTGCTGACACTTCACACTGGTAAGCTCACGTCATCCCATGAAACTTTCTCAGAGCAATCTATCCATCTCCCCTTGCACAGCTGAAGAAGCTGTGGCCCCAGTGGGTAAAAATTACTTGCCAAAGGTTTCCTGGTGAGTTAAGTGACTGAGATCATTAACACACAGGTTGTCCCAACCACAGTCATCCTCTTTCCAGTTCTCGATGCCAAACAATGGACTGACGGTCCTTGTTAAGTAGTGACCTCCCTGTTACTCTGAGCAGTCAAGCAAGGTCTAGATAACCTTTTCCCAAAAATGTTAGAAAACGCAAGTCTCACTTTGATAGTGAAATGAGACCAGATTATATGGAGGATCCCTTTTGTTGCTCTGACTCAATATTTTTCAAAGCCCAGTAGCCTTTGGCAGAGTAATCCTTGTCCCATAGAGTTACTTGGAGTGGAATTTAATATGAAGAGTTTACCTTGAACGCAGAATTTTTATATCCAAGGACATGATAAAAGTTTTGGTGCAAAGGTAGTATATTAACTCCTAATGATTTGCTTTTTTTTTTTTAAATGAAGACTTCCTTGCTGTTTTCAACCCCTTGAAGTATGAGTCTATGGATGCATAGAGAGTTCACCCTACCATTTCCAGTCTTGTAAATTGATGTCAGTGGTACCAATTACACCTACAAGTAGATGACAGCCTCTTAGAAGGCAACCAACAATACATGTATACTGTATTTTATATTGAAATCACTATAATTATTATTTCTAGAAAATAATGTGTCTGAATAAGGTTGACTAGAAAATGAATCATAAAACAAGATAATAATATTAAAGAGACCACATTAAATTATTTCTGGAACAAGACGAGAGATAACTAGCTTGCTACACAGACAGAAATAGTTATGATAAAAAGTAAATATATACAGCAATTTTCAATATGCATTGTTTTTTTTTTCCACATTTGCTAGTTAATTCAATCAATGCAACAAATCTGGGCTTTGCTTTGGCCTAATTCACAGAGAGCCCCGACATTGTGTTAAGGATTTTGATGCCAGGATCTTAGTTATTCCTCAAAACAATTATGTGAGAGAGGCATTATTACTATTTCTATTACTATTCATATTATTCCCTTTTGAGGGTGACAGTCCAGAACCTCAGAAAGGTCTTATCAAAGCCTTAATCAAAGGCACTTGGCTGGTTGATGGTTGAACTAGCCCCAGGAACAACATCTTTTAACAAGTCCTACCTCTCCTTTTTTGATAACATCACACTGTACCAGAAAAGAAGAAACATTCTTTTATTGAATTTGCTAGTAGTTATACATGGATTTTAAGGCCAAACCAGTATACAGAATAACCAGGTTTAATGGGACACCAAGACCATGATGAAAGCTCACCTGACCGATTCTCCTGAGCAATGCCTCCTCCATGTATGGAATCAAATGTCTCAGATACTGAAAAATGCTCAAACATCTCTTAAAACTACAAATTATTTTAATTGACTCTAAGATGCAAAAATTTTGCGCTATTAGGCATTCAAGGAATATTTGTTGAATGAAGCAAACAAATGGAGTTTGTTTGGACCCAGTGAGCGTTCGGGAAAATCTATGTGATGGAAGGACAAACCCAGCCCTCATCCTTCTGTGCAGCTCCCATGTGTGTCAACCAGACAAGGAGACACAGAGAGCGAGGCCTGGGAGGGCTCCGAGTGCAGGCACTTCTGTCCCTGTGTAGGTGGGCTGGGTCACAGTGTCCACCCACCTAGAAGCTCCCAGATACCCCTATGATGGGGATTTTCCTGAGGCCTCCTCACATGGACATAATCAATTATTAACTCTTTTTGCAGCCCCTCTCCCGTCTCTGGGGGATGGGGGTAGGGCTGAAAATTCCAAGCTTCTCATCATGGCTTGGTCCTTCCGGTGCCCAGCCCCCACCCAGGAGCCATGTTGGAGCCCCCTCCCCTGCTCACCCACAGAGTCACCTCATTAGAACAGAAGACATTCTTATCACCCAGGAAATGATAAGAGTTTCAGGAGCTCTGTGTCAGGGACCAGCGGCAGAGACCAATATATACATTTTTTTATTATCTCTCATGTAGGGATTGCTATTGTTGAGTAGAGTATGTCATCTACCAAAGAGTTGTGATTTATTTTGATCACCTATGGGTACACTGACTTGGAAGTTCCACGTTGCAGGGAAACCCAGAGTTGCCATGGATGTCGGGGGGGGCAAGAACCCCCCCTGGGGAAGTGTGCAGTGTCCAAGCAGCATGGACTTCAGTGTACGCCAGCCACAGACCAAAGCTCAACCCCACCATGAGCTGTGGGCAGCTCGTGTCTCCTCAGTGTGTTGTTTCCCTCGTCCAGAAAGTGGAGACAGGGTGTTTTAGTTTTTTTTTTAAGTAGGCCCCAATACTGGACTTGAGCTCATGACCCTGAGATCAAGAGCTGAGCTGAGATCAAGAGTGGGACACTTAACCAACTGAGCCACCCAGGTGCCCCAAGAGATGGCATCTTAATTAAAGTATTCTTCTAAGCATCACTTAAGATCTTACATTTGGTTTTATTTTTACTTATTTTTAAAATTTTCCCTGCTTCTTTCCATTAAAAAAGTACATATAGTGTAAAATGAGGGCTAAATATTGAAAACAAATAAATGTTTTTTTTTAAAGATGATACATCTTGATTCACACAGTCGGTGGCACGATAAACATTTCTCCCTCCCTTAATTTGTCAAGTCTGTTAGCAAAACATTTAATCACGATATTAAAAATATGTCTAGAAATAAAGATGAATGAAGTCTATCATCTCTCTCTTTCCTACTCACCACCCACCTGAAAACATAAGAGAAAGGAGAAAGGAAAATGCAACAATAGGATTCTTTCCTTTCTCCATAGTCCCCAATTACCTGGCCATCGGAAAGGAAGATGTGATACCTTAGCTTCAATCATTTGTGAATCTTTCCAAATTGCTGTCATTTGTTCAAGGCTCTGGAAACCATCCACATCCCTGTGCCCCACTCTGTACATTTTTAATTAGGCCTCAAAACTTCCATACTCAGCTTACATATCACTAAATATCTTTGGAGGCCCCGTGTCATGTGGGTAACAGATTGTTGCCCAGTCTTTTTTGTGATGAGTATCAAACAAGGCTAAAAGAAACCCTATGTCCTCAGTGCTTGTGTGTCTTCCTGCTCTATACTCATTTCTAGTGATAAAAGCTCTGAGAAGGGACTCTTAAAAGGAGAGTAAAGATTTTATGTTTGAGGTCTCCAATCTTTCCAAATTATGTGGTAATTCCTGATCACCCCTTTTGGATATCATGGCTTCCTCTGCCCATCTGCTACACAAAGTTACCAGACATGAAGAAAAATGTTATCTGGAAACATTAGTTTTCAAATCAGCTTGATCTAAACCCAACAGATGAGTCACCATTTGAACTTTGGCTAAAATGTGGGAGATTGAGGTCTCAATCATATATAAACTTCTGCGGAAAAGTTGTGGGAGGGTTAGGGACAGAAAGGCACTTGAGAACACAGAGGGGCAGGAAAAGGCTCTCTGTCTCTTACAGGGCACTGCAGAGGGTAAAAGCAAAATGGCAGCCACCAGCCAGAGGGAAGTCTCATCCCTTCCTGAGGCCATAGAGCTGGTGACCGGTAGGACACACAGGTTCCCACTCTCACCAAGCTTAGGTCGGCCTGGAGGTTCAGATATTTAAACAGGGAAATAGGAAAAGTGAGAAGAGAGATGATGTTTTTATAGGAAGAGGTGAAATGGCTTTCACACTTCCTGGACAAGGACGGGTAAGAGTGCCGGCCTCCAAGATGACTAAACTGGTTTCTTTGGTCTCTGATGAGATTTGACCCTCCCATTCCCGTGCCAGGATAGCTTGGGAGAGCGGAAAGTGTCAAGGGTTGGAGTCTTAGAGCATGTTCCATAATAAGCTGTACCTTATTTTAGTAACATTCGTCGCTATAATTACTTCTTTAAGATCTACTTAAAGGGAGATCATTCCCACTCATATTGATTGAGCACATAATTGATTATATACGTACTAGTTCTGTCATTTTGCTAGAAGAAAAGAAAGAATAGGATATTAAAAAATATGGAAAGGAACTTTAGAGATCGTCACAACACACACTTTCATTGGGAAAATGTTCCAACTTGTGGGGACACCCTTGCTCAAGCTTTATCTAAAACCCACTGGTTGGGGCGCCTAGGTGGCCCAGTCATTAAGCATCTGCCTTCGGCTCAGGTCATGATCCCAGGGTCCTGGATTGAGCCCCACATTGGGCTCCCTGATCAGTGGGGAGTCTGCTTCTCCCTCTCCCACTCCCCCTGCTTGTGTTCCCTCTCTTGCTGTGTCTCTCTCTGTCAAATAAATAAATAAAATCTTTAAAAATAAAAATAAAACCCACTTGTTGCCAGGCTTATCTGGTTAACACGCAAAGTCCTTAAACTGAGAGGATATATGTTTATCTAAGAATTTAGTAAGACCAATTTTACTTCTCATATAAAAATATAAAAGAGCAGACTGGTGATTGCCAGGCTGGAAGGGAGTGAGGAGGATCGGATGAAATGGGTGAAGGGTATCAAGAAGTACAGATTTCCAGAAATAAAACAAACAAGTGATGGAAATGTAATGTACAGCATGGTGACTATAGTCCATAATATTGCATATTTGAAAGTTGCCAAGAGGGTAAATTTAAGTGTTCTCATCACAAGAAGGAAAAAAAAAAAAAAGTAGCTTTGTGTGGTGACGAATGGTAACCAGACTTCTGTGATGATTTTGCAATATAACAAATATCAGATCATTACCTTGTACACCTAAAACTAATATAATGTTATATGTCAATTATACTTCAATAAAAATATATGTTTGATTTTATTCATTAATTTTATCTCTGCTAAAGATATTACTAGGTAAAGAAATATAACTAATGTCGCATGACATAGAATAATATAAAATTAATAAAATAGATAAACATCTATGAAAAAAGGATAGCAGCGCTCAACCACATTTCACTTCATAAATATTATGAAAAAGACTCAATTTTTTTAAAAAAGGTATTAGAAAACACTGCAGTTTGGTACTATCCCATTATAGTTTAATAGTCATAAATATAGGGAAAATTCAATTAACTGAGAAAAAATATAAATAGTAATTATAACAATCACATTGAATAGTCTGGGGAATAACACCATAATATTATGAAGAATGACATTTTTGGAAACCGCCTTTAGAGTTTACACAGGTAAATGGCCCATCTGTACCTCAAAATCAACCTTCATGGCCAGATCATTTTGGTTCCAGTTATGCCACAAAAGCAATGGAGGCTTGATGAAGCTCCGTGATTTTCCAAGAGTCTCTCAGCTAAAAGTAGTAATGCTATATATAAAACCTGAGCCCATAGACAGAACAGATTGGTGGTGGCCAGAGGCTGGGGGCGAGGGGTTGCCGAAACTGGTAAAGGGGATCAAAAGGTACAAATTTCCACTAATAAAATAAATGTCATGCGGATGCGTTGTACAGCATGGTCACTATAGGTAATAAGAATGTGTTGCATAATTGAAATTGGCTAAGAGATTAAATCTTAAAAGCTCTCATCACAAGAGAAAAAAAAGAAAACTTTGTAATGACGTATGGTGAGGGATGATAGATTTACTGTGGTGACCATTTTGTAATATATAGAAATATCGAATGGCTATGTTCTACACTTGAAACTAATACGATATTATATGTAATTATATCTAAATTTAAGAAAAGTACCTCTGAGCCCTATTTTTGGCTTCAGGTCTAGAATTTGGTTGGGTTCGCTGCTGTTATTTCTTTTTAAACTGCAGAGTGGTTGATTAGTACTTGGAAAGCAGGGTAAATTTGGGTCTGCGGGGGAGCTCTATTTATGCTGCATGGACTAGGTCAGAAAGCCAGGGTTTTCCCAGAAATCCCATTGGCCAGGATTGTGTCACATGACCACACCCCCTGCAAAGGAGGCTGGCCAAGTGTGTCTGGCAAAGCAAAATCCATCGACCCAACTGGCCTATTACCGATCAGGATTCATCCCCTGAGACTGGGTGCACTGCTGTGGGAAACAAAATCGTAGTCTGTTAGTACAAAAGAGGTGGCTGGGTGGCGTTAGCGTAGTCACTCCGGTGACTTTCGCAACAGCCTTCCTGGCACGGGGCTTCCCGTGCGGCACATTCTCAGTATGTGGGAATGGATTGCATTTAAGCCATAGGAAAAAATGAAATCCGGGGGGCCACCATGTTCAAGGACACCTGTGCCCGATAGATAATGTGGCAATATTTGCTGCAAACATTAACATTTTTGGAGGACTGTGGTGGCTGTTTCACGCGAGGTTTATCATTTCTGCAAATTCACACTGCATTTGGTCTGGTCGAGACCTGTCCCTTCTTAACTGGCTGACCCCTACCCTCATGTAGACTCAGCTCACTCATCCACCACTGAGCCTTCCTGGCCACCACCCAAGTCTCCCAGTGTCCGATGTTCCTCCTCTGTTCCTCATGGTCTTAAATTTCTCTCCCCTCCCCCTACTCCTACCTCATTCCTTTAAAAATATCAAAGATCTTTTTTTTTTTTTTTTTAAGGTCTGCCCTCCTCCTCTTTCTGCTTAGCTAGATATTGCTCTGCTAGAAGAACGGGACCCTGTCACCTCTGGTTCCGTCTCTTAGCAGGAAGCCTCCCGCACGGCGCACAGTACGGACTCCTGTCCGCTGTGTGGGACAGAGCGATTCGCCTACCATCGTCATTAGGACGTTTGAATCAGAACTGCATGCTAGGTCAGTCTGTCCCAATCAGACATGGCTGTATCTCTGCTAAGGGTGCCCCAGGCCAGAAGGAGATGAAGAAGCAGCATGGGGTGTCCGGACACGAAGCAGACTCACTGAGCCTGGGCAGGAAGGACTCTGAGCACCTCAGCCTGTCTTAACCCCAAAGCCATCATCATCACGATTGTCCCCATAGCCCTGCATGTGGAACTCCATCTCTCTCCCCCTGCTCCCTGCCACCGGGCCCCTCTTCACAGATGCCATGTCATCTCCCTAGCCACAGTGGTGTGTTCTCCCCCTGTTCCCGATTTCCCATGCTCCACTGGCCTGGGATTGAGTGGCAGCTCAGCTCCAGAAAGCAGGTGTTGTGGAAGTGAAGCGAGCCTCGCAGACAGCGCATTAGGTAGCATCCGTCCCGGGGGAGCCCCAAGGCTCCAGGCTTTCATAGTCCCAACTGTTCCTCTGAGGGGTGGGAGGGCCAGGCCTGCCCGGCCCTGACCAGATGTTTGGGAAAGTTGCCAGGCTGCAGCAAAGAAAATTGCTGTTAACTTATCTAAGGTGTAATAAGTATTAATGAAGCCCCTTTCCCGTGTTTTTGTTTACAAGAAAGGCTCAAATCAAAGGTGACATGGGGCAGCAGTGTGTACCAGGGGGACGGACTCAGACGCAGGGATGGGGCACTGCTCTGGGAACCCGCAGAGGTAGATCCTGGGCCCCGTTCGGCCACTAACTTCCTTGATAGCCTGCAACAGCCCCTTAGCATCTCTGAGTTTTGTTTCCTCTGTTGTAAAACGCGAGAGGGAAACTAGAAAATCTCGAAAGTCTGCTTCAGATCTATAAAATGATGGAAAATGTGAGACCTTATATTTGCAGCCTTCAAACAGGCCTGGTGGATTAGTCGAGCTCCTAGTCTACGCCCTCACTTGACCGAGGGGCAGGCTGAGGCTTAGAGGGGCACCTGAGCTTGGGTAGCCCTCAAAGATCATCATCTGGGGGCAGAGAGCCCAACTCAGACCCCCAGCTCCTGGCCCACAGACTCAGGTCCGATCCACTCTGCACCTTCCAGTTGGCAGCTCCACACCCAGGACGACTGATTTCTCAGACTGCATCTCACAGCCAAGATCAGCTCGCAGAAGAGAGGGAGATAAGGGTCTGTGTGAACTGCTCAAGAGTGAAACTTGAAAGGAGGTGAGCCGAAACTTGAAACGAAACGAGCTGACTGCGTTCTGGCCCAGAGGAAGCTGTGGGCTGGCCGGCCTGAGACCCGGGTCTGGGAGCCCTGGCCAGCGCCTTTGATGAGGCCTCGCAATGACACCCCACTCAGCAGTTTCTGAAGGTTTCACCCCCCCGACCAAGCAAAAGTCAGGCCAGATTTCATGCAAAGTACAGAGCTCACATGAACACCCAGCTCAAAGTGAAACACAGGGCAGTGAGAATTCACACAGCCTGAAACCGACGGGGTGGGGGGGATAAAAGACATTACATGCATTCCCTCCAGCTTCACCAAAACTGCCTCCTCTCCCTAAGACTCACTTCCACCTTTCAGTCTATCTCCATTTGCAGGTCACAGCGATCTCAAAGGCAGGCTCGTGCACAGGAAAAAGCTCTGGGGTCCCAAAGACCAAAGCTAGAATCCTGGACCCATCATTTGGTGCTGTGTATCCTCAGGGTGGTGACTTAGCTTCTCTAAACCACAGTGTATGGATAAGTGAAGGATATAAGACTTGCTTTATATGCTGTTCATCATAGTAGAAGAGCAGACACTGCTGATGTGTCTGGGTGCCAATCTGCTATGCAGTTGTTACTTAGTATCTCTTTTATATCCTTTCCTAGAGCATGATCATGTCCACATCATTGGCATCTTCATTATTTTCACAGCTTTACTGAGATATAATTCACTTGCCATAAAATTCACCTGTTCCTAGTTCTTTATTTTGTAGCTGAGAAAAGCTGATACTCAAAGAAGTCGAGTTCACCACAGGCCCCGTGGTGTAGACACTTTCCTGTATGCTTTTTCGGCAAAGGGGCAGATTGCAAGTATCTTCGGCTTTTTGTCAAAGCTACTCAACTCCGCTCTTGAGGCTACATGGCAGCATAGACAATGGGCAAATAAATGGGTGTGGCTGTGTGCCAATAAAACTTTATTTACAAAAGCAGGTGGTAGGTGGGATTTGCTGGTCCCTGGTGCATGGAGTCCCCCTGCTTAAAACACTACAATTGTTGCCCAGGTTGTACAAAGCCCCCCACAGCCCAGCCCCTGACTTCCCCCGGCCCCCTGACCTCCTTGCTGTGTGGCTTAGTCCTTCTGTGCACTCACCCCTCCCCGCCCAGGTGCGGGCAAGCTCTTTTCTTCCTGCAAAGTTCTCCCTCTTCTCGCATGGCTGGCCTCCTTTTTCCTTTTTGGTCTCAGATGAAATGCTGCTTCTTCAGAGAGCCCTTCCTGACTACTCCACAGAAGAAGCTAGCCTCACTGGCCTTGCTCGTCCCCTTCAAAGCACCCGACTCTTCAGGCAATCCTTTGATTAATGTGTGCCTTCACTCCTTCAAGGCTGGGAAGGGGTCCATGAAGACAGGCATCAGGCGAATCTTGTTTCCTAGCCTCCAGTGACTGATACAGAGGGGAGCCCCATGCATGTTTGTGAAGTGAACAAAAGCAAGGCGCAGGCCCCCCTGGATCTCACGGTCCACACTCTGAGCCATTTCCCTGCTACCCCGTCCACAGTGTCCCATGATCGGCAGAGCACCTGGGGCAGGGCAGGTGCCAAGAGCGAGCCTCTTAACTCTGGGCTCCTTTCTCCCCTGCCAACTCATGGAAGGCTTGCTTGGCCGGTGAAGACCCACGTCTTCAAATGGTGTCAGTAGCTTAGAGGGTGTGGGCCAAACGGTTTTAAAAGCACTGTGTTTTCATCCCTCATCCTTCCCCTCCAAGTTTTCTAGAGAGACGTTCTAAAATGTGGGATTGGAGCTCTGATGAGAGAAGGGGCTTCCAGAAGCCACGGCAGATGGAGACCTTGCTCCTGTCACACCTGGGGGCCTGCCGAGGCAGTCCTGGTCCCCAGCACAACCTCCGGGTCCTTCTTTCCTCTGCAGGAAAAGAGCGAGGGCACCATTCCTGACGTTTTATTCATGGCTTTCCAGTTGTCAGAACTACCACTTTGTCCTGAAAACATTTAGAAATTGTGCCCATGCTCATTGTTTTCAACGCTTTCTTTCCTATCTTCCCTCACTGAAACCTGCTTGAGAAACTAAAGGCAGGCTGCCAATTTCTCTAACTCTGAACAACAACAACAACAACAACAACAACAATAAAACCTAAACTAAACAAAAAGCAAACCCCAGACAAACGTGTTTAAAATGCAGTCATTCACTTCCACTTGAGTACCAGTCAGCAGAGATCTGACACAAGTTCTGGCTCGGCAATTATGAGAGTCGCTTTGCTCAACATCAAAAAACAAATGCAGATCCTTCTCCAAGGATGGAAGTGGGGCTCTGGTCAAACTCCCCTCTCTGCGCTGGGCCCAAGCGGGTAGAGGAAGAGGAGTCCATGTGAGTGAGTGAGTGAATGGCCCTGTCTCCTCAGGGATGCTCTGTTTCCCAGCTTGGAAACAGGGTGAAGGGTTGCAAGCGCTGGAATCCTGTCTAGAATCACAGCTCCTCAGGTCTGAGTCCTGGTGTCGGCCGGCACAAGGGAGCTAAGTTTTTAAATCCCTTGGATCTTTAGCTCTTCTTTAAGCTACGTGGGAATCACAATACCGGTCCCGCTGGCTGAGTTCAGTGAAGAGAGGCATCGTACCTTTATGGAGTCAGTACATGCCAGCTCATATAAGGCCTTCAATAAAGGAAAGCAAGTGTTATTATTACAGCATTTTCTCTAGCATGTGGCCTTGGCTGTGTGGAGTTTGCCTGCACATCGTGCATACAAAATACCCCATATGTTTGATGTGAGCTCCAGGGTTTAACCGTGATTTAAAAAGCAGATGTTATTAATCTTCTAAATACTGCACACCAGCCATGATGTCATTTAGGATTGACAATGGATGGGCTGCCTCGTTCCCTTTTGGAGATAATTATTTTGAAACGCTAGGAGAGGCTGTTTGTTTTTTAAGAGAGTTGGGGCCAATTTGCCTTATAAGAATCCAGTGGCAGCCTGTAATGAAAACATGAAAATAAGCACAGGCCCCAAAGCTCAGTGCTGAACAGACAGTCAAGATGGGAATGCTGCAAATCAGAACAAAGCTCACCGTGGACCCGACAGTACCTGTCTATAAACCACGGGGCAGTGTGGGGAGAGGACAATGGAGAAACCAGGTCCCAGGAGTCTCGCAGTTGGAGGGCAGGCTTACTAATGCTAGAGATCATGCCCCACAGAATTCAGACTTTGCAATAACGAGAGGGCTATTTCCAGGTTCAGCTCATCTAGAAAGGAGTTCCTATTGTCAGCAAACGGGGCAGGATGTGTCCTGCTCTCAAAGCATCACAGAAACTTAACGCCACTCAACAGATGTTAAGTATGCACCTGCCACGGGCCACATACTGGGGAGATAGAGATGACCACACGTTCATGTGTCTTACCCACAAGCTGCTCAGAAACAAGTATCAACTGATGCTTATATTACTTGTGTAAGGGGTGTGATAAGGGGGTCCGAGATGCAAGCTTCTCCCCATAACCCTGAGCAGAGAATAAAACATACGTACATCCACAAAGACAAGGATAACCAGAGAGGCAGGGACAACAGACATTTCATAAAAGAATAGAGACAAGGGACCAATAACCTCATGAAAAAGTATTCATCATCGTTAGTTATCAGGGAAATACAAAGGAAAACTAGGAAAAGATACCACTATAAACTCATCAAAATGAAAAAAAAATGTTATTTCCCTGATATATAGTTCTAGAACAGGCTAAATAGGTGTGTGGTGGGAAAACCTGAACAATGGTTGCCGTGGGGGCAAAGGTAGGGAGTGACCTGGAAGGGGCATGAAGGAATGTCGTGGGCTGTGGGGAATGTTCTTTATCTTGATAGTGCTTTTGGTTACACAGGAGTAGGTATGGATTAAAACTCATGAGATGAGGCTCCATTGCTCGGGGGTTAGAGCACTGGTCTGGTAAAACTCATTAAATTGGACACTTCATATTTGTACATTTCACCAAATGTAGAGTTTACCTTAAGAGGAAAAAATAAGAACCATAAACAAATATAACACAAAATTATTATTATTTTTACAAACCAAAGCTTTATGATATCATTATGATATCACTTAAGAAAGAGACAGAGAATGTGTTAACAGTTCAGATTAATCTTAAAGGTGGGTGATACGTGCGTCTATCATATTGTGCACAGCATGAACATTTTTGAAAAATATTAGGAAATATTTCTTAGTATTGAAACTGAGATTCCATAAAGCATAGAAGTTACTCAACATTCCTCAGGAATGAAAAATCATCAAAAACTAACAGAAACGCTCCCTCTGAGTGTCCTGTATAGTGGATGTAGAAAGCCTCCAGCAAGAACTATTACTTTCAGAACAATGGAGATAACGGGAAGATTCTTAAAGCTTCCGAAGAGCCAGAACAAGCAGGTGGCTGTCGCATCATGGTGGTACGGGCTTCTCAGCAGCTGCCCTGGGAGCTAGAAGATGGTAGATCTTCAGAATTCCAGGGGAAGGGTAGCCTAACCTAGAATTCCATGCCCAGCTGCCAAACCACAAACCGAGTGGCAAGGTTGGAAAAGAACATTTAAGATAAGAAATGTTCCCTGTGCCCTTTTTCTAGGAATGACTGGAGAGTGTGGAACCCAAAAAAGGCCAATAAAACCAAGCATCAGGGAAGCCTGGCATGTAGAGGAAGGGGACCCCAACATAGGAGAGCAGCACAGAGAACTCCCAGGGTCAGGGGGCAAGGAGGCTGCAGGTTGACCTCGGTGTGGTTTACAGAAGAAAAGGTCCAGACCAATGCAGGAGCACAGAGAGCTGCAGAAACGATGTTTCCGCGAATGAAATAGAATGGAGAGATGCCCGCCTTGTCTGACTGCGTCAGGGGCAGCATGTATAGGAAAGACTTTGGGGCTGAACTGGTGCTAAGTATACAACACCAAAGACAATCTTCAGTAGATGAGGCCACACTTTGCTCAGTGGGGCAGCGGGAGGAGGGAGACATGATCACCATGCAGCCGGTGACTGTGAGGACATCACTGACACGGTCATCGTGACACAGTGTTAAATACTGATTCAAACTGGACCTGAGCAGCACTTCGGAAATGGACACATGTGAGATGTGAGTGTGCACGGCCAGTACAAAGGCACAGAACTCGTTTTACACAGAGGGAGGTTCGTGGGTAAAACCTGAAATGCATATAATATATGTAGCTGTGTTAGCAGCTTATCATAAACACAGAGAGGTAAGTAACAGACAAAACAGCTACATATTTTAAAGTGTTTGCTTTAGGTGTGGAGAGAGGTGGGACAGAGGTTTGCTTTCTCCATCAAAATGTTTCTAGTCCTATCTGAGTGGTAAATCATGTATGTATGCACACGTGTGGATGGGTGGGTGGGTGGATGGATGGGTGGGTGGGTAGGGGGTAGATGGGTGAGTATGTGGATGGAGGGGTGGATGTTGGATGCGTGGGTAGATGGAGAGGTGGGTGGGTGGATGGAGGGGTGGATGGGGGGGTAGATGGAGGGGTGGGTAGGTGGATGGAAGTGTGGGTGGATGGAGGGTTGGGTAGGTGGATGGGTAGGTGGAGGGGTGGATAGGTCAGTGGGTGGATAGGTGGATGGAGGGGTGGGTGGGTGGATGGAGGGGTGGGTGGGTGGATGGAGGGGTGGGTCATTAGGTGGGTGGATGGAATGGTGGATGGGTGGGTGGAGGAGGGGTGGAAGGGTGGGTAGGTGGGTGGGTAGGTGGGTAGAGGGGTGGATGGGTGAGTATGTGGATGGTGGGGTGGATGTTGGTTGGGTGGGTAGATGGAGAGATGCGTGGGTGGATGGAGGGGTGGGTGGATAGAGGGGTGGGTGGATGGAGGGGTGGATAGGTGGGTGGGTGGGTGGGTAGGTGGGTAGATGGAATGGTGGATGGGTGGGTGGATGGAGGGGTGGATGGGTGAGTAGGTGGATGGAGGGGTAGATGGTGGGTGGGTGGATGGAGGGGTGGATATATGGATGGGTGGGTGGATGGAGGGGTGGATATATGGATGGGTGGGTGGATGGAGGGAGGGGTGGATGGGTGGGTGGAGGGGTGGATGGGTGGGTAGATGGAGAGGTGGGTGGGTGGGTGGATGGAGGGGTGAATGGGTGGGTGGATGGAGGGGTGGGTGGGTGGATGGAGGGTTGGGTGGGTAGATGGATCGGTGGGTGGGTGGATGAACAAATGGATAGACAGACACATAGATTATAAATGATAGATGGATAGATAGATACTTGATTTTGTTTAAAAGTCTAATTTAGGTAAAATGCATAGTAACATGGAACCTTCATCAGGTCATCAAACCCCAAGCCCTGAGCTTAGAGAAGCTCTGAGAAGAGCCTTTGGTTGAGCCAGACCTGAAGGGTGACTGAAAGGTGTTGGGTGGGACAGGCAGGGGGAAGGTTGCAGAGAATGTCAGGGTGAGGACAGAGAAGATGCTAGGAACAGAGGGAGCCTATTCTTTGGCCAAAGTGCTGTTGCCCATGGAGAAACTGCCAGAGGAAGGAAGACTCTGTAGAAATTCATTTCATGGAGACCATCCTCTATGTGAGATGGAAAACTCCAAAGGAGAATTCTCGGTACTGATATCTAAGGCCCCGGGACAAAGAAACTATGGTCCAAGGAGGGACCTGGCAGAGCATCATCAAACGTCATAGAGCGTGGACAGAAAAGGAATATCCAGACAGAACTAGAACGAGACATATTCCTGAGTGGCACCTGCCAGGAGGTTCCCCAGATGCTCTTGAGAAGAGATCAGAGCTCAGTGTAAAACCACAATGTGCCGTCATGTTACGCAATTTCACCACGTGACTATGCACGTCTGCGCTATAGAAGCGTCAGTCTATGGGTGCACCGTCATTTCCAAATCAGCCCTTGGTGGCTAACAGGCCTTGAAGCAGGCCTCCGAGTGACTTGCTCAACCCGGAGTAGGTAAGCATTGAGGTGTCAGTAACCAGCTCAGCAGCAACTGAGAGGGAGACAAGCAACGTGTTAAGTCTGTTCGGTAGTTGAGGCTCTGAGGAATTAAATGCGTGCTCAGTCACACAACGAGGTAGTGGGGGAGCGGGAAATTGACCCGGTTACTGTGATTCCAGATCAAGCAATCCCCACCCTACCCCCACTACCCCACCACTGGGCGAGGTTCAGGGGCTGATCCTGAGTACCTTTCAATGGCAGCCAGCATAGAGAGGTTATCACATGCCATGTTTTATATGCATATCAGTGCTTCCAGGTGGTGATAATTGTGCCCATTTTATAGATGTGAAAACCGAGATTCAGTGACCCAAGATGACTTCCAAAGGCCTCAAGCCTTTGGCTCCTTGTCAAGCTCTGCATCTGAGATGGCTCTTCTAGGCCCCTGCCCCTCTGCTAATGTCCTCGATGCCCCCATAATGCACATCTCCCATATCTGCACAGGACTGAACTGATCTCCCTACAAGGACTTCCTTCCACCACCTTCCATTTATTGTCTTCTTCGGTCATGGAAGCTGAGGCTCTTAAGCCAGCTGAGGGTCAGCCACGTGGAAGGGCTGGGCTGCAACGCAGTCAGGGGGGGAGTAGGAGAGGGTGATGGGGTGGGGAGCAGGAAGAGGGTGTCGCACCTCGCACACATTGGTGGTAAGCAGGCCTTCCTCCATAAATGGAGTCCAGCGTGGTCCAGGTGAACACCTTAGCTGAGTGATGACAGCCCAGTCCCCAGATGAGAACACCCCTGTAGCTCTGAAAATCCATCACCGTGGCCCCCCTACCCAGAAACAGCAGTGGCTCCACGGCATTGTATCAGCACACCAAACCAAAGTCCCTCTCTCTTCTGGAGGACAACACATCCCTCAGCTCTCTAGGTGCATATGAGGGGATGCTAATCGTAGGAGAGGCAACTTAACCCCTTTTAGCTAACCCCTTGCCTTACTGTGCCCCCCATATAGAGCTAGTCATTCTCTAAAGCGTGTTCCTGAAAATAAATGTCCTTTCTGATTGCCGAGGACTCTTTATGTAGGGTGGCTAGCAATCGGATCCCCACCGACTGGGAGGATCCACACTCGAAACCACAGCCAGACTTGCCGAAGTTCAAGGGTGCCACTTGGCACGTGGGCTGTCATCTGCTGCTGGCATTTGGTTATTATAAGGCATAATTGGCACTAATAAATAATAGATATGCACAATAAAGCCATCTGATAACAACTATGTCATACATACAAGAGTCTAGACTCAAAGAAGTAATTTTCACACAATTCCTGGCAGCTGGAGAATCAGTGATAGACACACACACATGATGTAGAGACAGTGAGGGTAAGATTTCTGGTGCATGTGGTGCGGGGTCCTCAAATCGACTAATAGGTGGGTCCACCTCTGTTACGGCATTTCAACCTTACAACAATTCCATTGTGTAGTTTTCTGTTTCTAGAGAAGAAACCAAAGGTCAAAGAAGTTAAGTCAAGTGCCCTTCATTAGCTGAGCTACGATTTGAATCTGACCCTATGGTTTATATTCTTTTCATATTCCAAAAGTTTCAGACCTTTTTCTTGCTCTTCCCCCAATACATATTTAGGTTAAACTGCAGTCTCTAAAATAGATTTAAGTAGAGTCCAAAATGTATAAGCATTTACTACATACTACGTACAAGGCACGGAGTTAACTCATCTAATCCTCACACAGAGCCAGGGCATCAATATTGTTATTACCCCTAATTCTCACTTAGGGAACTGAGGTACAGAGAGCCTGGGTAGCTTGCACAGAGTCATGCGACTAGTTAGCGACACAGCTGAGATTTGCTGCCAGGCAGCCTGGCTCCCAAGCACTCCACAGGGCTACTCAGCAAATTGGAATCTTACACAGCACCTTCTCCATCCACCCCGCTCCAAGAAGGAATCTTTTTAGGACTGTGAACTCTGCTGTCCCTCACACATCCCATTTCCTGAGCTAAGGTACAGGGAGCATGATAAACGTAGCTGTATCCGCTTTCTATTGCTGCTGGAACAAATTACCATGAGCTTGGTGGCTAGAACAATAGAAATGTATTATCTTACCGTCCTATAGGTTAGAAGCCCAACATTTCACTGGGTGAAGATCAAGAAGTAAGGCTGCATTTCTGGGGGGTGTGGGCAGAATTTGTTTCCCTGCATTTTCCAGCTTCCAGAGGACGTCTGCACTCCTGGCTCATGACCCCTGCCTTCGTCTTCAAAGCCAGCAACAAAACATTGCTCTCCTCGTTCTTCTGTGTTCACATCTCCTTTCCGTTAACAGTGGGAAAGGTTCTCCACTTTTCAGGATTCACATAACGAGGTCAGGTCCACCTGGCTAATCCAGGATCATCTTTCATCTCAAGGTCCATATCCTTGATCACACCTGCAAAGTCCCTTTTGCCATTGAAGGTAACATGGTTACAGGCTTCAGGGCTTAGGCAGGGACATCTTAGAGCCCACTCCACTTCCATTCATTCATTTTAACTTTGGATTGAGGCAACTCTCCCACGATCTAGATGTGAGAATCAAACCATCAATAATGAAAGCTTTTATGTTCATTAACTCCACAAACATTTGAATACCTGGCCCGTAAGGCTTATTATTACACTACTATTAATTTAACATGATTATCAGCATTAATATTACCCCTATATTCACTAACACCTGTACATCAATGCAAAAGCTTCTCACGTTCATCATTTGATTGCCTAAAATGAGGCCAAATTTGGAAAAGGACTTCAAAAGCCTTACATTTCTGTGCAAATATGAATCATGGTGATGGGCTTGCTGACGAAGGGACAGGAGGAAGACCTCAGTGCCAGGAGATGCCCATAACTACGTGTGAAACTGAACAGAAAGCATCCCTTTTGCTATTACTTAAATGGAACAGAAGAATCTGAACTTAATTTAAGCTTAAGAAAAGTTGATGATTTTATTGCTTTCCAGATTTATAAAGCTACTGGAGATTCTTGAAGGATGAATTACTAAGGATGAAACCGTAGCCCAAGCACAGCTGAACAGATGAACGCACACTGTTGGGGTAGGGGTGACTTCCTCCCTCCAGGGCAGACGACGTGATTTTGAGCAGCCTTGAACTCTGTATGAATGTTTGCTCCCGTACACAGCCCTGAATACACAAGGGCAAGGGTTGAGTGGACTTTTTCTATGGTAAGAAAGAACAGAGAGCATAGTAAGCTGGCTTAACTTCACGGTGAGATAGGAGAAGCCCTCTCTCCCTGGACATGTCTCTGACTATGACACTTCACGGGCTTCACTCTCCTTCCCTGGGCCTCAGTATTTCCATCTGTAAGGTGAGCCAAGTGGACAAGGGAGATTCAAGGGACCTTGTATCCTGAATCCACATCACTTTCAGTTAACAAGGACCCACAGAGAAGTTGGAGTTTTGCTCTTCATTCCACGGGCTGCTCTCCTTCATTCCGCTGAATCAATAAGTGATTTTATTGTCGTAAAGTTAAGTGCTTCTCTCATTTTAATGATATATGAATCTCCAGAGGATCTTGTGAAAATGCAGAGTCTATGGTAGGTCTGGGGCTCTGCATTTCTGGGAAGTTCCCAGGGGATGTTGATACTGGTGACTTGTGAGCCACACTTTGAGTTGTAAGGATTTCCACCATGCTGGGTTCCCCAGTCCTGTCTATGCACCTGACCCCCTGCTCTGCTACCCCTTACCTCTCATGTCCCTGGGTCAGCCAGGGGCAGGATGATAGACACATATTATTTAGAACAATGTTAGTTGTCAGTGATGGGAACACAGTGAGAATTAGCCTAAGCAAAGAGGGGGGCACGCACTGGCTCACATCACATGAAAAAGCTAGAGAGTAGCTGTGAAGGCTGGAGTCAGGGGTCTCATGCCAAGCACTAGCCCTCCTGCCTTTCGCCCCTCTGCTTTCCTTTGCTGGCTACACCGGCTGCTCCTGAACCAGCAGACAGGTCAGGAGGATGGCCCCAGGCTCACAGCCCCAGGGGTGGAATCCTGAGTGAGGTTCCTAACTGGCCTACGTTAGGTCACAGGCCTGGAGCAGTCATTGTGTGTTAGGTATGCATGCATGGGGGGCAGGAACGTTAGATTAATCCCTGTGACGAGCAGGCAAATCCCATTCTGTTCATAAGTTTGAGACTCAGGGAGGAGAAGCCTCCTCCAAAGAAGGGGTGTAGCAGAGATGTGGCCACCGGGAATTTCTGTGCACATGCCCAGACCTGCTCCCTATTGAGTGTCTATTATAAACTCTAAGAACCAGCATCCAGGAACTGTTCTCGTGGGGTGACTATGGTGATTCTGGGCAAAATATCTTCCAGGCCCATCCATTTCTCTAGAATGGAGGTCTATCCCTCTGCTAAGTGGGCTGACATATATATATACACATATATATATAATATATACATATATTATATATATATACGTGCTCCCCTCTTTGCTTAGTCTAATATATATATATATCTGCAGTTTGGCTGGGGCAGCTCTGACTTGCCTCTTTTGTCGTGATTTGATTATTCCCAGCACCCCCTTTTCACCGCTCCCCCACCACCACCACGCAAGGTTTCCACTAGAAGTTCACCATCTTGTGGCTGGTAGGCATCAAGTTCTTAGGAAGCGACTCCTCTGAGAAGCCTGCAAGAAGCCTGGGTCTTGGAATCACTCCTGGTCCCTGTGGGACTCTGGCCAAGCCACCCAACTCCCAGTGTCTCAGGCCCTCCCTCTGTAACCCGAGCCATGGGCAGGATTAACTGGGAGCTGAAGTTCCACAGATAGCCTAAGAACAGGTACAGGGTAAGAGCTCTTGGCTATTTTTCAGGGATTTTGGTTTGGATCCCTACCTCCAGTCCCCAAGCTCGAACTCAGAGGAGCCTGGGGAGGCTCTTTTGGAATATTATCCCAGCTTCCTCCCTGTCAGCTCTGTGGCTAAAAGACCTCAGTCCTCGGGGTTACATCAGGTCGATGTCTTTTAAACACTCCCATTTAAAATCAGAAAATTTTGACCATCTTTGCTATTGCTATTATAAATCCTATTGGATTCACATCAAATGGGACAAATTTCAAATTTCACCCATGAGACTTTTATCGGGTTGCATCCCATTCAGAGACCCACAGTGGAAAATGGATTTCAAAATTGTGTGCGCTGCATTTTGAGGCTGAATATTTTAAAACCTGAATGCATAACCTAACATCAGCACAAGGAAAATAAACCATACTGACCCATATCAATGAACGATATCAACTCCACTTCTACCCAGAGTGAGTGGAATTGCTTATCAAACAGATCACTTCCCGTATTCTCAACAACGGAGAGAGGAGATTGGACTCCTCCCTGCTCTTTCTTCCTGTACCTTCCCTACAGGGCTGTCTCACACCATAGTCTACAAAATAAGATGAGAGGAATTTGTAAGTCATTAGGAACTTGCAAACAGTACATCTGTGACTTAGAAATTGGTAAATTAGAGAAAAAGGCATCGTTTTATATTTATAGGTTTTGAAATGGACACCATCAGGTTAGGTTTAAAATAGGTAATAAAGCACACTTTCTGACTCAAACCTACAGATACCCTTTTCACAGTTGAAATGGTTCATATAACCCTGGAAACATCATGAAGTACGGCACTGTGACACGCTGGCTCATTGGCATGCCTTTAATATTCTGCAGGACTGTTGAATCTCGTTTTTGTTAAAAGTTATCATGTTGTCAATTTTCTAATCTAATTCCTAATCTTGAAAATGTGCCTCTGATTTCTATTTCACTCAAGCCCGTAATAAGATATTGTTTTCCTGTTTTATCATCGATTTTCCATGGTTATCGCGATGTCGTCATTTATTACTGTTTATGGTCGCTAATATACATCTCGACATCCAGGGCATATATTGTAAAACTCAGGGAAAACACACTGAAAATTTATAAGGGCTGGAGGGTGGTGGAGCTGTCTTCATGCATCATTTCTTCATAAAGCATTGATGGCGTATGATAATGCAATGAGTCTGTTCATTCAGGTGCTTCTCATTCAACAGCTCTGGGCCAGTCTGTGTTTGGGGTTCCAAGGATGCAACGACGAAGGTGCCCCACTCCTGACCTTGCAGAGATGAAAGTCTCACAGGGGCGGCCGATGTAAGAACAGAAGAGCACAGTACTGAGTGATGAAGGCTAATCCTTAGGATTGTGTACAACTTTGGAGAAGACAAAAGGCTTTCACATTTATGATGTCATTAGATTTTTACAATAGCTCTGGGAGATAAGAAAAGTACTTATTATTAACTGTTTACCAAGCGAGGAAGCTGTTAGGAATAGAAGTGGCACTTTGTAATATTTGAGGATGCTCAGACCAGGGGCCTGTTAATGATAAGACTCCTAGCTGATGGGTTACAGGTCCCTCTGGCAAATGCAGATGGAGAATGAAGGGCTGGCCGGGTCCCCTGCTGGGTGGGTGGCAGTGGTCCCAACAGAGCTCCGGATGGGGCTGGGCAGAGCAGGTAGCCAAGGCTCAAGACCTGGGCTGGGCTTCCTATAGTCCAGGGCGTTTAAATCTTGACCACATTCACCCCAGCCAGGCCACATGGATAAAGAATGCCCAGGAAAGAGGGAACTGACTCAGCCCTTCACGGAGCTCCCACTATGGGTCAGGAAAAGAAAAAAAAAGAAAAGGAAAAGGAAGGAAAGGAAAGGAAAGGAAAGGAAAGGAAAGGAAAGGAAAGGAAAGGAAAGGAAAGGAAAGGAAAGGAAAGGAAAGGAAAGGAAAGGAAAGGAAAGGAAAGGAAAGGAAAGGAAAGGAAAGAGAAAGAGAAGAGAGAAGGGAGGAGAGGAAAAGAAAAGAAAAATGAAAAGAAAAGAAATGAAATGAAAAGAAAAAACATACATATACACACATATGATTTTATTTAATCCTTACAGAAATTATGCTTAATTATTTTTGTTTTCCAGATTATTATTCTGAGTTTCAGGGAGAATAAATAATTTCTGGAGTATAGATTGACAGATTTTATTGTGATAAAGCAAAATATTAGAACGTTTGGCAATGGCTTGTTCTCTCTGGAGATAGATACAGATATATAGATGTAGATTATGTTTTGTGTATGTAACTGTAACTCATTTTTATCTATGTCCATCGATGTGTACATATAAGTATACACACAGATATTAGTACAGATATGGGGATAAAGACAGAGATAAAGATGGTTACATTTTTTTACTTTTGTAAGATTTTATTTATTTATTTGAGAGAGAGAGAGAGAGAGAACAAGCCAGGGGGAGAGGCAGAGGGAGAAGCAGACTCTCTGCTGAACAGGGAGCCCGATGCGGGGCTCGATACCAGCACCCTGGGATCATGACCTGAGCCGAAGGCAGACGCTTAACTGACTGAGCCACCCAGGCGCCCCCATTTTTTACTTTTTGTTGAGGTAAACGGCACACATACTGAGAAAGGCACCTAAGGGTAAAGCTTACTGCATCTTCACAAACCAAACGCACTCATGTAGCTCTTACCCCGCTCAGGAACCTGAGCTCCGGAGCCCTTCCCAGGCTCCCCTTAGTCCCTGCCCACCCACCCACAAAGGTTAGCTGCCATCTGACTCCTCGCAGCCTACATTAGCCTGTCCTTGTCCTTCACACAAGACGTGCTCTGTTGTGTCTGGCTTCTCTCACTCAAGATCCTGTTGGTGAGCTCCAACCCCATTATGTACTTTTCCTGGAGGATTCCAATGAACTAACCCATAAGTGAGCTTTTCCCTGAAGAGAAGCCAGCGTACTTGGCTTCTCGGTCTGTGTTCATGTCCTGACACGTCAGGAGACTGAAACTGCACATAAACATCAGAAGGTACAGGGTCCAAGTTAACGGAAGGGTTTGTATCCATGCGGATCAATAACTGGCTGTGTGGTTTCAGACAAATCCTTTAACCTCTCTGTGCCTGGAATCTACGTTTCTCTCTGTTACCCCTTTGATTCGGTAATTCTGGGTTTGATGTCCTCCTGGAAGGAATTGGGGCACCTCTACAGAGTCACCAGTGTTTATTTTATGCAGTTATCTCTTTAGAGTTGAGAGGTTTGCTCAAACATGTTAGTAACTTGTTAACATTGCTGTTCGACACCCTCCTGTCAAATTAAGAACTCATTCGGACAAGTTCCTTCCCCTGGACTAGTGTAACAACACCCTCATTGGTTGCTCGGTTGCTGGCACCTTTCCTTCCAGGCCCTTCTCTGGAGAATGGGCAATGATCTTTCTAAAACCAAACCTACCTGTGGCATTCCCCTGCAGAATGTTCTCCACCAGGTCCTGCTGTTCAGTGGCTAGACCTGTCATTATTTAGCAGGGCACTCAAAACCCTTTAAAATATGTCCTAACCTCCGTGAGAGCCTCATACCTGCCATTCTCCCAAGCAGCCCTCCAATCACAGTCTCTGCCTCATCCTAGGGGCTGCTCTTCTCTCTGCTTGAGAGATCCTCCCTGCTAATCCAGCGGGGGACCACCTCTCAGCTGCAGTACGGTCGGCAAACGAGAGGCCGCGGGGCCAAATCCGGCCCACTGTCTGCGTGTGCAGCCCATGAGCTAAGAATGGTTTAGGGTTGAAAAAAGTGTTTTTTTGTTTCATTTTATTTTGTTTTGTTTTTAAAGAGTAAGATTTGGTGACATGTGAAAATTATGTGAAATTCAAGTTTCAGTGTCTATGAACAAAGTTGTCCTGAGACGCAGCCGTGACACTTCATTCATGTATTGCCCATGGATGCTTTCATGATACAACAGCAGAGTCGGTTTTAGCAGACTGGGGGGATGGCTAGCAAAGCAGAAAATACCCACTAGCTGGCTCTGATCTATATTCACAGTACTGTGTACACAATTCCACTTTCCAAGTTGATATATAATGTATGTACATGGGTTTATATATATTTATGAAGGTGTTTATGTGTGTGTCTGTATACAATGTATTTATTTTTATCCTGGATAGCATACTCCATTCAACTCTGTATCCTAGCCTCTAATTCAGAGTTTGACACACAGCAGTATGTAAGTAAGTGTTTGTTAAATTGCTTTGGCAGGTTTGGTCCACAGTTTAAGTCAGTGCCTCTCGGGTTTGACTGCGTCATGGTTAATGCACCTGCCCAGACGTTGTATGTAGATCTCAGTTTTATAGATGCAGAATGTACGCTGGAAAATGGGAGGGGGTGAACCCAGTTCAGTTGGGCAGGTATTTAAATTATTGAGTATAACCAGCACCGCATTGGGAATACCAAGTTCATGACCATAAGAGACCATAAAGGCCTGAGCTTTACCTTCAAGAAGTTTACTTTTCTGGAGGCAAAGAGTGTTAAAGGGTGCCAACAGTCTTTAAGTTGAGTTTATGTTTGTTGAGGGAAAGAATAAAAGAGAGAGCATTCTTTTCAGTATACAGATGTAGACACGGCATAGAATTTCAGAAGCAGAAGGGTATTTTGTGACCAAGATATGCAGCCACCTGGCTTGGCCATTCTCAAGCAAACTCTTTAACTTCACTGACCTCGATTTTCACATGTGGAAATTGGGCTTGAGGGTAATATAGATCAAGCATGGTCAGTGTGGGAAGTTTACCCTTTTCAGTTCTAATACTATAGATTTATTTTTTTTTAATTTGACTACTTTACTTAACTTTTTGATAGTCGTCTTTGTAACCAATGGCATCCAAGCATTTGGCTTGCTTTAATATGTATGCATATATCTATTCTAAAGGCATTATTCAGAGGCTCTTCATCATAAAACCCAAGATCTTAAAAAGTACTAGAACGCATAAACAAAAGACTCTCCATATCTACAAGAAGATAAGGCTGTATTCCGAAGTTCATTTTTTTAATTACCAAATCACTTCAAACAGTTTCCAAATGTAATAGGAACAATATGGTGTGACTCTTGATGTTGGCTTCTACAATTAGTGTGTTATTAATTAAACTCTTGAGTAATATAATAACTTGACGGTTAAAGCTCCTCTTTGCATTTAAAGTGCATGCAAACTGTGGCTCCAATTATAAATAAACTCTACTGCTATGGGCTTAAAACAGCAAATTTAATTATTCAGAGCAAATTGTTCAATCGATGCTCAGTTCTGGAGAAATGCTTCCTGAATATTCTAGTGGGTCAGTATGGATATGTGTCTAAAGTAGAGTTCCGTACAAAGGTCTCCTTATGCATCTCTCTGCCCACATCCTCCCCACCCTCTCTCTGCTTCTGCTCCAGACTGGAAATCTACATGGGTTCTCCCAGCCTCCTGACACACCCCCAACCCACCACCTCTCACTCCATGGCTGCTAGAATAAACTTTCCGTGATTTAAACATGCCCTTCCATCACTGAAACATCACCAGGAATTTCTGGTAAGTTTCGGACTGAGGATTAAACCCCCATAGCTTCATTTACTGGTCCCTGCAAGGATACACTCCACCCCCCACCCCACATCCAACTCCTTAGCTTCTTGTCCCACACTCACCTTTTTTTCTATGACGTTGAACCTGTCAACACACCTTCAATGAGCAAAACTGCCTCACGCCTCCAATCCTTTGCACACATGGTTCCTTTTTCCCAGAATGTCATTCCCTCTGTGGTGAATTACGGTTTGGCCCATGATATGCAACCCTGCTCATGTTCACCGGTCAGCACTGGAGCGGGAATGTTTCCCGAAGGTCAGTCTGTATCAGAGTGCTGAATGGTCTTTAGCAGGAAGTCATGAGGACTTCCGGGACCATCACAGAAAAGGACACAAGAAATCCAGGTGAGGCCAGTGATTGACATCACTTAGTGAGTCCAGGAACTGAGTCACTTCCCCAAGGTAATTGGATTTTATGACTTCTATTTGCTTCCCCACAAAGACACACTTCAGTACAGAGCAAATCCTGTGATAAGTATCTGAGATCCCAGTTGTCCATCTGTCGAAAGACTTAGAAGGCAATCTCTCTACACTTGAAGTAATGGCACTGACTCACTTCAATGCATATGGGGAAAAAAGTAAGGCTTCAGGGTATGGGACTTCCCTCAAGAAGACTGTCAAAAAAAATGAAGAACACACAGAGATAACTTGAAAACCGGCAAAGTGGTTCAGTTGCCCTAAAAATGGTGCAAAAAAATGGTGCTGGAGATCTAACAAAGATAATGGCCAGCCCTGGTTGGGGAAAATGTCAAAGCCTTCATGGCAGAAGCAGCATGTCCTTGTGCCAAGGTCATGGAGACCAGTTAGACTGATCAGGACCTACAAATATCATGCACTAATTCCCATGCATCGGGTAGGACTCACAGGTAGCCCTGTCCATGACTTTCTACCTTTTATTCATATCCAAGACTTTGGGGTCTTTTTCGGTTTGTTTGAGGGGATATCTTGATACAAAGCAGTGATTTCCAAACTTCCATCCCTGAGCTAGATGACTTCCATGACTTTTACTATATCTAATCTATCATTTATACTATTGTCTCATTACACTTCCCTTTAATAGAATGATTTTTTTTTACCTAGGTGATTTTTTTGCACACACTCTGTGTTACATTTTTGAAGGGAACAGCAGAATCCCATGTCATCAGTTAGAGATGAAGGTAAAATAAAGACAAGAAGAATAAAACATCGCTATGGAATTCTAGTGAGATGTTATTGTCTGCCAAGGCTTGGGTCTGTGGCCTGCCGTCTCTCTATTAAGGAGGGGCACTAGAGGTCAGTGTCAAAAGATGTTAATAATATGCATGTATGTGGGCCCCAACCTGAAGCTTTCTCCTTGAAACAACTGAAATAAAGTTGAAAGCCACAGACACTTAGCACGACGAGATTTCATGCTGTCTGCTGTCATTGCCCTGCACTGCCTGAGCCATCTCGGTCCCATCTGTGTAGGGCTCTCCACTTGGAGAAACACTGATAGGAAGGGAAGAGCCTTGGGCCCACATTCAGGGACCCGGTTCTATTGCCAGGCCAGCCATATATGTCCTTCAGCAAGTAATTGAAACACTGAACAGCAGTGTCCATGTATCTACAATGAGGATAATAATGCAAATTATATTTATTTCCATGGAGTCACTCATCCATGACATTGCAAATACCCACCATGCTCCTACTATGTGATAGGCCTTTTCCTGGGCTCCGGGCTATTTTGAAGAACAGATGAGATATTGGATGTGGAAGCACGCTGGGAATAGATGAGCAGTCATTATCCTTACCATGATGATAAGCTTTGAAAATACGTCCTTTCTTTCCTGCTAGTATTCCCAGCTGCCTCACATCATGCCTGGGGAGGCGCTGTCTTGGCCCAGAAGTCTGGGAAACTCTACAGATTTCCTGAAGCCTGGCCCTGAGGTTCATCATGTGGCATTGTCTATACATTGATATACTGGTCTATACATCAGGGCAGGTACTGTCACTTTAAATCTGTGCCCACTGCAATTAAAATGCCAGCAAGATAAGATCAGAAACTGGAGAGAACAGCTGAAGGGCAGTCAAAATATTTTAATAATGTAACCATGCTTCAAATTTTAATTTGATTTTGCTTTGCGTGCATTATTATCTGAATGGGACAAATGGAAATGCAATAAACTTCAGAGGTCTGATTGGCTTGAGCCTTAAAATCCTTAATGATACTGAGGATAAGGCTCCCCAGTGCTCCGGGCTCTTTCGAAGCAGGGGGAGTGTTGGAAAGCTCTGGATTTAGGGATCCAGGGCTTAGGTCTGCCCTTACCTCTGACCGATGCGAGTGCCCTGGGTAAGTCACCTCCTGCTATCACTGCTCTCAGCCTCTTCCGCTGGGTGTGGACTGGGCTCTCTGCCTACTCTCATGGGCCTCAGGAGGATCCAGTGAGTATATCTCAGACCAGGACAGTGTTGAGAGAAGACAAGCAAGCCTAATATGCCAAGTATTCAGGAATTTTGCTCCAACCCATCTTCCTAATAAAATATCTTTCTCCTTGGTTTGACTCTTTCCAAAAGGAAAGACTTCCCTGATGCCTGCACATCTGCATGCTTACTGCTATATGTCCCAATTTGACTTGTTTTATAAGTTTTCAAAATCCATCTCTGCCCTATGGCCTTTCAGATTCTATCAGCTGGAAAGGATCTCTCCTCTCTTCTGCCCATTGCTAAGTCCCCTGGCACATTCACAGGATATATAGCACAGTCTCCCTGTGAGAGAGTGACGAGCTGTTCACCATTTCCTCTTCTTCCTGTGCACACTGTCAAATGACATTTCCCAGACCCCCTGCAGACACCTGTGGCCATTACTGAGTTCTAGGGGATAGGATGCAAACAGAAATGAAGTGCACCTCTTCTAGACCTGGTCCAAGAACACCTTCCATGTGCTGTTCCTCTTGCTTTTACCTTTTTCTGGCTTAATGCAGGTATGTATGGAGATCTAGGAGACCATGTTTTCAAGATGATGAAATCATGAGATACAAGTCAAGAGCATGAATCGTCCCTTGGAGTAGAGCTGCTTGTCAGTAGGAATATCTGCCTTGGACTTGACATGAGTGAGAGTTACAGGTTCATCATGTTGGAGCTATTGTATATTTCAGGGCATGTTTGTTACAGCAGCGAGCATGCCTTGTGCATCTTAATGAAGTGAGCTCCTCTGGGGCAGGGTTCCTGCTCAGAGCATTCCTCCACTGATACCGCATACAGGTTTTCCTACTGAAATACGGATTTGGGGAGAATTTTGAAAAACTGAAGGGTGTAAACTCTATATTTATTGTCATGTTGTGACAAATGCATATCTTTTACAATATCTATCAAAACCTAGATCTGAAGTCAAACACTCTCAACTGCATTTCATGATTATGAACATAAGATGTAGTCTTAATCCCAAGATCCATGTGATAATGAAATTTCAGAGTGAAAGGGGGCATCTTTTCTATCATGCTTACATAATAAACATATATATAACATAAACATAACCTAATTTTGTGGATTACTGAAATGCATTTTCTCACCTGCCTGCCTTTCTTTGTTTAATTTCTTCATTAATTCAGAAAATTTATTTTTTAAACACCTACTATGTGCTAAGCATGATTCTGGGCTCTGGAAATACAACAGTTAGGCAGATTTTTTGCTCAAATAAGGCATGTAGTCTATCGCACACAATAAACAACAAAGCAAATATGTGTGATGCCAAATGTTGGTAAGTTCTCTGAAGAAAACAAAAGAAGGCAGAAGCTTCACTGATAAGATGACATTGGAGCAGAGACCTGGAAGGAATGAGGAGGGGTGCCATGTGAACTTCTAGGGAAAGCATATTCTAGGCAGGGTGGCTAGCAGGTGCAAAGGCCCTATGGCATAAGCATGTTTAGGTAAGAGTAGGGAGGTCAGTGTGATATGGCAGACTAACCAGCAGGAGAGTGATTCCAGGGTGGGAAATGAGGTTGAGCTAATGAGTGAGAGCATGCCACTGAATAAACTATCTTTATTCCAAGTAGGATGGCAAACCACTGATCAGTTTTGAGCAGAGGACTAACATGACGCCAATATGTTATAACCACTTCACTCTGGCTCCTATGGTGAGAATAGACTGTAAAGCAACAGAACTTTCTGCAATAATGAGCATGCTCTATAACAGTGCAGCCCAATACATTTGCTACCAGCCCCACCTGGCTCACTGGGTGTCTGCTGACGACTGAGATGCAGCTGGTTCAACAGAGAAACCGGATGTCTAACTATACTTGAACTAAGGTGAATGTAGACATATTGAGCCACATGGACCTAGTGGCTATCATACTGGATTGTACAGCTCTAGATAGACAGTGACCAAGCCAGTTGGGCTGTCACAATGTAAAAGGTGGGTGATGAGGACGTCCTATCCTCAGACCTGGTGGAAGCTGGGGTGTGGTGGAGAAGTCATCATAGCTCAGATGATTTTGGAAGCACAGCTAACAGAATTTCCTGACAGAGAGAAGGAAAGCAACAAGACTTCCTTCCTGTAGGACTGCTAGCCCAGAAGTGGGAAAAACTAGGGGAGGTGAAAACAAATCAGGAGTCCAGTGCCCCAGGAAACAATCTGAGGGTTTCAGGGGGCGGGGGGGAGGGCATGAGGTAGCCCGGTGATGGGTATTAAGGAGGGCACCTGTTGCAATGAGCACTGGGTGTTATACGCAAATAATGAACCATGGAACACTACATCAAAAACTAATGATGTACTGTATGGTGACTAATACAACATAATAAAAAAAAATTTTTAAAGACAAAGAAAATAAGTCAGGAGTTTAGGTCAGAAGCAGATGAGGTTGGGCCTCCTGGGAGCATTGCATGGAGCTATTGAGAAGGAAGCTGCATATGCCTGTTGACGGTTGAGGGGAGAGGCCCGCACTGGTGAGATCTATTTGACTAGATGATATCACCTGGGAATGAGAATATGGAGAAAAGAGAAATGTCTGGAAACAGAGTTTTAGGGCACCCCCACGTCTAAAGATCTAGGTGCATAACGGGGTCAATACATGGGATGGATGGGGAGAAGACCCAGGAGAGAGAAGGCATCAGGAAGGTGGGAAGGGCCAATGGGATCATCCTGCAGGAGGTCACATCAGACAGAGATATGGACTGGTGCTGGGGTGCACAATGAGCATCATCAGTTGCCTTGGGGTAATCAAAAATTCCAAGCACAAAGGTGGGGACGGAAGCTTTACTGGAGTGTGTTCCAAAGGAGAATGGAGACATGGGACCAGGATTTCATAGACTGTTGCTGTGAATGGGAACAGAGAAATATAGGAGCGCTTGCTTGTTGGTAAAGGTGTACTGAGTCTGCTGTGTTTCATGGAGTGGTGCTGAGAGGGCCAATTCTAGTTAGTCAAACAGACCATTCCTTCCTTCTTTTCCTCACCCCCTCCCTTCCTGCCCCTTGAGTGGCTGCTAAACAAAGTGGTTTCCTCAGAGAAATTCTCTGGGCCACACAGGCAGGTCTGGATCTCCTCTGCTTCCCCAGCCACCCCATTGCCCTTGGATGTCCTAGCATGTCACCTTTCACTGTCCCTGAATAGGACCATGAACTTCTTATGAGCAGAGCCCACCATCCTCCCCTTGTCCTGGCATAGCATGGGGCACATAGTAGGTGTTCATCAAATGTTTGTCAAGGGAATGGTTGTAAGACACAATCCCTTGCCTTTGAGTTGCCCAGAGTCATGTGGGCGAGGAAGGGAAGCTCTTGAGCTGCTAATTACAGCCCTGAGTGGGAGGGGCTCTGACCGAGGAGGGAAGAGAAGGCCCCAGGGGCAGGTTACTGGTAACTGAGGGAGGGGAGGAAGGAAGGTCTGGGCAAGATGAGGCCTTAGCTGCATCCTCGAGAAGGTTCCTGGAACTGTCTGGGGAACAGAACCAGCCCTTCCCCCAGCCCACAGAAGAACGTGGTCCTGCTGTGCAGGCCACACATGGCGCTCACCCCGTGAGCTTCTGCTCCCGACTTCAAGAGCAAGCGCAGCCCCACTGGGCCCCACACTCAGAGAAGCCCAGGCTGGGTTTTCTCTCTGTGCTCGCCATCTTGAAATTCTTCCTTTTGAACAACACCCTCCCCCGCCACCACCCCCCAGTATTTATCTTGTGCTAACCTCACACGTTGTACATCAGGGCCTGTCAGCATTTACCCTGTTCGGTAAGATGAGGCCACTGAATCACGCTGCCTATCTGAGCAGGGTCGAGTTGCTAGAAACGTTTCTGAATGCTTGCTCTCAGTTCTGCAGGTATCTCCTCCTGGGTTAGTAGCAGTTGCCTATGAGGCCAGGACCGAAGGCCACCTGTGGAGAAGCACCCCAAAAAAGATGGAGAAATTAGAAAAGCCAGATGTTCCAGGCAGAGGGGACAGGGCACAGCATTTCACAACAATTCAACGTACCATCTACACATACACAGAAGAGGGAGGAGGAAGCGGAGACAGGGAGAGAGAGGGACAGAACCCCCCACACACCTGGTCTGGGAGTGACACTGTGCTACGTGAACAATGGAGGCTGAATCCATATCCGGTTCCCAGGAGAACAAGAGACACATCTTCCTTGTGATGCTCAGGAATCCAGTGCAGGGCCCTTTACAACCATAAATGCATCTCCGAGCCAGTTCACAGACTTCTCCGTACACCTTGCAGAGCTCCTTACAATCCTCCCAACGCTGTGCGTGTGAGACGTGGATATCCCTTCGTTCCATTTCCCAGCTAAGAAACTGAGTCCCAGAAAGGTTACTGAGCTGCCCCAGGACCGGCAATCAGTCAGTGCCTTCAAGCCAGTCCCTCTGCGGCCGACGGCTGCATGGGACCCGGTTTCTGTTTGTCCAGTGAACAAACTGGAAAGTGGCCTTCCATTTCTAAATGTGGAAGATGTTTTCTTTCTTTTGTCCCTCCTTTTCTTTCTGTGGGTAAGCAAGCTGTCATTTTAGCAGGAGCCAGAGAGGTGAATGGCTTTGTGAAACTATTTCTATAAAGAATTTATGAGGATGGAGGCTCTGAGGACCCCGCCTGTGTGTGCTGGAGTCAGGAGGGGCTCGGGGATGCGCAACCAGCCCCCTCTCGCCAGCCCGCTGTCTGTTTCCCTCGGATTTGACCCCCAGCTAGAAGCTTCATGCTTGGGGAGAGAGTAAAGAGGTTTTCTCCTTCTCTGCCTTTAATGCCGTGCTCCCTTTCAACAAGCATCTCCATGCAGGGTTAGGCTCTCCTGCGCTGTCGTCTGAGGCCCAGGGCCAGCGTTGGGGGTCTGGGCTCCAACAGGGAGTTCATTTCTGCTCAGAGGCTCCCCTTGAACCCGGGCCTTAATAGGGCAAAATGTACTCCAAGACTCGTTGCTTTAAATAAACGCATTCAGCCAATAAATGTCACTCCTGCCACTGATGTTTCGCACACGATCCAGAGTGCCAAAGGGGACTTTAATTAAAAGCTAACAGTTCCCACGTCCGGAGTCGGCAGGTGGAGCCAGGCTGAGGCTAGAGGTGAGATCCCTGCTGTCGGCCTTGTGCATGAAGCTTGTGAGGTGGAGGCCGGGGCAGGAAGGCGTCCTTTGAACAGGCGCCCAGAGCGCAGATTCTGCCTCGCTGCTGGGAAAGGAGCAGCAGAGGAAGGATCCTCCTGCTTTGAAGAGTTGCTCCCTGGATCAGTGAAAAGCTCTTGTTCCTTTCAGAGCAAACTTTACCCTGCGCTACTGTACCCATCAGGCACTGGATGAGCCTGCCCTGTGGGGACAAGGAAGCCCGGGCTCCTGGCATCCATTCATTCACTGCTTCAGTCAACACTCAGTCGGCCATGCCCGGGACCAGCACCGTGCCCAGAGCATCTTACCATCTTACCCTTACTTTGCATTGTCATCACTGTGTCCCCCAAAGAGATTGAAGTCTTGACCCCCAGGACCTGTGAATGTGACTGTCTTTGCAGATCATCAGGTTATGATGACGTCGTTAGGCTGGGTGGCAACCTACTAGGACGGGTGCCTTTATAAAAAGGGCAAATTTGGACACAGCATCCCACTCAGGGATGCTGTCACATGAAGATGAAGCAGAAAACAGGGTGACGCTTCTACAAGCCAAGGAACACTGAAGAAGACCAGCAACACCAGCAGCTAGGGAGAAGCATGAGTGGATTCTCCCTCCCAGCCTCAGAAAGAACCAGCGCTGCCCACACCTGGATCTCAGACTTCCTGCCTCCAGATCTGCAAGAATAAATTCCTGTTGTTCTAAGCCACCCAGTGTGTGGTACTCAGCTACGGCATTCCTAGCAAACTGATAGGACAGTTGGCAGTGGGAGGTAGTTTTTATAAATTGTGAAATAGACATATACATGGAAAGCCTCAGGGATATGGGGGGGCAACTTGTTCTGTGTGAGGATACTGGGGGGGTCTTACAGGGACAGTGACCTCCCCCACTCTCCCTTAACACCTGAGAAGACAGTTCCCACCCAGCAGGTGCACCGAGGCCACAAGTGAGGACAAGGAGAATACGAGAAGGACAAGAATACAAGAAGAGGGAATACATGAGGCACAGTGTTCACCTTTAACGTCCCCAGGGTCCCCAGCAATGGGAGAGCCGGGGGACAGGAGAATCAACAAAAATGCCCTGTTCTCAAAAGACAGGATTGGAGGCATCTTGTAGGACGCACAATCTCAGAATCTTTTTAACCTGACCCACCTTCCCCTAATATTTCTTGTTTTTCTTTGGTAGGCCTTTCCAAAGTCATGGTTACATTTTGTTAAAGTCACTGATTTCAAGCTCCCTTAAGCCCAATATGTGCTTTCATTTTTTTTTTTTTTTTAAGATTTTTATTCATTTCTTTGACAGAGAGACAACGAGAGAGGGAACACAAGCAGGGGGAGCGGGAGAGGGAGAAGCAGGCTTCCCGCTGCGCAGGGAGCCCAATGCGGGGCTCGATCCCAGGACCCTGGGATCATGACCTGAGCCGAAGGCAGACGCTTAATCACTGAGCCACCCAGGCGCCCCTATGTGCTTTCATTTTTTAAAAGGCAACATCAACAATCATAATGATACCTCTGAACAAACCTTGGTCAAAGGGCAGAATCAGGAGTGAGCAGGGCACTGATTTATCTTTTCTTGTAGGTTCCATGTGACTGGAAGACAAACAGTGAAATGACTTGTTTTTGTTGCGGCCAAACCTGGCAAATGAAGTGGAAACATACTAGTCCACTGTTTCTTGAGCTCAGGGATGTGTCAGAGGTCCAGCAGCAATTCCAGGTCCGAGGCAGGTGTGGGGTCTGTGTCCTCTGCATGCTGGGCTCTTTTATTACCCCAAAAATGCCTGTCCAGCCAGACCAAGTACTCGAGGTTACACTCAACATGATGCACGTGGCGCTACACACAGTTGCACACAGTGGGGGGTCTGCCCTGTTGCTACAGCTGAAAAGTCAGGGTCACCATCAGCTAACGGGACAGCAGTGGTTGGCGTTCATTGGCAAACCAAGGGTCAGTGGATATAGATTTTCACTGAGTCTTTAGGACCCAGCTGGGACCCTGTGAGGCTTCATCTACCTACCCTCTCCTCATGGGATCTTGAAAGGCTGCTCGTTTTGGGGCACCTGAGTGGCTCAGTCGTTAAGCGTCTGCCTCCGGCTCAGGTCATGATCCCAGGGTCCTGGAATCGAGCCCCGCATCGGGCTCCCTGCTCAGCGGGAAGCCTGCTCTCCCTCTCCCACTCCCCCTGCTTGTGTTCCCTTTCTCGCTGTCTCTGTCAAAGAAATAAATAAAATCTTAAAAGAAAAAAAAAAAAAGGCTGCTCGTTTCTACTTTACTACTCATCATAATCAGGTGTTTATCATATTTGTTATAAAACTAATAATTATCAAATATGTATTATGTGCTGGAAATTCTGTTTTACACATAATTATGTGTAAAAATTGCCATGCACTGGTCACATGCCCGCACACCAAGCTGGTGTGGGTCAAGGGCCCTGTAGGGACAATTTCTCATGTAATTCTACCAACCCCATGACTTGCATCACCCCTGTTTATGGATGAAGAAATTGATGTTCCAAGGAGCTCACTAAACTGCCCAGCCTCATAGCTGAGACTCAAAGCCATTGCAGCCTGCCCCACGTGCATCCTACATATCCCTCTGCATTTCTTTTTCCTCTGGGATGCTGCTTCTCTATATTTGAGCAATGCTGTTCAAGCCACGCTGTGTCCACAGCTGGTTAACTAGCTAAATTTCCAAAGTCCGGCCCCGAGAGGAGAAGGGGCCTGGGCCATAGCCATATTCATTGCAAAAGAAGGCTACAATATTTTTGAAGATAGGAATTAAGAAACAGTGAAATAGGGTTTGCACACACCAGTCACCTCTCTGACCCTCTGCTCTTGGTGAACCAAGAGTTATAGGGAAGAAAAGTCTCACCCGCCACGACAGCTAATGTACAGCACTGGGGTTGATTCCAGAAAACAGCTGCTTGAACAAACTCAGTGAACACACTGCGGGAACCTTCTGTGTGTATCTAATTTCCATACCCTGGTGGATTTCTAGCCAGTCCATGTTGGCAGCCCAGAAATCCAAGTTTTGCTGTGTGCTTGCTATTTAATACCTAGCCTTGTCCCCAGCTGTGTTCTGCAGACCTGCAAACATGGAGCAAAATTCCAAGGCAAGGAAAAAGCATCCAGCCCCGCCATGTCACGGGCATGCCTGTTGCTGCATTGGAGTAAGAGCTGGAGGACTGGGTTGGACCCCAGTTCTGCCACCTACCAGCTCTGTGACCTTGGAGAATGGCTTTATCTTCCCTGAGCCTCAACTTCTTAACTCACCAAAGGGCAGATACTACCCAGGACTCTTCGTAAGGGTTATGGAAGGCAGTGTGTGTGAAATCCAGGCTGCCAGGCTTCCCTGACTTTTCTCCAGCACGTACCGCTAACCACTCCTCTTGGCTTCCTCTTTGTCTTGCACATGTTTCTCAGGACTCTGTTGGTGCATATAGCACAGCACCTGATAATGACCTGTTTCCCGAGATCCCCTGTTCCTGCAGCTGGCCATGTGGGCAAGCAGTGGCGAGAGAAATAGGCACGCATCCCCCAAAGGCGCTCCAGTCTAACATGAGAAATTGATGACAGCGCAGATACTCTCAGCGCAAGCATCAATGCTGAGAGTTGTTGTCGATGAAGGAACAGTGACCGGGAAAAGCCAAGAACGGAGGATGATTCCCTCTGTCTGAGAAAGTCCAAGAAATTATCTGACAATTCTTACACTTCTGATGGAAGTGATACGTGAATTGAGCCCCGAGGGGTGAGTTGGATGTGGTAGTCTGAGACATGGAACAAAGGGTTCTGCCCAAGCCACCTGAGGACAGAAAGACGGAGCACAGAGGAAAGAGGAGCCGTCCTGAATTTGTCACAAGGGGGTGGATTTGAGTCAAGCCTTGTCTTTGCACTGGGAGGTGAAACACTGTTTCTCACCGAAGAGTGAAAATCAGTGGTCATTAGAGTACTTGATGGTCCAGATCACAGGGATGTGAAGGGCACTGAGAAGCTTGGACTTCTTTCTGGAGAATGTGTTCTTGTTCAAGGGGAGGAATGGAAGGAAAGTGACTTATGCTTTCATAGATAACCTGGATTCACCCGGGTCGCGGGGGGTGGTGCGCAAACAAAAGATGATGGCACCTGATCTTATGGCATGTTGTTCATGTTCGTGGCATGAACGGATAAAGAAGGGATGTGTGTGTGTGTGCACGCACACGCGTGTGCATGCTTGAATATAACTCAGCCATCAAAAATGAAGGCGATCTTACCATTTGTGACAATATGGAAAAAACTAGAGGGCATATACTAAGTGAAATAATCCAGACAGAAAAAGACAAATATTGTATGATCTCATTTATATGTGGAATTTAAAAAAAAAAAAGGAAAAAGAAAAAATTGAACTCATAGAAACATACAGTAGACTGGTGGTTGCCAAGGGCCAGGGGTGGGGGAAAATGGGCAGATGTTGGTCATCTTGTAAACTTTCATTTGCAAGGTGAATGCATTCTGGGGATCTAATATACAGCATGGTGATTATAGGTAATGATGCTGTATTGTATATTTGAAATATTCTAAGAGAGCAGATCTTACGCCTTCTCACACGCATACATAGAGTAACTGTGTGAAGTGATGGGTACTTACTTAACTCGATTGTGGTAATCATTTTACAATGTATATGTGTATCAAATCATCATAGTGTTCACTTTAAATTTTAATATTTTATTTGCCAATTATACCTCAGTAAAGCTGGGGAGGAAAGTCAGTTGTAATCAATCATGGAAACTGCGTTCTTCTGGCTGGTTATTGGTGAGGCAGGAGCACAGGACTCAATGTTGACCCATAAACTGTGAGAGCAGAACTAGTTATTTCTGAGAAATATTTCCCCTCTTCTTAAAAGAGACACAGAGAGGAGCTACCCCTTGCGATGTGTTGAATTGTGTCCTCCAAAAAAAATATGTTGAAGTCCTAACTCCCAGTACCTCAGAATGTTACCTTATTTGGAAATAGTGTCATTTTGCAGATGTAATCAATTAAGTTCAGATGAGGTCATTCTGGAGTAGGTTGGATGTCTAATCCAATGTGTCTGCTGTTCTCTTAAGAGAGGAGAAGAGACGCAGAGAGGAAAGCGCCATGTGAAGAGACAGAGACACATGGGAACAAGACAGCCATGTGGTTGCGGGGGTCAGGCTGCAACAATGCCGCTGTAAGCCAAGGATGCCCAGGCTTGCTGACAAACCCCAGCCAGGAGAAGAGGCAAGGAGGGATTCTTTGCTACAGGTTTCAGAGGGGCCGTAACTCCCAGCCTCCAGAACTATGAGACAATAGACCCCACAGGCGGTCCTTTGTCACAGCAGATCTAGGACACTAGCCCACCCCTCATGGTTGGGTCTGTGTGTGTGACGCTGGCCTTGAAGCAACCCTACTGAACTTGGAGGGAGGCTGGCCTGGAACATTCTAGATATGATAAGGAAGATAGGCAGAAAACAGAAGGAACCTGCATCTTTGGTGCCTTGACGGAGCTGATTTACCTGGAGCCTCTCTGCCATTCTGCTCCTTGGAGTGTGATGTAATGTATCACCCAGTCCCTCTGAGTAGGGGTTCCTGTTATTTTCAGCTGAAAACCTCCTGATAGAGTCAGGTTGAAGCTGCCTGGCCCAGGGCGATGTACGTCACACCATCGGGAGGGGCTTTCTAACCAAGCACTCTGCAAAGACAACAACAGAAGGCTTTGAGAACTACATGCTTTCGTTCTTTATGAGAATTTTGTGTGATTTCCGAATGTGCTGATGCATAATGAGTTCAGTGCCACTGTCCATTTTCTCTCCTAAACGAACATATGCTGCGGGGGGTTTGTGTCTGTGCTGGGTCACGCTGGCTTCCCCATTGTCTTCCGGTCGGCCCTGTCCCTTTACCTCGGAGCTGTACTGAAAAGGGCGCTTCTGCTTCAGTGTCTTCATTTGAAGCCACATTCTCTACTCAACACTTGGCTAAAAAGTAGTCATTAATAAAATGCATTTCTTCAGACAGCCCTGCTTTCCACCTTTACCCTCTGCAAACGGCTAGCTCTCTGCTTGACGTGTGGAGAACAAAGGTGCTGGGATGAGTTCAGCGCCCATGAGGCGGCTGGGGCACCATTCCCTCTGCCCTGGGACAGTGTCTTGAGGCGACAGCGTGACTGAAAGGGCAGAATAAGTCCCTCTTGAAGGGAAGGAGCATCTCTTGCTTGGAGCTACAGTGGAAAACGGATCCTCCATTGAGCAGATCCATAGCACGGCCAGCGTCATGCCAGTGACCCCGTGTGCCAGGACCAACCCCCGTAACACAGACGCAACTCAGACAGGTGGCTGTTTCACCATTTTGTGTCCCGTTTCATGTGGGTACGCACCACACAATACAGCAAGGGTATCAATATCTGGTGAATGTGGACAGGGCACACGCCTCTTGCTAAGGAATTTACACAAGTAGCAGAGAAGAAAATATTGCTACAATAGAAAAAAAAAATATGGTAGACACCGTCATTATCCACAATTTACAGATGGCAAGCCTGAGGCAGAGAGGGGTGGAATATCTTGCCCAAGATCGCACAGCCGGCATGCGGTTGACCCTGTGTTCGTATTTCTCAGCTACATATTTTAGGTAAGTTGGACCAGAGCAAGCAGACGTGATGGAAGTCCAGGGAGGGAGGGAAGCCACTACAGGCCGGGAGCTCAGCTCCGAGCGTGAGGATGAGAGAAAGCTGGGATTTCTGTTTCTCTCCTGAGATGAAAATTCACTTTATTCATAAATTAAAGGGCAGGAGAATACTCAGGGGCTGGGAATCCCGGAGACCCGGGTTTCACCTACCTGATCAATGTGAGCGGGAAGGAAGAGCTACCCTGGAAAAATGCCCCCCCTATGTGAGACCCCGCCCTGGGTGCCTGTGAACGTGACCTCACTTCTCCCCATGTACCTGTCTCAGGTAGAGAGGCAGGAGCACGGGAGGGTCGAGAGAGCTACTCCAAGTTCTATAGGGAGGAAGGGACAACAAAAGGGCTAGAGCCCAGGCTGACCTGATGCCTGGGTGTGTCCTGTCCCTACTCACCTAGCTACCTTCCGGGGGAGTATTTCCCATGGCCCACAGCTGCCTGGCCATGGCTTATCCAGGGGCCTTGCCAGCCAAAAGACTTGGGGTCCCGTTGGGGAGCTCCTGAACCCCGGGGTGTCCTCCTGGGGTGCCCATTTCCTCTGGAGCGTGACTGCAATGTGCCCACCTTCCTGGGCCCCAGGAGCCGGGTGTGGGGGGGAGGATCCAGGCAAGCTCAGCATGGGCACAACCGGGCACGTTCGCCCAGCGTTGCCGCCGAGGGGCCGGAGCGTCCCTGCACGGGCTCTGTGTGTCCGAGAAGAGGACGCACAGACGGCCGCCCGGAGATCTGCCCAACTCCTTCTCTCGTGTTTGCTTTCTTACCGTCTCAACCTCATTTGCTCTGTCTCTCGGCGCTCAGGAGAGTCTCAATAAAAATGTGATTTCTCTCTTCCCATTGTTTCTTGAATTGTTCTTTGTGTTTCCTGTGGAGGAGAAATCCACAGTCCGGCTTCGTGCTACCCTGCCAGGAAGGTGGGTAGATGGGCAGACAAGACACAGGGGTGCATGCATCTCTCTGTCTCTCGGTCTCTGTCTCTGTCTCTCTCCCTCTCTGTCTGCCATCTGGTATCCTCCAGGCATCTACCTCGGAAAAAGGAGGGGAATCTTGAGATTGGAGAGGCCACCTTTGTCACGGGACCCTTCAATCAAGCCACATCCCAGAATGTCTCCATCCTTGGGAGACTCTTCAGGGAGTAAACCTCCCGGGGACCCAGTGAAAGTGTATCCACCGGGCCTTTTATTGTTACTTTTATTTTTGTAAGGCTGAGTTCAACACTGTTGGTGGCACGGAAAGAAACCACTGCCACCAGTTGAAAAGTTAATTATGGATTGCCCCTTGAAATAAAACATCAGTTTTATTGGAAGCGGAGGGATAAATAAAAACAGCTGCACAGGGAATGGCATGAAGCCGCTGTGACGAACCCCATGATGTTCTACTTAGAGGAAACATTCCTTTTATTTCATTTTTTTTAAAGCCCGAGTCGGCTGTGTAAAAGTCATCATCCCTTTCATGTGGGACAAAAGAGGATTTGGAAAGGGACTTTTCTTAAATCTGTGCATTGAAAATGCAGCTTATGGGAGGCTAAGAAAATACATTTTGCCTTTTCTTACAGTGGGTTCCTCTTAATTGTGACTTTTATAAACCCCTTCTGTAGCCATCATAACCATTCAATTAACTAACTTCATTTTTGTATGATGAAAAGAGCCTCTCTCCCTGAACATACGGCAATTATTAGAATGTCTCTAAAGTCTTTTTTGTAGTGATATGAGAGTCTTCTAGATAAAATAAGGTTTGATTTATAAAATCCTAAAATATACGTGAATGTGAGATCTATAAATAAATGCTCTATAGTAGATGCAAAACCTCATTATAAATAACAATTTTATTAGCATATCCATTGAGTAAAGGCCTTATGATGTTAATGTTAACAAAATTAAACTCTGGCTATTTTATTCAATGAATGATTCCCAAGCTCTAAGGACCAGGCACCACGCTAGGTAATGAGGCTGTACACACACATGTGTGTGGGTGGGTGTGCTTTTTCTTCAAGGGTTCACATCATCGTGGCAAACTACATACTTTCAGCTAAATTAACATAACAGTGAAACTAAGAGCGGTGGAGGACTTTCAGCATGCCAGCTTCTATTCTCGGCATTTTATATGCATCACCTCGTTACGTCTATCTACATCGATTATTCTCACCTCAAGTCTAAGAGGTGAGCACTAGTATCTTCACTTTGCAGGTGAGCTCTGAGGGCAGACAGGGAAAGCAGATGGTCCGTGTTCACCCAGAGAGAACTGGGTTAGCTGGGTAGAGAGTGCAGCACAAGGGAAGAAACGTATTCCCACATACAAACACACAGATATATATGAACTAAGGGACATTTATGTACGTACGAGAGTCACAGTGTAAAAAACCATTGGTTGTATTTTGACGGATTGAAAAACACTTCACCAAAGAAGAAACTCAAACAGGTCGTGGCAAAATAAGGTAAGGTGGAGAAAAATATTCCAGGGAGAAGAAATGGAGACCAGAGGTTGCAAAAAGATAAGCACTGGAGTGTTTTTTTACGAAATCACCAGCAACAGGGCACCTTGGTGGCTCAGTCTGTTAAGCGTCAGCCTTCTGCTCAGGTCATGATCCCAGGGTCCTGGGATTGAGCCCCACATCTGGCTCCCTGCTCACCGGGGGGCCTGCTTCTCCCTCTGTTTCTCTCCCTGCTTGTGCTCTCTCTCTCAAATAAATAAATAAAATCTTTTTAAAATTTTTAAAAAATAAAATAAAATCACCACCAACAACAAAATAAGAGCCTAAAGCAGAATGATACCTGAATGGCAAATTCTTATATCATCACAATGGGCAGTGGGTCATAAAAAGTTGGGTTTTAAAATAATTTGAACACTTGCAAAAATGTCTACAACACAAAGTTGAATGAAAACAGCAAATATAAAAGTTTATATTTGGTACAATCTCTATAATGTAAATAAACACAAGCGCACATAAAGAATTCTAAAGGACAAATAGAATTTTTTTTCATAATTGTGAGATTATGGGTGATTTGTATTTTTACTCTTTATTGTTCTGGAGTCCAAGATTATTATTTTTTTTTTTTTGCATAATTGTCAAATAGTTCTTTTGTAATCCAAAAAATCATGAAAATACAAAATTAGTTAGTAAATAATTAAGAGACCTTGTATATTTTGTCATCCTTTTCCTGGCTTTGAAGTGCAAGAACCTTACACCATTCAGAAAATATATAGTATGTAGCCAGAAAACAAGTTTAGGCACAAAGGATCAACCTAACTCATAAAATGTGATTCCCTTAGCTCTGGGTAGATTATGGTCCAGTTGTCTATAGAATGTAAGTTAAAAATATCCTATGACCCAGTAATTCCACTACTGGGTTATTCAAAAAAATTATATGCATTGTAACTTGAAAAGATATATTCACCCCTATGTTTATTGCAGAATTACAATAGCCAAGATACGGAAGCAACCCAAGTGTCCATTGATAAATAAATGGATAAAGAAGAAGTGGTATATATATATGTAAAGGAATATTACTCGACTATAAAAAAAGGATGGTTTTTTTTTTTGTTTTTTTTTTTTTGCCCTTTGGGCAGCATGGATGGACCTGGAGGGTATTATACTAAGTGAAATAAGTCAGAGAAAGACAAAGGCCATATGATGTCACTTATTTGTGGAATCTAAAAAAAAAAACAAAAAAATGAATAAACAAACAAAAAGCAGAATCAGACCTATAAACACAGAGAACAAAGTGATGGTTGCCAGAGGGGAGGCGGGTGGGGGATGGACAAAATGGGTGATGGGTATAGGGGTGAGGGAGATACAGGCTCCAGGTTATGGAATAGATAAGTCATGAGATTAAAAGACACAGCATAGGGAATACAGTCAACGGTATTGTAATAATGTTGCATGGTGACAGAAGGAAGTTACCATTGTGGTGAGTGTAGCATAACGTACAAAGTTGTTGAATCCCTATGCTGTGCACCTGAAACTAATGTAACATCATGTGTCAACCGTACTCAAATTAAAAAAAAAAATTAGAAAAAAGGAATGTAAATTAAAGGTGTCTTCTGCCCAAGGTGTTTCAGTGGGTAGAGATGACAAGGGGGGGGGGGATATTGAATGTGACTGTGACTATAACCACACGTCAATAAAACGGACCTCTGGAAGGGGGTGGGGAAAATGGGACAGTCCATAGTTTACCATGGCTGGTAAGATATTAGGATGTGACTGTGGAGCTCACAATAGGACCTGGAAGCAGTAAACTTGGAGCCAGGTGGATTGCCTGAATTTCTCCGGCTCTCACTCCCCACCCACCTTCCCTCCTCCCTCTCCCCGCCTTCCCCTCCACCTTCCTCTATCCCTTCCCCTCCCCCCACCCCGACCTTCTCTCCCCTCCATCCCTCCTTTCTTCCTTCCCTTCTCCCTGAATCCTCTCCCTTTCCCTCTCCCCCTCCCCTCCCCTCCCTCCCTTTCTCCCCCTCTCTCTCCCATCCCCTCTCCCTCCCTAACCCCCATCCATCTGAAGATGACTTTCTGAGATTTGTCCCAAATCACACAGCCAGTTAATGGCCACCTGGCCTCAGTTTCTTCTCCTGTTTGCATTTTCTACAATCCACAGGTGATTCTGGCAATCCCCTTCTCCCTTTGTAGCATTTCTTTTTATTCTTTCCTTGTTTTTAATGCATTCTTGTCCTAGAGTGCATGTGCTCATTTGGAGCTCAGTTTCTGCACCATTTTTCAAATTGTGTGGAACCTCTTTCCCACTAATAAAAGGCATTCTTGAGTAATGAGGGAGAAAAACTTCCCTGAGTCTATTTTTCCAATTAAATAAAATTTAGGCCATACCAACAACATGGACTTATCTGAGACTGATTCTTGCCCATTTGGGGAAGACTCCATGGAGAATTGTATCTAATGCCTGGAAAGGCCAATATGGAACTAAAGTTGGTGTTAAAACAAGTGTGCAGAGCACTTGGTAATTTAAAGTTCAATCTCATATTCAAAATTCACCAGAGGATTTTTTTTTACTGTTTTGCAAGTGTACAGTTTGAACTAGTGTTACGACAACAGCACGACATAAAAGGTGAACATGGCAGAGAAGACAAGCCACCAACCAGAACTTCTGTGAGAACAGATATAGAACAGCAACAACAACAAAAGGATACTTTTTAATTTATATGAATTCCAAATTATATTAATCATCGTAGTATCAGTTTATTTTTGGTGACTATATTAAATTTCTTGGACATTTTCAAATAGCAATCAAATGATCAAGGTAAAACATACACACACACACACACACACACACACACACACACTCACACAACTTTATCGTATGCCTGTATTAAACATTACAATCCTCAAAGCACTTCAGTTTTTGTAAATTAATTTTTCCTCACATTAAAACATGAGAGGGTATGAAATTCATATTAAATTCATATTTAACCAAAGGGAATGTGGGTTATTAAAAACAGGAAAAATAGTGAGCTTAGATAATTTGGATAATTAGCTAATTTCTAAGACTTGTCTTTTCATGGTATCCATTCATCCATCCATCCTTCCATCCATCCATCTTTCCATACATCCATTTATCCATTTTTTTAAAAATTCCTGGAATTGGCCTATATCTATATATCATTTTTCTCTCTAAATAAAAGCAACTCTACATGTGTATATGATTTGAATATGCATACATAAAAATACCAGTGCATCATACAAACTAGTGAGCCCTTGCCCTCATGGACTATGATCTAATGATCCGATGGCTGGGATAATGCTAGATGAACTTGAATGTGGCTATCAGCATGCTCTTTTCCTAGTGATACTGTCTTCTTGTAATACTGCAGACCTGAGGGAATATCCTCCACCTGATAGCTATGATCCTGGGAGGCCCTCACGGGGAATTGCATGCAGGGGACGGGGTCAGCCACTGTGTGTGACTAGATGAGGAAGAGAGTTGACCCGGCGTGTTCTGAAGGGAAAAGCGCACACACAGATAAAACATCAGCAGAGAAGATATCAGTCTCTCGTATCTTCCTGCATGATACAGTTTTCAAAGCACTCTTCCAGCCATCACTCATTCCATCAGTGAGTCACTTGGTCAGGATTTGTTGAAGGAAGGTACTAAGCACAATGGTTGGGGTCAGTCTTGTCTCTGTCTTGCGGAACTGAGTTCAAAGGAGAGCAAAGGGAGAGTGTTCACCTCTGATGTTTACGCAGGGAGAGGAGGAAAACATCAGGACGGTGGATTTGGGGCCTAGGACCACGGACACTGAGACTGGGGCCCCACAGTCATAGGTGGGGGGAACCAAAAACAACCTTGGCCCTCTTGCTGGGTCCTCGGGCCGCCTGGGGCCCAGCGGTGAAGCACTCTGACGTCAGTGGAGACCGAGCAGGATTAGAACACCCCTTTCACGTTCAGAACATGTATTCATCTAGCCCTTAGATGAGTTTGAAAGCAGACTCTGAGTAGACAGAACTGTGTGACTTCTACCATTAAAGAACCCTGGACCAGGGGTGGCAAACTGTGGTCCACGGGCCAACCTGGCCCACACACTCTCTGTGTAAATAATGCTTTATTGGAACCTGTTCATTTATATCTTCCCTAGGACTGCTCTCCTACGTGCCAGAGAAACTTCTGGCCTGGAAAGCCAAACATATTTACGATCTGGCCCTTTATGGAAAAAGTTTGCCATTCCCTGAAGAGGGACAACTACCCAGGTAGGTGTCTCAGCAAGGTAGACACCTTTATGTGTCAAGTTCTGAAGGGACACTAAACCTGGCTAGTCTGCCAAATAAATAAAATATTACAGACCTTCCCAGTCAAAGGCACAGAGTACAAGAAAGAAAGAAAAGTAATAATAAAAGGTAATCCCCCAGGATTGATCGTTTCAGCCCTGAAGCAAACTCCGTGCATCAGAAGAGCCCTTTCTCAGATGAGCAGTGAGACGGTTGGGGACAGGAACCCACCGGAGCTGACAGGAAAGCCGACTGGGACGGGAGCGGCTGGGAACTCAGGAGGGGGGACACTGGAACGCCCTGGCTCAGCGTCCCCAGGTCACTGCCAGAAGGGAGGCCCCGGCTCTCTGAAGACCAGCCTTCATTTGCTAGTGCTTTCTGGCTCCCTGAACCCCACTTAAATCTGACGTGGGGCAGCTCCCTGTTCAAGAAGGGTTTGCAAGTGAAATGTAATCAATGCATTATTAATGCCAGGAGCCATTCTGGGGCAATTTTATTCACTCTTGTGCAATTGGAAGGTTCTCACAAGAGAAAGGGAAAAGGAAAAGAGAGGAAAGAGAAATGGTAGAAAGGAGGCAGGAAGGAAGAGGGAGAGAGGCCAACAGAAAGAAAAAGTGGGAAAGAAAAGAGAGGCTGGCTTTTTTTTTTTTTTTTTTTGATGTGTTTGCCTTCACGACTTCGAAGTTCTTGCTAATTCCATCTGTCCACAACAGAGCCATCCACGGCGAGAAAAAGCATTTCCATATGTGCAAATTAGCATCAGCCTCCCTTAATCTGTGCCGTGGTCCTCTGAAGTAGATGGTGAGCTTGCCTGCCAAACCCACTAATGGCATCCGAATAGAGGCATTATTGGCTTGAGCCGCTGTGGGGCTGTTCTCCCCTCCAACTCCGAACCGGCCCTTCTCGCTCTAATTTCCACTCTGTTCTAATGGTGTCACTTTGCTCAACTTCCAGTAAACACAAGGCCCCAGCCGCGCCACTCCCTTAATGAAGGCCCACTTCCCTCCAGACCTGCCCACCTCCCTGCCGATGACAACAGGCTCTTGCAGAATCCCACGGCTGTCACCGGCCCAGCCTGGCTGTCAGGGGTCCACCCGGTGTCAGTGGCCGACCACGCAGAGCCTGTCCCAGATCAGAGGGAGCCGGGGAGCCTGGCACCCACTGAGGCCACAGTCCTCCACTACTCTATTCTAGCTCCCCGTCCCAGTCGGAGCCTGATCCCTCTCCCTCTGCCCACTCCTACTTCTTGGCACTTTATTCCTGCACTCGTTTATTCAACATACATTTACTGAATTTTTATGAGGTCTGAGGAAACAGCAGAAGATGGACCTGGGTCCTTTTCTCATGAAGCATTTACTCTTATGGATTTAGCAGATGGAAAAAAGCTATCAGAAGCTTGGGGGGCATTACAAAGTGGCTGTGTAGACACCTTCCCCTCAAGGTAAGATTGTGGTTCCCTTGCCTTGATGGAGCCCGTTCTTTTACCCACCCTATCATGCCGCCTTGGGTGAGTGGTGTCTCCTGTCCCAGCTCTGAGCCCTAGGGACCCATCCCTGCCTCTGTCCTCCTTGCAGGGTCCCAGTAAAACGCTCTCATGCCTGGATGCTGTCATTTCCTATATAAACTCCTTTGGGAAATGTCCACAAGTCCATCTACTATGAAGTGCGTGGGGCAGGTGGAACACTTGGAAGGGATGGGCCCTTAAGATCACTGATTTGGCAACATCTTCCCCCACCCACCACCAACAGATTTTTCTCTCCAGCAGGTGGGAGCTCCCCACTGCTGTTGGATTTCTGTCATTGTTTTTGATGCAAAAGTGAAGCGCCAAGCATACATCGTGGTGTAAAGTAAAACATCCTGCCTGTCTTTTTCCTTTTGTCTTTGCCCTTTATTTCGGCCTGGATATCAGGCATGAGAATCATGAAAAAGTAAAGGTTGATCATCTTAAAGGCCCCTTGGAGAGGAAGGGGGTCTCATGCGATCAGGGAGACACAGATGTTGCCAGATGCATCCAGATGTCCTTGTTCAGAGATGCTGGGCTGCACTCCAACCATCTTCCTGGCCACTCCTGCCTTCTCCCGATGCCATCTTCAGCCCCACCCAAATCTTTGGCCAATAGAGGAGGGGTGATGCCATGATTTTTCTCCTTGAGGATTACAAAGGACCATGACATCTTCCTCTATGCGTGCCCCTGGATGTGTACTCCTGCACCATAACCCTCCCTCACCCTTTGTCTGCATGGCCCCAGATTCCCTTCCAAGGGACTCCATCTAAACTGTGGAGAATACAGAGAACAATTTAGAGAATTCTGAAATATGTAGGCTGGAAATGGGAGGGGGCTCAGAGATCCCCTTTTCTTCCTTTCTGACCTCTTATTTTACAGAAAAGGAATCCTCAAGGAGATGTATAAGATGAGACAACACTTAACCTCAGTGAGGCCTTGGGAAAACATCCTCAGTGCATCAAATTCTGCACTCCAAGGCCCAGCAGCAGACTGGAGAGAAAAGACAGAAAATGCAGCTGCTGGAGAGCAGCCCTCAGGCCCATGGATGGCTGCCGTGGAGAAGAGCAGTTACATTGATTCTGGGGGGGGGGGGGAGTCCTGGCAAGGGTGGGTGGGGAATCAAGGAGACAACAATCTTGGGTAGAAGACAAAGAACTGCTCCCTAACCCTCAGATCTGTCCAGTTCTGAAACCAGGCACCCCAGTGTGAGCATCACATCATTAGAGTTGTTAGGACAGTCGAGCTGATGGGGTAACTGCCATCTGCAAAGCATTTTATGGACTTGTGCCCATTTCCCACACTATGATGATGTAAGACCGATCCTGACACCATCTGCATGAGGCAACTATGCGTTCTCACCCACCTCCGACAAATGAGGAAACGGAGTCTCTTTGCAGGGTACAGCCAATGGAATAAGCGTTCAGGACTAACAACGAGCAAAGCCACAGCCAGGCTGGACCTACTGCCTTTGAGCTTCAAACCTGTCATTGTCATAACCCTCCACCACCGATGGTGCTCAAGAAGACAGTGGATAGTGACAGGGATGATTGTGTACAGGATTCTGCCTTCGACTGGGGGCTCAGGTTGGAGCAAGTGAACATCCCTCCAGAAGGTTCAGAGCCTGGGGCTCACAGGTGAACGCATGGCCCTTGCTCACACAGCTACCTCACACACAAGCTGGAGTGAAAGCTCATGATTTCCAATCCGTGGACTTTTCGATGTTATTCCAAGTGATTCTGCACATGGTTCCCTCTGCCGGAAGTGCTCTTCTCCTCTTCTATGTCCTATGATTCTTAATAAATACTAATTTAATTACTACATATATTTAGGAGAAGATTTGAAACTCAAAACAACTATCAACTTCTCAATCCCTCATCCCCAGGTGCCCTCACCACACCTTGCAATTCTCAAGCTGATCTGTAATTTGTATTACCTTTCCTATATTCTTGACTAGATCATGAACACTTTGAGGGCAGGACCTAGGACTTATGTGTCTTAAACATCTCCGTCCCTGGTACAATGTAGATGCTAAGGGAAAGGAAGGGAAACGGGAAGGGAAGAAAGAAAGAAGGAAAGAAGAAAGAAAGAAGGAAAAAAGAAAGAGAGAGGAAGGAAGGAAGGAAGGAAGGAAGGAAGGAAGGAAGGAAGAGAGTAAGAAAGAAAGAGAAAGAAAAGAAAGAGAAAGAAAGAAAGAAAGAGAAAGAAAGAAAGAAAGAAAGAAAGAAAGAAAGAAAGAAAGAAAGAAAGAAAGAAAGAAAGAAAGACAAAGAAAGAAAGACAAAGAAAGAAAGAAAGAAAGAGGCGCCTGGGTGGCTCAGTCATTAAGCGTCTGCCTTCGGCTCAGGTCATGATCCCAGGGTCCCGGGATCGAGCCCCGCATTGGGCTCCCTGCTCCGCAGGTAGCCCGCTTCTCCCTCTCCCACTCCCCCTGCTTGTGTTCCCTCTCTTGCTGTCTCTCTCTGTCAAATAAATAAATAAAATCTTAAAAAGAGAAAGAAAGAAAAGGAAAGGAAAGAAAAAAGAAAAAAGAAAAGCAAGGAAAAGCAAAGCAAAGCAAAAAAAGAAAAGAAAAATATATCCCAAGCTTATTAGAAATCTATTGCCTTAACATATCTAAATCCTGTCTCTCCCATTGCCCACAAGAGTTCATCCCTGGTCCAAGGAGGTAACCACACCGGGTGACCTCGCCAGCTCACATGTGAGAAGGTCCCCGGGGTTGCTAATCATGACTTGCCTGGTGGTGCCAGCAACAAAACCACAGCCTCTTGAGCACAGCAGACTCCATATGCTAGCCCCCTAGTCTGCTAAATCACAAGCCAGCCTAAATTTGAAACATTTCTAAAGTGTTATACAATGTTGCAATAATGTTTTTACAAAACAAAGGCTGAGTTACTGGAAGCCATTTTCGACCAATCAGCATCTTATTGAAAGAGGAGTCCTGATGGTACCATTGGTGACACAGTGTAAAAAAATACATGTATGTATCACAGTCAAGGCTCAGCCGGGAAACATCTGCTTTGTAAGTAGGGAAGGCGTAGTGAGGGGCTGTGATTGAAGGGGAGCTAGAGAGGGGACAAAGAATGTGGGTGGAAAATGGTTTAAAGCGAGGGAGTTGAAAGCATATCTGAGTCAAGTAAGGCTCCAATCTTGGATCCTAGGGACCAACTATACCGAGGCAAGATGATAGATAAGACTTAAGTCCTGGCTAGGAAAATTATCTGGTGTCTTAGTTTACAGTCGGACTTTATTCGCATGGGAATCAGACAACTCACAGTGCTTTGTTCTTGGGCCATGTTAACAGTGGTAGTGTCTCCAGAAAGGGAGGGGACAGCAGTGCTCTAGTCTGTGCTAGCCTTGGCACACTTGGCATTTGTACTTAATTCTGAACATTGAGCTTCACGGAGGACATGCAGGAGAGAATCCTCAGGGGGAGGGATTGTGATGCGGATAGCATGAAAAATCAGGGCATGTCAAGAAAAAAACATTAAGAATATAAAAATCAACTCGGAAAGAAAATACTGACTTTTGGGGATATGGATTATATTCAAATAGATAAAGTACTATAATTGTATTTCCTCAAAATTTCTTTTCATGGGGATTTCAATTCAAGCTTCCACAGTATTTCAAAATACTCATGTTTAAATAGGTAATTGCATTTGATAGTTAATACTGCAGAGGTGTGTGCATCTCTCTCCTTGACACAGCATTGATCTTGAGTTCTGCATTTCTCTGTAGCTTGATGGAAACCAGGCAGGAAGGTGTGTGCATATGCTCATGCACATGTATGATTTTTGAATTATTTTTACACAGGTGGCAATGTACCAGCACGTGTACCCGTGAACGAATTTTTAATCCACTTTTCAACAGGTAGAGCATTCCATAGAGCATTCCATATCAGTGTGTTGTGTGTGTTTGTGTGAATATGAATGCGTGCATATATACATGTATATATTTACATACGAAGGGATGAAGCATACGTGTAGATGACATGTTTGTGTATATACAGACAATATATGAAGAATGAAATACTCACCTCTTCATTCTTTTAAAAAACTGTCCACTCTTCTACTGTGTGTGCATATGTGTGTAACGAAATTCCGTTAATGAATATTTAGGTCATTTACTGTAGTTTGATTCCACACTGAGCTTTGCAACAGCTCTCTTTACACACTCAACTTTACACACTCGGCCATCAAATCACTATGTCGGAGGGCTGTGAGTGTCGCCTCCAGTAGGGTGGCTATCTCTTGTCCTCCCAACAGTGCTGATGTCCTGCGCTCAGCTCCCTGCCTGCCCCCACGGTGTTTCACGAGACCCCTTGATCTCTGCCAATCTGAAAGATAAAAATATCTCACTATAGTTGTCATTTGCATTTCTCTTATCACACATAAGGTTTGCATATTTTCCCATGCTTAAAAGACATTTGTATTTCCTTCATAAACTACCTGCTCTCGCAAATATCTTCTCCCATTCTGTGGGTTGCCTCTTTGTTTTGTTGACTGTTGCCTTTGCTGTGCAGAAGCTTTTTATCTTGATGAAGTCCCAAAAGTTCATTTTTGCTTTTGTTTCACTAGCTTTGGGAGATGTATCTTGAAAGAAGTTGCTGTGGGCGAGGTCAAAGAGGTTACTGCCTATGTTCTCCACTAGGATTTTGATGGATTCCTGTCTCACATTGAGGTCTTTCATCCACTTTGAGTTTATTTTTGTGAATGGTGTTAGAGAATGGTCGAGTTTCATTCTTCTGCATGTGGCTGTCCAATTTTCCCAGCACCATTTATTGAAGAGACTGTCTTTTTTCCATTGCATGTTTTTTCCTGCTTTGTCAAAGATTATTTGACCATAGAGTTGAGGGTCCCTATCTGGGTTCTCTATTCTGTTCCATTGGTCTGTATGTCTGTTTTTGTGCCAGTACCATGCTGTCGTGGTGATCACTGCTTTGTAATATAGCTTGAAATCGGGCAACGTGATGCCCCCAGCTTTGTTTTTCTTTTTCAACATCTCCTTGGCGATTCGGGGTCTTTTCTGATTCCATACAAATTTTAGGATTGTTTGTTCTAGCACTTTGAAAAATGTCATTGGAATTTTGATCGGGATGGCATTGAAGGTATAGATTGCTCTGAATAGCATAGACATTTTAACAATGTTTATTCTTCCGATCCATGAGCATGGAATATTTTTCCATCTTTTTGTGTCTTCTTCAACTTCTTTCATGAGTGTTTTGTAGTTCCTAGAGTATAGATCCTTTACCTCTTTGGTTAGGTTTATTCTGAGGTATCTTATGGTTTTTGGTGCTATTGTAAATGGAATCGTTTCTCTAATTTCTCTTTCTACAGTTGCGTTGTTAGTGTATAAGAAAGCAACTGATTTCTGTGCATTGATTTTGTATCCTGCCACATTACTGAATTGCTGGATGAGTTCTAGTAATTTGGGGGTGGAGTCACTACAGATAAAGGGCTGGTATCCAAGATCTATAAAGAACTTCTCAAACTCAACACCCAAAAAACAAATAATCAAGTCAAAAAGTGGGCAGAAGATATGAAAAGACACTTCTCTGAAGAAGACATACAAATGGCTAACAGACACATGAAAAAATGTTCATCATCATTAGCCATCAGGGAAATCCAAATCAAAACCACATTGAGATACCACCTTACACCAGTTAGATGGCAAAAATTGACAAGACAAGAAACAACAAATGTTGGAGAGGTTGTGGAGAAAGGGGAAACCTCTTACACTGTTCGTGGGAATGCAAGCTGGTACAGCCACTTTGGAAAACAGTGTGGAGGTTCCTCAAAAATTTAAAAATAGAGCTACCCTATGACCCAGCAATTGCACTACTGGGTATTTACCCCAAAGACACAGATGTAGTGAAAAGAAGGGCCATATGCACCCCCATGTTCATAGCAGCAATGTCCGCAATAGCCAAACTGTAGAAAGAGCTGAGATGCCCTTCAACAGATGAATGGATAAAGAATATGTGGTCCATATATACAATGGAATATTACTCAGCCATCAGAAAGGATGAATACCCAACTTTTACATCAACATGGATGGAAGTGGAGGAGATAATGCTGAGTGAAATAAGTCAAGCAGAGAAAGTCAATTACTATATGGTTTCACTTATTTGTGGAACATAAGGAATAGCATGGAGGACATTAGGAGAAGGAAGGGAAAAATGGGGGGGGGACTTGGAGGGAGAGATGAACCATGAGAGACTATGGACTCTGAGAAACAAACAGGGTTTTAGAGGGGAGGGGGGAGGGGGATTGGTTAGCCCGGTGATGGGTATTAAGGAGGGCACGTACTGCATGGAGTACTGGGTGTTATACGAAAACAATGGATCGTGGATCACCACATCAAAAACCAATGATGTATTGTATGGTGACTAACATAACATAATAAAATTTAAAAAAAATAAAATAAACTACCTGCTCTCATCTTTTGTTCACTGTCTCCTAAACTCTCTGTAATTCCTTAAATTATGACTAAGTGCTGAAGAAACTGACCAAGTTCATTTGTCCCATCCTTTAGACCATGAAATAATCTGGAAAGTGTACAAATGTGAGAGAACACATACCTCTTCTCTTTCCTGTGGATGCGGAGCCACTCAAAGGAGGGGATCATGAGCTTCTCCTCTCATCTCCTCCCTGGATTGGGGCTGGGACTAAATCAAGCCACGGCCACTCTGGGCCTTCACTCCCCCCCTAGCGTGGTCACAGCCAGTAGGAGCATCACTAGCCTCTTGTGATGGGGGTGAGATGCTAATGAGAGGGTGGGCATGCAGAAGAATATTTGCACACTGCAGCTCTGTGTGTGCTTCTGGGCTGAAGCTTGGCCGGTTGTAGAGGGGAGCAGAATGGACCCGGCTTCACTTATGCCTGCTTCTTCTGGGCTCATCAACGCCCTCCCAGATGTTCCACAACAAAGGCCACAGATAAGGCAAAGGCCTTGGCTTAGGGACGCCACCTGGACAGCTGTGCACGCAAAGCCCCTTGCTGCAACGTGCATCTCTCAGACCTGCTGGCTTAGAGGTGGAGAGGTAACCGGACCCATTTATTATCCCTCACCCTACCTACCCCCAGCCTCATCCCCGAGTCTGACCTCTCAAAACCTGAGTCTCCTGGGAGCATTGTTTAAAACCCACCACTGCGAAGCCATGGGAGGGCTCCCGCTACTTGATGACCCCAGTCCTCACCGGGCAGAGGTGGGTTCGGAGCAAAGCAGCCAACTGTGGCCTGAGTCTGAATCTCTGTTCCAGCTTTCCCTGTTTCAGGACTTATGAATTATTAACGAGCCCTCTGTTTGTAATGCTGGGCTCTCCGCTTCCTCCAAATTAAATTACTGAGGGATATATTTGATTATAAACATACTTAGTAAATGTTTTCATTGTTGCTTTCTGTAGCTTCCTTTGTACTAAAGTGTTATAATGTCAAAAAGTCAACCGCAAACATCTACAGCCTGCCATGGAAAACCATTTAAAGCAAACTCTAGGCAAATTAAGTAATCAGAAATGAAAACCACTTTAGGACAATAGTGAATATAATTTGTCATCTCTCAAGAAAGGGGGGGGGGCACATCCTCCTGCAGCTGAACATTTCTGGAAAGAGGACTGAAATTGACATATGAAATTGGAGTCAGGGTCCACAGCATTTCCTCTGTCTACTTTTGTGACCTTGAAAAAGGCCAGTCCCTCTGTGCCTCTCTTTATTCATCTGCTAAGTGGGAGTAGTAAGTTGGTCCTACCTACTTCATAAAGTTTCTAAGAAAAGCAGTTGGACTAACTGTAAGTGACCACCAGACCTGAATGCTAAAGTAAACTAAAGCAAGTTGGAGAGAGATGCACTTGACCAAATAGTGAACAATGACTGCTGCTAACGGGCCCATCGGTGAAAGGTTTCATGGGTTCTATGCATGAGTATCACACGGTCCCTGTCTTCTAGGAGCTACCACGTCATAGAGGGGCACACGCAAAACAATCATCAGAACTCAATCGGGAAAGTCTAGCTGTGTACATAAAAACCAACCATTCTAAACAAAGAAGATGGTGTTACATTAATTATGCTGGGGAGGAGAGGGACCTCTGGAACAGAAGTCCACCCCCGATTTAATAGTGAAGAGAAAGATGATAAGGATGCTCTTGGGTGGAGAAGGAAGGCACCAGACTTGCAGGAACGGAGAGCAGTGTGTGCACAAGCCTAAGGGTCCGGGAGAGCCCTGAGTGGCAGATCCACTGGCACAGCAGGAACGTGTGAGGGTGGTGTGGAGAGAGCAGAGCTGAGCAAGATCAGCTGGGACTGACTCTGGGGGCCTTGAATAGCTCCTTGAAGTTCGGATTCTCTTGTACAGCTAACGGGAACCACTGGGATCTTTAAGTAACAGATTGTCATCACAACTCTGTTGTTTAGAAAGATAACTTGGTGAAAACTAGCAGCAGTGAAGTGGGGAGAGAACTGGTTGGAGAGCCAGCGAGACCTGAGTTTAACTTCTTAGCAGCTGTATGACCAGGATGGAGTATTCACCCGCTCTGTGCCCCACTTTGTTCATCTGAAGATAATGCCACCCCTCTGAGTTGTTGAGGGGATAAATGAGACCACATGAGTAAAATGTCCAGCCCTGCACCTCACATAGAAGTAGAGGACTATTAGCTTTTGTCTTCCTTTCCCCATGGAAATTCCGATCTTTTGTTCCCCATTAAGCAGAGGAGGAAAACCCTAAGAACAGACAGGAATAGGGTGAGACTGTGTGACCACGCATAAGTCACATTTACTTTCCCAGCCTCAGTTTCCCCAAACATAAAATGAGAGGTTTGGAGCAGATTTCATTTGGAGGACCCATCGAGCTCTAATTGCGTGTCATGATAGCAAATGGGCATGTGGGAGGCAGAGTTTGTTTAATGGGACCAGAGTCCAGGGGCCCTTCTAAGACCCTAGCATGACAAATGGCATTTAATACAGGCTACAAAGGCACCAGATGTAGACTTTAATGAAAAGAAAATGGTGTCTCCATATCATTACAAATTAACTCCATCTATCTGCACAGGCTGTGGTGCTGAAGTCATAGTTTGAAATCCAGTGACACTTATGGTTAACACATGCTGTTTTATTCATTTTTTTTCTTCATCAAACATTTACTGAGCACCTACTAATGCCAAGAACCTTCGTGATCCCCGCAAATACCAGGATGAAAAAGGTTGTCTTTTAATGCAAGTTAACTACTTCCCCAACCTCATCAGAACCCCTGGAAGGCATTGGTGGTGCTCCATCAGCTTCTGCTGACGTGGGGCCAGCACGGTGCCTGTTGGACAGTAAGGCAGTCAAGGCATGGTTGCTGGTCATGGGGGTGGACATGGGGCTGGACTTGGGAGTGGTCATGGAGGTGGACGTGGGAGTGGTGGCGATAGGGCTGCTGGTGGTCTTGGCAGGTATGCTGTCCTCGCTGGTGGCACTGGTGGTAAAGGTGATTGTGGTTCTGCACGACTAGCTGCACTTGTGATGCTGGTGCTGGTTGTGTTGGTGATGATTTCATTTCGGGACATAAGAATTACTTTGTTGTTCTTATTGTTATTGACGCCAATGCTTTCTAAATAATCATGTGTTTTTTTTTCACAAATGACTACATGTTTTTTGTAACACAATATAAAAGTACCCAAGAGAAGAAGGTGAAAACCACCCACAATCACACTACCAAGATTTTAGTAGCATGATCACAGTGTAATGCCGTTATTAACTTTTGCTACACACACTGTTACGTGTGCATGTGTATTTTATAGACAGCATGCTATTTTATAACCTGTTTCTTCAATCCATCAAAACATCATTCCATTTCCAAAACTACAAGCACATAAATCACAGACATCATCCCTTTTTAATCAATAATTTCTATGCCCAGTCTTAAAGATGTCCTATTATTCCACTGTTAGAAACTAATACTTTACTTGACCAGTGGTTGAGCATCTACTTCCTAAGTCAGAGTGGTGGGTACAAACTCTAGAAGGGAAGAATGGAGTTTCCAGTCAAAGCCCATTTAGACATGGGTGACATTGGAGCGGGTTCCCTTATCTCTCATAGAGACTCAGGTTCTTCTTCCGAAAAATGGGGGTAAAATGTCTACTTCCTAGGGAGTTTCAAGACTTAAATATAATGTTGTATATAAAACTCCAAGCCCGCTGACACAGACACGGCCGATGCTCAAGGAGGATTTCCCACTTATTCCCTACCCCCACCCCTCAATGGGTCACTCTAGCTTTTAGCTCACTCATTTGGAGAACTGGCTGAATCATTAGTAGAAAGAAATTCATCTTCCAACTCAGGAGTAGAAATACCAAATGGACCTGGAAGATCTAATCTTTCCATGAAGACTCCTTTTTTGCTTTCTCTCTCTCTGTCTCTGCCCCCCTCCACTCTGCTGCTATGCCCTGCATGGTTGCGGGGACCCAAGTGCTATTTCTCTCTTCCACTAGTGATGTAAAGGCAGTGAGGGGGGTGCCCCTCCCTTACTGGGCCAGAGGAAACGGGGAGATGTGCTTCTGTCTTACCTGGTATGATGAGTTGGGTTTCAGAATGCATTTGTCTTTTTCCCCAGGGAAACCATATTGTAAGTGATAGCTAGATTTCCAGGATAGCCCTCTACAGCCGCTTTCATCCACAAAGTCCCTGAGGTACAGTGTAAACAAGACTGGTTTGTTTAATCTAACAAGTGCTGAAGCCAGGTTGATTTAAAAAAAAAAAAAAAAAAAACAGGGACTTTTTACTCTTGCAAGTGATTTCAATGTAGTATAACACACATCACAACAGAGAAAATGTTCACAGTAAGAGAGAAACCTGAATATAAGGGTGCCTTTATGGTGTGGAAGCTTCCAAAACGCAGTTGTATCTGATAAGAGTTTTAAGGACAGGTGTGGGGAGGGACGATTTTCATGCTTGTACAAAAGCAGTGAATGTAGAAGGCATGAGCATATCCTGGGAATGCAAGCAAGGTTGAGTGAGAAAGGAAACATGAGTCTATAAGGGATGTGGAAGGGAATCAGGGTAAAGGGTACGATGAGATCAAGGGAGACTTTGGATTCCATGCAAGATGTGTGGGTATTTTACTCTGGAAGCACATTTCATGAAGACGGTCTGCAGATCATTTCCATCTACAAAAGCTTTCCTAACATGCAGATCCATGGCCTCCCCCAACCTTCCAAATTAATCCTGTGTGAGGGTAAGAAGAAATCGTATTTCTGAACTACCACAATTCTCACGGACACTAAACTGGGTGGACCCACCTTCTGAACAATAGTGAGCCCTCACAGGCCATTGAGCAGGGGAATCGCAAAGTTGGTGGTAATTTACTATAATTCAGTTAAAATTCATTTACACTGCAGAATAATCTTTGAAGAGTCTTCCTGGACTATACTCGGAGAATGGCCTTGGGGTTAAGATTTGAGTGGAAGATCCTTTAATTTTCATAGCAATCTACTGAGGGAAGAATTCTAATTTCCATCTTACAAATGCAGAACACTGGGTCAGGTTTACAGGGTCTGACCAAAGCTAAGCTTCCTAAGGAGAAGAAGAGTCCATTAGCCCATGGTCTGTGCTTCTCCTGACATCACTCCTCTTGGCTGGGCTGGTCTGGATGTCCAATCAAAGTCATTTTTTTTTTTCAGTTGAGGAAATTGAGATGAGTAGACTGGCAAAGGTCACGTAGTCAGTCATTGGCAGACACAGAACCAAATCCCACATGCCTTTGCCCACTGCCCTGTTTCTCCACTCTCCATGACTGCCTCTCACTTGGACTCCCTTTGAGTAAGAGGGAGACTCCCCTCTTCCCACCACTCTCTGCCTGCCGAGTGGCAACACACCTGGTGACAAACAGACACTAATCATGGTTGGTTCTTCCTCATCATCTCAGACAGCAGGGGGGAAAAAAAACCCAACCAAAAACCAAACAAACAAAAAAACATGGATTATACAATCCCTGTCGTTCCTTTCTTTGACTTGGTGTTTCAGAATGAGAGAATATTCTTTGACCAGATTTCTATAAATGAACATGGTTAGCTATAAACCCATGTATGCTCATAAAATGTGTCACTTAAAGACGTTTTGGTTGGACTTCGGACTCTGAACACAAATCCAAAAAAAAAAATTTAATTTAATTTAATTTAATTACAAGAAAAGAAAGTTAAAAAAGAAGAGGGAAAAAAAAGACTCAAATAAAGTGGCTTCTACCAAGCACCCAAATGAAGAAAAGAAATATAATGATCATGTGGCTTCATCAAAAGCACGAGGGGTTCTTCACCCCAGTGCCACTCAACTCTTGTTTCTGATGTGTGAGAACCCACCTTCCCAACTATTAGGTAAATAATGCATGTTTTCAGTTTGGGTAAATAGGCCCACCCAGCCCCTACGACTGATCAGACTGTCAGGGAAACATGATGCATTTTAATAAACCCAATATTTAGCCAAATACAGCAAAACCCCATAATAACATTTTTCCAGAGAGTGGGAAATGAAAATACATTAAGCAAGAAATATCACGTGTGTGGCCACCCAACCATGTCTTGAAAAGATAAATGTTACATACAGGAAAAGATTAGAAGTGTAATAATTAAATGTGGACGCCCACATGAGAGCCCCTTGGAGGAGGAGGAGAAGGGAGGGCACTAATCCATAGCCCTCTATATGCCTGTGACTGTCCTAATGATTTTATTAGTGCAGAGACATGGAAGGCAGTTGGAAGTGAGTGTAGGATGAGGCAGGGATGCCCAGCGTCTAGCCTGCCCTTTCTCAAGCATTGCCACACGGGACACATCATCTGAGATCCCCGAGCCTCCTTTGCCACACATGTAAAGGGATTTAAAATACCTGTTTCTGGAAACAGGCACCACTGGAGCCCTTCATTCCCCGCAACCTCCAAAATTAGATTGTCTGTCATTTACCGAAAATACCTAGATGTAAACCATGATGCATTTGTGAGTAAGCTCGCTTCATTCTTCCCTCCAGGAGCAGTTGGTATACAAGAATTAATATCTAAATGTGCTTGATGTGTTTACTAGGCAGCATAAGGAAGTCAGAGATCAGTTTCCATTGTTGAAAGGAAGGTATTCAAGAAATGTGGCTGCTAGAAAGACTGTCTGGACACCGGTGCATAGGAGCAAACAAGGTCTGTGACCTTAGCTGCAGGCTCACGCCGGCACCCTGTGACAACAGACTTCTAATAAATCAAAAGGCTTTGGGTCCTGGACCCACATCACAGAGGAACTTGCCACCCATCAGCCTGGAGTCTGCCAATGCTGCCAGGATATATCGTGCCTCTTGCCTCTTGCGAGCTCTATCACTGACCTCTCCAAAACCAGTTTGGCATGTCCTTCTTGCCTTTGTGCTCAGAAACGTTTGGTGGGTTCAGGCTGAGACTGAGACCTGCTTTCACTCTGACACAGCTCCTGGTAACCAGCCCATGCGGGAAGAGAAGCCGTTCCCACCTCCCTGGAATCATCAGAGGCTGCTGATATTTGCCAAAGGAAACCAGGAATGATGGAATGGCCAAAAAGTTTCAGTGCCATTCACGTGTCCACACCCTTCTGCCTGGGCTACCAGCTCCTTCTCTGAAACTGCTCTCTGGTCCCCTGCCTCTGTCTCAGTAAAGATCAAATGAAGCTCCAGGGCTTGGCCTTCAGGACTTAGGTCCCACAAGCAACATCTGTTATTCCCCCCCATCTTAAAGGATGCCTGTTGATATGGAGATGGTCTGCAGATCATTTTTGAAGTCCATTTTTGAAATCACTAGCCACTTCGTATCAGGGCACTAAATCCTAACAGAGCCTCAGGCTGAGCAATTATGTTCCTAGCGTGGCTCGGCTCTGGGGGGCTGGGGCATCCCGGGCCTTGGGGTGGCTCAGCAGTTCTCAGCCAGGGAAGACTTTGCTCCCTTGGGTACATTTGGTAATTTCTAGAGACATTTTTTTTGTTGTCACAGCTTGGTGTGTAGGGGGGGAGATGGTATTGGCGTTTGGTGGGCAGAGGCCGGGGATGCAGCTGAATATCCTACAGGGCCCAGAATAGCCTCCCATGACCAAAAATCATCCAACCCCAAATGTTCATCTTGCCAAGGTTGAGAAAAGAAGTCTAAATGGATAATTACTTTTTGTCCCCAAAAGCTTAAAATTTATTTTATCAAACAAACAAAAACTTAGAATTCATACAAAAATGAATCAATGTGATTTTTTTCTTGCTCTGTTTGTGCTATACTCTCTGTAACAGAATATGTGTACTATGATTAGAAGTACTTTATGTTATAAATATGTATTTTATGTTATAAATATGTATTTCATGTTATAGATAGGCATTTTATGTTATAGATATATGCTTTATATAATTAAGAATATAATTATTAATATCATCATATTATAGTATAATTATATAAATGATAATAAAATGATACCATGATATAGAATAATTCTATATACAGCAAAATGGAGTAAGGAAGGCATGGGATGCAATGGTCTATTGAAAAAACTGCAGGGTGAGAGCGCAGGTTATACCCATAGACAAGAGTGAGCAATCCCTCCTGTTGGCCATGGCTGTCCAACCACCTACAGGAAAAACACCTGGGCTCTGTGCCCCAATTCCTAGACCCCACCCAGACCTGCTGAAGTGAATCACTGGGGCTGGAGCCCAAGATTCTGCAGATATTCTTCAGGAAATTGTTATGTACACCAAAGTCCAAGAACCATAGTACCAGCCCTTCAAGAAATAAACCATCTTCATGCCTAGAACCCCAACTGATGTCAGAATCAGCTCTGAGCGGGGGCAGGGAAGGTCCAACAATTAGGTGTATGGACAGTGGAGCTTAAGGTTTATCTCATTCACTGGGGCCAGACAGTACGTTCTAAGTGTTCCAGAAGGATCGGCGCTCGTGCCTTTATGCTCCTTTGCCACAGAGTCTCCCGTCTGAAGGATAATGAGGGGTTGTTCTACGTCTCACCCGTGGCCGCCATCTTCTGAGAAGAAGACACACAGTTGACTCTCCATTAGTATTTACATATTGAAAGATGGTCATATTAGGTCTTGGATTACGGATGAATCAGGCAGTCTTAACTCTCCCCACTTCTGACTGGAGTGCAAAAATCAAATCAATTACTCATAAACACTTGTGATAAGATTAATTTAATTTTTTTCTTAAACAAAGAGGGTAAATTAAAAGAATCAGCTTGCTTCTTCCCACACTGTAGTGACAAGATTAAAAATTAAATTTATACATATTTCATTTCTACATAATAAAGCCTTTTTGCAAAAAGAAAAAAAAATACCACAGTTCATCTAATTAAATCAAAGAAAATTGCCTGCAGCGATGTTACAGTATTACAATTAAGCCACTGCCGAAACCAGCCCTCAGAATTCTTAAACACTACTCTGGGTTTAAATTCCAAATCAGCTTTTGGTGTGTGTGTGTATGTGTGTGTGAATTTTGGGGGTGACTTCAGGGAAATGTGGATTCTTCTCCTGTGTCAGTGCATAAGGGTGGGAAAAGGATTTTCAAACATCCTGGAATCACTGATACATTGAAGACAACAAGATCTAACTTGGGTTAAAAAAAAAAAAAACTCAGCCTAAAGTTTGGGAAAAGTATCAAAACAAGAGTGTACACCCTGTTCTTTTTTCCATCTCCCAAATAGTAAAACCATTACAATATTGGAAGTTAGATGCTTCAAATAAAACCCTTGACAGTCATACGATTTCTTGAAGTCTGCAAAGATTGCTTGCATGGCTGATAGGGACACGGTCAGTGTGTGGTCCCAGCCTTTTCAAGAACTACAACATCCAGGTACCACTAGAAGTGATTCACAATGCCACTTCCACTCAGCCTGGGATTTAAGGAGAGCTGGCTCACACCTCCTCATAGGGACTTTATTATTCGGAGGCTGGACAGGTTGGTGGAGGTGACCTCAGCCCCTACAGGGGCAAAGAAGCCCGGCATATGGCCCCCACCTTCTTGCACACAATATGGTCTTCAGGAAGTTCCCAATTTGGTTTCTGATGACATTCTGGCAGGATTGAATTTTGTTCTTGGAAATCAGGCCCTGGAATGGGGAGAGGCTCACACAAGTGCTGGCCTGAGTCCTGGTTTGGGTGAATCATTCATGCCTTCTTTTAGGTCAAAACGATGTTCCATGACAGGTGTTGAGCAAATGTTTACTGAATAGACATTTCTTTCAGCAGCAGCTTGGCAAGCAGAGTCACGGGCCCGGAGTAGCCTGTGTGGGTCACCACATTCTTGGTTGTTTCTGCCTGGTGGAGGGCAAGTGTCGGAGCTTAAGGACCGCTCATTTACTTGGAGGCTGAGAGTTCACTGTCAGTCAGAGCAGGACACAGCTACCGGAGGGCATTTTAAAGTCTGTCCCCCAAGTACCTTGTCATTTGATCCTGGCAATGTCCCTGGGGATGTGTAAGAAGTCCACGACTGTTTATTTGAAATCCCCAAAACCAGAAAACTCTGAAAGCCAGATGTTTGTTCATAAATTTGGCATAAACTAATGTGGCAGCAAAATCTGAAATGAACAAACGTGATATTGTTTATGAACTTCGTGTAGCCCACAGAATGAAAACAAGCATAGATTTGGCTATAGAAATATTGATGAGTTTAATTATGCGATGCCCTCCCAGCCCCCGCTGGTAGTGACACATGATATATGGTATGTGTGCATATTACCTGCATGAGGAATGGATTGCTGTATATAACAAAGTAGCCCCAAACTTAGCAAGTAAAATGGCATGCCCTTATTATCCCAGTCTGGGTGGGTCAAAAGTCTGCATGGCTTAGTTGGGTGGGTCCTCTGCACGGGTGTCCGGAGGCTGCAGTCACTGTGTCTACCCATGGTCTCTCACCCGGCTACAAGACAGTAGCTAGTGGGGCCACCATCATCTTTGACTGGAACTGGATCCTCTTCCAAGGTGACCCACATGGTGTTGGCAGGATTTAGTCCTCAGGACGCTAGACTGAGGGCCTCAGCTACTTGCTGGCCATTGGCCAGTTCCTTCCCAGGTAGCCTGATCCATCAGAACACTCATATAAGACAGACCAGAGAGAGAAATACCAGGAGACTAGAGTTATAGTCTTTTGTAACCTAATCTCAGAAGTGACACCAACTCTCCTCTCCATATCCTTTCATTAGATGGGAGTCCTAAGTCTGGCCCCCACCCAAGGGGAGATGACTTCACAAGGACACCAACACCAGAGGTGGGGGTTTTGGGGAGCCATGTCACAACCTGAGGGACCCACATTATCACCCCCACTTCACAAGGGGAAATAAGTTCTGAGCAGTTAGTGTTCTAGTTCTCAAGACTGATGAGGGGTGAGTAAACACGTGAACTCGAGTCCTCCCATGCTTACCTTTTGCTCTACTCATTTGACATGCTTTAACTCCATCCTCAGAGTGGTTAAAGATAGCCCAGTGGAAAAGGACACACTCTGGAGTTCCCATAAGCCTCAGCTTGACTCTGCATTCCATCACTCACAAGCTATGTGACCATGGACGAGTTGCGCAGACTCCCTGAGCTTCGGTTTCTTCATCTATAGAATCAAAGATCTGGCTACCCTGCTGGTGATGTTGCTCAGGGGAGTACATGAGCATGGGTGTAGGGGTGCTGCATGTCCCTGTGGATGGCAGGTGCTCAGTGAGTGGAAGCTCCTTCACCTGTGAAGCTCCCCTAACCTTTGCTCTCCCTCTCCCTGTGTCCTGTGACACTCTCCAGACTGGCAGGGAAGCATGATCACCCATTTTACAGATGGGGAATTGGAGGCTTAGAGGATATTAAGAGATCTGCCAAATACCACCTGTCAGAACCACAAACTGAGGTTATTTTACGAATCTGGTTATGAATTTATTTCTTGTTTCCATGACCAGAATATGGGCTCCATCAGAGAAGAGACCTCAGTGTGTTCTTTACTGCTCCTTCCCCAGCACCCCAACTCCTAGCTGCACAGGGTCATTGCTTTGTGAACCTTTGTTTGAGAAATCAGTGTGTGAGCTCAACTTTCTTTCCCCAACCTGTTCCTCAGCTGGGACCCCATTGCTAATCTGTGGTGGACACTCAAGCCTGCAGCATTTACTCAGTGGCCTCGAAGTACATTTGTATTCATTCATTCATTCATTCATTCATTCATTCATTTTTGGTTGCTGGTCCTGGGACAACCTGAAACAAGTGAATGTGCCCAAAGCCTCACAAATTCAGAAACTTTTAAAAAGGCTTTCAAAGACCTTCTGAAGCCCATTCATGGACCACTGGGATGTGAGCCCCAACTGTAGGGAGGCATTTGGATAAAGACTGTCCCACTTTCATATGAATTAGCCTGCACCTAACCAACATGGCTTTTCTTTCTGAAACACAAACCCACAGCAGTGCAATAAGACAGAATTTGAGGTCGCAATTTGCCCTGTCTTCTTAGCCACTAGGTTGGCTTTTAGGACTGAACCCCGTGGCTACTACTCCTTCCCTCCCTCCAACTCCAGCTCTGGGAGAACATAGTCCAGTGTGGACAGCTTCACTTCCACAAGATCCGAAGCAGGCTCTTGTCCATGGGGGCTCCCTTCCCCACCCGGTCCCCTGCTCTCAGCCCTTGTCACCCTCCTCAGCCTGCTGCCTACACAGTTTCCTTCAGGGACATTTATTTGGTTCCAAAGCCAGGGAGGCCATACCTAGCGGGGATTCCCAGGCAATATGCCCTATACCAGGAGGTTCAGATGTGGGAAGGAAGGGCCCGTCACTCTCAGGCCCTTTGGTCTGGGGAGCCCAGGGCAGTGCTGCAGGCAGCCATCTAGCTCCCCCACCTACTAACCATAAATGACTCAGGCAAGGCTTCCAGCACCAATTATTATTATTATTAAAAATAGTAAGAGCTAAATTCTGAGGGCTTACCATATGCGTAGGTGCTTTTCTTCCATGACCACAATACTCCATTTTAATAATAGTCATTTAAAAATAGTCATTAAATAGTCATTTAATAATAGTCAATAGTCATTTAATATTGTTGGCCTATCCAACATATAGATAAGAAAATCAGTTTAAGGGACTTTCCCAAAACCACAGAGCTAGTACATATCAGAACTTAAAACGTTGGCTTTATGATTTTAAATCTATGCCTGTGTTTAACCCCATTGTTAGCCTGATCTTTCTTCTTTAGAGGGTCCATGATCTATTGATAGGAACATTCCATGAGCAGAGATAACTATGTTATAAAACAGAAAGTTTTATAGGAGAGGGTTAATAAAATGCTGTCAGGATTCAGAAGAGGGAAGAGTAATTTCCGGCTAGGTATCAAGGAAGGCTCTCTAGCGGATGTGGCATCAGCTCTATAAATCTGTAACATAGCATCTTGAGTACCTGGGCTCTACAGCACCCTCAGGTCCACCTTCTTCCTTCTCCATCAATGTGGTCCTTCCTTCTCCTTCTCTTCCTCCTCCTGCCCAATCTCACCCATTTTTTCATCAAACCAAGATCTTGTATTTTCTGGGAAGTTCCTCTGAGAAAATGCAAGAAATTCTACATACAGGTAAGTCCATGTGTTTTGAAATATTATTAGAAATCATACCTATCCAGCTGGAAGCGTATGGCTATTGTCCACAGAGGTATCTCAGAGAACAGTAGGGTGCAGAAGGCCAGTGGGCTGGTGTCTTGGCGGACCAACCATGGGTAAAGGCCTAAAAGATTCTCTTGGCAGCAAGAAGAAAAAAAAAAATCAAAGAGCCAGGCATGCCGGTGTGGACATGGCATCAGTGACAGCTGGTTCCTGCAGGAGTTGGGGATGAAGCCTGGGGAAGTTGCTCTCAGCCCCAGGGGTGAGGTCATGGATGTCTGCTGGGATGACCACAGTACACTGCATACCACCTTCCTTGTGAAACTGTATGTGGTAATACATTGGAAATTCTCTCAATTTATATCTGGGTGACCCGGTACATGATAATCTTTAAGATTCAGACCAGGAGTATATATTTTTATTAAGCTTTGTAGATGATCCTGAGACATTCTATCAGATCATAAAGTCTGTTCTGGAGTAAGAAGGTCAGTGTCATGCTTTGGCTATACCCAGGAGCATGGGTGCCTGAGTGGAGGTCCCTCAGGTGCATAAACCCAGATGTGATACCGGTGGATCTCGGGCTCCAGTGTGTGGAGATTAGACCCCATTGTCTGGTGTTTTTCCCCTTTGAAGGCTTCATCAGGTCATTTGTTCACGTGCTCCTGGAATGGGATGATTTGTCAGTCACTGCCACGAGGAAGAATTTTCCCTCAGAGATCAGAATTAGGAAGAATGACCCATTGCTATCAGCAGTAGAGACAGGATGAGAAAATGCAGTTCCAGAGACACAGAAGCCTCTGCTCAAACCTGAGCCTTTCTCGCAGACTGGAGCGGAGAAACACAACTGTCCACCCACACTCCCACCTGAGAAGTGTCTGCAGCAGCTGGCTCCTGGTGGAGACAGAACTGTCTTCTCAGAATGAAAACTAACCTGCCATTCCCAAAGCGGTTGGCAAAGAAGAAAAGAATCCCAACGGCTATTTGACCCCACTGTCTAGCTTAGGGAGGCAGAGCAAGCAAACTCCTTTTTTTCCCCCTGGGTCATGACACTGAAATAGAACATTCTGGCCAACCTGATAAAGCAAATCACAGCAGTGAGCTTCATACTTTGATATTCCAGAATCGCTAGTTGCCATCATGGTCATCATTTAACTAATTTAATCTTGTCGTGAACATAATTATGAGGTCATTGCCCAACATCACCAAGTTACACATGGGGAAACTGAGGCCTGAGAAAGGAAGAGGCTTGACTGAGATCCCCTACCCAGCCAATCAGTGGCCTGTGCTATCAGAGGCCCCTGAGCTATATGGTTTCCTGAAGAAGATGATTGGTTGCAAGTCCCCAAGCAGAATGACAGTTGCTGAAACGACCCAGCTGGGATGTAGACAGACAGGGGCTGAAGACCACCTACAAAAACCATGCATGCCGTAGAAGAAACAAGACAAGAACAGACAAGGGACCGGAGACACAGCCTTCTGAACTTGATTTACCACGAGAAGGCAAATTCAATAGTAGGAGGTAACATACAAATGATCACGTGTTTGACAATTTTGGAAAAACCACTGTCTGTTCACTTGCCAGCCCGTTAAGAGTTCTTGCTCCCACTTTATGGTTGAGTAATGGAGTTTCTAGGGGTAAAGTGACCTACTGTGGCCACTGAGCACGTCATTTGGAGGGCCAGGATTCAAATCCAGGGCTATCTGGGTGCTTGTCACCCGTTCTTTCCACACCTGTCACGTTGTTTCCTTCATTCAGGACCTGCATACCCAAAGGTCATAGGAAAGGAAGTATACTACTTTGGGAAAATTTGGAGATGAGGACCATTTTGCTTCTTCAGAAAGCAAGAATTTGCTGGAGATGAATGATGACTAAAAAATCCAAATAGTTTGAATATTTCTCATGTAACAATAAACCATCTGTAGTTTTGCCATGAGAAGTGTTCATTCATTACTCAGACACTTGCTGAGTATGTACTGTATGTTAGCCACATTGCTAGACCTTATAAAGGTCAGAGGGGAATTGTTCCAAGATTCTGCTTCCCAGGAACTCAAGACCAAGAACGATCATTGTGTAATCATTCTTAAAGTTTTCATCATACTTCCCTACTCATTGCCATGTGGCTTGCTTCTTCTTCCTGTAGAAACTGGGTAGTCCTTACCTCATTGACTTTGGACTTGGTCAGTAGGATGTGGGAGACATAAAATATATCATGGTCAAGCCAAAGCTTTAAAATGCATTTAAAGTTTTTCCCATCCCTCTTCTGCCCTCTGCCATGATGAAGGTAGGTCCCAGGTAAGTGTTGCTCCATCTGCCTGGGGTCCATTTGGAGTAGAGCTTCACCTCACAGAGCTGTATCCTAGAGCAGAGTCAACCAGCATCCTACACAGCCTATAAGTGAGAAATGAACATTGCTCTACATCACTGAGACTTTGGGGTTATTTGTTACAGAAGCAAAACTAACAGATGGTGAGGACATGAAAATTATATAAAACAATTCTAATACAAGATGGGAGCTGATGAGTTCTAAGAGAAATACGAACACTTTTTTGAGTCTATAGAAAGAAATAGATTGCTTCTGTTGATAAAAATCAGGAAGGAAGGCCCTACGGAGATGGTAGTATGTGAGGTGGACACTGAGCAGAGCAGGAATTGAACATGGCAATAAGGTTGAACAGGTTCTGATGCTCACATTATTCAGGGCTAGGGCAGGAGGTTGGGGAGGAGGCAGGAGGCTTAGAATATCAGAGAAAAATCTGTTTCTTCTCTGTTATCCTGTGAATCCTTTAGGCCTGTACTCATTTTGGTGAACTACTGTGTATGTATGGAATCTCAAGAACTCTGATCATAATGGACTAACTTCTCCCCGAGACGTTCCAGTGGAGTGCGCAACGTGATATACATTTGATGGAGATCTGGGAGCCTACCCCAGATTCACAAGTGAAGGAAAATGATGAGACAAGATATCAGAATAGCTGAGCTTATTGCTATTCTTGAGATTAAAAGGCTTTGTGATTTTGGATTATGTTCTTCTGCTACCTGACCTCAATTCCTCCTCCCATTTACCTAGGCGATGGAGTAAGAATCTCTAAGGACTCTTTCAACTCTGAAAAACCTGAGCTGCTAAGGATTCATTTTCATGAAAGACTCCAATGTTAGGTTTGATTTCAGCTGCCAATTAAGTGTCACATCACACACACATATGAGGTTGCTATGTTGACCCAGACAATGGAAAACATCAGCTTTGTCTGTGATAAAGGTCTCCCAGTTAATTGCCAGTCTCCTCACTCCCCTGGGTCTTATTTTTTCACATTCATGTTAACCTTAAACTTCCCTCTGTCATTTCTTAAAAACTGCATGTGTTCTTTAGAGAGCTTTTCTTTCTCTCACTCTTTAAATCTCAACTGCTTATAAACATATGCTGAATCCCATATACAAGTTCTTCCATTTCCATCTCCCTTATTTCTCCCTCTAATTCTGACAGAACCTTAAGTTTCTCATTCCAGGACTCTTTCTGAGATGTTCAAGCTGAAAGCCTGTGTTATTCCTGTCCTTTATCCCTAATCTTTCAGAAAATTCTGTTGTGATGTTCACTGGGTGTTATACGTAACTAATGAATCATTGAACACTACATCAAAAATTAATGATGTACTATAGAGTGGCTAACTGAACATAATAAGAAAAATAATAAAATAAAATATGCAAAAAAAAAAAAGAAAATTCTGTTGGTCCTGTATTAAAAATATACCCCAAATCTCAGTTCTTCTCGCCAACTCCATGACCACTGTACCCTCTCATCAGTAGTGACTGTGGTGTAACCAGCATCCCTGCTCACCCCTGGTCCCTGCTAGTAGTAAATTTGATTTGGCAGCCATGACAATGTACTGCTCAGATCTTCTGCTGCAGGGAGCATAGTCGATGGATGATTCCAGCTGCTGTTCCTTCAGAACCACCACCATATTTGTGCCAAGGCTATACTTCTCAAGGGCTGCCCCCAGCCAATGACCAAGCACAGTGGAGGGACTAATGCAGGACCACTCCCAAAAGAGGTAGGACTCACTCCACCAACTGGTGGCTTGGCTCAAAAACAACCACTGGTTTGGCCAAACCTTTCTTAGAATAGTCCAAGCATTAAGGAGGGCACATGATGTGATGGGCACTGGATGTTATATGCAACTGATAAATTATTGAACACTACATCTGAAGCTAATGGTGTACTATATGTTGGCTAATTGAATTTAAACTAAAAAAAAAAAGAATTGTCCAAGACTCTTCATATCCAATTCTCCTTCCTTCTCCTACTCCCCGTTTTTAATGGGAATTGGATCCGAAGGTTCTCCTCACTTACACCAGCTCCTCAGGCATTTCCATCACCACATTTCTAAATGGACTCCAATGAGACTAATTGAAGGAATCATTCTCAGACACATCATAATTGAATGGTTGAAAATGTAAGACAAAGGAAAAATTCTGAAAGCAGCCAGAAACACATGGCACATTACCTCTAAAAGAACAATTGTGTAACGGTTGGGAGGTTTCTCATGTAAAGCCATGGAGGCCAGCAGGAAGAGGGCAACACTTTTCAGGTGCTGAAAGAGAAGAGCTGCCAACCCAGGAATCCATAGTCAGGGAAAACGTCCTTTAGGAATGAAGGTAAAATAAAGACATTCTCAGAGGAAAGAAAACTAAGTAAATGTGTCAAAAGCTGACTGTCTTTAAAAAAAAAGCCAAAGAAAGTTCTTCAAATGGAAGGAAAATTATCCTAGAGAAAAACTTGGAACATCAATAATAAAGGAAGAGCAACAAAAATAGTAAAAATTTTGGCAAATAGATTAATATTTCCCTCTTAATATCTTTAAAATATATATGGTAAATGAATGCAAAAATTATAACCTTATCTGATGGGGTTTCTCAATGTTTTCAGATATACTGTATGTGAGAACAACAACAGGAAGAGTAGACATAAAAGGACTCACATGAAGGTATGTTTTCTACATTCCACATGAAATGGTAAAATATTAATTCTAAGTAGACAGTGAAATGTTAACTATGAATATTGTAATCCCTTGGGCAATCATTATGAAACCATATAAGTGATATAGTCAAAAACTCAATAGATGGATTAAAATGAGGTAAAATACTATTTAAATTATTTAAAATATTTATCTAGTAAATATTTTATAAATTTAATAAAATATTTAAAATAGGGCAAGACAGGGGAAAAAAGGAATAAAAAAGGTAATGCATGATAAATAATAGAATATTATACTTGACTCTAAAACAAACAAAAACTCCAAATAATAACATTAAATGTAAATGATTTAAACATGATAATTATAAGACAGAGACTATCAAATATGATAGTAAAGAAGTAAGACCTAACTATATGTTATTTACAAGCAACTCACTTTAAATATAATAAGTAAGTTAAAAATAAAAGAATGAAAAAAGATATACTTGAAAAACAAATCAAAAGAAGGATGGAATGGCTATATTAATACCAAAAAAAATACACTTAAAAGCAAGGAAAATTTCCAGGTATAGAAAGGGACATCATAATGATAAAAGGACCAATTTACAGTAAGAAAAAACAAGCCTAAATGTGCATGTATCTGATAACAGAGCTTCAAAATACATACAGCAAAAACTGATAGAGCTAATTGAATGGAAAATAGAAAAACAAAATAAATGAAATCATAAGGTAGTTCTTTGAAAATCATGATAAACCTCTAGCCAGGCAAATAAGAGAAGAAAGAAAATGCAGATTACTGATATCAGGGGGAAAAATGGATATCATTATGGACTCCATAGTTTTTTATTGAGATATATTGACATACAGCATTGCATTAGTTTTAGGCATACAACATAATGATTTGATATATGTATATATTTTGAAATGAGACTACATAGATATTAATAAGAGATTATTAAGACCAGTTGTACATGCAGAAATTTTGACTACTTAGATGAAATGGTCCAATTTCTTCAAAGAAAGCCATAAACTCAACAAACCATAAAAGGTTACCCAAAATGAAATTCACAACTTAAATAGCTTTTTTTTTTTTTAAGATTTTATTTATTGGGGCGCCTGGGTGGCTCAGTCAGTTAAGCATCTGCCTTTGGCTTGGGTCATGATCCCAGGATCCTGGGATCGAGCCCCACGTCAGGCTCCCTACTCAGTGGAGAGCCTGCTTCTCCCTCTCACTCTGCCCCCTACCCCTCAGCTCATGCTCTCTCTCTCTCTCACTCTCTCTAATATAAATGAATAAAATCTTTTAAAAAACTATTTTTTAACTTATTTATTTGACAGAGAGAGAGCACTCTCGCAAGTGGGGAGAGGAAGAGGGACAAGCAGACACCCTGCTGAGTGCAGAGGCCGAGGCAGGGCTGGATCTCAATACCAGAGATCATGATCTGAGCCAAAATCAAGAGTTGGTGGCTTAATCTACTAAGTCACCCAGGAGCCTCAGTTTTTCTTCTATGAAAGTACTTGATTTCATAGTTAGAAACCTTCTGAGGAAAAAAATACAGGCCAAAATGTTATCACTGGCAAATTCTGCCCAACATTTAAAGAAGAAATTAAAAATCCTCTACAATCTATTTCAGAAAATAGAAGAGAAGAAACACTACCCAACTAATTTTTATGAGTCCAGTATTACCCTGCTCCCAAAAGTAGGCAAAGGAAACCATAGAACAATGTTGTTCATAAATGTAGAAGCAAAAATCCTCAACAAAATTTTAGCAAATCAAGTCCAGAAATATGTGCAAGTTAGAATACACCCTGATTGCCTCCCTCATTTTAATATAGCAAAAAAGCAAAACTACATCAACATATTAATTGATACAGAAAACAGAACTTGACAAAATTCAACATCTATTCATAATTTTTTTAAAAAATGCTCAGCAAACTAGGAATAGAAGGGATCTTTGTTAATCTGGAAAAGAGAATCTACAAAAAAAGCCTGTTGCTAACTTCATACTTAATGGTGAAAGATTGAATTCCTTCCCCACAGGTGGGCAACAAGGCAAGGAAGTCTGTCCACCACTCTGTTCCAAAGACATACTGGAGGCCTACCCAGTGCAATGAAGCAAGAAGACATAATAAAAGACATACAGCTTCGAAAAGAAGAAATTAAAATTTTCTTTGCAGAAAAATCCAATGGGATCTACAAAAAGCTTCTACACGTATTATCAAGATTGCAAAGACCATTCAGTGGAGAAAGGATAGTCTGTTCAATAAATAATTTTGGAAATACTGGACATCCATATGCAAAAAAAATTAGTTTTGACCTAACTCTCACCCTATTCACAAAAATTAACTCTAACTGGATCAAAGATCTAAATGTAAAACATAAAACTACCAGAAGAAATCATAGGATTAATTCTTATGGGATTAGGTAATAAAATCATGATCTATAAAAGGAAAAAATGATAAATTGGATTTCATCAAAATAAGTGTTAAGAGAATGAAAACACAAACAATAGACTGGGAGAGATACTTGGAAATGAAATAAATAAAAATAAATGACTTGTATTTGCAATATGTAAAGATTTCTCAAAACTCAACAGTAAGAACTTAAACCAGTTAAAAAATGGGCACAAGACTTGAACAGTCACAAAACAGAATATACCCATGACAAATAAACATGAGAATCTATGCTCCACATCATTATTCAATAGAAAAATGGAAATTAAAACCATGTGGGACACTACAACACACTTTTTACAATTAAAACAAGACCAAGAGCTGGGGAGGATACATAGCAACTGGGACTTTCCCATGTGCTGGTGGGGATACAAAAGTTCATGTTCACTTTGGAACACGCTTTGGCAATTTCTTATAAAGTTTTACATATACTTGCCATATGACCCAGCAACCTCACTCCCAAGTATTAATCCTACAAAGAAATGAAAATGTCTGTGCAGAAACCTATATGTGAATGTTTTTAAGCAGACCCACTCATCAAAATTACTCAAACTGGAAACTACCCAAGTACCCTTCAATGGGTGAATGTAGAAGCAGACTGGTAAATGCATCCATATAGTGGGATGCCACTCAGCAGTAAAAAGGACTGAAATCTTGGTATACACAACAACATAGATGTATCTCAAAGGCATTAACCTTGATGAAAAAAGTCATTTGCAAAAGGTTATATGGTACATGCATGAGATGTAAATAATAAAGCTCAACATCCATGTATGATTAAGAAAAAAAAAAACCTCTTTGCAAACAAGGAATAGAAGGGAATTCCTTTAATGTGATAAAACATAGCTACCCAAAATGTATGGCAAATATCATTCTTCATGGTGAGTCATTAGAAGTAGTACCTTTCAAATTAGGAACAAGACAAGAATGCTCACTTCCTCTGTTTCTATTCCACATTGCCGTATAAATCCCAGCCAATAGAATAAGGGAAAAAATTAACATATAGAAAGAAAAGAAAGGAAAAACATTATTTTATGACTCATGATTGTCAATACAGCAAACTCTAAAGTATCTACGAATTGTTAAAATTAAGAGTTCAGAGAAATGGCTACATATGAAATCAATATATTTTTAAATTGCATTTCTATGTTCAAGCAGAAAAAAATAAAGGTACTATTTATTTTCAATAGCAATAAAAGTATATGATACATATAAATAATTCTGTAAAAGATGTGCACCTGTATTAAAATAAAACTTTATTGAAGCTTTTTTAAAGACCGAAGTAAATGGATAGATATATCATTTTTAGCAATATAAAGGCTCGGTATTTAAAATGTTAAATTTTCTCAAAGTAATCTATAGATTCAATGCAATCCAATCTAATCCCCAATAGGTTGTTCTAGAATTTGACAAGCTGATGCTAAAATCTATATGGAAGTACAAAAGGCTAAAATTATCTAGGACACTCTCAGAAAGAAGTCAGGTGGGGCAGCTTGCCCTACCAGACTTCTAGTTCTATAGCAAAAGTATAGTAACAAAGACCACATAATATTGCAAATTGTGCAGTGTATAGAAGAAAGAGCCCAGACAGGGATCCTTATGTTAAAACTTGGAATTTAAGAGAGAATGCATTTTGGATAACTGGGAGGAAATTACCAATGCATGAATGGTCTTAGTTATTTTGTTATTCATATGGGGAAAAATGAAAATGCATGCCTACTTTATAATGCATGCCTACCTTAGAAGCACTCCGCATGTGCTGAAGACCAAAATGTAAGTGATAACATTAAAAATGTTAAAATGTTTGTATAATATTCAAGCAGGGAAGGGTTCTCTTACATAAGCCTCCCTCCAGTCTCCACTAAGTGACATAAGATATAGTTACATTAAAACCCAACATTTCTGTTCATCCAAAGGCACTGAACAGGTTGTGAAAAGACAAACCACCGACTGGGAGTGTCGAAACGCACAAGGCAAACAGAAGACCCACATCCAAAATGTATTACACCTGAATCCAAGTCAATAAGAAAATATGAAAATTCAACAAAAATGTTGATACAAACATTGAACAGGCCCATTGAAAGAAAGAAAATACTAAATAAACAAACATGAATAAATAAATGAAAATACATAAGACATAGATAAATGATAGATAAATCTCTCCATATAATTAGTAATATATATAATATATCCTTGTATAATTATATGGATACTATATACAATATGCTGATCTATATATAATTAATACATTATATTAATATATAATTTATTAATAATTCATATCTATCTATATCTTTAGTTATTCTGTCTGAATAGTAACCAGTTTAATATAAATTAGATGTTTTATGACTACTAGAGAGATAAAAATTAAGATACTCTGTGATGCCAAGTGATGGTGATTATATTCCTATCTTACTATTGGGAGTGGAGGTGACACAACCCCCTTTTTTCCCAAAGATTTTATTTATTTATTTGAGAGAGAGAGAGAGAGAGAAATTGAGGAATGAGTGGGGGGAGGGGCAGAGGGAGAAGCCGACTCCCCACTGAGCAGGGATCCTGACGTGGGACTCAATTCCAGGACCTCAGGATCATGACCTGAGCCAAAGGCAGACCGACTGAACCACCCAGGTGCGCCCTTGCACAAGCCCTTTGTTAAGAAATCTGGCATGATTTCATAAGATTGAACCTTTCCATTTCCAAGTATGCTACGTTGTATTCTCAGCCATTGATACTCTTGTAGCCATTGAGACACCTGTAAGAATGTTTATTCAAGCACTCTTCACAGTAGCAAAAAAATTGGACCCAATTCAAGTGCCCATCAACTGGAAAATAAATAAATACATTGAAGTATATTCACCCAATGGATTATTAAGCACTAGTGAAAAGAATCGGTGTTACACACATAGATACATCTCTTTCTTTATTGAAGTACTTTGACATTCAATATTATATTAGTTTTAAGTGTACAGCATAGTGATTCGACAATTATGTGCATTATGCTATGCTTACCATAATAAATATAGTCACCATCTGTCACCATCCAATGTTTTTACAATATTATTGACTATATTCCCTATGTTGTGCTTTTCATCTCTGTGACTTATTTATTTTAGAACTAGACATTTGTTAGTATCTCTTAACCTCCTTCACCTATTTCACTATCCCCAATCCCCGCCCCCCCCACCCCCGGCTGGCAACCACCAGTTTAGACTCCACATATAAATGAAATCATATATTTGTCTTTCTCGGTCTGACTTATTTCACTTAGCATAATATCCTTCAGGTCCATCCATGTTGTTGCAAATGGCAAGATCCCATCCTTTTTATAGCTGAGTAATATTCCCATTATATATGTACACATATTTTATATATTTATATATTATATATATTATATATATGCACCTATGTGTATATATACACATAAACATAACACCATTATATATATGAATCATTATATATATAATATATATTATATATATTATTTATATACATACCAATATATGTATGTGTGTGTGTGTGTATATATATATATAAAATAACATATACATACCACCTCTTCTTTATCCATTTATCTATCAATAGATATTTAGATTACTTTAGATTACTTCCAAGTCTTGGCTATTATAAATAATGCTGCAATAAACATAGGGATGCATATATCATTTGGAATTACTATTTTTACTTCCTTTGGGTAAATAATCAGTAGTGGACTACTGGGTCATATGGTAATTCTATTTTTAATTTTTTAAGGTACTGCCATACTGTTTTCCACAGTGGTTGTATCATTGCATACTCCCACCAGCAGTGCACAAGAGTTCCTTTTTTCTACATCCTCACCACCATTTATTACTTGTTTGTCTTTTTGATATCAGCTATTATGGATTGGTGTGAAATAATATCTTATTATGGTTTTGATTGCATTTTTCTGCTGATGAGTGGTGTTGAGCATCTTTTCATGTGTCTGTTGGCCATCTTTTGTCTCCTTTGGAAAAATGTCTATTTAGGTCCTCTGCCCATTTTTTAATTGAATTATTTGGTTTTTGTTTGTTTGTTTGTGTTGAGTTGTCTAAGCTCTTTATATATTAACTGCATATCAGATATGTCATCTGCAAATATCTTCCCCATTCACTAGGTTGATTTTTTGTTTTGTTGATGGTTTCCTTCACTGTGCAAAAGTTTTTTATGCTGGTATACACTCAATAGTTTATTTTTGCTTTTGTTCCCCATGCATGAGGAGACAGATTCATAAATATGTTGCTAAAGTCCAAGTCCCAGAGGTTACCATCTATTTTTTTTTTGGGGGGGGGGATTTTTGTGGTTTCAGGTTTCACATTTAGGTCTTTAGTCCATTTGAGTTTATTTTTGTGTATGGTGTAAGAAAGGGATCCAGTTTCATTCTTTTGCATAGAGCTGTCCAGTCTTCCCAACACCACTTTTTGAAGAGACTGTCTTTTGTCCATTGTATATTCTTGCCTCTTTTGCCATAAATTAGTTGACCATATATGAGTGGGTTTATTTCTGGGCTCTTTATCTTGTTCCATTGATCTATATGGGCCTATTTTTGTGCTGCACCATACTGTTTAGATTATTACAACTTTGCAGTTTATCTTCATATCTGGGATTGTGATACCTCTAACTTTGTTCTTTCTCAAGATTGCTTTGGCTATTTGGGGTCTTTTGTGGTTCCATACAAATTTGAGGATTATTTGTTCTAGCTCTGTGAATAATGCTGTGGGTATTTTTTTGAATATTTTATTTATTTATCTTAGAGAAAGAGAGAGCAAGCACAAGCAGGGGGAGGGGCAGAGGGAGAAAGAGAATCTCAAGCAGACTCCCTGCTGAGTATGGAGCCCAGTGAGAGGCTCTAGCTCAGGACCCTGAGATCATGACCTGAGCTGAAATCAAGAGTTGGCTGCTTAACCAACCGAGCCACTCAGTGCCCTGGCTGTTGGTATTTTGATAAAGCAATCTTTAGATTGCTTTGGGTGGTATGGACATTTTAACAATGTTAATTCTTCCAGTCCATGAGCATGATATATCTATAGCATAGATACATCTTAAAGCATAAGGTGGGTTGAAAAGTGATAGGTATAGACTATTATAGAAAGAAAGATTCTGTTTTCTTGAAATCGAAAATAATAAAAAAATACATTATTTAGGAATAAATATAGATAATTTTTGAAGGGAGTATGACAGATCCAAAATCCTCTGGGAGGGGTATTCACAGAGCAATGGTGAGGTATACATTATGACATTGGCAATGTTCTGTCTCGGGATTGCACATTTTTTTATTATGCTTCTTAACATGCATATATTAAATAAAACACTTCATATGAGTCAAATGATATTCATTTAAAAGAATAAAAAGATAAGAGCATGGGCAGACGAGAGACCAAGTGCATAAGTGCTTGAGGAACACAGGGCTGTTAGAAACAACAAAGAGAATGTGGATGGTTTTATGTGAGAACATGGCCTGAGTATTTAAGATCGGTTGGGGGTTGGATGACTGTCCAGAAGGGAACGTTTACCTGCTGTAGAATGATGGCAAGAAGGGGCAGGATATATGCTCTGGTTATCCATTACTACATTAAAACCTATACCAAAAAAATCCAAAATCTAGTGGCTTAAGCAAAAGCATTTATTTTGCTCATGAAATCTGTAGTAAGGGCAGGACTCAGTGGGGTCCTTGTATGTCTGCTTTATGCAGGAACAGTGGGGTGAGTTCCATGCTGAGAACTGGAATCCTTCGGTTTGCTCACTTGCACACCTGGCCTGGGAGACTCCAACAGCAGGTGCCAGAAACTGCTGAGGCTCTTGGGGCATCCAATCCTCTCTCTACCTCTGTGTGGTCTCTCCAGTAAGAAGGCTTCGGGGCAGCCAGTCTTCTTAGATGTTGACCCGGCGCTCCAAAGATGTATATCCCAAGAGACAGGAGAAAATTGTCCCTCCTTTTCTAATTCAGCCTCTGAACCAATGATAGTCATTCCAGCCACATTCAAGGTAACCACAAAAGCCCTACCCACTTTAAAGGGGAGGAAAATATTTTTTCTATCTTTTCTGGGGAGAAATATGAAGTTTCTGGAAAAACATGGAGAACTGAAAATGTTGTGGAAATTTTGAAAAAACATGAGCTGGCCCAGTATGCGCTGTACTCCCCAGCAGACTGGAGCGAAGTGGGGGTCTAGTAGAGAGGAGAAGGAGAGTCAAGTTTGGAGGCAGGTGGAGAACCCTTACTGTAGACCGTGGTGCTTAGGTCTGTAATAGGAACTAAAAGGGGTCATGGAAATGCAGGGTTTAAAAGGTGAGGAGGAGAAAATGCCATTTAAAGGAGGATGATTTGTACCAAATCAGTAAGGAAAAGCTGTTGTCAGAAAGACTCAGACGATGCCTTGCCCAGCCAGGCAGGTGTAACGGGACCTTGGGGATTGTGAGGAAAAATAAAAATCGAAGACAGGGACATGCAGCTGGAACATGGGATGTCCATGAGTAACCAGCAGTTGTCAAAAGGCCGAAAGGACTCAGGGTGGCACCTTCATCAGTAAACGCCATCATCATGAGGAAGAATTCCTAAAACGCCAGGCCACCAGTTCTCAAAACTGTCTCACCAGGCAACCCGGCACCACCTCACTGCAGGCAGAATGTGATGTCCTGTCAGAAGGGGACCTGAATAATTTAGAGTGATGTCGTCCATAAATATTTAATGATATGAAAAAAATGTTCATGAGACAATGTTAAGTAAAAAAAAAAAAGAAAGAAAAAGGCAGATTGCAAAATAGTATAAATGCATAGGAAGAAAGAAAAGATGCTTGCTAAAATATTAACGGGATTTATCTCTAGCTAGGGGATTAGCATTTAATTTTTTTATCCTGACTTTTTTATATGTCTAAATTTCTACAATAAAAATTTGTTAGCATTTTAATTTAAAAAAGATAGTAATTGTTATAATTTTTTAAAATACCCAGCCTTACGCTAAAGACCAGATAGAAGGTGTTCTAATGAGATTTATTCAATCAACACTTTACTATACAATTTTACTGCCTCTGTTAGGAGGTACACTTACATAAAGCTGGCTTTTCTTACCTATTAAATAACACAGCGGCACTCAAAGTGTGATGCTTCCAGGATTCAAAACCAGCATGATTATGTTCATGATACCAAGATGCTATTTCTCTTTGTCACGGTGTTTAAATGTGCACTGAGGGTGCAGAAGAGAGGGAGGGCAAACTGCTGGTGCCTCAGCATAAATCAAGGTGGGGGCACCCACCTGTCCCGTGCTTATCACATTCAACGCCACACACTCCCAGCCAAAAAAAAAAAAGCTTGCTTTACTTCATCTCTGATGAAGCCATGAAAATTAATTGTATTGAATTTCGACCCTCAAGTATAATCTTGTTAATATTCTGCGTAACAAAATGGGCAGTGTGTGTAGGGCCCGTCTGCCACACACCCGTGTACTCAGGAAAGCACGTGCGCAATTGAGTTACAAACCAAACCAGCTTTTTCCATGGCTCACCATTTTTACCTGAAAGAATAACTGACAGACTACAGCCGTTAAACTTGAGTAAAAATGACCAGATATTTTTGTAAAAATGACCAGAGTGAGTCTTCCACCTTAGAGCCCAACAATTGATAGTATTTGTTGCCAATGACAAAATTTGAACTTTTAAGAAAAAAAATAGAATTTGTTGCAAATGTGTACCTTCCACCATGAGCTTGACAGCTTCACGATGATTGAGGACTTTTTTTTTTTTTTTTGGATGAGATGAGCAGTGACTTGTTTTTAAATACTGTATAATGAAATGTGTCAACATTGGGAAGTTCTGCGTAACTCAGTAGAGCAGTATTTTCCAAATAACAAATGCATGATGTTATATGATTACGCATAGGTAAAATATCCAGTCAGAGTGCAAGAGAGATAATGAAACAAAATATAAGAAGTTCATCAGTATGGTTTCAGAATCCACATTGCAATTTTTAAGAAACCACCAGTTGTTGAGTTTTGGTGTAGTAGAAAAGAAAAATATCGAGAGGTATCTGAAAAGACTACTAAAATATTTCTCCTTTTCTCATCTCCATATCTCTGTAGGGCCAGATTTTCATCATATACTTGAACCAATACAGCAATCCCAAGAGCCTGCAGGCAGAAGCTGGTATGTGAATGTGGCTGTGTTCTATTGAGCCAGATTTTAAAGAGACTTGAAAGAAAGAACGAAAGAGAGAAAGCGAGAGAGAGAGGAAAGGAGGGAAGGAGGGAAGGAGGAAGGAAGGAAGGGAGGGAAGAAGGAAGGGAGAGAGAGAGAAAGAAAAAGCAAGGCCACTTCTCACTATTTATTTAAAAACAATTATAAAACCTATAGTTTTTGGTTTAGAAACTATGGTTGCCTGCCATTAAAATGTTACTTTCATTAGCATGCAGTGGGTTTGCTTTTGTTATTTTTAAAATAAATATATGCTTTTAAATTATTAGGTTTATTTCTATTGCAGTAAATATATATGTATATATATAGAAATAAAGCTAATAATATATTTGTATTATACATATATGTACGTATATATGTATACATATATATACATATATACATATAATAGTATATATATACATATAACAGTATATATATACATATATACATATAATACAAATATATTATTAGTTTTATTTCTTTATATTATTAGTTTTATTTATTTATTTTATTATATGTATATATACATATAATACAAATATATTATCAGTTTTATTTATTTTATTATATGTATATATACGTATATACGTATATATACATATATATACACATATATACATATAATACAAATATATTATTAGTTTTATTTCTATTGCAGTAAATATATATGTATATTTATGTATATGTATATATTTATATATATACATATATATATCACATAAACACACGTATACATATATAAATCACATAAATGCTTTCTGGGGTCCTGAGTCCAAAACACTGGGGAGCTGCTGCATTACCAGAAGACATACTGGACACATAGGAGGAAATCCCCTTCCCCCTGGATGTCTTTGTGCAAGGACATGATGTGTGCAGGTGCCCTAGTCATCTTGAAGAGCAGATGAGGGATGCAGCCAACCAGCTGAGGATGGCTGAGCAGAACCACAGAGAAAGCCCGGCTTTTGCTGATGTCATTGAGCCCCTGAGTCCATCAATTCAATTCACACAGCTTTGGACTGATTCTTCGAGATAATGACTAGGTTCTGATGGTTCAGGCTACTCTTATTTACCCTGTTATTTGAACTAAAGGTACCCTCACTGCTGTATGACACAAGTCATCGCATAAAAGGAGGACCAGACATTGACTCCGAGATTGTGCTGAATGACCTTCTATGTATTAGCCCACGTAACCGTCACACCGGCATGCTGAGAGGTTGTATTACTCCCACTGAACACATCAGGTCTCTGAGGCACAGAATATGTCTATTAATTATCCGAGGTCACACACAAAGCTACAGCCAATACCCGAACCATCATCTTTTTGGCTTTGAAGTCAGTTCTCTTTCTACTATAACCGTCACCAGGCTTAATAGCCCAAGTCTGCATTACAAGCATGCCAAATATAAACATCTCAGAGTGCTTTTCCAGTGCTGTGATAATCTTTTTTTTTTTTTTTTAAAGATTTATTTTAGAGAGAGAGCATGCATGCGTGTGCAACTGGGGGAAGAAGCAGAGGGCAGAGGGGGAGAGAGAATCTCAAGCGGACTCCCCGCTGAGCTCGAAGCCCCACTGGGAGCTCAATCTCATAATCCTGAGATCATGACCTGAGCCGAAATCAAGAGTCACACCCAACCAACTGAGCCACCCAGAAGCCCCATCTAATCTTTCAAATTTAATAATCAAATACACTGAGCTTTCTTTGTTTTTAATTTTTCGTTTGACTTCATAATTATGTGGGCAGTTTTTTCTTGTTGCACTTGCAGAACTGCTTCCACATTTCACACAACTTTTGCCACTCTGTACTGTAATGATACTTTGTCATGTCTGCATGCCCAGTGGGCTGCCAATTCCCGCTCAGGGCTTGCACACAACAGGGCTTTCACGACAGTAAGTGTAATGTCGATAAGCACATCGAGCACACAACAGGGCTTTCACAACAGTTTTCACAACAGCAAGTGTAATGATGATAAGCACATTGAGCCTTCACGAAGGATGAGGTACTTGATATATATCACTGCTAATCCTGAAGGCAGCTCTTCAATGCGATCGTTATCCCCATTTTATAGGTGAAGAAACTGAGGTTCACTTGCCTGGCCTATACAAAGGCACAGGCTCTAACGGATAGTTAGAGTGTGAACCAAATTTCAAGCACCCCTTCTTCTGGCAACATTGAGGAACAAAATTTGAAAAGTTATTATCCCTTCTCTCGTTTAGTACCTGTAGTGATTAGAGACTTACTCTTTACTGGGGAATGCGTTCTTTCGTAGCCCTCGTAACTATAAAGTTCTTTCTTAGGGCAATTTGCATTTCCACACATCATCCTATGATGACAAGAATCCAGATATTTAGAGTCTACTACACTTCACTGAGTGCTGCAGAGAGAGCAGCTATGTGTGTGTGACTGTAGGGCACCGAATGGAGGGAGGGGCCCCACAAGTGAGGTTGAGAAGATCTGTAGTTCCTCTGTTACGGGATTTTTATTTTTATTTTTTTTTTTAGTATTTTACCTCTCATCATATTCCTACTGCCTCACATACTGACTCCGTCACCATGCTAAGCCTTTACGGTGACCCCCTCTAATTCTGATGGCAACTTTATCAGCTGTTTCTCTTTTACAGTTGGGGAAAATGAGTCACAGAAAAGTTAATCCACCTATCCAAGCTCGCACAACCAGTGAGTAGCAGAGTTCAATGCAAACCATTTATCTTCATTGTCTGTGTTTCCCCAAACTGGACTTTGTTGCTTCTTCCACATCCCTGAAAGTCAAGGGAGGAAAAAGGGGACAAATCATGGAAGACCTCTCTCTCCCAGCATATTCAAATTACAAGTTTTGATTAGTTTGTTCAAGTAACCAAGAAATACATTTTAACTCTTCAAAAACAAATACATTTTAACTCTCAAAAACAAATGAGCAGTTTTAATCTTCTCTTTGGTTTCAGGCTATCTCTTATCCTTTTAACTGATCCTGGAAAAAAAGAATTCAACCAAATAAATCTTCAGGAAATGAGTGAACTTTGATACGCATTCATAGAAGCTTTGTCCTCCCTTATTTTATTTTTTTTTATTTTGTCAGCTAAACAGGGTTGAGATAAGAACTTAAATCATCACTGCGAACTCCATGGTGCAGCTGCTTTAATTTGCATACAATGAGATGCACAGATCTTAAAAGTAGAGTTGGATAAATTTAGATGTATATGTACACCCATACAACCAACAGTCCCTCCTCTCCTTATATGTACCTGCCACTCCCCACATCAAGAGATGAAATCCATTTCCCTTCCTCTGCATCTGGACGTGACTTCATTTGACCAATAGAATGTGGCAGAAATAAGGCTGTGATTGGTTCAGACCTAGCCCTCAAGAAGTCCGCTTCTGTAATTGTCATGCTGTAAGACAACACTCCAGACATCGCGTAACCCCCATACATGTTACAGAGTCCAAGAACCACCCCACCAAGCCCTGCAAAAATGGCAGAATTGCATCTATGTTTTAGGCCACTCACTCTGGTCGTTTGTTTCCCAGCAAAAAATAATGCACCAAAGAAGATATAGAAAATTTCATCCCCACAGAGCATTTCCTCATGATCATTGGCAGTCAGCCCCCATGTACTCTCACAGCTAAAAGCTGCTCTAATTTCTATTCCCAAGTGTAGTTGTGCCAATTCTTAAACTTGAATTTAAACTTCAGGTGATTTTTTTTTTTTTTATGAAGGAAATGATGCATTGTTTACTTTTTCATATCTGGTTTCTTTCACTGAATATGATGTTCCTGATATTTACCCATGGTGATTTTTTTTTTAATTAGTCTTTTATTGGTTTTTTTTTTTTATCATAGTGTTCTATGAGTATACCAAAATCTGTTTATCTATGCCCCTGATGGTAAACATTGGGATTGTTTCTAGTTTTTGCCTATAATCAATAAAGTTGATTTGAAAATGTTGATACACATCTTTTTGTGGACGTATGTTATCATAACTCTCTCATAAAGCTCTAGTAATAGTGGCTGGTTCACAGAATAGGTAAAACCTTAACAGTCAAAGAAACTGTTCAAATGTTCCCCCAAATGGTTTTAACCTTTTACATTCCTCCCAAAATGTACATGATCCAGTTGCTACATATCCTCATTGCTTTCTGGAGTTATCAGTAATTTAATTTCAGCTATTCTGTGTGTATAGAGGATTTTATTGTGGTTTTAATATATGTTTCTCAGATGAAAAATATTTTGAGCACCTTTTCATGTCCTCTTGTTCATTTGTTTATCTTCTTTTGTGAAATAGATATTTGCCTCTTGCCCAGTTTCTCTTGATTGTGATCTTTTTATTTTGACGTGCAGAATTTCTATATATATTTTGGATATAAGTCCTTTGTCAGATATACACCGTATTACAATGCTTAATTCCCGCTCTGTGGCTTGTCTTCTTATTTTCTTAATGGTCTCTTTTAGGAACTAGAAATAATTCATTTAGATAAAGTCAAATTTGGTGATATTCCCCCTATGTTTAGTCCTTTTCATATTCAAAGAAAAAAGATCACAACCTTGTTCTTTTGGTCTCTTCTAGAATATTTAGAATTTTGGATTGCATTTAGTTCTATGATTCATCTCAAAATAATTTTTGTGTATGGTGTGAGGTAAGATCCCTTAATCATTTAATGTAACTATCTGATTGTTCTAACATCATTCCTTGGGAAGACTTTCTTTTTCCCACTGTATTGTGCAATAACTTGGCCAAAAATCAATTGAATATATGTTTATGGATCTATTTCTGGATTTCTTATTAAGCTCTCATAATATATTTTTCAATTCTTACTCCAATAACACAATAATTAGAATATTGTAGCTTAGAAAGACTTATAATTAGACTGTGAGTTCTCTAACTTCACTATTTAAATTTCCATATAAGTTGTATCAGCTTGTCAATTTTTACAATAAAATCATCTAGAATTTTAACCCAGAGCGTGTTACATCCGTCAGTCAATCTGAAAAGAATCGACACATCAGTGGGTCTTCCTATTCTATGAGTGTAGTACATCTCACCATTTATTTAAGTCTCTGTCTGAGTAATGTTCATCAGTTTTCAGAGTAAAAGTCTTGCTCATTATTGGCAAATATATTTTTTTTGTATTTTGTGACTTTTACAGTTATTAAAAATAGTGATTTTCAAATTTTGTTTTCTAATTGTTTCTTTTTTTAGAGGCAGTAATTTATTTTATTGTTTCTTTCTAATATATAGAAATTCACAAGTTTTATTTTGATCTCGTATCCTATGACCTTACTAAATTCACTTATTAATGCAAGTATTTTTGGTTTTGATTTGTTTTTAGATTTTTTCAGATTATTGATGTGAACAATTAAGTTTTCTATGAGTAAAGACAATTTAATTTCTTGTATGCCCGTTTTAATGCCCTTATTTATTTTCAGGCCCAGTGCTTGCAAGGACCAGTAGTATGATGTTAAAAAGAAGTGCCAAAAGTGAACATCCTTATTGTATTTCTAATCTTAGTAGCAAAACAACCAATAATTCATTAAGTAAGAATTACCTTAGTTACTTACTTAGTATAGGAGTATTTTCATAAATACCCTTTATAGATTAAGGAAGTTTCTTTACTTTCTTTCTAATTTTTTGAGAGATTTTTTAAAAAATTAATCATGAGTGGCTGCTGAGTTTACTTAAGTCCTTTCTCCTGCATATGGTAAATTTCATTAATCAGTTTTCAAATATTAAACCAACCTTGCATTCTTAAAATAAATCCCTCTTGCTCATTTTGTATTGTCCTTTCTTATATATCACTGGATTCAATTTACAAAAACAAAAAAAACAAAAAAAATTTGTTATGAATTTCCACATCTATGTTTCTGAGTTACTGACTCCTGTTTAGTAATATTTTTGTCTGACTTATTTATCAGAGAAATTCTGAGATAATAAAATTAATTGAAAATGTTTGCTTCTCCTCTATCTTCTTTCTTTTAAGATTTTATTTATTTATTTGACAGAGAGAGAGAGCACAAACAGGGGGAGCAGCAGAGGGAGAGGGAGAAGCAGGCTCCCCGCTGACCAGGGAACTCTATGCAGGGCTCGATCCCAGGACCCTTGAATCATGACCTGAGCCAAAGGCAGATGCTTGACTGACTGAACTATCCAGGCGCCCCACTTCTCCTCTATTTTCTAAGAGAACATGTATACAGTTGTTAATTGTGAACTTAACATTTGGTAAGATTAATCAGTGCAACAGTCTGAATCTAACATTTTCTTTGTGAGAAATTTTGAAATATTAATTCAATTTATCTTTTTTTCATTTAAATTCAATTAGCCAACATATAGTACATCATTAATTTTTGATGTAGTTTCCAATGATTCATTGGTTGTGTAATACCCAGTGCTCATCAGATCACATGCCCTCCTTAATTTAATTTATTTAATACATGTAAATATAGTCAAGTTTTCTATTCCTTCTTTTGTAAGCTTTCATAGTTTTTGTCTTTAAAAATACTGCCCATCTCTTTCAAATGTCAAATTTATTGTAATAAAGTTGTTACTTTTATTTCCTTATTATTCTCTTGATGTTCATGGAACTGAAGAATCTATAATAGGTCTTACTTTTTATTTCTGATTTGGTGTTCATATGTATTTATCAGCTTTTAGTTTTTACTTCTTCTTACTTTGGCTGAGTCTCTCTTCTTGTTCTAGTTTCCTAAGATGAAAGCTTAGATAATTAATTTTATATAACTCTCTTCATTTCTAGTATAAGAATTTGACTATAAATTTTCCTCTGAGCACTGCTTTAGCTGTATCTCACATATTTTAATATTCCTGTTTCATTTTCATTTGTTTCTGTTTCTTTTTAATTTATCAGTGTCTTATATTTGAAGGGTTTCTTTGTAAATATATGGTTGGTTTTTGCTTTTTCATCCATTACGAGAAAGTTTACCTTTTATTTGACATGTTTGATCCATTTGTTTTTAATGTAATTATCAGCATGATTACATTTAAATATACTTCTATTCATTTTTCATTTGTCCCATCTGTTTTGTTTCTCTTCCTCATACCTGCCTTTTTAATTAACTGAATATTGTTATGATTCCATTTTTCTTAGTTAACATATACTGGCTTTATCTCTATATTTTATTTTTTATTATTTTAATGTTGTTTTATTACTATAATGTTGTTGCAATAACTTCTCCTAGTCTATTTAAAAATATTATATCACTTTAAATATAAGGTAAGAACCATATAATGCAGTACTTTTCACATTTTTATGCTGCTGTTGTCATATATTTTACTTCTGCCTTATTGTAAGTGTCACTATATGTGTGTGTGTGTATATATATATATGCTTTAAGCATTAATTATTTATTGAACTTATTAAAAATTGATTTAAAATTTTCAGTTTTATTTTGCCTCATGTATACTAATTTTGACACTCCTCCTTACTTTGTGTAAATCAGAATTTTAACCTGATATTATTGTCCTCTGCCTGAGGAAATTTGTTTCACATTTCTTATTCTTTAAGTTTGCCGGCAATGAACTTACTCAGATTTTTTAAAAATATGAAATATCTGACTTATACTTTTACTTTTGAGGAATATTTTTACTGGTTATGGAATTCTGAATCAACAGATCTTTTTTCAGCACTTTAAAGATGCAATTTCACTGCCTCCTGAAATCCATCATATCTAATTAAAAGTTAGTCATCATTATTATATTTATTCCCCTGTAATTAGTATATCTTTTTCTGTGGATAATTTATGATTTTCTCTTTATTCATTGTTTGCAGCAGTTTGACTGTGTTATCTGCTTGTGATTTCCTGAGCCTCTTGGGCCTATGAATGAATATTTTTTTCTCTGAATTTGAACATTTCTGGTTATTATTTTTTCATTTATTTTTCCACCTCTTTCTTTCTCCTCTCCTTCTGGGACTTTGATTACATCCAGAGTAGACAATTTCATACTGTTCCACATGTTCCTGAAGCTCTGTTTAAGTGGTTTCAATATTTTCTTGTATCGCTGGAGTCCACATTATACTGATCCATGCACAGGTCCTTTCCCTGATGTATTCAAACTGTTTTTAGGTCCATTATTGCATTATTGTTTCATATATTGTATTTTTCTATTCTAAAATTTCCATTAGGTTATTTCTTATAGCTTTTATGTCTCTCATCAGAATGCTCAACTGTTTACTGATTCTGTCACTCTTTTCTTTTTTGTAATTTCTTTAAGAAAGTTACAATATCTGTATTAAAGTCCCTTTCTATGAATCTCACACCTGAGTCATCTGCCAGTCTGCTTCTCTTGTCTATATTTTCTCTTGATTATTAACTATATTCCCTTGCTTCTAGGTATGTTTAGGGAATTTTTATTGCATATGTGCTATTGTGGATTCATATAGGCACTCTGGATTTTGTTATGTTCCTCATAATAATGTTGAGGTGTTTGTTGTTTTTATTTTGTTTTTTCCTTGGAAGGTAACTAAATTACTAGAAGGTCCTCTTGGATTTGGATTTATGCCTTTCTAGGGCCAGTTTACTTTGTTTTATTTTGTTTGCTTGGTCCCTGAATTTAGTCCTTGTTCTTTTGGCACAGTACTTCTGTGTTTTCAGTGAAAAAATCATAGTTTTTACTAAACTCCTGTAATTTGATAAGACATCACTTCCAAATTATGTCTTCCCAGTACTGAGTAACTGCTTAAACCTGCACAGTTCTTTATCTCTCAGCTGCTGGTTTTTGCTGGGCTTCTTGGTGATTTCTGGGTGCCTTTCTCATGAATATGAATTTTAGGAATAGTGAAAGATTTAGAAAATAGCTGGTATGTAGAATTTGGGGCTTCCCAAATGTGAGTCATTCCATTCCACTCAAATTCCAATCCATTTCCAGTCTTAAATTCAAAACTCTTTCTCTTTTGCCCAGTAACACTATTCTTTTATGTGAGTTTTCCTCCCCAACATCTACACAGAAAAAGCTGATTACATGTAGAATTAATCTCATTTATCTCTCATTTCAAGAATCATATCTGCCTAGTTTTGCTTGCTCTCCAACACTTCAGAATATTTTAAAATATTTTTTCAGAGTTGTAATTGTTATTGCCATTATTATAAATCCCATACAAATTACTCTGATGTTACCAGAATTGGACCTTTCTTCAAAATATTGATACTAACAGAAAGTTTTGTGTGTTATGGTTCTTTTACTCTAGGAATGTTTAATTAATTATTTATCAGGGATACAAACTTAGCCCACACAGGATATAAGAGTTCCTTATGGTAGAAAAGAGCTAACATTTATTCTTACTTTATCTGCTACCAAAGGCTTGGCAGTAAATATCCCTTGAGACCACATTTGTAGTTAGGTACTATTTTTTCTTACCATCATATGAGACAACTGAGTCATAAAGAATTGCCTTGGCTTAGAGTCAAAGCAAAGCTATAGAGCTTAGATGTGACACAGTCAGAATTCAAGTAATTATCTAATTCTAACATCTGTAATCTTTCCATTGATCCAAATATTTCTGAAATTTCTCTTTTTATCTAAATATTTATTTATTTATTTGAGAGAGACAGAGAGAGCAGGGGAAGGGCAGAAGGAGAGACAGAATCTTAAGCAGGCTCCACTCAGCACAGAGCCCAACACAAGGCTCAATCCCAGAACCCTGAGATCACGACATAAGTCAAAATCAAGGGTTAGATGCTTAACCTACTGAGACACCCCGGTACGCAGTGATTTTTTTTTAAGGGAGCCCAACTTGGGGTATGAACTCATGACCCTGAGATCAAGACCTAAGCTGAGATCAAGAATCAGACAGTTTAACTGAGCCACCCAGGTACCCTAAATATTTTTTTTTAATTTCTGAGACTTCACCATATCAAAGATGTGAATGTTCCCATCATCCAGGCCCACCTAGGAGGTACTTCAGCATATATAGGATATAGGTTTTATATTGATTTGCAAGTGTTGATTGGCAGAAGTTTGTGTGGAGCTCTGTGTTAAATGATGTGGCTTCTTTAGGATTTTGTAGAAAAGATATTTGTGAAATATTAGTAATGCTTACCATAGATGCCAAAGTTGCAATTGTGAGTATAAATGTCAGGTAACTAAAATGAATTGGAAATGGTTCTCTACTTCCTTGGAGAAAATAACTTAGTAATTTAAATAATAGAAAAGGAAAGAAGATGGCAATGGTCCTGGGAGGGGTAATCTCCACAATAAATGTTATTCTATCTTCTACTCCTACTTTCCAGTTGGAGTGAGTCCAACTCTCTGGCCAATAAAATGAGGCAATTTAAGGATGAAAGTTTTTCATGGCAATCCCAGGACAAGTTGCATGGATTACCAGGGAAAGACCTTCTGGCATTTCTCAGTCCAAAGTTTCTTCTGGGCAGTGATGCTTATAGAATACTCAGTGTGGATTTGCAACTACTATCATGTAGTTATCACACTTTGACAAATCCCTGGAGGGAACTCTGGAGAACACAGGCTCAAGTGCACCCTGTTAGATATGATTAATCTTTTCTCTTATGATGCCATTTTACCATGCTAAGCTCCTTTGGAAGTCTTGGAAAACCTGATAGTCTCAGTCAAGGAAAATTGTAATGACATTTATGTGTGTGTGTGTGTGTGTGTGTGTGTATAGTTACAACTAAATGTTTGTTTGCTCTCAAAATTCATAGGTTGAAGTCCTAACCCTCAACGTGATGGTATTGGGAGAAAGGGAAATAGTTCCTGAGGCTGTGATCTGATAAAAATTAGTGTCCTTATAAAAACAGACAGAAGAGAGCTTTCTCTCCCTCTCTCCTCCCCAGCCCCCAAACACCCTCTCTCTGCCATGAGAGGATGCGGCAAGAAGGCAGCCATCTGCAAGCTAGGAAGAGGCCCTTGATCAGAAACTGAATGAGCTGACAACTTGATCTTGGATTTCCAGCTTTCAGAACAGTGAGAAACAAATTTCTGTTGTTTAAGCCACTCAGTCTATGGTATTTTGCCATGACATCAAAAGCAAACTGATATGTAGGTTTTGGTGTTATTAATGATTACATTAATTATTAGGTTTTTTTTTACTTATTAATTGTTATTATTTTCCATGTATAATGCAACCTTCTAAGCATTTTGCTTACCTCCATTCTTTTACTCCTGACAACAACCCAACCCCCAGAAATCACATGAGTTAGGTATGTGATCTCTATTGTGCAGCTAAGGGAACTGAAGCACATGATTAAGCCAATAAAGTATATGCTTAAGACTCAAATTCAGATGAGTTTGGAAGAAAATCTGGCTGCCAACCAGTGAATGCAGTGGTATGATAGGAGTTTGAGCATTAGATATGAAGTATTCCCTCTGGGCAGTGGTGTCCTTAATCTTCATCCTGCTGGCTCAGAGCACAGACCTTCTGATGAGAGCATGATTTTTCCTTGAGATCTTCCCAGAATCTTGTCCTAATTATCAAAGGCTCTGGATACCTACCTAGCTCCTTTCAGATTTCTTCTGGGAAATACTTGCTCCTACAACACCAGTCACCTGTGGGATTCTTCCAAAAACAACAAAATCACCTGTAGGACTGACTTTGAGTATAGAGTAAGACTTATTGTCTAGAGCCGTGTGAACCCAACTCACCTGTCTGATCAGGCCTACATGCTCACACCACTGAACACCACCCTTGGCCCTGGTACCATGGCCCATAGGGTTTGCCCACTGTCAGTCCCCAATCCACACTCAATCCCGACCCAGGACACCCAGATAATGTTGATATCACAGCAGAAAGAAACAGGCCAGGCTGTCCCATGGGACAGAAGGAAAACTTCCTGGGCGCCTGGGTGGCTCAGTTGGTTAAGCGACTGCCTTCAGCTTAGGTCATGATCCTGAAGTCCTGGGATCGAGTCCCGCATCGGGCTCCCTGCTCAGCAGGGAGTCTGCTTCTCCCTCTGACTCTCCCCCTCTCATGCTCTCTCTCTCTCAAATAAATAAATAAATCTTTAAAAAAAAAAAAAAGGAAGGAAAACTTCCTTTCTCTTAAAATATCACTAGTCTCAGATACCAAGAGATCCAACTTCAGAATGAAATCATAAATCTGGAAGCTTCTTTAAAAGTCAGGCATGGAAATCTCTGTTATGTTTGACTTTCGTTGAATGACTCTAGCTATTTTCTTTCTCTAATATCTGGAGTTCAGCCAACCACAGGACACTTGCTTTCTGTTCATTTGTAAATTAATATATCTGGAAGCGAAGATTGTCTCTGAAAAAAGCAGATTTGCCTTTCTCCAAATGTAATGAAATTAGGTTTGGGGAAGCCTCTGTTGATGTCCAAGAATCTTTATGAGCCTTTTAAAGTCATTGTTTTCTTCTCACAAATGAGAACTTGCTGATGCCAAGGAGTGATGAACTGGAAAACCACATGGTGACAGTTGGTTCTTAAGCTGGCCCGGGTGCATAGCAAGGCCTGCTGGGGAAGGAAGCTTGTGACTTCCTTACTTCTTGCTTGTTCTCTGTTTCCTATTTTTCCTTCTTTTATTCCCCCCCTCTCTTGCTCCCTCCCTCCTTTATCCCTTATGCAATACATACAGGCTTTAAAATAGACTGGCCTGGGGTCACTTAGTTGAATGGTCAATTACTATTGTATGAACATGATACTTATTCTCACTGATTCTGTTTTCTCATCGATGAAATGGTGATGATACACCCTTCCTCACTTCCTTTTTCAAAAAAAAAAAAAAAAAACCTATCTTTGATTCAAGTATCCAATTCTACCCTATGCAACTTCTGTGACTTGGAGGGGTGGAGAAGACCTCCACATTCAAGAGTACTTGAGCCATTATAGTCAATAATGGACATCTTGTCCCTCTGTAGAACAAGGAACTCAAAAACCCAGAATTTGAGGTAGGCTGGGTTGGCTGTGACATAGGGAGTAGCCTTCTCTCTCTGCCCCTGAAATCATGCTGCCTCAGATATCTAGAATCCATTACATGACAATAGGGGAATCCACTCTGAGGTTGAAGTTGTCACACCAAATGGGGGCAAAAGAATGGGGGACAACTGAAGCTCAGTCCCTGATCATGCTCTATACCTACACTAGACCTGGACTCCCTGTACATTAGACAAATTTCCTTATACTTTAAACCAGTTCATAGAGGTTTTTTGTTTTTTATATCCCAAACCATCCTGTGTATATGTGAAAATCAAATGTGATCATTTATACCCACAATTAATAGTATATCTTCAAGAGGTGCTGATTAACTTCCTTCCCTCTAATTTAGACTTTCTCCCTTTATTCATTGACTCTTTTTTCCTTCTCTCTCTAACCCAAACATATCTTGGCATTACCAGGCTTGAAAACCTACATAAAGTATGAAAATGTTGTTAGGATTTCTTGATTTCCAAGAAACAAAAGACCCTTTCAATTTACTCAAAGCATGGAGGGTTTAGTGCAGGAAACACATTACAAAAGGAAAACTGGATTCTCGGCCACTTGTATAAGCTCTGGATGGGTTCAAAAAATAGCTAGAAAGAACAGAAACCACAGTACCTCTGGGCCTCATGACCCAGTGCTTTCCACGCATTGGAACTCTTGAGTACTTTTTTTATGCCCTCAGCAGAAGAAACCTGTACAGCCATATTCTAATGGGACCTATCAATTGCCTTTCTACAAATACTCCCTGTCACAGGGGCCTCTGTCTCAGTATCTCCCATTTCAATCCAAAGACAAAAGATGTGATGGGTACATAGCTCCAGTGAGGCAAAGCTCTCAGTCCACCAGCCATTGTTCTGTTAATTGTCTGTGAGAAGCCATTGTTCCTTCTTTAGTGCAGTCACCTTTGACCAGAGTTCCTGACTCACATTGCATAGGACACAGCTATCTCTACACATTCAAACAACTGTCATTTATCAAATAGTTCAGTAAGTACATTGTGTTAGGTAGTTGTGAATAAAAAAATCAGAGAACTTTTCAGGTAAAGTTGTCTTAGAAATAGAGAGATGGTGCAAACAGATATAAATCAAGTTGTAATAAGAAAAGGAAGCCACAGTGAGAGGGTAGAAATACGTTGTGTGGGGGAGGAAAGTATAACTGATACATGGTAGGCAGAGAATGCTGCCACTCTGAGCTATGCTTGAGTCAAGATCTAAATGCAACGTGGGAGTGAACTACTTGAATATTGGAAGAAAGAGTATTGGAAAGGAACCTCTGGTGCAAATGTCCTGGGTCAAAAATGTACTCGATTTGTTGAAGGAACAATCCACAGGCCAGTGTGGTTTCAGTGATGTGACAACAGGGAGAGGGTAAGAGATATGGGCAGACGGTGGCGTTGGTGTCCCTCTTTCCTCAGTAGTGATCTTAAATGGTGGCAGTTGTTCTCAGAGGGGTCCAAGTTCATGTGGGCCTCCTGTGGCTTGGCCTCTCTGGTAAAGGGACCTGAGATACACGTCTTGGACTTCCAAGTCCCACAGTGAGGTCATTCACCCTATTTCTTCCCATTAGGTCCCATTAGTGGATTCAGTACTTTCTTTTTCAATTCCTGGCACTTCCCTGTGGCACTTGATCCTCTCACCCACATTTTCCTTCTGAGATGCCTCACCCTGCAGCTGGAAGGAGTCTCCTAGGGCAACCTGAAGACACAGCACGATAATTGCATGTCTCCTGCAACTAGACCATAGCTGCGGGAGGACAGGTGCTTTATCTTGCTCCCAGGTGTAATCTCACAGCTTCGACTAGCACCTGGTATATAATAGGTCCTCAGGAGCTCTTGGTGACTGACAGTATCTCTGTGTTCAACACAACTGTGCTTGATCCTCAGCTGAACCCCTTGTCGATTCTTGCAGCCCCAGGATCCTGCAGGTTGGAGAAGTGTTTCTCCTCTGACCAATGACATAGATTCCTCTCTGGAATCTTGGCTAGGTTGAATTCATCATAAGTTTACATTTTTATTAGGTTTCTGCGGTATAATAATGTTTTTTAAAAAATTGGTCTTTGTCCTGATTCTTGATATAACGTTCCTAAAACCCACCTGAGTGATAAGAGTGCCTTTTATATTTTATTGAGATGACTCAGGAGATGAGGGAAATTACATAGCTTCAATATGGGAGCTTGTTCCCAGAAAGGCCAAGCCAGGATCTGAGGATTGGGACATTCAGCCTTACCCCTTGACCTCCCCTGGAAGGGATAGGAGCTGAAGATTGAGTGAGGTCACAATGGCTAATGGTTTAATCAATCACATCTATACACTGACACCTCTCTAAAAACTTCTAAAGGATGGGGTTTGGGGAGCTTCTGGGTTGGTGAACACAAAGATGTGCTGGTAGGATGGAGTACCCTAAAAGGGCATGAAAACTCTATACTACACCTACTGCACCCCTCCCCCAATATCCTGTCTGATGCATCTATTTGTCTGTTTTCATGTTGTATCCTTTATAATAAATCAGTAATCATTAATGCTTCCTTCAGTTCTGTGAGTTCTTCTAGCAGATTACGGAACCTGAGTAGGGGGTTGCGGGAACCTGCACATTTGTAGTTAGCTGGGTAGACGTGTGGGTGGTCTGGAGATTCCACTTGCAGCTGACATCTAAAATGAGGGCATTCTTGTGGAGCTGGGCCCTTACTCTGTGGGGTCTGCATTAACTTTAGGTAGTTAGCGTCAGAATTGAATCAAATTATTGGACACCCAGTTGGTGTTGGAGATTGAAATATTGGTTGTTGGTGTTAGGGGAAAAAACACACAATTCCCAAAAGGTGGTCTATTAGGTCAGTGTTTTTAACTTTCCCCTTGTCAAAGATTGAGGATTGGGATGCCTGGGTGGCTCAGTTGGTTAAGTGTCTGCCTTCGGCTCAGGTCATGATCCCAGGGTCCTGGGATCGAATCCCGCATCGGGCTCCTTGCTTAGCCGGGAGCCTGCTTCTCTCTCTGCCTGCCACTCTTCCTGCTTGTGCTCTCTCCCTCTCTCTCTCTCTGAAAAGTAAATAAACAAAATCAAAAAAAAAAAAAAGATTGAGGATTAATTCTTGGAAGATTATTAGGATGACAGTTGGGAGGTATTATCTAAGGAAACCCCATCTGTAGGGATCAGAGGTAGAGTGGGCCAGTGGCTGGGGTTGGGTTCTGAGTTGCTGGGCCCAGCTGGGATGTTGGTATTTGGCTCAAAGCAGCCAGAAGCCAAATAAGCTAAAATGAGATTTGGGATTGAGCCAATGGCCACATATAAAATGCTAAGGATCAAAGCCTGTGAAAACAAGAGCCAACATGCATGGCCATGGAGCCATACAAGGTTGCTTCATCCAAGGGTCAGGATCTAGGCCAGGGCTTGAGTCAGAAGGCACAGCCTGGGCCCGGGGGGAGGGGGTCAAAAGCAGTAGGGCTGAAAGGCTCTGCAGAGTCTCCATCTACCTTTTATCTGTTAATGAAGGCAACTGATAATCAGCTTCACTTAAGGAAACAAGGTCATCAGACAGGTCACCTGCTGTCCTGCTCCACTGTAATGGAGAGAATTGGGATTCTAGGGAAGGAGAAAACCAAGTAAGCAGTTAAACAGAAGTCATAGATTTCCTGTAGGATAAATACAACCAGTTGTTCCTGTTGTCTGAATGATGTAGACCAAACTGCAGACAATATGCACACACATTGCCCACCTCTGAGGATCCTTGCCATGGTTGCACTGCGTGAGGGGGGAGGGGAGGATTTTTCAGAAGAGGATCTGCTGCTTCTCTAGCCTTAAGGTATACAGTTATGGAAGGAAATCAGTAACGCAAAGAGTGTCTACAGAAGCAGAACTGGAGGCAGAAGGGTTCTACCTTAAATCGTTAAGGTAAAATAGCATTGTGGCTAAGCAGGCTTACACTAGAACAAGACCAACTAAAGTCAAATGCTGGTCCTGCTACTTCTTATCTGTGTGATTCATGCTCTAGATTAATAGGCACATTGTCCTGTTAAGAGGCTGCCTCACTGTTGTTCATTTAGTCTTTGTTGGTCACCTATAAAGAAAGCCAAACTATCAGGATAAGGAAGCTCTATTTCTGCTATCAACGCTATGTGTTAATCCTATCCTTCCTCCCCCTATTCCCAAATATTATCTTTAGCTCAAAATGTCTGCTCTAACAGGAGCTTTGCTTTCAGTATCTGTAATGTAAGTGTAATGGATCAGCGGATTCTCCTAAGTACTCAGAGACCAAGCCTAAGTAGAAGCTCAGCAGGGATCCCTATTAATAAACAGGAGTGACAGAGAGTGTATACTCCAAAGCATGGACCTTTCCTTCTCTAGGGTTTGGAAACTGAATACAGGGAAGAGAAGCTGTCCAAGGACACAATTTGGTCACTCAGTTGGCAGACCCTGGGGCAAAAGCCAAGAATCTCAATCCCCTGTTTACTTCATTTTACCAAGCAGCCTTTCTCTCACCGGAGGATAAACAGAACTTTTTTTTTTTCAAGGAAAAAGAAAAAAAAAAACCCACTAAGGCATTTTTGGTATTTTTTGTTGTTATTCAATACTATAATTTTAACACGTAAGTACTTCATAGAGGGGGGAAAATGGAAAATCGCAGCCACCCATCACTCACCCTCCCCTAGGTGGTATTTATGTACCTTCATCAGAGGCAAAATGTGGCCTTTTGAATCAGAGTCAGAATAAAACCCCTGTCATTCTCTCAGTCAGTTGTCACGAAGGAACCTTTCTTCAAATGCAGGTTGCATTAGGCAAAAGTGGTTGTGTGTTTGAAATTAAATCACTCAAATCTGATTAAAAACAGGATGCGTAAGCTTCCATTGGGGTTCCTACTTGAATGGGGTGCCATACAAAATCAAGTTGTATTGTATTGTACGGAATGGCTTTGTATTAATGTTCAGAATAACAAAGTCCCACTGAGAGCCCTTCACATTTCTGAATGGTGCTTGGAGTTTGTCAAAATTTTTCAGGAAGGGATCTGCACGACCCTGGCTGCATGAACCACACAGTTTGGGGAAAAAAAAAAAAAAAGACTGGTGAATTAAAATGACATATTTTTATTACTGTTAAGCTTTTGAGCTGCAGTGACATGAGAACACAGGGAATCTTACACTTATTCATTTACCTTCTACTCCAGATTTGCGTGCGAGTTTTACTTAGCCGTGCAATGTGGCAAGAGGCATTTGGGCTGTGTAGCCATGTGGCAGAGGACAGCTCTCCTGCTCACCAGTCCTAATAGTGTATTTATGGATAAAATTAGGCATACCATTAACAAATTTGACTTATTTCACTTAGCATAATCCCCTCCAGTTCCATCCATGTCGATGCAAATGGTTAGGTGTTCATCCTTTCTGATGGTTGCCTAATATTCCATTGTATATATGGACCACATCTTCTTTATCCATTCATCTGTTGAAGGGCATCCTTCCACAGTTTGGCTATTGTGGACATTGCTGCTATGAACATTGGGGTGCAGGTGCCTCTTATTTTCACTACATCTGTATCTATGGAAAGAAACCAGAGAGGGAGACAAACCATGAGAGACTCTGAACTCCAGGAAATAAACTGAGTGTTACAGAAGGGAGGGGGCGGGGAGATGGGGTAGCCGGGTGATGGGTTTTAAGGAGGGCATGTGATGAGTACTGGGTGTTATACACAACTAATTAATTGTTGAACACTACATCAAAATCTAAAGATGTACTCTGTGTTGGCTAATTGAACATAATAAACAAAAGAGAACATATGAAAACAAAAAATAAAAATAAGTAAAATAAAATAAAATAAAATAAAAACTTGTGTCCACGACCTCATAAAAAAAAAGAAAGAAAGAAAAAAACACCAAATTTGAGATGTGGTTGCAAATAAAGAAGAGACAAATCTTGACAAATCACGGCAGGTAGAAAGGAAAGTAGTACAAACACTGAGCAAATGGGGAATGAGCAGGAAGAAAGGAAGCTAGGAACCAGTCTTCTTGTATTAGCTTGCTAGGGTGGCCATAATGAAGTAGCACAGATGGGGGACTGCTAAGAACAAAAGTGTATTGTCTCACAGCTCTGGAGGCTGGAAGTTCAAGATCAACATGTCAGTAGATTTGGTTTCTTTAGTTTCTCTCCTTACAGAGGGCACCTTCCTCTGCTCCACATGATCTTCTCTCAGTGTAGACACACCCCTCGTGTCTCTCTGGGTCAAAATTTCCTCTCAAAGGAAAGTCAAACTGGATTAGGGACCACTCTCACGACCTCATTTTAATTTAGTCACCTCTTTAAAATCTCTGCGTCCAGATACAGTCACATTCTGAGGTACTGAGGGTAAGGGCTTCAACATATAGAATTGAAGGGGACACAGTTCAACCCATAACAACTCTGTTCTGTCATTTTTCCTTGGGAGCCACAGAAATACTTATATAGTTAAAAGCAAAATTAGATCAAAACTTTTCAAAGCAATTCTTAAACATGTAATATACATTAATCTTTTTCCCATTTCCAGACTAACATGGAATAAGTCAACTATAGTCTGATAGCAATTAAAATTTTTGAACAGAATACAAATAAAACTACCTGAAGATTCTAGAAACTGAACAATAACAGGGGGTTATAAACTAAAGTAAACATGTGAATAACTTTCCATGACAGGAATGATTTTTGCAGATTCCCCCCCCCTTCTTTCATCTCCCTTCTTAGATTCAAGGATGGGTCCCATCACCAGATGTGCAGTGAGCATGGAAAAGAAAACTCCTGTGGAAGCCCTCTGTTTTTAGCCAGAGGACAGAGACAGTAAACTCCCACATGTCAGAGAGTATGGGAGAAATTTCCACTCCCCTTTTCAGAAATGTATTTTTCTCTCCCGATCATGTTCTGAGGGCAACCTCAGAAGCAGAACTACACAGCCACCAAAGCAGCATCGCATCATAGGCATCTAAAACCCTAAGATGAGACCCTGTTCTCTGCCAATGGGGTGCTAAGAATAGGGGTCCCTGTAGTTTGGAGAAAATCCTTGGTTTCTTTTCTCACCCCTGTGCACTAAAGGTGGCCCCAGTCACATTGAATTAGCCAACAGCCTGGCAGGGCTAAAATCTAGAAAGAATCCTCTCTTTCTGACCAGAGAAACTGGGAAGTGTGGCCTCTGGAGGGCCACTGTTTGTGGAGAAATGGAGAAAAATCTGAAGAGCAGAGGTGTGAGAAGGGGGACGCCTGTTTTCTATGTATGAACTTGCACAAGCCTAAGATTCACTCCTGGGAAGAGCTTGGGTGAGGCAGAGCCAAAGAAGCATAGCAAAGGCTCTAGGAACTGGCCTGTGAAATAAACCATAGACTAAACCCCAGACTAAGCCCTGGGTGGTACGTGTGCAGGCAGATCCAAACAGCAGAGCAAAGACTTTGAACACTTAACTGACATTAGCAACACCAACCACAGAAGGTGAGATAGAACTTGCAGGGTCAGGTGAATCAAGTGATTGCCTGTTAAAACAAAACAAAAATCAACCTCGTTCAGGGGATTTTAGCAGAATCCAGGGTCTGGAAAAATAATATTCAAAGTGTCCAAGATACCCTCCAAAATTGCTTGATGTACAAAGGCAACACAAACAAGCAAACAAACAAACAAAAAAAAATCTGACCAATCCCAAAGGGCTAAGACAATCATCAGATGCCAACTTCAAGATCAACTGGATGTTGGAATTATCAGACAAATCTTTAAAGCAGCTATTATAATATCATCCTTGAAGCAAAGATGAACACTCTTGAAATGAATGTAAAGATAAATGAACAGAAAAATATAAACAATAAAAAGGGAAGAAATGGACATTTTAGAACTGAAAAATTCAATACAGAAAATAAAAGAATTCACTGAGTGGTCTCAGTAGCAGAATGGAGATGAAATAGGAAACAATTGGTATACTTGAAGATGGATAGAAATTACATAGTCAGAAGAACAGAGAGAAGAATTTAAAAATGAGAAGAGAGGCACCTGGGTGGCTCAGTCGGTTAAGCATCGGACTCTTGATTTTGGCCCAGGTCATGATCTCAGGGTCATGAGATCAAGACCTGCACTGGGCTCTGTGCTCAGCAGGGAGTCTGCTAATGGATTCTCTCCCTCTGCACCTCCCCCTGCTCAAGTGCTCTCTCTCTCTCTCTCAAATAAATAAATAAATAAATAAATCCTTAAAAAATGAGCAGAGACACAGGGACCCATGGAAATGTTTTAAGGCTCTGATTTCATGCCATTAGAAGCCTAGAAGAAGAGAAATAAGTATGTAAATAAAAAGAAACACTGGCTATAAAATCACTCTTAATTTTGAGACATACATTTCTAGATTCAGGAAGTCCAGCAAAACTAAAATAAGACAAACTGAAAGAAAACCATGTCTAGAAATATGGTTTACAATGCTGAAAATTGAACATAAATTCAATACTGAAAAATGAATAATCCAGTTAAAAAATGGGCAGAAGACATGAATAGACATTTTTTCAAAGAAGACAGACAGATGGTCAGCAGACACATGAAAAGAGGCTCAACATCATTGATCAACAGGCAGATACAAATCAGAACTACAGTGAGATATCAGCTCACACCTGTCAGAATGGCTAAAATCAACAACACAAGAAACAACAGGCAAGGATGTGGAGAAAGGGGAAACCTCTTGCACTGTTGGTGGGAATGCAAACTGATACAGCCACTCTGGAAAACAATATGGAATTTCCTCATAAAGTTAAAAATAGTACTATCCTATGATCCTGCAACTGTACTACTAGGTATTTACCCAAAGAATAAAAAATACTAATTCAAAGGGATACATGCACCACAATGTTTATAGCAGCATTATCTACAATAGCCAAAATATGAAAACAGCCCAAGTGTCCATCAACTGATGGATGGATAAAGAAGATGTGGCATATAAATATATATTTATATTTATATTAGCATATATATATATATAGGAATATTACTCAACCATCAAAAAGAATGAAATCTTGCATTTGCAATGATGTGGATGGAGCTAAAAAGTATTATGCTGAGCAAATAAGTCAGTCAGAGAAAGACAAATACCCTATGATCTCACTCATATGTGGAATTTAAGAAACAAAACAAATGAGCAAAGGAAAAAAGAGAGAGGCAAACCAAGAAATAGACTCTTAACTATAGAGAACAAACTGATGGTTACTAGGGGAAGGGGTGTTGGAGGATGGGGGAAATAGGGGATGGGGATTAAGGAGTGTACCTGTCCTCATGAGCACTAGATGTTGTATGAAAGTGTTGAATCACTCTATTGTACACCTGAAACTAATATTACACTATATGTTAACTAACTGGAATTTAAATAAAAACTTAAAAAGATTAACAGGAGAAAAACAAAAAACAAAAAGAAAAACAAAACAAAACAAAATGCTGAAAACTGAAGATAAATTACCAAAAAGAAGAAAATCTCTAGAACAATTAGAGAGGGGGATAATTACATATAAAAAAATCAAAATGACTGTGAATTTTCCATCAGAAATCATAGAGCAACTTTTAATCTCTAGTTTCAAAGGTACAGAGTTCTATATATTTCACTGTGTCACGCTCAGGAATTATGTTGGAACCAGAAAACAGTACAACAACATTTTTAAATTGTTGAAAGAAAAAAAAAAAAGAACTATCTACCAAAATTTTATATCTAATGAAAACACCCACGAGGAATAAAGACAAAATAGAGACATTCCCAGATAAAGGTAAACTAAGAGAATGTGTCATTAGTAAATATCCTTTTAAGTGATTGCTAAAGGAAATTGTTTATAGTGACAGCAAATGATTACTGTTAGAGGAAACCTTGGAAATGCAGAAATGGCAAATATTTGGGTGTATAATACAGTGTTTTTATCCATTTAAATTATTTAAAATATGAATAAACATTGAGCACAGAAATGGTAATGTTATTTCAAGTATATAGATGTAATAAATACAACAGGTCTAAAATAAGGTGGGGAAGGTAAAAGGTTAAGTATGGCTGTAAGTAAAATCTTAACCTGCTTACTAATTACATTGTTGGCAATGGTGTAGGACTTTGTGGTTCTGAGATTATTGTATATTTGTGATGTGAGATCAAACAAATGAAGAATTATTTTGGTATTATTTGGAAGTGGCATCTTTGTCACAGGACAATGATATATCAAGGAAATTCAGTAAAAAAACCAATCTAATAAAGATCAAAAAATAGTTAACTGAGAAAAATATTCAAAAAACAAAAAGAACTAGATACTCATAAAAAAAGAACAGAAAATGTAACAAGGAACTAAACATAAATTATAAAAGTAAAAATCAGAATTGTGATATTAAAAACTCAAGGGTTAAGTCAAATGGCAGACTTGAATCAGATGAATTTGTCAGCTGGAGGACAGATGTTGTATGACCTGGGTAATTGGTAATAACAGCAGTCAACTGAATCAGAGCAGAGAACAGGTAATCATATCTTTAAATTGCTGGAGAGAGGAAGAGTCTATCAAGAATTCTATAACCAGCCAAACTGTCATGCAAGTGTAAAGGTGATATAAATACCTTTTCAGACAAATAAGAATACACTAGAAACAGAACCTTGCTGAAAGAATAACTAACAGTTGCATGTCAAAAAGACACACACATACAAACACACACACACACACACATCCAGAAATAATGTGGCATTAAAATTTTGAACAATAATATTTAAAATGAGGGTCGTTCTCTTGATCCAGAAGTGAAGAAAGATACTGTGTTTTGTTTTGTTTTGTTTTTTTGAGTGCGTTTGATCAAAAAAAAATTTATATAAGCATGGCAATAGAATGGTTAAGTTACAGCTCATAGGGAGTAAAAGGAAATAGAAAATATTTCATCAAATCAATAAAAAGAAAGAAAAAAATGGAAAAAATAACAAATAGAATAATAAAATAAGAAATTATAAATAAATCCAAATGCACCAGTTGTCATAATAAATGTAAATGTTTAACTTTCCAGATAGAAAGATAAGTTGTCAGATTGGATGAGAGAGAGAGAAACATAATCTCTTATTAAACTTGGAAGTAAAAGGTTGGAGAAAATATATGTTAGGCAAAACTAACCAAAAGAAAGATGGTGTAGTTATTTTAATATCAAGAAAATAAATTGAAGTCCAAAAGCATTATAGGGAACAAGAATGCATCAGGAAGGCATTGCAATTCAGAACTTACATATATCCAATTACGTATCCTCAAATTATATAACAGAAATGACAGAATTGCAATAAAAAGCTGAAGAATCTAACATCACAGCAGGAGAAATTAATATACCTCTCCCATAACTGATGTCTCAGAAACAAAATAATAAAGATCTAGAATATTTAAACAACATAATTACTGAGTGTGATATAATGAAATACACAGAAACTTGTACCCTCAGAATTAGGGAGTAAGTGTTCATTTTGAGTATGCACGGAGAGTATACAAATGTTGACCATTTCCTAGACCACAGATCCCAAATGTTTGCAAGGATGAGGAGCACAAGAGTCTTCCATGCCCTACCTGCTCATGCCTCTATTGGAACAGCCATTTTGGAGAACAATTGGTAATAGCTAATAAAACCGGAAAAGCATATGCCCAATGCATCAGCACTTCTACTTTTAGACCATTTCTATTCACTGCACAGGGATTCATGTACAAGAATCATATTGCAGCACTGTTCAAAATTGTCAAAAATTGGAAAAACCCTAAATGTCCATGAGCCAGAGACTGAATAAGTAAATTGAGCCGTATCATGCAGTGTCATATTATCATGCTGTTGAAGCTGTTAAAATTAATGTACTAGAGCTTCATGAATCAACATGGATTGATGTCAAAAACATCCCGGTCCAAATTCCTTTTCCAAAACTTTTGGGGGCCAGATGTGTTTTAGCATTATTTTTAAATTTCAGAGAGACATATATCTCTATTTTAATAACACCCTCAGCAGAATCAGGGCTATCAATATAAAACCAAACATACTAATACTTCTATAGATAAAAATATATGAATACTGAATAGCTACACATCAATTCCAGTCATGTTTTGCCACCTAATAGGTTTGGGTTAAGATAGACTTTTTTCTGCCAAACACATTATGGAGAAAAATTTTGGTTTTCAGACATTTTGATCTTTCAGTCTTTCCTAGATTCTTCCCTTGTATTCAATGAAAAACAGTTGCAAAACTAGGCATGCACTATGATAACATATACATAAATTTTAAAACATGCTTAACACAATATATTTATGACAACATGCATATTTAGACATTTATAAAAGCTACTCAAGGGACTGATAATCACCATGTTGGGGAGAGTGTTTACTTCTGGGGAGATAAAGAAGTGAGATCAGTGAGGAGGACCAGGAGAATTCAACTGTATTTGTAGTGTCTTCTTCTTGTTTTTTACATAAAAAGATGAGGAGCAGGTCTTCTTACAAACTAAGTCACTAAAAGGAAAAGAAGTATTTAGCCAGATGGGAAGAGTGGGATAGGAGACCCCAGACAGAGAGAAAAGCATATAAAAGCCTCTGAAGTATACAGAGCATAACATTGTCCAAGACCACAAGATGGTTCTGTGGCTGGGAAACAAGGTCCTTGTTGGATGGGGAAGATGTAGGAGATGAAGCTGGAGATGGAAGGAGAGCAGCTGCCATCCCGTAGGTGGAGGGGAGCCAGGAAATGGTATGACCAAATGTGTGACTTCCAATGATCCCACTTGGAGCCAAATAATGCACAGATCATAGAGATACAGACTGGAGACAGCTATTGTCACTTAAGTGACTCTGGACTGCGGACTCTCTTGGCACACATCCTCCTTTGGGATCGTCCAAAAATTACTCTGCAAGAGGCCAGGGCAAGCACTGTTTCTACATCTTGAGAGGAGAAAAAATCAAATTACAAAGGTCACATGACCCGCTCAGAGTTGTAAAGGGGGGAACAAGTAAATTCAGATCCTCTGATGGGTTTAACATCTTCTGTTTTCGTTCCCAACAGTTGTCATCCCAACAAAAGGGCAGAGAAATAATCAGGGAGGTTTTTGAAATACTTTTTTCTGATTGCCAAGAAATATGGTTTATTTTTTTCCCAAAAAGAGTGACTGAAAAGATTCAATTGTTTAAATGTTTGGATAGGAAACCCGTGAAAGAAGCAAGCTCTTTTGAAGAGCTTTCCCTTGTAGAAAGATGGTGGTAGTAGAGCAGAAAAGGACTCCGGGCAGGTCTACTCTGACCCCCCATTGACGCAAAGGGCAAAGCCAGGTGCAGAGAAAAGAAGTGATGAGACCAAGTGGAATTTCGAATGTGTATGTCTTGAGTTTGTTTTGAGTTCCTTGCCAATTTTCCTCCTTTGTCAATAAAAGGCAGTTTTAGGGAAAAACCAAAGGTTGAAGAAATATGGACTTATGCCAGATGAGAAAGCCACAATAGAGACCTTAGAAGAAAAGGTGGTGTCAAACATGGGAGTGAGGACCCCTGCCTCAGTTAAGAGATGTAAGATCAGGGATTTATAGAAGAGATTATGTGTGCACAAAGACAAACAGAAGCTCTGAGTGGGGTGGAGGACAGATTCAAGTCCAACACAATCCTGAAATGTGTCCTCCCAGGCCTTCTTTAATACAAAAATAAGTTGGAATGCATCTCTCCATTTATGGATTGAAAATATCTGAGGGACAGATTATATATGGTGAGGGATAAAGAACATGCCTTTATAATTGATTAAATCGAATAGTTTCAGATCAATCATGGGCAATTGACAAATTACGAAGCTTTAATCTTAGCAGCCAGTTTTCCCTTTAAGAGCTGAGGAATTGAGCTTAATTAACACCAAGATGGTCAGTTCAGTGCAGCATACTGAAAATGTCACAGGTGCCATTTTGTATTCCTCATAAACCCCATTTTGTCAACTTGCTTAGCCATATACCCTCAAAACTGTGCAGGGAAATAAACTTTGTATGGACAAGGGCTGCATATTAGTAGCTCATATTGATCATCTGTTTTGGGCCAGACACTCTGAAATATAACAGGACAAGCGTCTACCAAGGAATTCTTGTCATTCATTCATTCTTTGGCTCTCTGGAGCCTAATAGGCATCCTCTGTGTGGGAGGGAACGGGAGATGAACAATAGTCCCAGGCCGCAAATCATCCGCAGTTCATGAAGGACAAGCCAGGACACAAAGAAAATAGAGAAGCAGGAAGAGACACAGGAAGGACAAATGGAAGGCAGCAGGTACTTCCCAAGCACCGTCTCACTGCCTGCCAATTCACAGTTGCAGGCCAGCACCACTTCTGTTCTGTTCTTACTTCCCTGCCCTTTCTGTACCCACTCCCTGTCCAGACTCCGTGCCTCCTACCTCCCAAGCCTGGGGGCAGCGCTGGCAGAACACCTCAATTCCCTTCTCCTTTGTCATCTTTAAAGGGAGCCCCATAAAGTCTTCTGCTTGCTTTAAGACACAGTGAACAAAATGGAGAATATGAGAATGCCACAGAACAATCCCCAAATGTCCCTCACCACAAAAGCAACAATATCGTTCTCTTTCTGTGAGTCAGCTATGGCTTTCGCTTCGGTGCCATATTCTAACATCCATGACTGTCAGAAAGACCAGCAATCTTGTTCGTCTGGAGACCTGAAAAAATAATTTAAGTCACGCATCCTGAATAATGAAGAGATATTAAGCCTTTCCTCTGGGGAGTCTTATAAATAATTTTCTTTGTTTATTCAGTTGTACAAAAACATGTTCAAACTATGAAGTTTTAATATCTGCATCGAGCAAAGGTTATTGCAGAGGCATAATATCGAGTTTATATATGAAACAAATACATTTCTAGGTGTAACACTATTTCCTAGCATCAGAGACCTATTCTCTCCTGTCTCCTGCAAGACAATGTCCCTTCTTCTCCTACTCCTCCTCCTCCCTCTCCTACTCATCCTCCTCCTGCTCTTCCTCCTTCCTCCCCCTCCTCCTTTTCTTTTTTCCTCCCCCTCCTCCACCACCTCCTCTTCTTCCTCTTCTTCTTCCTCCTTCTCCTCTTCCCCCTCCTCCTCCCCTTCTTCTTCTTCTTCTTCTTCTTCTTCTTCTTCTTCTTCTTCTTCTTCTTCTTCTTCTTCTTCTTCTTCTTTTCTCCTCCTGATCTGTTTCTGAATTGCTAATATATTAATTTGCTCACTTTAAAAAAAGGCATGGCTTAAAAATCCAGGATGATTGAGATTCTGCCTGTCATGTGTTTTGAATGGCATTGAATATGACGTCCCTGCATATGATGTTCTTTACGATTTTCACACAATTGCATTTTAAGATTTTGTGAAATCTTCTATTGAAAGCAACTGAGTTTAAGGATCCCGCCTCTGTGGAAATTAATACAAAATCAAGGGAAGAAAGAATGAGGGAATGGTGGAGTTGGTGGATTCTTTTCATTATTCTGCTCTTTTACCCCGGTAGCGATATTATAAGGAAGAGAAAATCTCAGGATGCCTGGATGTGGTTTGGAATTAATACCTAGGCATTTTTATTTTTTGGCCTAAGGTCATTTGAATATTGGGATGTGTTTACTTATTCTCCAGTGTATGAGCTAGCATGCACTGGGGAGAGAGAGGAGGGATCAGAGAGGCAGAGGGTAGGCAAAGTGAATGATAGAGCAGTGATGTCTGGGAGAAGCCAAGGCAAGCTATAGCCATGATTGGTGCAGCTGGACTATATCCAAATGGGGATGGGGTTGGGGTCAGTGCCCCCAAGTCCTGACACGCCTGGGCCTGGATTTCTGTAGGCAGAGCAAAAGCCTAGACATCAGGGACAGAGTGTGGGGTTAAAGAACAAAACCCTTACTATACACCAGGATGCCATTTGGCTAAATTAGAGGGATATTGTAGCTTCTCCAGGACCATAGCCAAGTGGAACCTCACATTTCTGGGCTTTGCATGAATTACCATGGGGCCGGCAAGTGAAAATCAGCAAGGCCCCTTCTGGTAGACAGAATAACACCCCCTCCTCAAAGATATTCATGTCCTATCTTGGAAACCTGTGGAGATGGTAACTTCCATGGTAAAAGGCACTCCGCAGATGTGATTAAATTAATAATCTTGAAATGGGAAGATAATTCTGGATTATCCACATGAGGCCGATTGGGTGAGGAGGGTTCTCACCAGGGAAGCAGGAGGATCAGAGGAAACAGGTGATATGACCATGGGAGCAGAGGGGGTGGAGATGTCACCATGGAAGCAGGCAGGTCAGAGTAATGTCATTGCTGGAAGGGGCCACATGGTGGGGAATGTGCATCACCTCCAGGTGCTGAGAAGGGCAAGGGGCGTTCTCCCTCAGAATTCCCAGAAAGAGTGCCCTGCCAACACCTTCACTGCAGGACTTCTGACCTCCAGAACTGTAAGATCCTAAATGTGTGTGGTTTTGAGCCACTTCGTTTGTGATAATTTATGACCATATTCTTGGAAAATGCATAAATCCCTTCTCAGGATGTTCATTCTGAAGGCCCCTTTCTTTGACATGAGGGCTGAAAAGTTCTAGCGAACGCAAAGGATGGGTGATGTTTCTCTTGACATTCCAGTCTCCCTTTTCCTGAAATTGGTTTGTCTTCAGGTGGCATGTCCCGCATTGAGATCACTGTGCAAGGCAGGTCTGCTTTCCACCTCTGTCAGACCTTGATGAAGATGATTCACTGGATTCCCAAAATAACTCCTAACTAGGAAAGGACCCTAAACATCCTTCACGCTCACCTTTCCAATCATCTTGCCTTTTACATTCCTGTGACCCTGTTCTCCCAACTATCAGAGCACATTTGCAGAATCTGGAGAGCAGAAGTGCTTACCCACCCCCTCTTACAAGCTACAATGGGGGGCAGTATATGAGGGAAGCAGGAGAGAAACCATCCATTTTGGCGCCGTGCTTAACTATTGGCATCTTGGCTCAAAGCCAATGCATTCAGCTTATAATAATAACTGGCAGGGATCCAGAGCCTTTTGGAAAATAAGAAAGAAAGGCAGAAAGGAATTAAGAAAAGAGAAGAAGAAAGAAAAAGGAATCCAAGTGAGAAGAAGAAACCTAGCAAAAGAAGGCCAGGAAAAGAAGGCCAGCAAAATCCTATTGTTGATTTCTCTTAAAAAAAAAAAATAAAAGAAAGAAAGAAAAAACACATACAACATATTTTCTAAAGCCATATGTTTTAATCATACTCCATGGCCTGTAATTAAATTTAAGTGAACATCTTACCTTCCCTGCCTTCTGAAATCAGAATGTAAACATATTTGGCTTTATGGTGGATATCATAAAAATTAAACAACAAAGCAAAAAAAAAAAAAAAAAAAAGACAAAAACCCCACCAAAATGATTTGTGCATGAGCATGAACTTTTTTTGGAGTGAGTCATAGACCAGGGTCATATGTCCCAACCTGGCCTTACTAAGCTCAGCAAACATGCCACACTGATAGGAGAGCAGAGGCCACAGGAGAGGGAGTGGTGGATGGGGTCCCAGGGCCAGGAAAGGACCTATGCAAGAATTAAGCATCTCTCTCTGCCAGACACCATGCTAGACACATGACATACACATAGTCAAATAACCCTTGCAGCCACCCCAGAGATAAGAAGGGTCATCTTCCATCTTCCAGTTGAGGACAGTGAAGCACAAAGGGAAGAATGATTTTCCTATCTCATGCCCCACACATGATGCAGCCCATCTGAGCCCAGAATAACGTCCTGCCCCTTCACCTGCACTGCCCACTGACACTTGCTGCATCTCTCTGCCTTGTTCTGGTTTTTAAACTGTTCAAAAAAAAAAAAAAAATCTGCCCAGGCAATCAAGAAATGGCACACTCAGATGCTCTGCTGTTATTGGGAAGAACCGAAGACCTGCAAACTCTAAGTCCCTATATGACTTATAGGGTTGGACATAAAAATAAAATACCCACCTCCCTTCCCCCTTGAAACCCTAAAAACTGCCGACAGCCTAGCAGTTTCCTTAACTGGCTAATGTCATCTGGCAGTGTAGGAGTGTGACTAAAAGGAGCAAGTCATTTCATCTGGAGAAATGAAGTTAAACAGGCATACGGGGGAAAAAAAGGAAGGAAAAGAGAGAGAGGCAGGGCAAAATGGTGCAAGTGAAAGCTCTTTGTAATAACAGCAAAATTAATAACAAAGGCCAATAGAATCTTGCTGGAGGATTGGTAATTTCCATTTATGGAAAGGATATCTGAGTACCAGGCATTTTATATGTCCTTGTGAAATTATCTTTGGACTTTTAACTCCATAGTTTGGTTTGGCTGGACTAGAGTATATAGCCCAGGATGTGGATTATTTTTTGCAGGGAAAGTATGGAATTTTGTTGGGATCCTTAGAGAAGTTGATAAGAAGAAACCATGGTTTGAAGCTAATTTGAGCTGGAAGCCCATGGCCATAGCAGGGAGAGTCCCATTTGGGGAGCCAAGGACTTAAATCCTAGCCCAATGAAGCACAAATTCATGGGATTAGTCTCGGAAGGTCATTTTGGCTGTCTGGGCCCCATGCTCCTCATTTTTGGACGACTCATGGAAGGCTGAATGTGAATGTGTATGGATCATGCGCTGCTCTCAGAAGTGGAAGGGGCAGGGACCACATCCTTCAATATGCCTCTCCCTGAGAAGGACAGTTGCCCACATTAGAAATGAGATCTGCTGATCTAAAACCTACAGCTTTGAGAAGGAGAGGGTGGAGAAAAGTATGATTTTATGGAGTGTCAGCCCTGAGCTGGGTTCTTGATGTGCATCACTTGCAGATTCCCACAATGGCCTTGAGAGGTAAATACCAACCATTTTTTAAATATAAAGACTGAGGCCCAAAGAGGTTGGATGACTTGTCCAATTTCAAGAGGATGATATGTATCAGAGCTGAGATTCAAACCCAGAACGGAGTCTAAGATGTCTGTTCCTTGCCTCAAGTTAGAAAATAAGGTTGTCCCCAGCCTAAGGGAAGATAGGAAGATGGAAGCATATCAGGGAGAAGCCAGCTTCGAAGAAGAAGGAGGATTTGCTGTCTTGTGGACTTAGGTGGCTCCCTGAGTGCCAGGCTCTCTGGGCAAGTTTCTCCCCCAGGGGAGCCTGGCCTCCTGCTCTGTTCAATGAGGCACTTGACACAGAGATGCTCTAAGTCCTTGGTACTCTCAGGGTGGTACTCAGGACCCTCAGCATCAGCATCACTTGGAAACTTCGGAAAACTGCAGAATCCCAGGTCCCAGCCCAGACTGAGTGGAGCAGAATCTGCATTTTAGCAGCATCTCAGGGTAATTCATGAGCACATTAGTGTTTGAGAAGCTCAGTGCTACACGTCCTTGTATTTTTAGGATTCTGAAGCTTGGTTTTATGCCAAGGGTGCCAACAGAGACTACTGCTGGAGGGAGAAAGGGAGGGAGAGGGAGACAAAAGAAGGAAGAGGGAAACACTGGAGGACATTGAAGACAGACAGATGACAAAGTGAGAGACTATTCCAGAGGTTGGAAAAGCAGAGAAAGGACACAGATCAAAAGATGGAGGAGGAGGGAAAGGACAGAGAGAGAGGGGCAGAAAAATAGAAAGGAAAGAAAAAGACAGGGAGAGAGAAGGAGGAGAGGTGCTAAAGGTGGGGGAGACCCTTGCTCGGGGCCTGGCCCCAAGCAGCTGACATCAGGAGGGGCACCTGGTCACCCCACATGGCAGGGAGAGGTGGACAGGGACATGTCGGAGGATATCACTAGCTGGTGGTCTAGCACAGATGGCCTCCCCAGCCTCTGCTCCAGTGTCCAGCTTGGTGACTTTTCTGATACTTCGGAACAGCTCATTTGTGTGGCAGATTAATCACTCAAGCCAGTGCTACTGTTAATGAGAAAAATCACCATTATGCATTCCTTCCACATGTACACACCCTTTTCTTGGATGTGCCCAGTTATAAATTAGCCATTTCCATTATTAATTTTTCCTGAATGACTCATGCTGCAGGAACTCGGCATCAGCCCGAGTCTGGGAGAGTTCGATTTCTGTGGTCATCTGCTCTCCTGCATTCCGAACAGATTTAACCCTGCAGACATGATGGGAGCCTCTGGGAGGGGAGTGGTGACGGTTCTACAAATCACCATAGGGGGCAGCTCGTTTGTGAAGCCCACTGGGGTCTTGGGTCATCTTCCCAAGGCAAGCTGGGATGGATGAGGAAGCTGCGATGAGAATTGAATTTATTTCTCTACCTGGTTTTAGATGCCAGGTACACAGGTGATGAAATGGCCCCATTAAACCTCCTGGAAGCATACTGGAGAATGGTTAGTAGACTTTCTCCTTATCCAATCATTAAACCAGGTCATCTTATTTTCCTTCCAGGTTCAGACCCTGGAGGGACATCAGGACAAAAGGCAGGATAAGCCTCAGGTTTGTTCTTCTGTTAGCTGCTTTCCATCAACAGCTTGGACAGATTTTTGATCCACCTTTTACTCAGGTATCCAATGGGAAAAGTGATGCTCACCAACAGCCTTGTGGCAAGGACTAGGAAAAATTTAAGTCTTAACTAAATTAAACAAAAACAAACAAACAAACAAACAAAAAACACCTTGCCAAACTGAGTTTTAAAATTGAGTAAACAATTATTGGGGTATTAAGAATGTCCTAAAGGAAATATTATTGAAATATTGGAAGTAGTTTTGCCATATAGAAATTGAGGGTTTCTCGTGTCCTAATGCAAGATTCTATGATGTGGGATTAGCCTGTCTAAAATACTAAAACATAGGGGTGCCTGGGTGGCTCAGTCGGTTAAGCGTCTGCCTTCAGCTCAGGTCATGATCCCGGGGTCCTGGGATCGAGCCCCGCATCGGGCTCCCTGCTCAGAGGGCAGTCTGCTCCCTCTCCCTCTGCTGCTCCCTCTCTCTGTCAAATAAATAAATAAAATCTTTAAAAAAATAAAATATAAAGATAGGAATAATTTAGAGACAAATTTCAAAAAGCATTGTTACTTTAGGTTGTAAAACAATGAAGAATCCAGAAAAGCTGAATATCTGAAGCTTGCTCCGTGCAGTTTTCACTTTTGTGTGGAATCTGATCCTTGGTTGTAACAGGATTCAAGGAATACACTTGAATCATTCACATTTAGATTTTAGTTAAGGTAAAGACCTTTATCTGAATATGAGTTTCAAACACAAAGTGTATTGAAAATGGAGGATATTGGGGATAACCTGATCACCACAGAAGTTCCTTCCCCGTGAATCCACCTTCCGGTCTTGAGCTCTCTTACTGCTCCCGTATTGTTATGAACTGAAGATTTATTCACATGACAGAGAGAAAGAGAGAGCGAGCAGGGGGAGGGGCAGGGGAAAGAACAGGGGAGGGGGAGAGAGAGAGAATCTCAAGCAGACTCCATGCTGAGCGCAGAGCCTGACTCCGGGCTCCCTCCCATGACCTGAGATCATGACCTGAACAGAAATAAGAGTCTGATGCTTAATGGACTGAGCCACGCAGGCGCCTCTCCCCCCGCAATTCTTCTGTTGAAACTACCTCCCACTTGATAGCATTTGGAGGTGGAGCCTTTGGGAGGGGATTAGGTCCTACAGAGCCTTCCTGAATGGGATTTCTGCCCTTACGGAAGGGCCCCCAGAGCTTTCTTGCCCAAGTGAAGACACAGAGAGAAAGCACCAGTCTGCACCTCAGAAGAGGACCCTGCCAGCACCTGACCACGCCGGCACCCTGATGTCGGATTTCCAGCCTCCAGAACCACGATAATTAAGTATCTGCTGCTCATAAGCCAGCTGGCCGGTGGTATTCTGTTATGGTTGCCCAAAGGGAGTAAGGGCATATTGCAGCTGATCTCCTCGTCCCCCGCCTTCTGACCTTTGCAATTCTGTTTCCCACCTTGACCTGTTTTTATCTTTTCCTACTTGGAAAACTTTTCAAATCAGTCCATCAAGATCCAGCATAAACATTGTCTTCTCAGAATGGGGTTGGTCTTCCATTCACACATATGAATAGGGCTTCCCTGGGGCTAGGGGCTGTGTCAGCTGGTTGGGGAAAGGCCAAGGGCTCTTGGCTGGCTCAGACCACTGTGCTTATCTCTGTGCACTAAGGAAAACCCAGGGTCATGCCCCAGGGCTCTCTCTGTTCGCTCAGATCCTTTTGAAGAGAAAACATGTCTCCTCCTACCTATTTCCTTCAGGGTCGGAATAATGCCTGGCACGTGGTCTGTATTTATTAATACTGTACAATTAACTGCTGTATTAACACCCTTCAGATCAGTTGTGTATCTTCAAGTTGCTTTTGCTTTGTGTATTTGCTTCCTTATCTGGTTTTGTTTGTAACGGGAAGGCTGAGCCAGGTATCTGTTGTAAATACCATTGTAGGGGGTGAAAGGACCTCCGTCCAACTTTTTTTAATTCAAATACCGTTGTGTGCATAATAATTTATAATAAATAGGAACAAATTTATCTGCTGCCTATGTTCTTCAAGATAACATAAATGAGGTGGTTTGGGGTGGGGGGATCCTGCAAAAGAGGGTCAACCCCGCACGTCTTGGACCTCCTGTCTGTTCAGTTCCAAAAGCCAAACGCTAGTCACAATTATTTGGCCATAAATTAAGAGCTCTCCCCTTGAAAGCTGTGAGTCCAGTGGTGTTTGGTGCGTGTTGCATAGTGTGAGATCCCAGATAGATCACATTTTCACACTTACCCATCTGTCACCGCCTGCCTCTCAAAGAGCCACTCAGTCATACTCTTTAGAGTCCTGGCGGCTGCAAGAATGTATTTTGAAAATGAAGTAGGAACAAAAGATGACTGAGCCCCCTCCCCAGCCTCCTCCAGGCAGGGTCAGAGGCAGAGGCGAGGCCATGAGCTTTGGTCCGAGGCTGCCCTACCCCCGCCCTCCCCACCACGCTCCCCGCCTGAGGATAATTTGGAATAACAACAACAAAAAAAAACCTTTGCTCCCACCCGGTTGCAGTGGAATCTACTCAGATTCTCTGAGAAAGAACCCTGACTGACTTGGGTGTCTCACATGAATTATCATTTTTTTGTTTCCACTTGGTTTCAGTAATTATGCCTTTGACATTGCAACACATCATCTTGACACTGCACCTGCTTTGTTCTCCACAATAGGCAAGTGGTTCAGAGATGTTCCAGGAGGGGAACCAGGTTCCCAAGGAAGAGAAGGAGGGACACACAACTCTCCGAAGGCGACGGACAGGGAAACGCAGGGGGTTCAAGCCCTGACTGTGACATCCGGCAACAAAGGAACGGGACGCAGGAATCCCGTGACTTCTGGGCTCCAGACCTCGGACCTCGTGTCCGACCAGGAGGCAGCTCTCGTTTGTACCTGGCGCTGAAATTACCTTTTATCCTAAATCAAAATCCACAGCCTGGTTTGTTGTTTTCTTGTCTTTCTTTCTTTTCTTTTTCTTTCCTTTGTTAGTTCATTTAATGCTGAAACAGGTAAGTAGAGAGCTAGCAAACAACCCCTTGCTGGGGCTCACTCCCTCTCCTGTGCTTCTGTCAGGTGTTTTGGTTGATGTGGAGAGAACAGAGGCTTGAGGCTTAGAGGTGAGCTCCAACCCTCACCCAGTCTTCTGCAAAGAAGCTGTGTGACCCGGGGCAAGGGGACTGTCCTTCCACGGCTTCTTTTTATTTGCTCATTAGTAAAATGGAGGTAATAAAGCTGCCTTCCTAGAGTTGTTGAGCTGATTAATGAGAGATCAGTAAAGTGTGTTTAGCACGATGCCTCTCTCGGGGTAACCCTGCAGAAAGTGGCTCCTGTTTTCATGTGCATTCTCTCCACTTAGGTAGAAATAAAAGGCATCCTGGCTCTAGTTTCTACAATCTGTTTAATTGAATATCAAAGGAGGGAAGTGGCTAATAATACACAACCTGACTACCCATCGCCATTCCTCTCTCCTGGGCCAGGGGAGAATTAACAGAAGAGAGGCCACATTCTCTCTTCCCAGGCCAGCCGGGTGTGTTTTCCTGACTCATCTGCCCTCTGGCCTCCCTGCCAATTGGTCTACTGGGAGGCGCTGTTGGAAGATCAGAGGGTGAGATGGGAGAAGGGAAAGCACATCTCCCCAATCTCTCTCTAAACAAATCCAGCCCCTGTGGTGTCTTGTGCTGGCTCTGGTTCCAGTGGGTGGCCTTCTCTGGGCTGCCCCAGCTGTGGGCATCCCTCTGTCTAGCAGGCCTTCTCCACTCTCTGTCACATGTGTTCCTAATTGCCGTATTAAACATCATCCTTCTGAGACGCCTGGCATGGGTCCTGCTTTCTTAACTAGATCTTGAATCTCATTGGAAAGGTGCATCTGTACTTGAACTTGAAACTGTCATGAGCTGAGGAAACTCTCTACAGATGGGCCCCTTTTCCCTCCTAAGCCACATGATGTGCTTTTTGGCTATAGGATCGCTCTTGCATTTTCACTTGGGTCTGCACATTTGTTTGGGACTTACCACCGGTTGAGAAACCTCAGAATTCTAGAGAAATTCAACATGGAGCCAGAGGTATGTCCATGACCCAGGGGGTCTAATGAGAGTCCATCCTGAATCTTTTTCTGGATCCAGTGTGGCTGGATTTGCTGAGCTGGTAAGTTGTCTATGCATAGGTTTTGTGTCTCCAACAGAGCCCTCTGCCCCCTCTGTTCCCTCTGTGAAAGGTTCCCTGTGTGTGCTGATGTGGTGGCCATCACAGCGGAGAGTGAGGCTGAATATTTAGCCCCACAACACAGAGTAGGAGATTAAGCCTTAGACAGACTGGAGTCGGGTCCAACTTTGCTGCAACTTGCCCATTGGCCTTGGAAAAGTCATTGTCCAGTTTAGAAAGAGCAGAATGCTAGAGCAAGAAGAATGGAAGAAACTTAGGATTGCCCAAGAAGTACCATGGGTTGGGCATCAGCCCTTGTTCTGCTGTTGGAGCACAATTTCGGGATTATGTCTGTGACTCTGGTTTCTTGGGGCAACATTTCACTACCACCTTGTCTCACAAGTGGAAATCACAAGATGTGACCGGGGCATTCCGACCGTAATGCATGACCATGTGGTGACTATAATGGTGGAACCTGACCCTCAGAAGGGCGAGGGGATGGACTAACAGAGCTGCTGGGAAAGGAGTTGAGCCCAGAGCTGTCTACCTGTGAGCCTCAGCATCTTCTTAGTGCATCAAATCTCAGCATGCAACAGAGGACATTTCCCAGTTCCTAGAAAGCATTCAGTGTTTGCAAAATGTGGGCAAAACTATTCACTGGTAACAAGCCGCGAGACCTCATCGCTCTCCGGCTGAGCAACTGAGCTCAACACTGTTTGCAGGTCCCCTTTTTATTAAACACTGTTTGGGGCAGGTGGTACTCCCTTGAAAGGCTAGTGGAGCAGTTAAGCACGCTGCTGTAGCTGAACTTTACCCGGCAGTGTGGCTTTGGGCAAATCAATTAACCTGCATAAGGGTATAGTTTCCTACACTGTAATATGGGCCCAGTGAGGCCTAATCAGATTTGCTGGGAACATCTAACATAAAAGAGAACATGCTTGCTATAATGAATACAGTAAATGTTAAATAAATAGTGTCTGTTATTTCATAGGATAGATATTATTAACTGGAGACAAGCCACAGATATCACCCCTACCCCATTACAGCTGCATGCAGAATCCAGTAACTAGCCCCCCAGTTTCCTCCTTCCTTCAGGAAGATTCTTTCCAGTTGAGAGTAAAGATGGGTAGGTCTACATTTGAAGGGCTGACAGATCTGAGAGGAAAGGGAAGGAGGAAAAAGAGCCACTTGGACAGGAGACAGAAGACAAAGTGCTTCTGTTTGTTTATTGTGTGGAGCTATGTTTAAAAAGAGCAGTCCTCTCTGGAGCAGGAATAAGAAAGGAGGATGGACACAAAGGCCTGAAGGTAATCCTTTCTGTGAACTACAACCAGATCTCTTTTAGCAGATTGCAAGAAAACGGAGTACACGATGGAAATTATTTTCACTACCCTTGTCTTTTAAACTTCTTGCACATAATAAGCCTCCACAACTGAACTACCTGTGCCCTGTCCCAATAGGGTGATAGCTAGAACCCATCATTTTCATTGCTAGTAATGATCATTGCACACCCTTGGTTTTGCACCGGGGTACAAACTTACTGGAGAACTACTTATCTCAAAGACTAGTAGCTTTTCATTTGTCTTTTGTCCAAACAGATGGATTGATATAGAGAGAAATCCTTCCGTGGCTATAGATGAATAGCGATTGTCTCGTCCAGCCCAGGAAAGCAAGCAAACAAGCCATTCCACTCCAGCCACCCAACTGCAGTTACGTATGGAGTGGTCCTCAGCTGGCTGAGCTACTCATGTCTGGTCAGCTTCAGGGACGGGACAGCAAAAGAGAATTTTGAAGAAATGCGTTTTAGTAAACAACATCTGGACAAAGCAAAGAAGAAACGAGAATGCAGTTGGGCAACACCCAGGCAGGGACAGATTGCATCTTTAATAAGCAGGCACTTAATTAGACAAGTAATTTGTAAGAGACGTTAATGGAATGTGAGTATTCAACTTTGACCAATACACTTGCCTCAAAGTCTAGGCTCTGTCACATATTGAGGTTCATGTTTCAAACCTGATGATGCTCCCTGTCTGTGAGCAATTACTGTGTACTCATCACTGCGCCAGTTTTGCAGGAATAGTACAGAATATTTGCAGGCACTTCAGAGTTTACATCAGTCCACTTCCCTTTCCCCAGCAGAAGGCTGATCAAGAGATGAAGACAGAGCCTGGGGACTGAGGGAGGGGAGGGGCTCTTACCCACAGTCATGGTCTGTGCAGTTAGGAGATACATCACAGCCTTACCCCCAAGGAATTCCTAAGTGTTGCCACAAAAGGATGTTGAGATCACTTGTCAGTCAGGGGACAACATGAATTGCCAGCACCAAGGAAATGGAACAAAGCCCAGGCTGAGCTGAAATGAGAGGCCACAGGTCAAGACAGGAAGCTGGGTGATGGTCAGCATTCACCATGAACATAACTGGTGCCCAGTGGTAGAGAACATCATCCTCGCTCTGTCCCGTTAGGCTAGGGCAGGACGGACCAACCAAGCCGTAGTTCTCAACCCTGGTTACACAGTACAGTATGACTTTCAAGAACACTGTAGCCAATACCCCACCCCAGACCAATTTGATGAGAAGCTCAGTCATTGAGTCCAGACTTTGTGTGTTTACTTTGTTTGTTTGAAGTTCCCCCAGGTGATTCAAATGTGCACGGAAGGTTGAAAACCATCAAATGAAAGTATCTGAGGATCCCATGGTATGGAGAAGGGAAAGCAGCTGCAGGATCAGCCAGACCCAGTTTCATGCCCCACATCTATAAGAACATTTTTTGTTCATTTTTGCTTATAATACAAGGTAGAAAACTTTGGGCAAGTCTGCCTGAGCATTATTTCCCCATATGTAACGCTAAAATAATATTTTCTGCTGAAGGCTTTTGCAAGGGTTAATTAGATATTGTATGCATAAGGCTGACACCCGTGATGTCACTCAGCCCACCCTCTGATTTAAAGTCACTGCATTAATTCCATATATACTTACTAAACACTAACCATGTGCTTGGATATCCTGGGATGAGTAAGACACAGCTGCTACTCATCCTCTAAGACAGTGGCTGTCAAAGTTAGAATCCATCAGAATCACCTGGAGGGCTTATCAAAACAAAGACTGCTGGTCCCCACCCCAGAGTATCTCAATCCATGGGTCAAGGGTGTGACCTGATCATTAACTTTTCTGGGAAGTCTCCCGGTGATTCTGATGCCGCTGGTGGGAGGACCCCGCTTTGAAAACCATTGTTCAAGGAAAGGACAGGCTATTAGGAAGGACAGACAGTTGAATAGATAGTTTTGTAAAATGAGATTCGTGCTAGGAATGAGTGTCTGGTGTTGGGGGTGGGAGCCTAAGGAGGAAAGAGGAGGAGATCTTGAAGTTATTTCAGGCAGTGGATGTCAGGAAGGGTTCCTGGAAAAAGGTAAGGATGAGAAGGGGTTAAGGGAGAGGATGAGGAGGAGTCTCCAGGTGGAGGGAATTGGCTTCATCAAGAACACGAGGGAGGAGTGTGCCTGGAGCGCATGGGGACGTGGAGAAGGTCGGTGAGTTTGGGTCATGGAGGGTGGGGGTGAGGGATGCCCAGGGCAGACAGATAAGGGTCAGAGCTGGGGAGGGGGCTTATATGCCATTTATGAGAAGGGCAGTCGAAGGCCATTGAAGAGTGCTAGGGAGGAGTGCAGACCACCAGGTTTGTGTTAGGAAAAATGTCCATCTGCCCCTCCTGGGGAATGGGATGGAAGGTGGAGACTAGAGGGTGCACTCACTCTGCTTGGGCTAGAGCTTGACTCAGACCATTAACTCTTATTTACAGAGACTGGCTTTGTATGAAAAATGAACACTCTGGCCCACCAGACAAGAAAACTTGGATATCCAAAGAGAGAGTCCTTCTGAGTCTCAGGGCCTCACAAACTTCATGGATAAATTTTGAGACATTGGAGAGAAAAGCCAGGGAGGAAATCTGGAGGGAGCACATATTCAAGTGCCAACCGAGGGGACTGCATGAGCTTCCTGTGTCTGCTGTAACAAATTCCTGCAAACTCAGAGCCTAAGACAATGCAAAATTATTTTCTTACAGTTCTGGAGGTCAAGGTCCTAAAATCATGGTGTCACAGGACCACGTTTCTCCTGCAGGCTCTAAGGCACAATCCGTCCCCTTGACCTTTCCAACTTCTAGAGGATGCCCACATTCTTTGATGCAAGGTCTCCTTCTGGAAATGGCATCACTTTGACCTCTAACCCTGCTTCCAATGTCTTACCACCTCTCTTGTAAGGACTGTTGTCCACTAGATAATGAAAGATAATCTCCCCATCTGAGATTCTTAATTTAGACACATTTGCACAGTCCCTTTTGCTATGTAAGGTAACATGTTTATTTATAAGCTTCACGAATTAGGAGGTGGACACATCTGGGGACCTTTATTCTCCTTCCACAGTGGCAAGATGGCACATGGGCAATTGTTTGTGGGCACAATATGCAATAAAATTAAAGACAATAGGGTCAGAATGCTAAAGGTTAAGAAGAAAAGTTGTAAACTGAAATGAAGTCCCTTCTGTGAGCTAGCTTTGTGCCTTTCTCTTTAAAATAACTCAGGGATGGGTGGGGCGCCTGGATGGCTCAGTGGGTTAAACAGCTGCCTTCAGCTCAGGTCATGATCCCAGAGTCCTGGGATCGAGTTCTGTATCGGGCTCCCCCTCAGCGGGGAGACTGCTTCTCCCACTCCCTCTGCCTGCCGCTCTGCCTACTTGTGCTCTCTCTCTGCGTCAAATAAATAAAAAACCTTTAAAAAATAAAATAAAATAACTCAGTGGGAAGTTAGTAAGTCAAAGTCTTCTCTGCAATGACAGATGGGATGATTTTATTTCTTCTTCATTTATTTAATGTTTAAAGCCCATCATTCCTTCCTTCCCTCCCTCCCTCCTTCCTTCCTTTTTTCCTTTCTTCCTTCCTTCCCTCCCTCTTTTCTTCCTTCCTTCCTTCCCTATCTCCTTCCTTCCCTCCTTCCTTCCATTCATTTCTTCCTTCCTTCCATTCCTTTCTTCCTTCCTTCCTTCGTTTTCAGATATGCTTTCAGTGGGCTCTGATTTCAAGACTTAGAAATAATACACCAATATCTATGAGACAGGCCCTGAAACAACAGACTTGTTTTACAATAACATAAATGTTTTAAAGCCCCTTGAATCCTCCTTTCACTTGCATTAAAAAAAGAAAAGAAAATTATGAATTGTATCTTTTCATTTCTTATCCTTACTGGTCTCTTATTTTTGAAGTTCACTTTTATGTAGTTTTAAAGGATTTATTTTCCCCGTTGGAAATTACCTCCCACATTTACTAAATAATTAGGATTAAAAAATATGTTTTGCTTGTTTTAGTGAGTCCATGCATTTTGAGTTGGAAAACAATCCTCCTCATGCAGTGCTCTGGTGAATCCCCATGGTTGACTTTTGTGATTTTCTAGTTCTAAAATAACTTGTTAAAGAAAATAGTACACTACTTTTTTTTTTTTCCTGTAATCCAACATAGGATAGGAATGTGGCAATGGAATACATCCTATTATTTTGTATCCTGTAAATTTTGAGGCAAGTATGTACACACTTGCATATGCACAATGTCCTTCTTTTGTACCAAGATTCTTCTGAGGTTACAGTGTATTTTGTCCATTTGTGAGCAGTTTAGGGATTTCAGTTCTTTGCAAGGTAATGGGAAAGGATCTGGTGCTGGGAACATGGGATGATTTGAACAAATGTGAGTTTCTCAAGTAGAATGCACACCCAGACTGAGTGAACTCCACACTTAGCCATGTGATAGTGGAAACAAGGTGGTTTAGAGACATTCATCTCACATACAGTGTCTTAGAGAACACACCACCCCCAGAATCTCACCAAAAATACACAAATAAACAGAAAATCTTAATGAGTATAATCTAGAAGCAAGATACAGGAAATGAAATAGCAAAAGACAAGATATAGAAAAAGACAAGAAATAACAGACGACAAAGAAATAGGTGATAAGTTATAATTATTGGCAGGAACAAAAGGATAATATAGTGGAAGACTTCCTATCTACAGATTTAAGACTGATAGGCAAAAAAAAAAAAAAAGAGAGAGAGGAATAATAATAATAATGCATCGATACCACAAGGTTTTACTTTTTTTTTCTTTTTTTAAATTCCTTTTAAAGATTTATTTATTTATTTGAGCTGGGAGGGGCAGAGAGAAAGAATCTCAAGCAGACTCCCTGCTAAGTGGAGAGCCTGACACAGGGCTCAATCTCATGACCCTGAGACCATGACCTGAGCTGAAATCAAATCAAGAGTCCAAAACTCAACCAACTGAGCCACCTAGGTGTCCCATGGTTTTACTTTTATTTAAAATAAATTTATTTTCACTTAAAAATTTTACCTAAAAAGGATTCATTTGTCAACTCTTCGGGTTAAGGCCTTTTATTCTGTGTATGCCTCGGCTAAAGATATTTCTGCATGTTATTTCTCACACAAATCACACCTACTTTTCACTGCCAGTATTTTTTTTTTTACTTGAATTTCTTTTCATTAGAAGGAAAAATTAATTTGACAATAAATCTGAATGTAGACTCTTCCTAATATTTTATAAATGGTTTCATTCTTTTATATGTGTCTCACCTGCATTTAAAGACCTGGTGGGAACAGGAGAGCAGAGACCCACCAGGGAGTGGCTTTACTCAACTGCATGGGTCACCAGTCTATAGACATTTTACAGCTCTGGTTAATCTGGCTACTCAGTCAAATGTAGGTCGTCTAAGAAAGCTTCTGCTATTCTAGTGTGGCAGAACTAGGGCTAATAATTATTGTTCAATGGCAGCGTTGTGCATTTAATAATAAGCTGAGGCTAAATTTCAGGAAACAATAGCACAGAAACAGAGGAGAGTGAGTGGAAGTAAAAGCAGACTAGAGTCTTCTTCAAGGACAAGGAGAGTGCAATGATAAATTAAGGCTTTTTCAGCAGGAAAAGTTAAATGTGGGTATTGACATACAAGAACAGCCATAAAAATGTCTTTCTAATATAAGACTTGAAAAAAAAGTAATAGCAGGATAATAAGAAATAAAATTCTGTGACTTCCCTATGTCCAAATGCATATCAAGTACAATAAGCAAAAGCAGGTTACACTCACCTATTAAAAAGAGGGACTAAGATTTGATTTTTTGTTTAAAGCAACTATGCTTACAGTTAGATGCCATGGTGGCCTCTTGCTTATGTAAGAAATAATTCCTGTTTTTAAGAAATATGTACTGAATTACATAGAAGTGAAAGGATATGTCTAGGGTTTGCTTTAAATTATTTCAGTTAAGACAAACACAGAGGACTCAATGAAGTAAATGTGGTAAAATCTTGAAAACTGTTGAATCTAGGAGATGGGGACATTGAGAGTTGCACTATCACCTACTACTGGTATGTTTGCATATTTTTACTAAGAAAAATCTTGAGGGATTCAGCTATAGTGGTGTTCAGAAGGAAATGTATACTGTAAAGCATTTATTAGAAAGCAAGGAAGATTGAAAATGAATGAGCTGAGGGGTGCCTGGCGGGCTCAGTCAGTGGAACGTATGACTCTTGATCTTGGGGTTGTAAGTTCAAGCCCCACATTGCATGTAGAGATGGCTTATAAATAAAATCTTAAAAAATAAAAATAAAAATAAATAAGCTGAGCATTCAACTGTTTGGTCAGGTTTATTAAAATTCACCATTTAGGGCGCCTGGGTGGCTCAATTGGTTAAGCGACTGCCTTCGGCTCAGGTCATGATCCTGGAGTCCCGGGATCGAGTCCCGCATCGGGCTCCCTGCTCGGCAGGGAGTCTGCTTCTCCCTCTGACCCTCCTCCCTCTCATGCTCTCTGTCTCTCATTCTCTCTCTCTCAAATAAATAAATAAAAATCTTTAAAAAAAAAAAATTCACCATTTAAGAGTGTAAACTGGTAAGTTTTAAGAAAATGCACAAACCTCCGTAACCACCACCAAAATCATGACATTGAATATAGAAGATTCAATATTAAAAAGATATTAGTTATCTCCCATTTAATCTATAAATGTATGGTTTCATGCAATCCGATCAAAAGCCTGGTAGCATTTTTCAGGATATTGACTTAAAACTTCATATGGATGAGTAAATGTGCAATGTAGAAAATATAAATTCAAAAATTAAAATAAAAATAAATTTTGAAGTATGGATGAATTTTCTCTACCAGTTATCAAGGTGTAGTATATGTTATGGAAATTAAAATGACAGAGTCTTACCTGATAAATGCTAAACAGATCATTGGACCATAGTAATGAGTGAAGAAGCATACAATTGCCTCTGTGGAACTTAGCGTGTGATGGAGGAAGGATGACCAATTGGTGTATGTGGCAGAAACACTGCCAGATACTCATCAAATCATTTCACTTTTCTCCTGGGCACACAGGAAGTCAACGTTCCCCATTACTCCTTGTGTCCAAGAATGAGTTATCAGAATATAGATGAAAGTGACATATGGCTGGTCCTTAAAATGTCCCAAGTGATTATTCACATTTTCTTTACCCTGCAGGATTGGAAAGGAAGAACTCCCAGATGGTGGAAGTTCAAAATGGAATGTGACTTTGCATGAGGCAGAGCTTCCAGGGTGAGCAAGCTGACCTACGTTGAATTGTGAGTGAAACTGGATTTTGTAAGTCAAAGAGAAACAAGGATTATTACAACAGCTAGCATTTAACCCTTAATTAATACAGCAGGGGAAACAACTAGCAATTTAATGTATGGCTTGGGGGAAACGGTTACCCATTATAAAGAAAAAAAAAAAATGTGCAATGTAATTAGTACTCTACTTCCTACCAGAGGGAAAAATAAATTCAAGAAGGAATAAATACCCAATCATTTAAAAATACACCTGAAAGTCTAATAGGAGAATGTTTTGTGACTTTGTAATTAAGAAGACTTTCTTAAAGAAAATGCACAACAAAGTAAAACAAGAATCTTAAAGAAAAATTGAAATTTCACTATGTGAAAAATCCTAAAAAGAAATTTCATGCCAAAAAAATTTAATGAACAGAGTATGAGATACAATCGACACTAGGAAACATTTCCAACACAGAAAACAGTATAAAAATGAATGTTGAAAAGTCAAACCATGGAAAGGAAAATAAAGTTAAGAGCAGAAGAGGAAATTCAAATGGCCTGCATATTTTTGAAAGGATGCTCAGCTTCTTTAACAATCAGGTAATGCAAATTAACCAAGAGTGAGACACAATTTGTCACATGTCAGATTGACAAAGATGACACAGTTTGATAATTTCAGTGTTAGAAGCATCTTGGCGCACAATTCAGCATTTTCTGGGGCAGCGTGTGTACATCAACTATGGAGCAATACCAACTTTAGTGCAGGGATGGAGCTAGGGGAATAAAAATCCCAAATGGAGTCTTTTTTTTTTTTTTTCAGAAGACTTGATAGAATTCCCATGTCCACTTCCTTTGTCTCCTTTCTTCCTCCCCCAAGCCTCTTTAAATTGGATAGTTGGCTATTCCTTGTTCTGATTTGTGATGAAATTTTCATTCTGGAAACTGAAAAATCAATGCTTTCCCAGTGCTTCATTCTGATCTGATATTCTTGCATCGCATTATAATGAAAGGACTGGGAGACAGAAGTGTGGGGTCTTCTTATCTTACATCTGCTGCCCATTATAGACAAGAGAAATTGAGCAAATCATACATGCTTTCTGGACCTTGGTTCTCTCTCATCTCTAAAATAGGGGTTTTAACACCAATTGCAAAGTGTCTGTCCTTGGGAAGATCACGTAGCATGGCATGATCTCTCTGTTGTCTGAAGTAGTGCTTCTCAGACTTTAAGGTGCATATGAATCATGTGGGGATCTTGTTAAAATCAGCATTCTGATTCACTGTACCTGGCATAGAACCTGGATTCATCGTACCCAAGGTGCTGGGCCTCCCATAGTAAGATGTTAGACACCAGGAGGAAAGTGTCACATCCCGAAATAATGTTTAGGAAATTCCAAGGGTAAGCAGGTTTCTCTCCTGCAGGACTTCCCAATAGCACTGACCTGCTCACCATGCACAGGCACTCCTCAGGGAGGTGTCCTGCACGCACAACAGAAGCTGAGAAAGGCTGATGAACAGAAAAGATCCCAAGCATGGGACTTAGAGACCTCTGTGATACAAAGCCCTCATACCTGGCCAGACTCAGAGAACTCAGAGCAGAGAGTAACGAATTCTCCATGCACTGAATAGATTTTGTTTAATAACCAAGCACTTAATTAAAAATAACTAATTCATAAGAGTGATTAATATCGGGTGGCTAAGCAGGTTTGCTCAACACTCTTGGCATTTAAATAGAGGACAAAAATCAGAATTTCTTCTTTCAAAAAAAATTTCTGTAAGAAATGAGTCTCATTTGAGCAAATGTATGTTTTACTTAGTTTGAAGACAAATATAATCCCCACACTAGATACTACAATTATTTTAGGCTACTCACAAACACATCCTTAAATAGAATATGTTTAAGGATTTACTTACTCAGTCAACACATACTTATTTAGGGTCTACTATGCTCCAGCCACTGTGTTGCATGCAAGTTACCCTGTGGCAAAGACTAGCTATGGCACATGCTGCTGCCCTCAAGAAGCCAACAGTCTAGGGGCCAGACCGTCATATTTAAGTATTGGGGATAGAGTGGGGGAAATAAAACAGGGCAACCAAACACAGTGACGGGGAGAGGTGGCTGCTTCAGCAAGAAGACCTCCCAGAGGAGGTGCCCTTCATGGGGACACCTGCAGAATGAGGGATGGAGACTTCGAGGTAGAGGTACAGCCTGGAAAAGGTCAACAAGGCCAGAAACAGCTGAGTTGGTTAGTTTTAGGGAATAAAGAGGTGAGTGGCATTGCATGAGGTTGGAGAAGTACCTATGCAGAGACCAATTTCTGTATCCCCTCGCTCTTGTGTGTCATGACGAGGACCTAGGATTTTGTTCAGTGGAAAGCCATTGGAGTGTTTTCTTTTTCTAATGATTTACAGACTTAAAATTTCTCCTAGCTCTCTAAGGAGGATGGGCCAATCAGGAGCTGATCATGGAAGCAGAAAGACCAGTTGATAGGCCATTGCAGTGAGCACAGCAAGAGGTGACGGTAATTTGGACCACCAACCAGGGTCATGGCTTTACCACTGGGGGGAGGTGGGGTACTGGACATGTAAGTGTGGTACTGGAGCCATTGGGAGCTACTACAGAATTGGACTGGAGTAGGTTGTTGAGAGAGAGGAAGCAGTCCAGAGACTCCTAGCTTCTGGCATTAACATGGGACAGGGGAGATGGAGGGAAGGGAAGGGAAGGCAGTTACCCATCCAGGGATGAGCAGGAAGAAGAATAGGTTTGGAATGGAAGGGGATTCATTTTGAACACTGCATCTTTGAAGTTCCTATCATCTATCCAAGTGGAGAGGTTGGAAGTCTAGAGCTCACTGAAGTCTGGGCTGTTAAGCAATATACATTTGGGAGCTGCCGGCTTTTACATGCTATTTATAGCCACAAAAACACAAAACAAAAGCAAAAACAAAAAAACCAGCAAAATTGGAGAGAGAATACAGAGAGAAAAAAGAAGAGGACCCAGAACTAACTGCTGAGGGCTCACCACATTCGGAGATTGAGGAGTGTCCCATAGGCAGGAGGAGCACCGAGAGATGATGACACCAAGATAATTTGATGAAGAGAGAGATTCATAGAAGAGGGACACATCAAGGCATTGGATACTCAGCCAAGGGGCTGAAAAACGGTCAAGCAGAATTGTGCACCAGCCCTGGACCATGCTGAATGGTGAGCAAGATAGGACGGTCTCTGCCCCCAAAGGACTAACAGTCCAGAGGAGACCTTCCTGTCTATCAGTGATGAGTTTACATTGGCCAAGGGCAGTGGTGAGGCACCTTCAGCCAGCCCTCTTGTGTTTGCTTCCCTCTTCGGTTTGGAGGGATGCCCTGTGATACATCTATTTCATTCTGTTTTACAGTTTTATTTGTTTATTTGGTTGTTGTTTCTCTAACTGTAGATTATCAACTCCCTGGTGCTGTCTGCAGAGCTCCAACAGAACGACCACTCAACGCATGCTCACTGAATTATGAATAAAATATGAGAAAACTCTCACAAAACTTTTTTTTTTAAACACCATATACATACTGTTATTTTTATTATTGTTGTTGTGAGAATTAGTAAATTATCTTTTTAATTGGACCTAGCACTATATCTGAGAAAATATTACGATTGGAAGCAGGGCACAAGAACCACCCACCCACCCCACCCCCCCCCAAAAAATACAGAATATGAGGTAGGAAAGTAATGACACACTGAATCTTCTCCTCATCACAGACCCGTTCTTTCACTTTTGTTAATTCCTTCTCCAGTCTTCCTCCTCACCATTCCAAGGAAGAAGGAACTGGAAGAGACCATCAAAAATGGAACGTGGCGGGAGAAGTTTGCTGGAGACTCCGTGGGACATTGTATGACACTGAGGACTGAGGAATGAAATTAAAGAGACCAAGGGGACAGGAACCAGCAACCTTGAACCTCTCTTTCAAATTCTGCTTCCAGTCCAGACCTGCTCACTGTTTCGCCAACACACCCTGATCTCCCTCCCACTGTACTCAGCCATTCCACGATCTAGGCAGCAGAGTGGCCTCCAGTGATCTGAAGCTTTGAGTTGAAATAAGTTATATAGAGGTGGAAATAATATATTTCACTATAGAAGGTAAATCCAGCTACTTCTAAAGTACAAAACTAAACAGCCCTTCCCAAAGAAAATTCATCCTCGCTGCTCCAGTACACATGAAATCTCTGAGAACCAAAGAAATATAATTCCAAAGACGTTGGGACAACAGCAAACATTGTCACCAGCAACAAAGACCCAAGTAGGAAAGTGTCAAGATGGTCAGGTGGCTTGTTTATTTCAGACAAAGTGAGCAAGGGAGGGGCAGGTAACCAACAGCAATATCAGCAAAACATCATCTCTGCTCCACATATTGCAAAACTGAGTAAGAGTGAGAATACAGGTGAAAGCCATCTGAGGCTTCCCCTGACCTGGTCTGCCCTACCCCAGCCCATCCCAGGCTCCTGGCTCATACTATATTCTGGCTTCAGGGCAAGAGTGGATGAGCATCAGTATCTCTCATGCTGGATACCATTTCTGCAGAAACAACACATGGAAGACACATATCCCAGAAGGAATGGGTGATTTGGAGTGGTTAAACCAAGGAGACTTATCAGAGATTACAGTGGAAGATGCTAAACACCAATCAGGTGCCATGGCAAATTTGTTGTATGCACTACTGAGTTTAAAAGGAAATGGGAGCCAAGAGGGGACACTTGTGCACAAGCAGGCCAGTGGATTCCAGCAGCTTAGCACCCCTGCTTAAAGACCACCCGCACACTGTTTATAAGAGCCCACGGTTTGGGATTCCCTAGGCACTAACCTTCTAGAAGCTGTAGGAGAGCTTCCATTGCCCTTCTTGCTTTGGTTCTCCTGTGTCTTTGCTCATACTGTGCCAGTCACTGGAATTCCATGCCCTCTTATCCACCTTGCTAGCTCCTTCTCTTCCTGCTCCTGTCGTGCTCCTCCGAAAAGCTGCCTGGGACCAGATGAGCTCAGTTATTTTGTCTGTCCCTCCACATCTACCTTGAATGGCCTTTAGGGCAGCACCTGTTCTCACCTCGGGTTGCTTCCAAGCACCTCCAGCTTCCAGGTGGTATCCTCATCACTTTTGTGGCCGAGCCCAGAGCCTGGCATGGGATTCTGCTTCGGGAATATTTTTACACCCATTAATACATGAATAAGTGAGTGCTTGTGATGTCCCCTGAGTTTACAGGAGGTTGTAGGTTCCAGCTAGACCCTGCTATTCTTTTTCTTCCTCACCGCTGAGGCCAGAGGCAATATAGCAACACTGTTAAAAATGCAGCTTTTGGTATCAAATGTAACTGGATTGAAACCCCTATTGACAAGTAATTAGCTGAGAATTTTAGTTATTTAAATGATCTAAAACTTATCTGGAATAGATTAGTACAAAGGGTCAATGAGGTCATGGATGTCAACCATTTATCACAGAGCTATAGTAGCAGTAGTTAGTAGTCCTACTCATAGTAGTTAACTAAAAGTATTTAACTAATAACTTACAGTAATTGTAGTAGTGGTTATAGTGGTAGTAGTTACAGTTTTAGTAGTTAGTACTAGTCATAGTTAACTAAACTACTAATTAGTAGTTAGCTGAACTAACTATAATAGTTATAGTTGTCATTATAATGGTAGTAGTTATAGTAGTAGTAGTTAGTAGTACTAGTCATAGTAGTTAACCAAAAGTAGTTAACTAATAACTTATATAGTATTTATAGTGGTAGTATAGCGATAGTATAGTAGTAGTTAGTAGCACCAGTTGTAGTAGTTAACTAATAACTTATAGTAGTTATAGTGGTAGTAGTTATAGTAGAAGTTAGTAGTAGTAGTCATAGTAGTTAATCAAAAGTAGCTAACTAATAACTTATAGTAGCTATAGTGGTAGTTATAGTAGAAATAGTAGTGGCAGCAGTACTAGTCATTGAAGTGGTGTAATGTTACTAGTTGTAGTGATAATAATGGCATTAAAGGCAATAGTACTGGCAGGGGTGGGTGTAATAATAATTAAGTTAATGGTCCGCAAACCTCACATACTCTTCTAACTTATTTTACTACCTCCATAGACAAAGTCATAGTTTTGGCAACTCAGGACATTATGCAACAGATGCACTAACAAAAGGAACAGAAAGTAAATTTTTTAAAGGTATTTTCATTAGTTCATGCCAACCATTCAAAAAAAATCAGATTTAAAATTAAGAAATGTTCATAGGGTTTTTCTACTCAAAAGTTCTAAGAACTATCAAAACCATGCGCCTGACATGGGAAACCAAATTTTCTACGGCAGGAAGAGCTGGGGCTGCTGGAGGAAGGCTGGCGGATTTGCGGTAGCTGCCCAACGTAGGTCTGAGCAAATCCCTGAGAAATTGGCTGTCCTGTGGGGCGCTGGTTTATCCTCGGAGCTGGACCTGAGAGAACGGAGATGTCAGCAGTGTCCGCAGCCTGTGCCCCTCCCTCTGCCTGTCTCACTTGGATCGTGCACACAATCTCATTAATCCCTGGTCAAGTGCAAGCATGTGAGAGCAGGATGAAAGAGTGAAAGGATGGCTCTTGGACCAACAGGACATTAGTATTTCCAAGACGCCTTTCTTCCAACCTCAACACAGCCAGCGAGCGCCCAACAGAGCTGCTGAGTGTGGAATTCATGGTCTTACTTTCTGGGCCCCTCTCCCACTGACCAGAACTTCAGGTTTGGAAAGAGCCTCTGGCAGCCTGCTCTGATGTCATTAAGAGACCTCTGCTTTCTAATGCAGAATGCATTCGAAATTGTTTGTGACAGTGGTGCCTCCACCCCTAATTATTTAATTCTTCTGGTATGTGGAGAATTGGCAGGAGGCGCTGGACTGGGGTCCACAGCAAGCCAGCTTTCTTCTCTCTTACACAGGACATCTTCCCACCTGGAGTTGCAAGAAGGAGCCAAAAGTCCAATGGAGAAGAGCTTGTTCATTCTGGCTGGAGCCGAAATCAGACTTGACTGACATGCTAAGTGCTATAATTTCTTCTGTCTACTTAGGAAACAATTAATGGACAGCTACCAAACTGAATGGGCCTGTGATCCCTTTTCTCTCTTCCTCTCTCTCCCTTTTTTTTTTAAAGATACTAAAACTGAAAAGCCAAATCCATTAAACAATTCATACTTTGATTTGCAAAAGACAACAAACATATCCTCTGAGCAAGGGAAGCATGTCTTTTCTTGCATCTGAGTTCAGGAACACTGAGTCTTTCCATTCAGGTCCTTCAAGGTACATCAAGTTGAAGGGTGATCTAATCGGCTTTCAAGGCAAAAGGAGTGTTCATTGTCCTCATGGTTCTATTCAATAATTTTTCCTCCAATGAACACACATAAACTGATCATTTAACCTTGATTCCTATATCTGCAAAATAAAGAATTAAAAATCCTGTTCACGGGACAAATACAGGGAAACCAGATGCTCCCAAGCACAAGACTTGACCCTGGGTAGATGTACAAAAATATCCGTTAAAGGAAAGAGTGAGTTTTGCTAACAGAACAAAACAATGAATCATAGAAGTAAGAGAGGAAAAGGAAGTAATATGAAATACAGTTTAGGGGGCACCTGGGCGGCTCAGTAAGTTGAGCATCCAACTCTTGATTACAGCTCAGTTCATAATCTTGGGGTCAGGGGATTGAGCCCCATATTGGGCTCCGTACTCTGTAGAGAGTCTGCTTGGGAGTCTCTCTGTCCGTCTCCCTCTGCCCTCCCCCACCAAACACACACTCACATATATTCTCTCTGTCTCTCTCAAATAAATAAATAAATATTAAAAAAAAAAAAAAAAGAAATACAGTTTAGCACTCCCACTTCACCACTGAAGAACTAGGCCCACACAGGCATAGTAACTGACTCAGGGCCATACAACCATGCCATCACAGAGCAAGCGCTAGAGTGGGTTCTCCAGAATCCTAGGCCAGTGTTTCTTAAACTACAGGTCAATGGACAAAGTAGTTGCTCACTGCAAGACAGTTGGAAATCCCCCTTTCTCTGTCCCTCTCCTTTTTTTTTAAATTAATTTATTTTTTTTTAATTTTTAGTGGTAGGAGCAATAATAGTATTAAGAAAGTAGTTCTCTTGACCAGTCCTCGGGTTTTTTTGTTTTGTTTTGTTTTGTTTTGTTTTGTTACAATCCTTGAGAAATAATGATGTCAGTGGGACCAATAATGATACTGGATCAGCACACTGGACTGGCAGCCTCAGGATCCCTGGATAGCCCATCAGACTCCATGGGGATGGGACCCAGGAATCTGTATTTGAACAAATTCTCTGGGTGATCCCAATACATTACATTTTGAGGATCACTGATCTAGACCAAGGCAATCAGATGCCCGATACAGGTAAAAGTACCCATAGCCTTGAACGACACAGCTGGGGATCGTGGCAGGTGTTGTTAGTTGACTACTTACCCCCTTCTCCCTGGTCTGTCCTCTAGTACAGAGATCTAGAAAGTCAGGTGTCCTCTTTCCCCATATTGCACTTAGAGGTGGCCATGAAACTGAATTCTCACCAATGAGATGTATGTGGAGATCCCCTTCAAAGTTTGGGAAAGATATTTCTTTTCTGATCAGAAAAAAGTACATGAGGACAACCTCCGTGTCTGTGTCAATTTCCGTTCCTGACTCTGAATGCAGTGTGTGAGGATCTGATGGTTGGTGTTCTGCAGCCATCTTGAAACCAAGAGGAGAATGTCGAGAGGACCACAAAGCTGCCGGCCGAGAGCAGCAACATCAGTGACACATTGAGCCACATCAGTACAGCCTCCACAGAGAGCAGCAATCATATTTCTACTTCCATATCTATTATTAAAGCGATCGGTTTGCCAAGAAGTTCTGCCTCCACAATAACCATGAGTAACTATTATGTAATAAAATGGAGTATAAATTTCTGCATAACTTGCATTAAAATGAAATGAAATCAACCCGTAGACTGAATGCTGGCATGTAGAAACAGTGATTATATAGCAAAAGGAGAAGAGGAAGAAAGCAGAGAACAACAAGGCACGGTTTTCTTAAAGTCTGTGTTCGTTTCCTAGGGCTGCTATATCAAATTGGCACAAACTGAGTAGTTTCAAACAGCATCCATGCATTCTCTCGCGATCTGAAGGACAGAATTCAGAAATCAAGGTGTCAGCAGGTTGGTCCCTTTTGAAGGCTCTGGCGGGGGGGAATCTGTTCCATGCCTACTGTCATGGGTTGAATTGTGTCCCCCTCAAAAGGTGTTAAAGTCCTGACCCCTAGTACCATGGATGAGACCTTATTTGGAAATAATAACTTGTACAGATGATAAAATTAAAATGAGGTCAGTAGGGTAGGACATCATCCAGTATGACTCCGTTCCTATAAAAAGGGCACATTTGGACACAGAGATAGACGTGCAGAGAGAAATGACAATGTGAAGACACAGGGAGAGTGTCATCTACAAGCCAAGGGACATCAGGGTCTGCCAGAAGCAAGGAGAGGGGCATGAAGCAGGTTCTCCATCATGGCCGTCAACCTCCCATGGCCCACCCCTCTGTGTCTCTGTGCCTCCTATCTCCCTCTCTTGTCTGTTAAGGACACTCGCCATGAGATTTAAGGTCCACTTTAAATCCAGGATGATCTGATCTTGAGAGCCTTAATTTACCTGCAAGACCCTATTTATAAAAAGGTCACATTCATGAGTACCGGAGGTCAGAAATTGTTTATATCTTTTTGGGGAGATACAATTCAACCCACCAGAAGGCATTAATATTCTAGTGGGGGAAATATGACTTAATGATTAATACTGTAATAAACCTATAAAAGACATACTGTATACCTTATTATATACTCAATAACCACAGTATCAGGAATGGGGAAGGAAAGGATGTAGTGGACTCTAAGCTTTTCCTTCAGCCTAGATTGCCCAGAAGGCGTCCGAGAAAAGGTACTAGTTCTAACTTGCTAGATTCAGGAAAAGTTTTCACATCTCTGTCTCTCCTTTTCCACTTTATGGCTTTACTTAAAGCAATCACTGGCCCTGAGCTTAGAAGGAGAAAAATCAGCACAACATGTGAATTTGCTAATTATTCTTCCTTGCTGTGGACATAGCCAGTTTCAGTTTTTGGTCCCATCCTAAGTATGACATCTCAGTGACAAATTAAATCAATTAAGCTGAGAGCTCCTAGAGGGTGAGTAATAGACTAGGATGAGGACACCAGGGTTATAGGAAAAGCTCCGCTTCTAATTAGCCATAGGAACTCCTGCAAGACCCCGCGCTAACGGGGGCTTTCGCTCCTTCATCTGTAAAAGGAGGGCCTGGCTCATCACTCCAATTCCTTCCACACCACGATTCTTCGCACACACTCCCTTTGGAATTTGGACAGGAGCTGAGCTGTGGTTTGTTTCTTCTATGCATATGATCAGTATGGAGATTTATGGAGACGCTTGCTTTTTATACCGCTAAAGAGGGAAACACACACACACACACACACATTATACACAATAGCAGCAAGTAAACCTTTGCCAGCCTACAACACATTTCTACAGCAACAGCAGATACAGTGACACCAGACTGCAAGTAGGAAAAGTGACTCTGTCAATATTTACGGAGACAAAAATGGTAACACAGCCTGTTTTTTCTTCCTCCGCTCAACAAACACGTGCGGAGGCCTCGGTCTCAGCCCTCTGTGCCAGGCGCTGGGTCCAGGCACTGGAGAGAACCAGAAGGAAGACCTGGGACCTGCCTCCGAGCGCTCGGGGTCCATCCGAGGGACAGATAAGACGGCACAGCAAGGTGGGCACGTGTGCTCCGGGCCGTCGCTGCTCCTACAAGTGACGGCACGGACCCCAGCCCTGGGGACATTCAGAAAAGCCTCCAAGACGTGCTCCTGAGCGACATGCTGACAGATGTGGAGGAGGGTGAGGTGTGGGTGGCCCCTGTCGCTACCTCAAGTGGCAAAGTGATCTGAATTCTGCAGTTTCTCAACCTTTACATGAACCACAGCAAAGCAGGAAGCTTCTGATGTTCTCCTGCTGCTGGGTTAAACCTTTCTAGAGCTCAAGGTGTAGGATGATCAGTTAATTCCACCGCGTATCTTTTTCAGCCACAGTCTGGATCCAGCCCCGTCACTCCTCCAAAATGGTCCAGGATACATCCCAGGCTGCAGAATGGCATTGTCAGCTGGGCCTTCCTGCTACTCAAGGCCCTTTGGTCCTCCATTGACCTTTTCAAGGTCATCTCGTACCACAGATCATGATAAAACGTGGCCCATATACCACGTGTGGAGGTAGCTTCTCCCACTCAAGGAGGAGGGGATGTCACAGGTATTCGGAAATTCGTATCAATCAGCCTGACTCACGTGGTTATGAATGTTTATATGCAGGGAATTTATATGAGGAGGCACCCTGACCAATGGAGTCAAAAAGATTTTAGTCAACACCCTGCCTTGCTACCTAGAGACCTGAGCCAGCCTCCATTTCCCCATTTGGAAGCTGGAGCTGACAGTTCCCAGTCTGGCTGCCTCCCGGGAGTGAACACCGAGAAGCAATGTGGAGACTTGAGTGTAGAACCTTCATCAAGGCCAAGATTTCAGTGTAGAGCCTGAGGCTCGACCACCAGGTCAGGAGACCTGCATTCCAATCAAGGGTTCCAGGCTTCTCACCTGTCCCAGCTTCTATTTCCCATCTAAAAACATATATGGTCTGGCTTAGATCCAGGTCCTTGATGATCTCTCAGGTTCCCAGGGCTTCCTGGGGAATCCTGTGAGTCTATGCATTTCTCTGCCATTAAGTACTAACACTTCCTCAGTATAAGTGACTTTTGAGAGTGTGCTCACGCTGGAGAAATCATTCATCGTCCTGCCACTTGATCTGTGCATGCAGCTGGTCCTGGACTCCCAGCTTTCTCATGGACTATGCCGGGCAGGGCGCCCAGAGGCTGCAGTAAATGCCCAGCAACAAGGACAGCCACTGTGCGGGCTGAGGGTGCTCATGTGGGTCAGTGTGCTGGGGTGTATACTTCACCTCTACTCACCAGGGCAAATGGGCAGCCACGGGTAGACACATCACTGCGTTCGTCCGAGACGAGACTCAGCGTCCCAGCTTCGCAGAGGTGTGCCTGGACTCTCTGTTCTTTGAGATCTAGCCCCTTGCAAAGCCAACTTGTGGTAGCCTCATGGAAGCAGTCCAGCCCGCACTGTGGAAATTGAATTTCTCCCTCAACGTGGGCATCCTCCTGGATCAAACATTTTGAGCAGACTAAACATCTCTGACAATGAGCCCAAAGTTTCATAGCAAAGCAATTTCACTTGGTAATTTGTTCAGGACTAAATGCTTTTAGTTCTTTTAGTTCATCTCTCACTAAATTATTTTCCCAGGATCATTCATTTTTAACATAATAAGGCTAGTGTGCCTACGCTATAATGGGACCTTTGCAACACGAGTGCATATGTTACAATGCCTTATTTTCTGTCACAGAGATTTAATCAAATTCACTAAGTTGGAAGACTATAATAGAGATTTTCAATAATATATGTTAAAAGGGTTTTTATATGATGTCTTGCAACTTGTGAATAAAATCTGATGGAGTGTGTGTTTGGTATTTCCACCAGATGATGAATGAACTGACCGCAGAGAGCGCGGATAGCTTCTCCTGACACAGATCTTGTAAGCTGCCTTGGTCGGTAAAGGCTTATTTGATAAAGTTTCTAAATAGAAGTGCATCATGTCACAGGGCAGAAATATACATTTTCACTGGGTTCTCTAAAATCTAAAAAGAATATGAAATGAACACTGATCCCAACTAAGCTCTTCTAACAATCCACTCCACTGCTCGTTTTATCCCATGCATTGGAGCCTCCTTGTTTGTTGGTTCTTATTTTTTGGCAAGCTGTCATAATAATTCCTTCCCGATTTAAAATACCTAAAATGTATTCCGAAGATACTCACTTATTGAGTAGAAAATGGCCTGGCTCCTGCCTTTCAAATCGAAATGGTATTTTGCACTTGTTTTCCAGAATGGCCTGTTAGCTTTATGCATATCATCCCCCACAACATGCGTATTCATGTTCTCTGCCTGTCATTGCTGTTCGTGTGCTGCTGTATCTTAAATATTAAAGTGATGCGAGGTGATGAGGCACTTTTATCTCCCTAAGGAGCAGAGAGGGACAGGAGCTCTGCAGTGATCTACTAAAAACACACAGTACGTAAGGAAGGTGACACTCTCTTCTCGTGCGTCTCCTCACTGCGGCCAAATTAAATCGCCAAGCTGTTTGCAATGGGATGGAGCAGAAATTGTCGGAAGACCAAACAAAACATTTTTAAAAGTTCAATGACACATATGCACACAATCCGTTTAATAAATGCAGCCCGTCTTGACCTCATAGGAATCACCTCCTTCAAAGTATCTAAAAGCACCATATTACTTTTTGTTCTTTACTGAAACCTTTTTATTACTGGCCTTTAAATTGCCATTATCCCCTTAGATTATCATGTTAAAGAATCAAAGAACCATGGACAATTCAGCTTTCTGGTATCTTCCCCTTAGCCATTTCTTAAATATTGACTGGATTTATCTTCTGTACCACAAGCTTCCGACACATTGGATTGGAATGATGACTCTAAGTTTCTTGAGGGCAATGATTCCCTCCCTTCCTGTTGAGCCCTGTGCCCAATGGATCTAAGGCTGTAAGAGGGGAACACCAACACGAAGACCTACAAACACCATTCTGGGTCTGCTTCTGGCTGATTCTGCTTCTGACACACCTTGTTTTTTCCAAAACAGTGCACTGAACTCAGTGACACTTGGTGTTCTCACCTGTGCATTGTTATAAATAATAATATGCACATCTCCGAAACAGAGAAGAAAATAAATTGGGTGGCTCTGGGGACATGTAAAATAATATTATGCAAAGCAGAAAGCACCACCACCACTACTTACCAGCTGGCCGGAAAAAAGGGTGTGGACCCATAAAAGAGCAGAGAGAATAATTAGAATAAGAGACGTTATTGCATTGACAAATAACAAATTAATCTCCAGCGCCAAGATGCAGCCTGTTTTGAAGGGAGAGACACAAACTATGTCATTATGAAGTCAATGATCACAAACTCTATTCTGATAGTGTGTTGGTGGGAATAGGAAACAGTCCCTGCCCTCAAGGGGTTCGCCATTTAGGAAAAGAGTCAGAGAAAACGTTCTTCCCCAACCAGCTCCAGGTGCTAACCATTACTCTTTTGTTAATCAGTATTTATAAAAGATTTAGTATGTGCCAGGTACTGTTCTAGGCCTTAAAGAAACAGTAAAAGTAAGTCACAGTTTATACTATGTATATGTCCAGTGACAGAAAATCAACAAACACAGCCATAAATAAGCCTACCAATGTCAGGAAGGTCACAACTAAGAGGCCACAAAGCCTGTGGACTAGTGATAAGAGACTGATGTGCTCATGGACAGTTTAGGCTGAATGGTCAGCAAAGGCTTTATAGAGAAGACGACACCTATGTGATAAGAAGTGGCCAGGCGTTCATAGTGAGGGGTGGATGAGGGTAGAGTGTGTGCTGACCAACGTGGTGACAAATGCAATGGCCTCATGCAGCAGAGAGATGGGCGTGTTGTAAGAAATTTAAAAAAAAAATTTTTTTTTAAATCAGTTCAGTTGCAGCTTAGTAAGTGAGCAACCACTGGGGGAAGATGATATTAAGGTGTTGGAAGGAACGGGATGAGTGGGGCCCCCTTAGTAAGCAGTAATTGTCAAACATAATTTCAAACATAATTTTGCTAGAATTATCCAAAGCCAAAAGCAGTCTCGAGATGGGCAGAGCGCTCCATCGATGAGACACGGCGTTAGCCAGATTCTACTGGATGGAATAACGTCCATATGTGGAGTAGTTCATCCTGCAAACCTGCTTATTCTGAGTGCATCAGGTGTGTATGAGAGCCACATGTGACTTTAGACCAAAGTATTCAGCTACTCCATTCTCCAGTCCACATTTTGTTGACCTAGAAAGATGCTTTTTCATGTGCACACGTGGTAAGTGCTTATATTCCAACTCCTGCCAGCCTTGGTGTGCTCTTTGTGAAATGGACATAAAACTCTCCCATCAAGGTCAGCCTCACCTCAATCCTTCCCATAGCTAACTCCTACTCATCTTTTAGACTGCACCCAAAAGAACTCCCCCTACCACTCTGCCTTGCTACCACCCTCCCCTTGCCCCCCCAACATAACTATATTTCCCAGCTGGACAGTCTCCTTTCCCCGGGCTCATATTGATTTAGGGGGTTACCTTTATTATTAGTGTAACATTTATTCCATTAGAAGGACATTATCCACATGAATTTTTGGTGGCTATAAGTATCTTCTTCAGCTTGGAATAACACTAAGCATGTTTGCCCAACCAAACTGAACTCAATTTAGAAAATCTTCACCTGCACATACTTTCAAAAATGGCAATTTGTACTTAAATCAGGTCTAGTGTGAGCCAAGAATGAGGACATAGTCATCGTGAATAGGTATGACAGATATAACCACTTCTTTTGAATATCATTCTTAAATATATGCCAGTATTTTAATTATAAGGAATTTAATGTACATGAATGTCTTCGTGTGCCTCATTTCATTAATAAAAAAAAAAAAAGGACTTAGGATTAAATTGTATAGCTTGTACTTTTATTTCTCTAGAATAGATTTATAGATAGCTGCTCTGGTTTTTCTATTGTTCAGAATTTTTAATTCATTATGTCTGAGTGTACAAAAAAAAATCTGTAGTAAATATCTTGTTTGATTATATCTCCTTAATTGCATGAGATAATTCCTGCCTGGAACTCTAGGGATTTGTTGGGAAGAAGGCGGATCTTTAGCATCATTAATGGATTTAATGTAGTAAGGGATTTCTCTGCCTATGAAAAAAATGTCCTCGGAATAGAATCCAACAGTCTTAATGTAGGTTTGTGTTTCTCCCAGATGTGAGCACCTGTGTGAGGTCCCCAGTGCATCCTCACCAAGAGCACAGGAGTTTACCATGGTTTACACTGGAGAAAGGGATGAAATGAGTCAATCACTCTGGGTAAATGTGGGTCCCTGAAAGTGGAAATGTGAATCTGAACCCTCCTGGCACTGCCCTGCAGAGTGCTTATTCATAGTAAAACCTTGCCAAATAATTGTTAAAATAAGCAGAAAGCACCAAAACACTGGACACCGGGGCCATTCAGGGCAGAGGCAAATTTCCCCACTGCTCAAATGCAAACTTGCACTTCAGTGCCATAATTTGCCTTTATAAGACATGACTTAGAGACACTGTAGCAGTTATCTGTTGCCATAATAACTCTATGTAACAAATAGCCACCAACTCCCATTGGCATCCAATAATAAGCAGTGAATGTTTTTCAGGATCTGGGTCCTGGGGACCTGCGCTGGGCTGGTTTCCCTCAGCTGCGCTGGAGCATAAATCCACGGCCATCTGGTGGGTACATCATGCGCTGGCTACTACAGATCACCTCAACCAGGACCGTCTCTGCTTCATGTGGTTTCTCACACTTGAGCAGGCTAAGCTGAGCTTGTTCTCCTGGCAATGGCGGGCGTCCGAGGGAGCAAGATAGCCCACAAAGCCTCTTAAAGTCTAAGCTCAGAACTGATCAGTAATCACTTCTGTTGTGTTCTGATGTCAAGGCACAGGCCAGTCCAGATTGAGGGGATGGGAAGTGGATGCCACTTCCGGACACGAAGAGATGCCATCAAGTTGCAGAGGGTGTGGCCTGAGGCAGGGCAGAGAATTGGGCATTTTTGCAATCTGGAGCAGTCAAAGAAAAGTTGAGCTTATATTCTTCATGACATCTTTTGAGAACAGTGGACAGGTATTTAAAATATTTTAGGGAGCTTTTCATACAAATTGATGAAAGAAAGTTCAACGTCTAAGTGTGGCCTCTCTAGAAAATTCAAGATGTGGAACAAGAAAATGTATTTTTAATGTAACCAAAGTAATGCATATTTTCTGTATCAAATTTGAAAATTCCTTAGAGGCACAAAGAAGGAAATAAAAACCACCCAATTCCCACTTCTCAGAGATTATGATGCTAACATTTTTGTTAATCATGAAAATGTTCAAACATGCACAAAAGCACCCACATGCCCTTTGTCCGGCTTCAACATTTATGGACAATTTTGCATCCTTGTTTCATTCCACTTACTCTCATTTGTTCCTCATGTTGGAATATTCTGAAGCAGATCTCAGACATCATGCCATGTCACCTGAAATATTTCTTATAGGTAAAGACAGAGCATATTTTTTAAAAAGATTTATTTATCTGAGAGAGAGAGAGAGAGCGTGAGTGGGAGGTGCAGAGGGAGAAGGAGAGAGAATCCCAGGCAGACTCTGCGCTGAGCACAGAGCCCAACTTGGGGCTCCATCTCACGACCCGAGATCACGACCTAAGCCAAAACCAAGAGTCAGACACTTAACTGACTGAGCCACCCAGGTGCCCCGGTAAGGACAGAGTGTATTAAACACACAGATACACATTCAATAGCATCACACTTAACAAATAAGCAAGAATTCCTTAACATCCTGGAATCGGTAATGCATGCAAAAACTAACCCATGTTCAGCTGTGTCCCTCATCTCAAACATGGGCATTTTTACAGGTGGTTCATTGGAATCAGGAGTCAAGCAAAACTCACACACTGCATGTGTATTAGTAGTAGTAGATTTACTATTATTATTATCTCGGCACAAATGACAAGCATTTATTCTCATGGCTCTACAGATTGGCCGAAGGTGGGCTGATGTGGCTCAGGTGCCCGCCACCAGCCATTGGGCCTCTCCTCCATCCGAAGTGGGATGCTGGAGATGGTATTTGAGTTCTGGGTTTTCCTGTCCACCTGAGTCGGCACACGGTGCGGGAATTTGGCGGGACCTGGGGTAGCCCGGGAGGCTTCCTTCCCATCATCTGCTATCTCTCTGGCAGGTCTGCGCCTCGACTCCACCACTCCCTTCTGCAGGCTGGCCTCCAGGTTTCGAGCCCCGGGGGCTTGGATGCTGTGTCCAAAATGGCTTTCTTCCCCAGAAAGGAGCTCGGGTTTTCGTGGGGCCAAGTCCAAGCTCAAGCTGACACAAGGAATTTGCCCTGAAGGAACAGCTCTGGGGTGGCTCCTACACATCCCCTTTCAGCCCAGAGTCTTGGCTCGAGCTGATGAGACGTGCCCGAGAGATTATTTGTGCATGGGCACAGTTTATGAGTCTAATGAGTAAAATAAGGCAAAGGCGCATTCTGCCAGTTCCCTGCCTCCTGGCGTCCTGAGGGTACAAACACCCGCCCCCCGGCGGGCACGTAGGCAGTGCCGCTCTGTCCACACCTTTGACGGTCCTGACGTTCTTTGTGGGGCTGCCAAAGAATGTTGCTGTATAATTAGTTCTGTTGGCAGGACCTGTGGCCCGGGCTTCTGTGCCTGCCTACTCTTGGCAGCTTGGAGCTTCCCCAGGTTACAACGGGGCACCAGGAGACCCGGCTCACAAAAGCGCCTCAGCTGGGGAAGAAAGTGGACCCATGGGTGGTAGATGGTTTTGGTCCTTCAGTGACAAAAACTGCTCCATAGTGTTGTAATCTCCTGCTTATCAGGGATTCAAACGCTGGATTTCTTGTTCTATCTTATAATCTTCTCTGAATAGGCTCACAAGAGACTCAACTAATCTATTTATTTACTACAAATGTATTGAGTACCATCTTCCAGGACATGGGACTAAGAGCCTGAGACATCCCCTCAGCCTCCAAGAGCTCCCCAACTGTGGCGAGTGAGAGAAGCCATAAATTTCTCCAGAATACAGTAACAATAGGGTTTTGTAGGGGTTTGCAGCACGGCCTATGGGAACAGAGAGGAGAGACATACAACCTACAAAGGAAGACACAGAGGAGGCATCCCAGGGGAGGGAAAGCCTCACTCGAATTTTAAGAATAAGAAAAGTTATGGAGGCAAAGAGAAGAGAGCACAGCGGGACAGTTCAGAGCGAGGGGCAGGAGCCTGCGGAGGCTCCGAGGGAGGGAAAAGTAACGTCATCCTCTTGTGAGAACTGAGAGCAGTCCGTCAATGGAGCATAACGTGAAGGGGGGTTTCCAGGGCTTACCTTGAGATGGAAGTGAGGACCGTCCCTGGAAAACATCTGAATTCACACCAATTTGGACTCTTGCTCTGTGGACAAGTGGGCTAAGAGTCTATCGCACCGAGGAATGAACCAGATTTTCTATATAAAGTGGGTTCCTCAGTTTAATAGATGGGAAATGAAAAAGCAGAGAGCTGAAACTCTTCCTGACTTCGAGCGTCAAACTGATATTAAGTATGAAAGTCAGGATTTGAATATGGATTACCTCAAATGCAGAAGATTATGTAAGCAGAACCTCACCGACAGGATTAAATGCAACTGGGTAACCACCCAGTGGTGGAGGAAAGATCAAATTCATTCCTCAGCAACAAGGGGAAAATGGAAACAATGAGCCCCTATTTAAGCCTGTGAAATTAACACGTAAAACAATAGGGCTCAGTGAATTGAATACTTTTATACACTAGCAATGGCCAACATACTAGATGCCACCCTCCTGGAAAAGAGTTTGACAAAAGCATTAAGAGTCTTAAATACATTTATTCTTTGACTCTCAAGAAAATCTCGGAAGATGGTGGGGAGGGAGGAGAAAAACAATCTTTGAGCATAGAAGCCTCATTGCAATGTGATTTAGAGCATAAACTTGGAAAACAAATTTTTTTAAATACAGGATAGATTAAGAAAGAGCCACAAGATGGAACAGTTTCCGGCTAATTTTGGTTGTGAACAGTTTTAATAAAGTAATACGGCAATACTATATTCAGTATAATATAGACAACAAAGGCAGGATATAAAATTAGTTGTAAAAGAAGTTCAAGGTTGTTCCAGGATGAATGGGAACTGGAAGTAAGCCGTTTTAAATAATCTGTCTGAAAAAGAAGAATGAAATGTTTATAGTTAATAATGGAGCAAAATAAATTCAATCGGCAATTTAAAGTATCATTATGAACATGAACTTATTATGTGTTTTATATATGGTATAAATAGTTCACAATTATAAACCCGTGTACATCCATAAGTGAACAAAGAGTGAAACAAAGCTTATTTGTTTTGCAACTTTTTTTAATAGAATGTTGATTGATAGCATGAGGCATAAGCTTCACATGGTACTCAACCTTTCGTAAGAAGTGTATAAAGAGGGTTTTTGCCAAAAAAAAGTTTAAGATTTCTATCAGTTTTGCTAAGGGCTTCTCTTAATACTTTTGTATTCAAACCTTGCTCATTGGAAGCATGTGCCCGTATTTGTCCGTTTGAGTGCCTATTGCGTCTTGGTCATTTTTCTGTGAGCTGGGGTGAAGGGGTGAACAGCAAGGAGCCCCACAGCAAACAGACTGAGCTCTCAGCCTGGGTAAAATTCTAGATGGGAAAGGAAGACACTAATTTATTGAATAAACATTGATTGAACATCTACTCCCCTCAGAGGCATGCTGCTAGGGGCTTGGAATGCATCAGGCAACAAGAAAGACAAAAAGTATCTGTTGTCATGGAATGTACATTTTAGTAGGGCTAAAACATATAAAGAAATGTAGTGGAATGGACAGCTTTGGGAAAAAGTAGAGTGGGATAAAGTAGTCTCCCCCTGCTCAGATTCTACACATGATTTGAGCAATTCTCCTACAGTTTCATTAACTTTAGGAAATCCTGCATCTTCTGCAAGACTTGCAAATGATGTGCATATTTTCTGTTTTGAATTTATGGATTGTTCCAGAATTTCTCAGCTGGTAAGTCAGTATGTGTCTGATCAACAAGGACAGTGGCTGGACATTGTCAAGCTCTTAAATGCGAGGCATGTTTCAGTGAGGGTTATACTTTGATAAAGAATCATTCTATTAGTGAGACATTTTTATTTTACTGATGGTTTTGTTTTCTAAACCCACCTAGCAGGCCTAGGAAATAATATTATGAATGCTCCTTTGGGGGTCTTCTATGTATGTGCATGGAGAAAACATGACCCTCTAAATCATAACTAGGTGCCTCATGGATAGAAAGACTAAGGAAAATTGTACTCCATTGAGCTTGGGGTTTTCACCATAAATGTGTCAGATACATTTGAGTTACTGAGTGGTAAACAAATGAGACAAGTCTCACTATGCTTCTAGGGAAACCCTCCAAAACGCACTGGTTTCCTTCAAGGAGTCTTGATTTGGGTGATGACTGGCTGACCTTCTAATCTCCTAAAAGGGACCAAAAAGTTAAAAAGGCTCCTGTTTCCAAGGTATGGTCACATGTGAGTTCCAGCTTCAAAAGACATTCTGTTCAATCAATGAAGGAGGGAAATAAATCCATCTGCCTCTCTTCTTAGGGCTTCAGTGCATCCAAATAGGATGGATACATTCTCCATGCCCCTTCCAGGTGGAGATTTAGGCATTTCCAGTAAGCCTCAGGGGATTGTTGTGCAACTTTCTATTATTATTTTTTTTTTTTTCGCTTGTAAAAATTTTAAGGTATGTATTTCTCTTCTGGGGATGGAAAGGGCAAACATTCCAGGATGTCTTAACTGGAGTCCTAAATAGGAAGGGAGATTAGAATACCCCCAGATCTGTCATTTTCATGTTTAAAGGAATTATAAAATTAACACTTTATACAACTGGTATTTTTTTGTGTGTTTGGGGGGGGTTTTTTGTATTTTATTTTATTGATTTATTGATTTATTACTATTAGTTAAGATCTTTTTTTTATTAAAGATTTTATTTATTTATTTGACGGACAGAGACACAGCAAGAGAGGGAACAGAAGCAGGGGGAGTGGGAGAAGGAGAAGCAGGCTTCCCGCGGAGTGGGGAGCCCGATGCAGGGCTCGATCCCAGGACCCTGGGATCATGACCTGAGCCAAAGGCAGACACTTAACGACTGAGCCACCCAGACGCCCCATTAGTTAAGATCTTTAGACCAGTTTCTAGTGCCCTGAAGTAAGGTCCTTTCAGGATGGGACCCTGCCCTGTGCTTGCAGATGGCCCCTTCTCACCAGAACCCCCACACCATCTGTGATATCACATCTGGTCCGTCTGTCTGGAACCCCACTCCTGACAGCCGTAAGTAAGCTCCTCTCTCTCTCGCTTCTCTTCTCCAGCTCCTCTTTCCTCATGGCCCCATTCAAATGCCACTTAGATGTCAGTTTCCTATCCATTGCCCTCTAAAAATGCCCACTGGGACCCTCCTCTCTGTGTCTAGGACACTTTGCATGAATCGCTCAGGGGACCTGTGAATGCCTGGACTCTGACTAACTGGTGCATTCAGACCCCAGCTCCAAATCTGACTTGCTATGTAGCCTTGGGCCAATTGACTTAAACCCTCTGTACCTCAACATCCTCATCTGTAAAAGGCTGACAGTAATCGTTTATATCTCCTTGGATTGTTGGTATGAATATAAAACACGTTGATAGGTGTAAAGTGCTTAATACAATTCCTGGCACAAAGTAAGTCTTATGAAAGTGTTTGCTTTTAAACATAAATAAGGTGCTAACCCACAGGATTTCAAATGGATTTTTTTTTTCTTAGCATAAGGAAGGAAACAGTGATCCTCAGTAGGCGTCCCGCTTTTGAACGTGGCTCCCAGAGGTACAGGGCTGCTAACAGCCCCTACGTAGATAGATGTGAAGTGCTAATATAGCTACCTGAGAGCAGCCGGACAAGGTGGCCGCATCAAGGTGTTTCCTAGGACCCCCTTCTGTGCAGGGAGAGACGGAAACTCTTTTGTAGCTTGGACCCCAATCAAGAAATGACTCTTCTCATCAATGTGAGTAGATCAAAACCAGACCATTGCAGCAATACATAAGCCCTGGGGCTCCCCTTCAGAGAGAACCCACTTGGTGGGAGGGGCTGATGCTCGGAGAGAAAACATCGGGCTCTCATTTATCAGAGGGAACAAGAGCGAGTTTTTTCTTCCCTTTTTCTTCCCTTTTCCCGAAGAAAAACCTCGCTCTTGTTCCCTTTCAGTGCAGACCCAGAGTCCAGCAGGGGATGATTTTTACGTGCTAACTTCAGCAAATCCATGCATCTGATGCTCTGAGATCACATGGAGAAAAAGCGGCTGGAATATTTACCCATGCCCACAGTGTAAGGAGACAGGAAGGAGTGATGGCATGGGCTAATTGCCTGATAATGCAGCAACCATAACTTCATATGTAAAAAGCTTTGGAAAATATAGAAATGGCTGTGCTGTACATTGTGACCCTAAAACAACATGGGAGGAAAGCCAACAAGACGTTAGAGCCGGGGCCACGGGAAAGGTGGAGGGCAAGGGAGAAAGAGAAGAGCTTTGGGGAGTGAGAAGCAAGAAATACTGGAAGGTCCCATCCAATGTGATCACGGAACGCCATCGATGAGCAGAAGGCACTGATGAGGAAGACCCTAACTTGGAAGAGCTGCAGAAGCCTTCAGTGCTCAAGGACACCGCAGCCCAGCATGCGTGCTTCTCATCCAATATCAGCATGCCATTTATACTCAAAAGAAGGCAGTTTCTCTCAATTCGGCCTCTACGGTGCTCTCCAGGAAACCCCAATGGCAGACTTTTCATGGCCTCTGCGCAGGCCTCCTGAAACCATATTTAGTCATAGACATAGAGGTCCTCACCCCGGGAGGTCAATCATTACACTAACAATTGCCCATGAGGAGAATCAGCGTATCCCTTGTTTTTGCAGTGAAATATATGAAAAAATAAATAAAATGCATTAATATTTTATTAACAACTATTGAGATCTACTAGAATAGACTATATTACTCCAGTAATAAAAGTGATTGTAACATTATGGCAACAGTAAAAGCAATTGCTCTCAAACATTGCTGGATGTCTGCACACCGGGCCCCGTGGTGGCTCCCCTGTTAACCAACGTGGTGTGGAAGTTGGTGCTCAGTGCCTTTTAGACACTCGTGATATTTGCGGAGGAATTTCTGGCCTTCTGTTACCCTCTCGCCTCTGGGAGAGCTCGGGATATTCACTTCCCTGCCTTTGCTACAGCCAAGTCCCAGACTTGCCATGGGTTCCTCCAGACGTGCCCATAGGATGCTGTGATGGTTCATCTTATCTACCACCCTGATCGGATGACAGGATGCTCAGGTATTTGTCTAAACATTATTTCTGGGTGAATCTGTGTGTTTCTATATGAAATTAAAATTTGAATCGGTGGACCTCTGTATCCTGTGATATTCAAACCCTGTCCCCATTCAACACTAACTTCCCATTCCCCTTCCTCACAACCCCTGGTAAGCACCAGTCTACTTTCCTTCTCTGTGAATTTGACTCCTCTAGGTACCTTAAGCATATCGCTCTCCTCAGCGTGGGTAGGCATCACCTAACCTGTTGAGGGCCTGAATAGATCACAAATGCGGAGGAAGAAAGAATTCTGTCCTTTCCTGCCTGATTATTTGAGCTGAGATACTGATCTTCTTTTGCCCTTATACTACCAGCTTTCCTGGGTCTCTGGCTGATAGACGGAAGATCATTGGACTTCTTAGCTACCATAATTGCGTAAGCAAATTTCTTATAATAAATATCCTTTTATACAAGCAATAGGAAGCTCTTGGTTCTGTTTCTCTGGGGAAGCCTAACTAACACAGACGCTGAGATGGGCACTGAGAGACATGCAAAAGGGAGTGTTATGCCCACTGCATTTTGCCTGCAAGGCTGCTGGCCGAGACTAGGCTTTTGGAGAAGACGGCTGTTCCAAGGATGGCTGTCTGGTAAAGAAGTGGCCTCGTGGTGGCTGTACCAGCAAGTCCTATAGGGCGAGGTCCCTTGTCACCATGCAGCACAACATCAGAGCTGGCAGTGACCTTTTCCCATCAGTTCTGGAAACTTAATATGGAATCTGGTTCTGCAGACTTCTCAGCTGTTCTACAAAATACTCAATAACCTTTCTCTTGTTTTGTTTTGTTTTTAACTGTTGCAAAATACACGTAACATGAAATTTTAATTTACCACCTTAACCATTTTTAAGCACACATCTCAGTGACACTAAGTACATTCACAGTGGTGATATATCATCACCACTGTCCACCCCCAGACCTCTGTATCCTGTGATATTCAAACCCTGTCCCCATTCAACACTAACTTCCCATTCCCCTTCCTCACAACCCCGGTAAGCACCAGTCTACTTTCCTTCTCTGTGAATTTGACTCCTCTAGGTACCTCATGTAAATGAAATCATACGGTATTTGTTTTTTGTGACCGGCTAATGTCACTTAGTATAATACCCTCAAGGCTCATCCATATTGTAATGTGTCAGAATTTCCAAAAGACTGAGTAATGTTCCATTGTATGGATATACCACATTTTGTTTATCCATTCATCTATTGACTACATTTAGCTTTATGCGTATAACAATGGTCAAGCCAACCACAGTGGAAAGTATTTGTGGTGGTTCATTTTATGCATTGATTTGAGCCACAGGGTACCCAGATATGTGGTCAAACATTATCCTGGGTGTTCCTAAGGGTGAGGACGTTTTGGATGAGATTAACATTTAAGTTGGTAGACTGACTAAAGCAAAAGGCCCTCTCTACTGTGGGTGGGCCTTGTCCGATCAGTTGAAGGCCTGCATAGAACACAAAGGTTGAACCTCCCCAGAGTAAAAGAGAATTCCTCCCGCCTTTGAGCTGGGACATTGGCTTTTTCCTGCCTTTAGACTCAAGCAGAGACATTAGTTCTTCCTGTGTCTCAAACCTTCTGGCCTCTGGCCAAAAGCTACAACATGGACTCTCCCAGTTCTTAGGTCCTACAGATTCAGACCATCTGCTTTCCTGGGTCTCTAGCCTGGGTCTCACCCCACAGATCTTGGGACTTGCCCACCTCCATAATCATGTGAGCTGATTCCACATATATACATATACGTACAAACATACAATATACAATGTAATATTAATTATATAATAGATAACTATAATTAAATTTATTATTTTTATAATTATATATAATAAAGTGTGTGTGTGTGTGTGTGCATGTGTGCGTACTAGCTCTGTATTGCTTCTGTTTTTCTGGAGAACTCTGGCTAATACACCATCCCACTGTGTGGTTCAGACATAACACTTTTGTTAGACTCAGAAACTCTTGAGGTCAAGGGCCAGTGAGGTGAAGGAATCAGAGGCAGGTACGTGGAAGTGAACCTTTTTGCAAAGTGGTGCTGCCAAGAGTCTGGTGAGTATCTCCCCTTAAAAACTCTTGTCTTGGGCGCCTGGGTGGCTCAGTTGGTTAAGCATCTGCCTTTGGCTCAGGTCATGAGCCTGGGGTCCTGGGATCGGGTCCCTCATCGGGCTCCCAGCTCAGCAGGGATTCTGCTTCTCCCTCTCCCTCTCCCACACCCCCTCCCGCTTGTGCTCTCTCCCTCTCTTTATCGCTCTCTCTCTCAAATAAAAAAATAAAATCTTAAAAAAAACAACTCTTGTCTTGGTGTATTAGTCTGCTAGCGCTGCTTTAACAAAGTACCACAGACTGAATGGCATAAACAGAAATGCGTCATCTTACAGCCCTGGAGGCCAGAACTCAGAAATCAAGCTGTCCTCCCTGGGGTTGATTTCTACTGAGGGCTGTGAGGGAGAATCTTCATGTTTCTCCCCTAGGTTCTGGTGGTTTCCTGGTGACCTCAGGTGTTACTTAGTTTGTAGAAACATTGCCCGATCTCTTCTGTCAGCTTTCTGTCATGTTCTCCATGCATGCTTCTCTGTGTCCAAATGTCTCCCTCTTATAAGGACACCAGTCATATTGGATGAAGACCTGTTTTACTCCAGTATGACTCATCCTAACTTAACTATTACATCTCTGATGATCTTACTTCCAAATAAGGTCACATTCTGAGGTGCTAGGGGTTAGGACATCAATGTACAGATTTTTAGGGGACACAATTCAACCCATACCACCTTGGTGAGTATTGTTTGTCTCTGAGCATGTGACACCTAGCTATCTGGGCAAACTCCCATCCATTTGCACTTAAAGAGTCTCCCTTCCACCTGCCGAGTGCAGACATGACCTTGGCAAAGCCTGGAAATAACACAAGCTCCATCTCCCCATTCCTTTTGCTGGCCTGGGGTGGATGCAATGCTGTACATGCATTATTGATAGACCCCAAGCTTGCCAAGAAGTCTGGCTCTGTGTGTGTGTGTGTGTGTGTGTGTGTGTGTGTGTGTGTGGTAGAGAGAGAAAGGCAGACAAAAGACACGGACAAGGATGACACCTGGCACAGTGGGGGGTGGGGGAGTCCTGCTTTCATTAAGAACATGCTTTGCCTGTTTTCCAAGGGCACCCTTGGCAGTGGGTACAAAGCAGTGCAAGGTGGAGGTGGCTTGGAACTCTGGGGCGTACCTGCGAAACGAAGAGTGTATGCTTCCTTGGTAATCTGCTTTCAAAGGCCCAGTTCAGCGGTGCCCTTCACACCCCCTCACTTGGCTCCACGTCACCTACACACAGCTTGGTGGCTGTGCGTCTTCATATCCCTCTCTCACTTCCTCCTACCCCCCCTCTTTTTTTCCCCTTAATGCTCACAGGTCCTCCTGGAAGACTCAACCACTTACAGTTGTTGAGTGATTAAATATTTATAATCAGGGCAATGAGTGAGGTGTTGAATAATAAATGCTAAGGTTGAAGCGGCCTTAGATAATTTCTGCAGATTTCTTCATCCATGGCTTCTTTGATTCTAAGGCAAAAAAAAAAAAAAATCCTTTAATTAACTTTTTCTTTTTTTTTTTTGGGTGCAGCTGTGACAGTCGATAGGCCTTCATCTCTGTTTTGTTCATGAACCGCTGCCCTGCCATAGGGCATTTTCTGTCAAGCCCCCAGCCCCCCAGACATGTAGATCCCTCTTGGTGAGGTGGATCGTCCCTCATTTGTTTCTGAACACTCAAGGGGAATGCAATTTTTTTTTAAAACTCAGATCCCTAGACCACAAATTCATTGTAACCATATCTGGATGTGGAATAGTTTTTGAGGCTCGCTAGCAACAGGAATGGACCTTCCTTTTCACGGAGCTCTACTGAGCAGTTCCTCTAACATCGTATGCACTGTTGCATTTAATTTCTACCCCAACTCCACGTGGGAGCTACTAGCATCATTCTGACTTTTGCCATCAAGGAAGCCGAGACACAAAGAGTTTAAGTCATTTGCTCAAGGCCCAGAGCTGGTAGACGTTGGGTCTCGGATTAGGGCGAGCACCCCTCCAAGGAAGAAGGATACAAAGAGGAACAGGGACAGAGCTCTCAGAGCCCCAGGGCAGAGGTGCCTGAGCGCAGAACAAACAGAGCGAGCCACTGTGAGAAAGGAAGACAGAAGAAAAACATCGGAATTGAAGAGCAAGTGGCTAGCTCTATGTGGATGGGCTGGGCAGGCTTCACAGAGAAGAAGATATGTGAGTCCCAGTGGAAAAAAAATGGTGTAGAAGTTTGCCTGAGGATGAGCCGGGGACACACTGACTTTTCCATCTTTTGAATGATTCCAACCTGTCCATTTGAAATCCCTGCACAGGGAACATATGGTAAAGGACATTGCGGTCAAACCATCTTTTCCTCTCTAGATGCATGTTCTAGGGCTGTATTCTAAAAAGCACAGAATCAGAAGGTATTTGAAGATAGTTTACGCATCTTCATTTTGACCAGTAGAAAAACTTTTTTTACCTGCTGCAGACTGATTGCTTGTGTCTTCCCCAAATATCTGTGTTGAGTCCTATCCCTAGTGTAATGGTTTTAGAAGGTGGGGCTTTGGAGAGGTGATTGGGTCATGAGGTCAGAGCCCACACAAAGAGGATCCCCGCCCTTATAAAAGAGCCGCCTTGTCCTTGCTGCCCTGTGAGGACACAGTAGATGTTGGCAGTCCACGAACCAGGAAGCAGGCTCTCAGCCGATACCAAATCAGCCAGCATCTTGAGCTCACGCTTCCCGCCTCCAGAACTGTGAGAAATAAATTTCTATTGTTTATAAGCCACCCAGCATAGGGTATTTTTTTGTAGCAGCGCAGGTGGACTAAGACATTATACAACCTCTATAATGATAATATCAGAAATAATTTAATTTTTTTCCATGATTAGGGGCATTCTCCCTACAGAAAAGAATGCTGGGCGGGGGGGGGGGGGGTGGAGAGGGGAAATCATCTCCTCTGTAATATAAAAGGAAAATTAAATTCACAACTGGAGCCAAAGACTTAGGGATACATATTTGTCTATTTGCTTTTATGTCTATTCTGATTTAAAGCGTGAAACCATAGTGTAGAGCCAGGATTTACCACGTTTGTAAATGGATCCATAATCTACCGTCTGCCATATTCTATCAGGTTTTCATTTCTCTTCCCATCTCCCCTGGAGGACATTGGCCCATCTTTTGGGAAACTGAGATGTTATCCTGAGTAATGAATTGACAGGGGGACAACCTGCAGAGACACAGACTTTTATGTCCTCAACATTTTCCTTCTTGTTGGGACTAGGACGTTACTCCTTTAGGCATTACAAAATACTTTTCTTTTCGTGCCCTTGACGCAGAACATCAAAAAGTTGTATTCTTGAATGTCATTGATGATTTTCTAAACAGAGAACTACCATAAATTCACGTGCAAATCTTATTTAACGAGTGCTGTTCTGGGCAAAATCCTTTCTTAGAAGCATCTTATCCATTATAGTATTCAAAATTGTACAGGTGAGAAATCTGGATCTCAGAAAAAGCTCAGTGACAAGCCCAAGGTCACAACAGTGGAAATTGTAAAGGTCAAGATTTAACCTCAGGCTTCTGGGTCCAAATGTATCCCTGATGCTCAGAGCCTGCTTATGCCAATGATTCATTTATGTAAATTTAAGACCTAATAGGGTCAATGGAAACTTGAATGTGTTCCTTTTCAAAAATCTCAGTATGGAGACTCCTAATTCTCTAGAGCAGTATTTCCCTAAAAGTAAACTTGTAGAATATTCATTTTGCTATGAATTCCTGAAAAGAAAAAAAAAAAGAGTTCTCTTAAACAAGTTTTGGAAATGTTGAATTAAACAAAGTTAAGTCAAAGTCTTTGGGCCTGGCATTCAGAGAGCTTTTCATGCCCCGAGGTGTATCGTGGATTTCCGGGTGCATTTTCAGTGTTAAGTTTGTTTAACAAATACATAGGACTTTCAGGACAGTGATGGGGGCACTGGGATAAAATGGTAACTATGGTAGACCCTGTGGCCTACGCCCCAAAAGTTTCTACCAGGGCAGAGCAGACTTGAACTAGTAATTATACATCAGCTCCCTTCTGGTAGCTGTTCTAATCGCTTTTGACTTCTCCCTCAATCAATTTCTGTCCCAGAACAGCTACAGGCATTCAGGTCAATTTTTTTTTTTTTTTAATAATTACTAAGATTTTAACCTCTCTGAGGCCAAGTGATTCCTTCTTTATACCTGTTCAACTCCTGAGTACCTATCACTTACAACAAGTAGACTATATATTAAATTTATTTGATGGCAACTTAAAATAGCAGTTAAGAGCCCAGGTTTGAATTACTGGTGTTATCACTCACTAGTCCTATCAGGCACATTATTTAATTTTCCTGAGTCTCAGTCTCTACTTCGTACAATGTGGATAAAAATATACATTAAATATTGCTGTTGGGAGTGCCTAGCATGTGCCTGAGATGTGGTTAGCAAAGGTCTCCTTAATGAGGCTCCCTAGACCTGCCGGCTTGAAATTGCAAGCCCCATACATCCCCTCCAGCACTTCCAAACCCCCAACACTGCTCTATTTTTTATTACAACTCTTATCACCTTCTAACATACTACATGATTTATTTCATTATTATGTCTATTGTTCGTTGTCTGTCCCCCCATTAGCACATTAGCAATAAGAAACAGAGGCCTCGGTCTGTTCTGTTTATTAATGTGTCCCAGGGATCAAGACAAGAGCCAGGCATAGAGGTGGTGCTCAAAGATATGTGCTGAATTAACCTGTGCAAATAGTAATTGTTCACCAAACATAAAGAGAGCTGTTAGCTTGTAGACATCATACTAGGCATCCGGGAGGAGTAAGCAAAGGCCAGGGTAGGGCAGCACTGTGAGTGAATGTTCCCCAGGCCTTCAGGAGACTCCTATAGGAAGAACTGGTAACACTTAACCTACTGTGCTGCTATCAGATAGATACCAGTGGGCCCTCACACAGGCTCTTGGTATTTGGCTGTTTAAGGGAACCTGTAGGAGATAATAAACCCAAGACGTCGCGCATGAAAAATCAATACTCAGGTCAGAGTCGTAGCTTGCTAGGGAAGAGCCATTCTTTTCAAGCACAGTTTGCCAGCCACATGGTGCTGTTTCTGAAGCCTTGCTCTTGCCCGTGGGTGCCCAGAGCAGTAGCCCATGCTCCCAGCTCACGGCGAGGCAGGGTGCGCATGCAGAAGGGCTCTGTGCTACCAGGGTCTCTGTTTTATCCTCTTCCTGATGAAGGAAAGAGAGTAATTGCTAAGTTACCGAAGCCTGCAGAGATTTATCACCAGTTGCCAAAGCTTGCTGATAAGTTCAAGACATCCTGATCCTAACAGAGACCACTGCAGAGCATTAAGCAGGAAGCCCAGGAAGGTAGGATGAGTGCAGGGTGGGAGCCGGCACCAGGTAAAGATGACAAATGCTTCTCTGGGAGATTAATCCTTCCTGTAGTCCACTGTTAAAGTAATAAAAGGTTTATGATTCATTTCTTCCTTGATAATGGAGGAGACAATTAGTAATTACTGGATTTATGGTATTTGTTGTGTTAACTCAACCAATGAAGTATCCAGCGAAATTGTGCTTTGAAGCACCTTTGTTGTAGAATAATAGGATGAAAGCTTTAAAAAAAAAAAGCCGGCAGCTGCACCACGTGTCACATATGTCTATGGGTGGGGGGCATGACAATGGCCGTCTGAGACCTACAGTTCTGAGTGTTGTCGCCCCTAGCTCCCCCATTCCATTCTCCCCAGAATTAATTCAGGGAAATAGGATCCAGCATCCGGTGCTGAAGCTGCTTTCTCAGGAGCGCCTTCACCCTCTTCCTCAGCACGTGAACCACTCTTCCAGCACCTCAGAACTTGAAGGGTCCAGGGACTCGTGCCATTGCTTGATTGCTGCCTGTCCCACCTCAAGCTAGGACTGCCCTGAAGTCAGCGATGGGCCCCCCTGCCCTCCCCGTCTCCCAGCCCTGAGCATGGTAGAGGCACTTCGATGCCCATCAGGGATGTTTGTGGAATTAATGGAGGTCTTAAAAAGACTCCATGGGCAAATATTCTACCGTCACAGTGAGTAAAGGTCCCACATCTTCAGAAATGTTCAGGATGAATGCTTAAATTCAATGAGTATGACCATGGGTGTTTAGGTACATGGATGTACGACCATGGGTGCATGACCATTGGTATATGCGTATGACCATGTATGCATGTAGTTTAGGGAAAACTCTCAAAATATCTGACAGTAGAATTGATTTTAGACAGATTACAGTGAATGTCAGGCCACATTAAAAATGTAATACACAGACACTGTAGAAATAGAATCAAATTCTTACAAATTATACTGAATGATTAAGATAGATAACAAAAATACCTATTTGGAATCTGTATACACATGGATTAGAACCAAATGCCTAGGCCAAGTGCTTGCATTACAATAGACACTTAATATTTCTGGAATGAATGTAAAAAAATACACAAAAATGAAAATTGGTAGTAAGGTGGCAAAAATATATGTGTATGAGTTTAATTCACATTTGTATTGTAAAATAGGTTAATTAAAATCAAATGCTTAAGTGAGTGGCATTTCCGTGTGATACTTCATGATCTGTCTTCCTTCTTTTTTTTTTTTACAACTAGAGCAAAACACAGGGTTCCCATACTTGAGAAGGTTAACATATAATTTGGTGGAAAGAAACTGAAAATGCTTGTCCCTTACTGTGTACTGTGGTTCCTGCGAGTTCACAGTTTCAGCCACACCACTGTCCCCACGTGGAGAAGGTCATCTCAGCATAATGTCACTCCTTGTTTTGTTCCCAGGGTTGCAGGACAGTGGGCCTCAACAGCTCCCTAAGTTTTAGTATGCATAACCCCACATCCCAAATTTCACTCTCTCAAGACCCAAGTAAGAAACATAAACTCAACTTAGAGCTTAGTGACTTTCCCAAGGTCAAGCCATCATAATGCCACCCGTTGGGCATATATGTTTTTGCTTTCATTGGCCCTGGAGATTCCAAATTTTTCAAAGTCAGGCTGAAGTAGCACTGTTCATTTGCAAGCAAAAAATTGTGACCATTATCTTTGAAAACTCATGAGAACGGGACAACGGGAAATAAACAAGGAACTTAAGCTGATTTATTGGACGTCAAACTCACCCAAAATGATGGTGACATATTCCCCATCCTGATTTACATGGCTAAAGGCTGCTGTTTAAACAATCAACTTCCACGGGCCTTGGTTCACGTCCTCTGAGGCCCATGGATTGGCTGTTAAAGTCATTACACACTAACTGTGGCCTGCATGCTAAGTTGTGTTGGGCAACAACAGAAAAACACAGTAACAAACGTGTCTATCAGAAAGCTAGAGTCTACTCAAAACTAAAGCCTCAATAAAATGTTGATCTCTTGGTAGGTTGCTATCCCAGTGTGGGTCCAAGAAAGTCATGTTGGACTTAAGCTCAGAAGACGTAGGTTTTATACATGAAGAGGCTTTACTTCTTCATAGCCCTGTGACTTTGGGGCCCATTGCTTTGAGTCTGTAAGTCTCTGTGTACTCCTCATTCAGTGAATGTAATAATGGCATCTGCCCTGTTTGTGGTATAAATGGGGACGATAAGGCTTTCATGTTCCAGAAATTCCACTTCTGGGTATTATTCCAAAGGAAATGAAATCACTATCCGTCACTAACTCAAAAAGATTTCTGTACCCCCAGCTTCACTGCAGCATTGTTTACACCAGCCAAGAAATGGAAACAATCTACGTGCCATGGAGGAATCAATGGAAAAAGAAATTGTGAGACCCACACACACACACACACACACACACACACACACACTGGACTGTTACTCAGCCATGAACACAGGAGGAAATCCCGCCATTTGCAAAAACAGGGATGGCTTGAGTGCATTATGCTAAGTGAAACCAGTCAGACGGAGAAAGACAAATACTGAATAATCTCACTTACATGTAGACTCTAAAAACAGACACCAAACTCGCAGATGCAGAGAATAGGTTCGTGGTCGCTGGAGACAGGCAGACTGTAAGGGGCGGTGGGAGAAATGGGGGAAGGTGGTCAAAGGTACAAAGAAGAAAACAAAAACAAAAACAAAAAAAAAACCCTGAAAAGTGCTTTAAATGGTCCCAACACATAGTAATATTAGAGATGAATTTGGGCACTACATCTTTACTTTTCTGAATCCTCAGAGGCCTGCTCTGAATAAAATGTTTTGCACCTGAATCACTATGGTAGATTAACACATCTCTATCCTTAATATTTTTCAGTTGAGGAAACACAGCACAAAATATTCAGGTGACTGCAAAGTGTCTCTTTCCAAATAGAAACGCAAGGGCATTTGTACCCCGCTCCAGACATCCCGAGGTCCTGGCGCGGATCTAGGCCAGCATAAGCCCAGGAAGCTTCGGGAACTCCCTCCAGACCCCCGGTGCCTGCCCCCCGTCCTCACAGTCCCTGGCAGTCCTGTTCTATGCGGTCTGACCCCAGGCTCCAAACAATCACTCGGCTTTGCTGGTGTAAATGCGGCTCCCAGCAAATCACAGTAATGGCTACAGAAGTTGCTAAGGGGAAAAGTTAAAAGCCAATTGTTTTTGTCTCTTTTGAAATTTTAATGTGCTAAAATGTGAAATTCACTGTCAGAAAAGTAACACTTTTATGGGGCCTCCAGCATCCAAACATCCTAGAAACAGTCCAGGGCAGGTAACTGCGAACGCCCCACCGGTGGGCCTCCAGCACCTTTGTGCAAAAATCTGCACAGGTCCTCTCATGCTCAGGAGCACTCTTGGCCCCTCGAGAAGAGGAGGGAGGGCCACGTTGGCTTCTTGCTCATGCCGAGTTGAGGACCAGCAGACCCGAAAGTGCACAGCACGTTGGCAGAGGACCCGGAAGAGGGCTCCAGGAGGCGTGTGTCGGGTTGCGTCCTCTCACATCATCAACGTAACTCTCTCCCCTGAGCCCCATATATGAGGAAAGTAGTTCAAATGATGGATTTTCGCGTCGTTTTTTAAATCCAAATGAGAAAAACATCGCAAGCCCGATTTGGGGTGTGTGTGTGTGCGCGAGTGTGTAACAAGGAAGGACAATGGCAATGACGCATAAGGGTGGAGTACAAGTTGACAGAGCCCGTGAGATCCTCTCCGCTGTGATCTCCCCGCCAGGAGACGATGTAACAGATGAGGATTTGCTCCAATCACAAAAGTGGAAAATGATAAGATCAGGAATAAAATTAAATTACAATTTGCAAACCCAGTTATATGTGACCCAAAGCTCTGTGCTGTAGTCACTATGTCATTGCTGAGTGCTTTGCATCACATTTTGGAGCTAGAGAGGGCACGTCACAAAAAGTCACCTGGTCCAACTCTACAGAAACCCCCTTTCCAGTGTGGCTTTAGGGACATAATCCAGACAAAAAGAGATGGTCCCTGCTTCATGGGTTTTCATCATTCGGTATTTCAAGATGTATTTAGTGACCAGAGCACAGACTGGAGGAGATAGGGGTCTATTCCCACAGCAAGGGGGCCTACAGGGTGAGGGCTGACCTCCAAATTAAGGACGATCTCAGTTGTTGGAATGTTCGGTCAAAGTTGTCCACGGGCTGAGCTAGATTTTCTGAAATGGTGCCAACTTAGATGAAACTTGACTGCAGCCTTGCAGAGAGATTGGGGTTGGGCCCAAGGGAAATTATGTGAGGCTACCTTTAGCGGGAGGGAGAGGAGCAAAAAAGGCTGGGAACCAGGTCAGCTTTGGCAGAGTCTTTTCTACTCATTGGGCTACTCTCCCCATTATCTGCTCTCTGTTTCCTCCAGTCTGGGTTGGGGGGTGACATCCTCTCTTGGAGTGTTATGGAAAGATGGAGGGTGTGTGCATTGAACCTACATCTTAGCTGACATCCTAGAGGGCAGGCACTTAGTACTGACCCCACTACCCTCCCACTCCCAACAAAGGCCCATAAACTAATCTTTCCTTGAAGTCTTGCTAATCCATAGAGACTCTTACTTCCTTCCAGAGGGTCCTCGTAGAAGGGACCAGAAGGCCAAGGCCCCGCTCAGATGGTCCTGTGGCAGATCCTCTACTGGGGGCAGAGGGCTTGTCCTTTGCTGGTGCCCCTCAGGGGAAAAAGGATTAATCCAAGTAAGCAATTAGGATCAATGAAATAACTAAGCAATTAAGAGCAGAAGGGGTCTCTGCTGATGACAGAGGAACAGACTTTCTACTGCTGAGGAGAGATCAGAGAAGGAAAATGTTTCCTTTGAACCTAGGGAAGCATAGGAATGTACCTCCAGAATTCACAAATGTAACCTCTTGGGAGGTGGAGTAGGAGGTGACCAACTGACTCTTCCCACCTGGCTCACAATGGATCTTGACCTTCCTTGTTTTGTTGTTCCTCCTGCTCTAGTGTGTCCCCGTGGGTGCCTCCCCTGCACCCCTCCCCGTGTCCGCCGGTGCTCAGCCTCTCCTCCTTGGGCTGTGCAATAGTCCTGAAGCAGTGGCCCCTGTCCAGGCTCTGAAACTCTCTCCAGCTGTGTTGCACACTCACAAGTGGTGTCACACACTCACCAGCTGTGTTGCACACTCACCAGCTGTGTTGCCTACCACCAGATGTACAGAATCCCCCTTCGGCCGCACTGTCCCCTAATTGCAATCCTGGCCCCTAGCCCTCAGGACCTCCCGAAATAACTATGAATGGCCACTTCATTCAAGAACGTAATTTGTTTTGACATTTACCCTCACTGTAGTCCATGGGTGGGGTGCAGGGGTGGGGGTCGGGGTGGGGTTCTCAACACGAGCACAGGTCCAAGGTGAGATCCAAAAAAAGTAGACTACATTGTCTTCAGTGGGATAAGGAGTACAACTGTAGGGAAAGGTAGCTCAGACGCCCCTGTGGGGTCGACTGGAGAAAAGTCCAGTGAGAAGCATGAAGGAGCATGGACCTGCGCTGTCAGCTGCAGAGGACAGGCTCAGCCCTCATGCTCCAGGAGGCAGCACCGTAGAGAAGGAAGGGCACTATGTTGTCAAGCCAAGGCAGTTGAGTTAGATCCCTAATTCCTTCATGTCATAGCTGTGAGACCTCAACTAACTCATGACAACTGTTGTTATTTTCAGTGTCTGTAAGATGATCACAATTATTTGTTTCCCAGAGTTTGTTGAAAAGATGAAATAAGGCAATGTCTGTAAAAGCTAGCTTTGTACCATCCATGGAAAGGACCTAGAGATAGTGATACCCAGGGGCAATGAGTGCTCCTAGAACCCAGATTTTGGTTTCTAGATACCATTCTCCAGTAAAAGGAATCAGTGTGGAGAAATGGCTGATTCCAGGACTGGTACGAGGGAAGTTCAAGATGAGCCTAGATCATCTTGTGGAGACTTTGAATGGACATAGGAGCCAACTAGAGCTTTGTTCCAATGGCCAAATCTGAGACAATTTAAACAATGAACTATATAGTGATAAAGATGGACTCTAACCACAGGACAAAATCAGAATCTATGAGTCCACACGGATATAAATATTCCAATAAATAAATAAATGGAAAAGAGGAAAATCTCTTCCTTATAGAGGAATTCCAATTTAGAAATGTATAAACAATAGTGTAAAACTTTTTATTTTATTTATTTTATTTTTTTCAAAGATTTCATTTGTTTATTTGAGAGAGAGAGTGAGAGACCACAGGACGGGGGGAGCAGCAGAGGGAGAGGGAGAAGCAGGTTCTCTGCTGAGCAGGGAGACCGACGAGGGGCTCAATCCCAGGACCCTGAGATCATGACCTGAGCAGAAGGCAGATGTTTAAACAATTGAGGCACCCAGGCACCCCCATAGTGTAAAACTTTTTAAAAACACCTTTTGGCAGACACCACAGTAAAATTTATTTGATCAAGAATCCTCAATGGATGCTAAAACTAGTCAGTGAGAGAATGATGTAAGCAGCATATTTGCATAGTCTCAAAATGTGGGGCCATAAGAACTTCATTGATTATAAAGGAAAAAAATAGTAGCTTTCTAGACACCTAACAGACACTATTTCATCACTGTGATCAAGCGAAAGTCACCAGCAATGAGGCAGACGGACCTCGGGGACCCCTTGATACTGAGAAGAGCACTAAATCACTTCTGTGATATTTCAGCAAAACATGCATAACTTTAATTTAATCTTGAGGGAACATCAGACAAACCCAAACTGAGGTGTATTCTATAAAATAACTGACCAGTACTCTTCCAAAGTGTTGAGCTCATGAAAAACAGGGTAAGACTGAGGGAAAGCTCCAGATTAACGAAGACATAAACATGGCAACCAAATGCAGTCTGTGATCCAGAACCAGGTTTTGGACCAGAGAGATAGGGAGATGGGCAGGCTTGGAATGAAGTCTGCACATCCATTAATAGTAATATGCGGATGTCGATTTGTAGTCTTTGATTGTGGTCCTGTGGATGCTGGGTAAATCATATATGAGAATTTTGTAGCTCTTTTTGCAACTCTTTAATAAATCTAAATTCTTACAAAATGAAAAGTTTAACATTTTTAGTTTAAAAGGAAAACAAGCTAGCTTCGTATTTGGCATATAAAAAGGAACTCGGCAAATCACATTTATCATGACTTTTAGCAGGAAGAATTGATTGCTGGAGGAATTTTTAACCTATTCTCCCTGAGAACACAAGGCTTGGCCCCACAAGGGCAGAGCAAGGAGGCAAAGCTGGTTTTATAACTGCTGCAAACTTCAAGGTTGCTGAGTGACTGTGTGGAGGAGAAAAATGTGCTGGATTCTGGGAAGAATGGTCCCTTTTCTTTTCACAGAAAAGAAGTACACGCAACAAAATTCAGAGAGACAATGAGTGTTCAACAGCCTGTTGCTCTCTGCCAAGCCATTGTTAAGGCCTGAGTGCTCAGGGCCACAGCCTGAAGAGAGATGCAGTTTCCCCACTTCCTGGGCAATTTGCTTGGAATCATGTTGTCTCTGTGAAAAGAAAAGCGTGGAGCCAGGGAAGGGCAGACCGAGGCATACACCTGCACAGGGGTATTCAAAACAGGGGCACCTCCACCCTGGCATCAGGATGGGGCCCAGAGCCAGCCAGAGCAGGAGATGCTTCTCACCTCTTCTGACTCCGAGGTGCATGAGATGACCTTCCCTTTGTTAAAGACAAGGTGGACTTCAAGAATGTCATCCTGATGTGGTCATATATTTGATACTGGGATTCTATGCCAAAAAGGATGGGGGAAGCTGGGAGTCATATTTCAGGGACCACCTTGGATTTTGTCTCCTGCCCTGCTCTAAACAATTGATTTTTCCCGTGCCCTGCCTCAAACAATTGATTGTCTCCTGGCAGCTCTCAGAATAAATTCTAAAGTACTTAGTGTGGCTCACAGGCACTTCTGATCCAGCCTCACCTCCTATCCTTCCCTCCTTGAATGTTACGCTCCAGGAATAAGGAACTGCTTACAGTTTTACGAGCACATCTTAAAATCCCATGGCCCCGTGACATTTCAGTTCAGAAACCACCTCTTCCTAGAAGTCTCTCTCAGTCCCTCATTCAACCACTCACAGAAGCATAAATCATCCCCTGCTCTGCAGTAAAAGAACTTCCTTCTTTTAAGGATGTGGCACTTCAATTCATCTTTACATGTCTGTGTTCATCCCAGACTGTGAGGTCCTTGAAGGAAAGCACCTGGACCAAGTCTGCCCTTTGTCCCCAGTTTCAAGAATAATCCTGGGGAGGGGCACCTGGTTGGCTCAGTTGACTGGGCATCCAACTCTTGATTTCAGCTCAGGCCTTGATCTCAGGGTCATGAGACCAAACCCCACGCTGGGCTCCACGCTCAGCAGGGAGTCTGCTTGAGATTCTCTCTCTCCCTCTCCCTCTCCTCCTTCTCTCTCTCTCTAAAAATGGGTGGGGAGAAAAAATAGAGAATAAGAATAGTCCTGGGGACTACAAATGTTTTCCAATTTGGATTGAAAAATGCATGACTATGGAATGCGTTGGAACTTATGAATAGCAAGGTTTTTGTTTTGTTTTGTTTTGTTTTGTTTTGTATTGCTTGGGTTTTGGTGCATATATAAGTAGTTTAAAATGTATGTATTGATTAACTATAAATTAATATTTCCCCATGTCTTCAGTGATAAAGTGTTTCATAATGAAATGTTTGTAAAACGTAATGAAAATACGACACATTATAAAGAAATGCCTAATAAAGAGGAAATATTTCACATATAAAGATATCATGTATTACTCTCCATAAACGTGTATCTGCTCAAATTGATTTCTCACTTTCACTGAACATCTTGCTAGATGCAATAGACTGCAATTTGATGTAATATTCTTACATCACAGGGTGGGCAGGACTGACATTACTGATTTCATAGACTTCCCCTTTCCATAAAGGAAGGTTAAGCTCTAATCAAACATGACAGGAGATGCATGTCAATGTATAGCTACATTTACATATTTGTTTATTGATTTGAATTTTAGATCTTTTAATTATATTATCTATTAAGGTGGTTGAGAAAGCTTAGACTTTACCTAAATACAAATCTCCATGAAATTCTCATGTCAAAAAAAAAAAAAATGCTGTGCCCAAAGAATTTTATGCAGTCAACTTCATTTCGTGTGTGAAGCAAAATAAATATATTGTCAGATACACAAGGTCTCAGAACAAAAATAAGCCTCCACCTAATCCAAACCAAAAGAACTTCAGATGATGATAAGCAAAATCAACCAATTAAAATAGAAGCTCCCAGACAACAGAAATACATGTAAGTCCTCTGAAAGAGTAGAATGTGCATACCATTTATTACAAAAAACTAAAAAAAAAAAACCACTAGAGCCACCTAACAATTTATTAATATGATTATGGCATTTAATGCACATGTCAAAAATAGTTCTGGAAAGAGTTGTTATGCAATTTAAAACAATTTTCCATCTCATTAAATGGCATTTTCTTTTTTTTTTTAAGATTTTACTTATTTATTTGACAGAGAGATAGAGAGAGAGCACAAGTAGGCAGAGAGGCAGGCAGAGGGAGAGGGAGAAGCAGACTCTCCACTGAGCAGGGAGCCCAACGCGGGGCTCGATCCCAGGACCCTGGGATCATGACCTGAGCCAAAGGCAGCCGCTTAACCGACTGAGCCACCCAGGTGCCCCTAAATGGCATTTTCATCTGTTCATTTCCAACAGAGCTCTGGAAGTCACCCTCACCACCCCATCCAAATATTCACCAAGTCTTATTTATATTACGTTTTACTTATGGTCCTTATCTATTGACTTCCTTCCATTCCTGCTGTCACCTCACCTGGCCAGCACTGTGTATCTGGTGGACTCCTACAGTTTCCCCAGGTGTCTCCCACCCTCACTCCCTGTGGCCAGATTGCTCTCTCCAAAGCAAATCTGTAACCCCCTCCTGTAAACCGTTCAGTGGCGTCACCTCACCCTTGGAGATAGGGGCACATTTTTACACAATCAGCCTCTTGCCTCCCAGTCCCACATTCATTCATCTGCTCATTCATTCCCTCATCCTTTGATGAACTCAACCAATGTGCATGCAATATTGTCTGTGTGCCAGAAACTATACCAGGCTCTGAAGCTTAGATGAGAGAAATAAAATGAATTCCTGCACTCGTCCATGACACAGTCTCATGAGGGGCCCAGACCTGCAGGAACGTAAGTAGTTACTGATGTGATAAATACTATAAGGTATGCTTATGCTTTTGGCTGGGTAGTGTGAGGAGAGTGTACTCTGGGAGGTTTTCTCATGGATGGACAATGACGAGGCTTTGGGGAACTAGGAACCCTGTGTACTTGGAAAGGTAGGTTGACTCAGGCAGGTGGGCACCAGCTTAAGTAAGATACTGAATACCATGCTAGAAGTGTGAACATTGTCTTGTCAACAGTGATCCAACAGAAGTTTGGAATCAGGGGAACTATCATAATCAATTTACTCTTGAGCAACCCATAATTTCAAGGTCCTTTTTGTCAGTCGCTTGCTGAAACCTCTTTAGTGAAACTGAAATTTGTCTCTTTTACTAAAATTACTTCGGATTTAATCCCTGTTGACTTTCAACAGATTTTGAAGGTGCTCACCCCAAAACTAGTAAGGGTTGAACTAGTCCAGGGGCAGTTAAAGGAAACTGGGAAGAGGTGATATCCCAAAGTCACCTTGTCATTAGATTGTGTACAAGGTAATCAGGAGGGTCCAGTAGAAATCCAAGCACTAAATTAGACCTGAAAAGGATTTTAGTGTTTCAAAGGGTCGTTTAGTGCTTCTTTTTACAGGAGCTGTGACTGCACGCCTTGATTGACCTAACATGTCACCGCTAGCGCCGCTTCCATGGTGAAGAAGGGACGCTGCTCAATGTTTGATAACTGATCTAATAGCAAGTCAGACATTCTGCTGTTGCCCTGGGTTCATTATGCTCTATCACCTTAATAAACGCCCTCATCCTCTGCTTATTCAGCCGTGGCCTGGTTCTCTGACTTGAATTGTTTGGGACAGCCGGGTCTCTCATGAGTGACTTGTCGAGTTATATTATGGTACCTGACCTACTTTGTACAGGTCTTAGACTGCAGTGCAAGCACTACAAGCCCCATAAATGCCCTATGGACCTCTGGCTAGAGACAGCATGGACTCAGAGTCCCGGAAGAGACCTTTAGGATCAGCTACTCTAACTCTACCCACTCCACCTTCTGTACACGACAGTCAGCTGCCCTACCATTGAAGAGTGGCCAGCTGGCCAGTACTTATACATCCCTGATAACAGGTAACTTCTATTCATCCACTCAACAAATATTTATTGGTCACCGGTTCTGTGGCAAACGTCGCCTTGGGAACCAGAGCTATAACAGGACAAGACAGACATTGTCAAGCAATACTCCATGTTGTATATCACACAATTGTGTAATCACAACTTTAAGGGGACAAAGTGGAATATGATGGGGGTATGGAGAGTGGGACTATAGCTGGCCTGGGGGTTTCCCGGGGAGGGGACTCTAAAACTAGAAGCTAGGGGATAAGTTGGACTTAAGTAATGGGCTGGCGGGCAGGATATGCCGCAGAGGCAAAAATTATTGAACACTACATCTGAAACTAATGATGTACTATAAGTTGGCTAATTGAATTTATATATTTTTTTTAAAAGTGAGAAATCAAAGTGATTGAGGAAAACTTGTAAGACCAGGATGGTTGGATCAAAAATCAGAAGGTTGTGCGGTCTGGGTCCTACAGGGGCCTATGAAACCACATTAAAAACCTTGGTCTTTGCATTTAGAACAATAAGAAAGGTTTTAAGCAGGAGAATGACATGACCAGAATGGTCTTTGATAAATATTTTGCCAAATGAATAGAAAACAGTTCTTAGGTCTAATTGTTAGGATATGCAATTTTTGTTTTCATTACTATTGCACAGACATCATGGTGTTTGGGGTCAGGCATTGCTGTATCTGAATCCTACCGTGGTCTCTGAATAGATGAATGATCTGAGGCAAGTTCTCTATAATTTCAGAACCTTGTTTTCCTTACTCATCAATTTATCAATTTAGCTTTATCTGATTGAGCCAATAATCATTCAGGTGAATCAAAACTTGCACAGCCACTGTTTTCCAAAGTCCAACTGGGAAAGTTCACTTGGATTCAACTACAAACAATTCCTGAACTCTTACTCCGTACCAAGCCCCAGGGATGGAAAATAAATAATACACCAGCTCTGCCCCCAGAACCTCACAGCGGTCACAAATGGGAGGCTAGTGGGCTAGATACACCAAGCACAGGTGTTCTGTTTGGCTGGTTCAGTGTTTGGAAAAAGGAAACAGTGAAGGTGAATTCCTTTAACAGGGATGTGTTATCTAGATCTGCACAGGCCTCCCATTCCTGCTGCCATGGTCCTTCCCAGATTGATGCCACAGATTTATGAGCTTTCTGGCCTGGGGAGGTGTTTGAGTCTATGACCCTGGATTGGTAAGCATTCACATAGAAGGAAGCACACGTTGCTCTGCAAGCAGAAGAGAGAGGAAGAGAAAAGGTGCAGAGAAAAAAAGAAGGGGGGGGCAATAACATACCCAAAGAATTTGGATCTGCAAATGCATGGCTGTCATAAATTCACCAAGTAACAGCAGTGAGATGCCCAAGCTTGGCTTAGGTCAACTGGGGGGGGGGGGGTGCAGCACAAAAGAGGAAGCAGATACCCCTGGGTACATGACAGTTCAGGCCAGGGGAGAAAACCTGCATCATGAAAAAGAGTTGAGAACAAGTTAAGGACAAAGTATGAACATGCCCCAGTTCAAAGTACAGGTGGCTTTACACTTAATTTTCATTTGTTTTAAGTTTTTATTTAAATTCTAGTTAGTTAACATATAGGGTAATATTGGTTTCAGGAGTAGAATTTAGTGATTCATCACTTACATACAATACCCAGTGTTCCACCCTACAAGTGCCCTCCTTAATACTCATTCTCCATTTAGCGCATCCCTCACTCACCTCCCCTCCAACAACCCTCAGTTTGTTCCCTATAGTTAAGAGTCTCTTATGGTTTGCTTCTCTCTCTCTTTTTCCTTCCCCAATGTTCATCTGTTTTGTTTCTTAAATTTCACATATGAGTGAAATCATACGGTATTTGTCTTTCTCTGACTGACTTATTTCACTTAACATAATATACTCTTGCTCCATCTACATTGTGGCAAATGGCAAGATTTTGTTCTTTTTGATGGCTGAGTAATATCCCATTATATATACATCTTTATCCATTCATCAGTCAATGGACATTTGGGCTCTTTCCATAATTTGGCAATTGTGGACATTGCTGCTATAAACATCAGGATGTGTGTGCCCCTTCAAATCAGTACTTTTGTATCCTTTGGGTAAATACCTAGTTGTGCAATTGCTGGCCATAGGGCAGTTCTATTTTTAACTTTTTGAAGAACCTCCATACTGTTTTCCAGAGTGGCTGCACCAGTTTGCATCCCCACGTGCAAGAGCGTTCCCCTTTCTCCTCATCCTCACCAACATCTGTTTTTTCCTGTGTTATTAATGTTAGCCATTCCGACAGATGTGAGGTGTTATCTCATTGTGGCTTTGATTTGCATATCCATAATGAGTGATGTTGAGCATCTTTCCATATGCCTGTTAGTCATCTGTATGTCTCCTTTGGAAAATGTCTGTTCATGTCTTCTGCCCATTTCTTAACTGGATTACTTATTTTTTGGGTGTTGAGTTTGATATGTTCTTTATAGATTTTGGATTCTAGCCCTTTATCAGGTATGTCATTTGCAAATATCTTCTCTCATTCCGTGGGCTGCCTTTTAGTTTTGTTGGTTGTTTCCTTCATCGTGCAGAAGCTTTTTATCTCGATGAAGTCCCAATAGTTCATTTTTGCTCTTGTTTCCCTTGCCTCCAGAGACAGGAAACCATCAAAATCCTAGAGGATAACACAGGCAGCAATGTCTTTGACATGTGAGGTAGCTTTACACTTGATTTTAACCACCCCCAGCCACCTTTTTCTCCACCCACGGATCTAGTTCTTCAGATCTCAGCTTAGACTTAGATAGCACTCCATCCAGGTCACCCTCCACAACTCCCCAGATGGGGTTGCAGCCTGCACTCCCTCTTCTCAGGTCTGACCGCTTGTTGACGCATTTACCATGACTGGTAAATGCCTTTTTCTTCCTCTGCAGACATTGTTCATGGAAGACAGGGACAAAGTCATTTTTGTCACCATTGTTCCCTTTACTGATTAGCAAGGTGAGAACCACTATTATGTGGATGTAACAGATCAGTGACAAGATTAGATGAAAGAAAGATGAATGGCACAGCCAATGCTTGCTATGAGGTAGTGCTATCACTTCCTAGAGTAAAAGCTGAAAAGAGCTCTCCTTTAACAAGATCATCTTGAATGAGACTACAACTGGATTAGTTAATTGGCTCGTTCAACAAATATTTACTGATCAAGGTTTGTACCTTAAGAATATACTATGGGAATGCAAAAACAGGTCACTGAGGCCAGGCCAGTGGGATGCAGAGGAGTTGGAGAACACAGGAAAAGGGGCATAATATGGAAAGTCTTCCCACAGAAACTGATCCCGTGGCTGAGTCTGTTAAAACCAACAGAAGCCATATATTAAAGGCTTTTTTAAAAGAGAAAACCAATAAAATTCATATTACAGGGTGAGGTAGTGAGCTAGCCACTCTTGCATAAGCAATCCCCTTGTAAGACAAATACTCTGCAGGACTCATATCCTACAGTATTTCTGCAAAAGATAATTTAGAAAAAAACATGTGTGCAAATCACCTTGAGTTCTAATTAGAAATGCATATCCCTGGGCCCGACGCACCAAGCTTCTTAGGCAGAGTATCTGAGTCAGGCTCAGGACCTACTTTCAGGGGGCCATTGGAACTCACTTCTGGAGATAGCCGTAAAGGCAATGAAGTCAAGCTTCCTCATTGCAGAAATGAGAAAACCGAGGCTCAGGGACTCTTAGTCTGTTTGGGCTGCTACCACAAAAATATCATAGATCAAGTGGGCTTCTAAACAACAGAAACATATTTCTCACAGTTCTGGAGGCTGGAAGTCCAAGATGCCAGCATGGTCAGATTCTGATAAGCGCCTGCTTCCTAATGGCAGGATAGAAGACTTGTCCCTGTAGCCTCACATGGCAGAGAGCAGAGAGAGAAAGCAAGCTCTCCCATGACTCTTAAAAGGGTTAATCCCATCAGGAGGATTCTACTCTCAAGACCTCATCTAATTCTACTTAACCTCCCAAAGGGCCCACCCCCTATCATTATCACATGGTGGGTAGGACTTCAACGTATGAATTTTGGGGGGACACACACATTCTGTCCATAATGATGGGGCATGGTATTTGTATAGGGGTGTCATGAATAAATGTAGAGCTCAGATGAATCGATGAGTTTCTGACCAGCAGTAAGTCTTAGGGATATAAACATGTGTTAGCTGAGCTAGAAGAGAAGGATTGGATGTTCATTGATGCCTGTTTCCAATGACTATAAAGACATGGGGCATGAAAGACCCACCAGCTGTGATCAAGTAATGGCAAATATCAAGGAAATGACCCTCGCCAAGCATAGAACATAGAGAATTTGAAACCTCGCTACTTGAATGGTGGAGTTACTGGATGTAATGGTCAAAGAAAGCAAGATGGCAGAGTAGTTTACATGCAGGCAAGAACAAATGGTGCAGAGATAGATATATAGATGATAGATAGATAGATAGATAGATAGATAGATGATAGATAGATAGATACTGAGATATATTCCATAAGTTAGAGATTTACAAAGAAGGTACCACACCTTTTGCTTCTATAGCCAGAATATAGCAGAATGTAGGCAAACAGCATTCCTTGATTAGAGTAATGATAGCACCTTAAAGTGTTATTTTTAAAAGAATGTCACACAGCATTTCTTTTCTGGTTGGCTAATAACAATAATAATAATAACTGCAGCAATAATAATAATAAAATCATATAAAATGACTTGAGTATGTGCTATGAGCCCCGCATAATACTGAAGGCCATACATACATGACTTTATTTGATCCTCTCAACCCTAGCAAATAGATATTGACCAACCCTTTCTTTTTTTTTTTTTTTTTTAAGATTTTATTTATTCATTTGAGAGAAAGGGAGAGAGAGCATGAGCCAAGGGAGGGGCAGAGGGAGAGGGAGAAGCCGACTCCTGAGCAGGGAGCCCGATGTGGGGCTCGATCCCAGCACCCTGAGATCATGACCTGAGCTGAAGGCAGACGCTTAACTGACTGAACCACCCAGGTGCCCCTGACCAACCCCTTTCATTTGTTCCCAGATTCCCCTGCAGTTAGTTTGGGCCATGAGATTAATTTCTAGCCTTTGGCCATTAATATGGCTGAAAGTGACATGTACACTCCCAGACTTGTGCTTTAAAACCAGTGTTGTGGTCCTCTGTGCCCCCTCACTTTGCACACCAGCTGGCCAGATGATGAAGATCCAGGGGAAGCCTCTGATGCTCTACAGCAGCATGCCAGAGCCACCAAGACCCAGGTCACTCGATAGCTCCATGGGGCGGAATGTCTCCACTTCACTTGCTGCTCTGTTCACCCTCGTCATATTGTGACGTGAGCAAGAAATAAAATTGGTGTCATGAAGCCAGTGAGACCTGGGGCTCTGATACACGAGTTGTAGCAAGTATCATTTCCCTGAAGAGCAGAGTGTTATTAACCTTGTTTCCCCAGTAAGGACACTGATTTATTCAAGATCTTGCAGCCGGTATGTGCAGAACCCAGGCCTGATAGGCTCCGCACCCACGCTCGTTCCAGCACGTTGAGCTGTACCCTCCTTACACCTGTGTCGTCTGCATGTTGCAGATAAAATGACTGGGATCAAATTCTGCCATCCTGTCTAGGGGTCCCCCTGGAATTCTCAATGGCACAGAGGGAAGGAACTGATGTAAGCATTGTTGGGTTCCTATTTGTCCAAGGATATTATGAGCCAGTCCATGACCAGAATCTCCTTTCCCTGGCTTCCAGGCCAGGTAGTGAGTTGGTGAGTCTCAGCTGGATGCCAGCCACAGAACATTCCAGTGGCATTGGACGTGGCTCAGGGAAAGTCAGATGCCTGGCAACGAGATGTCACTGAACCACACAGACCAGTTTCTTGGAAGGACATGCTGCGTTGTTTTTCCAGGGATAGAAAAGGCTATTTGTGTATGTAACATCAGTGTGTGTGTGTGATTTCTATATATACGCAAGTACTGATACATGTACATATGTGTGTATATATACAAACATACCCATGCATAGGTGCACACACATATACACACGTACACACAATCAGCCTGGCCCATAAGCATCATCATACATTTATATATGAATGTGTGTATGTGTGTGTAAATATTTTGTCCATGTCAGCTTGTCAATAAAATGCCTGCAATGTGTGTGTGTGTGTACACACATGCGTATACTGTAGCTCGTAATATCCTTGGACAAATAGGAACCCAACAATGCTTAACACACACATACACATATACAAACACATAGAATCATGCACACCCACATATCTTTATACACTTGTGTGTCCGTATGCTTCTATAAACATATACATCCAAGGTATTAAATGCTCCTCCAAGCGAATGGAAATATGTCGTATTTCTCTCACAGCTTTGAGAACCACCAAAAATCCACATGAGAGTAGAGATTGGGGAATTCAAATAAACACAAATGTGCTGTTAATGTAGCTGCTGGTGTGAGAATTATTTAAAAACCCGGTGACTCAACAGTATGTGCCCTTAACTGGGGAGAACCAGGCAGGGGGTCCCTGTGGCCACCAGGACCAGCAGACTGCACCCGGCCAGCATTCCCTGACCACCCAAGCCTGCTCTCCGTGCAACTGATAGATATGTTTTGACAAGTTCTATTAAGTACAAAGACGGCCACCAGGGCAACATGTGGAGTTGATAGAGAGAGAGGCAGGAAGGCAAATCGCAGTGTGAGGCCTGCTGATGTTGACAGAATTTGCCGGAACAAAATGAGTCCGTGCTCCCCATCATCTATTACCAAATTTCAGTAAGGTCTTTGGCACCCACAATGCTTAGGAGGGCAAGCCTCTCCCCTCCTCGGTTTCCTATTTCTGTCTCCCGGTTGCCAGCAAATCAAGGACTTCTCAGAACTCTAACTGGGTGTCTTTCTTTATGCTGAGTCACCAGCGATGCCAAGGTGAGAGGCATGGAGTGGCTGAGGCTGGTACCAGCAGTGTGGAGCTCAGTCCCTTGCCACCTCCACCAGCCCCTCCCCGTACCTGTTTTTAGAAGCTTCCTGGGGAGTCGAGTTGGCAAGCACACCTGGGCTGATTACCTGAGCCTCTCTCACCGTCTTGAGAACATCATTGTCATCCTCCAGAGCCCTCCGAAACAAGGTTTGGCAACAGCAAAAACAAACACTATTTTACAACATCTTTGGATGCACTTCCAAAATGCAAAAGCAATTAATCAGTAGTCTCCCTGAGACTCTGCTCAGTGTGGCTGGCTTTGACACAGAGCTCAGCTTTGATGGGGGCCCGAGAAGCATGTGAGAGAGCCCAAAACGTGGGAACGGGCTTCAATTATTTATTTGTTTAGAAAACTGGGGAGTAGAACTTGAGCTGCGAGCACAGAGATAATCCATCTAAGGCCTTCCCAGCAGCGAAGTCTTTTACTCCCTGCCTGAGCATTCTGCTTGGAAAGGGATGGGTAGTTTCACCAGGCCTGGCGTAGATCCAAAGGTTTCCTGTGTGCGCGCACATGTGCAGATGCGTGTGCGTGTGTGTGTGTTTGCATATTTCAGCGAGCTATATTTGGGGTATCTGAACATCATCAAGCCTTGTATAAAGACTGCTGTTTCTAATTACTACACATCCATGCTGCCCTGCTTGTTTCTAATGGGTAAGATTCCTGTGTGCTGGATTTTCATGTCATTTTATGGAAAATCAAGATTGTACATTCTCTGAGAGATTCTGTCATTTAGCAATGTATTCTCAAGACATGGTGTAATCATCTTAATAATTGATTGTAGGGAAGGAAGTCACTGGTAGCCTAAGTTATTCTCAGCCTTGAACTTTGTCCTCCACAGTTTATTATACATGTGGAAACATCTTGATGGATCCATCATCCCAGGAAATTTACGACAGCAGTCACCCTGCCTTTTATAATCCACGGGTTGACAATTTAAGCAACGGTAGGTGCAGCTGCTCTCCCGAAAATACTGATGAGTGAAGGGAAATGTAACTAATGTCCAACTCCACATAGGATTTTCCTAAGAAATAAACTTTGTTCAGATAAAAGAGTGGGATTTTTTGATCCAAGTCTCCATGGATCTCTGTATCTACCTTTCTTTCCCCTAAGACCTTTTTCACATGTTTATATATCATGAGATTCTGTTCAAAATCTCTCTTTCACAAAATCTTGTATAATTTTTTTTTTTCCTGTATGTGGTCTCCTCCTTCCAAGAGACCCCTCCCCCCATACCCGGGTTTTTTGCCATGTTCTCCTGAAGTACTTTTACTTGTTTGCATTGCTTAACACTTGTTCTGAACCATAAGTACTTTGACAGAAAGATCTAGGTTTTGCTGATCTTACTATTACTTAGTACAAATTGTTGCTTAGTGAATATTTGTTGGATGGATGGATGGATGGATGGATGGATAGATAAATACATAAACAAAAACTTCTATCTTCTGTCATCCTACATAAATACCAACATCCCAGAATAGTAACCTGATCTGATCTAGATTTTGGTATCTGCTTGTACTGGGTGGAAGAGTGCCTGCTCAAAGCTCATGTACATCTGGAACCTCATCATGTGACCTTACTTGGAAATAGTGTCTTTGCAAATGTAATTAAGATGAGGTCACACTGGAGTCGGTTGGCCCCTATATTTAACATGACTGGTGTCCCTATAAGTAGGGGAGATGATACACAAAGAGATATTTTGATGTGAACATGGAGGCAAAGAGTAGAGCCAAGGAAGACCAAGGATTGCCAGCAACCACTAAGAGGTAAAGCAAGATCTTTCCTTAGAGACTTCAGAGGGAAGGTAGCCCTACCAACACCTTCATTTCAGACTACTGGCCTCCAGAAGTGGGAGAAATACATTTGTGATGTTTTATGTCACCAAGTTTGTGATACTTTGTTAAAACAGCCCTAGGAAATGACCACACAGCTCAAGAGACTATCCTGCAGAGAAGAGACTAATTATGCCCTGCTGGACATTCACCAAGGAGGCAAAACCAAAGTGGGTTCCCCATGGCAAGGGAGCCTGCCATTGTAGTGAAGCCCAAGGACTCATGGAGATTTGCGGTAACCCTGAAGAGGTAATTCCCCCGCCTCCAATGAGGGAATGGCAGAGAGGAGGTCAATGAACACAATAGTAAATGTGGAGGAGACATGCTTGGGGCTGAGGTTCAGGCCCCAAGTCACAAGATGGGGACCACAGTGATAGGCTGAGGTCATACTGGCCAGACTCCACGGGCAGGGAATGGACAGGAGGAGTCCCATGAGTGCTTTGGACAGCCACAAGTTTTGACTCTCTCTGTAGTTGTTGGCTGGACATAAGCCATGGGTGGGGTAGCCTTGATTAATGGGCCAAAGAGGAAGTGGAGAGAATCTTAAAACTACCTAAAAGTCAAGTTCCACCTCAGCATTTTCCTTTCTAAGTATTTGGCCACCTCTTGCTTGTTCCCTGTTGTGCTTATTTTCAAATAAAACCTCAGTCAAGGCTACAATATTAGTCCTTCCACATAATCCTTAAGTGATGTACGATTTGGGAAAATGCCACCATGGGATTCACATTTCTTCGATTCATAAGTTCTGGGCAATGTGAATAAGACATTAAAGCACAGTGACCACAAAACCTCACTAATTCAGACGAATTATCTGGAGGACCTTCTGACTGAATGGTGAGAGATTGGATCTAGAAACCATTTTTTAAAGAAATCTTGTTTTATTTCCTTCAAGGACAAGCACTAACCAGAAGGAGTCTAGCATACAGTTAAGTAGCTGCCCTCAGAGGATGAGGTTTAATGAATAGATAAGAATGGTTTGTAATTAGTCCATCATGTGTTTGTATGGCAAAGGGTGCTTGGGAAGTGCTTGAAGATGCTTGAAAACAGTGTGTGCTCTTAAGTACTTGGAATATTTCCCCAGAAATTTGTTTATACAACTAATTTGTTTAGTGCAGCCATTGCTTGAGCCTTCAGTCTACTTATCCCAATTTCCACATGAGAGATGGGCATAGCAATGAGGTCTCACTCGGTTTATAAATCAGCACAAGGAGACACAGGCAGGATGCTTCCCAGGGAGGAGCTCATTCTCCTCTGCCAGAGAGGCTGAGGCATGGGGCGCTGGCCTTTCATGGACACCAAGCCTCTCAGTGAATGGACCAGCAAGTGTCATGTTGGCTTGTGTCACTCACAGACACACATATTCAGTCTTCAACATCCCAACATCAGCATCCTCTCCAAAAGTGACTGTACTTTCTGCTTTTATCCTATGAGAAATGAATATGGAATTAGAAGTTGGAGGACTCAGTCTTGAATTTTAATCCCACTGTCAGAGTCATGTCTCTTGGCATATCATTTAATCCCTCTCTTCATTCCCTTATTTAGATAGGAATATTTAATGAGATAATACATATGCTCTCTGGAAACCGTAAATCACACAAAAATGTAAGAAACTATTATGATCAATTCATTAACAAGAAGACCCACTAGAACTGAGTTTCAGTGATTCCAGGTTAAAGAATCTTTTTTTTTAAGTAGGCTCCTTGCCCAACATGGGGCTTGAACTCATGACCCTGAGATCAAGACCTGAGCTGAGATCAAGAGTCAGAGTCTCAACCGACTGAGTCACCCAGGTGCCCCAAATGTTGTGTTTTAAATTCCAAAGTTCAATGAAAAGTGTTTGCTTTATGGGTCAGACAGACCTGGTTTGAGGCCCAGTTATATTTCCTACTAATGGAGTTTTGGCCATGATGGTGAACTTCTTGACTTCTTAATTACATACAGGTCAAGTGGAAATGGAAAATATGTGTTTATAAGAGGTACACAGCACTTTACTCAGTGCCTGGCACATGGTAAGTGCTTAATAAATGCTAGTCAACATATTATAGCCCAAATAAATTCTTGAGGCCCATAAAGGGACAGGCACAAAGATGTCCATTGCATCATTATTTGTGGTGGTAAAGAGTTGGAGTCAATCTGGTGTCCATCTATGGTAAAATGGACAGTCAAAGGGCGGGGGGGGACATAGACCATGGAGTACCATGAGGCAGTTAAAGTCAACACATCAGATGTGCACACGAAAGCACATCTTGAAACATTGGTGAAAAGAGTAAAAAATAGAATATCGTTTAAAACACAACATTTATGTGAATTAAAATGCATGCATAAAAAACAATGATATCCATGTTTCAATCATTCATTGAATTCATAATGATAATGATAATAAATGGAGAAGAATGAGAATGGAGTATGAGGATGAAAGAGAATGAATGAATGGATGAATGAATGAATGAATGAATGAACTAGTGAGTGAACGAATGAATGAATGAATGAATGACAAGGGGCAATGATGTGCCATAAACACATTATAGGGATTAATTAACACGGCCTTCCACCCTGAAAGCACAATTGAAACGTGAAATACAACAGGGTAAAGACATGCCAGTGCCAGTTATTTTTGTAGCTTCGGCTGAGTCCAGGTTCCCAGAAATACAACACCATCACCACCAACAAAGCCACTCCCTGTGTTGGTTTCCTGAGGCTGTTGCAGTAACTCACAAATGAGTTGCTTGAAACAACAGAAATGTATTCTCACAGTTCTGAAGACTGGAAGTGGGAAATCAGGTGTTGGCGGGCTGTGCTCCCCCTGGAGGTCCTAGTGGATAGTGGAGTCTTCATAGTCATCCAGCTTCTGGTGACTGTGGCACTTCTTGACCTGTGGCCGCATCACTCCCATCTCTGCCTCCCCGGTCATATTTCTTCCTTCTCTGTCTTAAATATCCTGGGCCTTTCTCTTCTAAGCACACTTGTTAGGATTCCGGGGCCATCTAGATAATCCAGGATCATCTCTTCATCTCAAAATCCTTAATTTCATCACATCTGCAAAGACACTTTTTTGAAATAAGGTCATATTCACAGATTCTTAGAATAAGGACTTGGGCATATATTTTGGGGGCTGTCATTCAGCCTCACTATATTTCCTTATCAGGTCTCAGAAGGTAAGAAATCAAACCCACTCTGTACACTGGAAGGTGATCCAATCTCTTCCTCCCGTTTGGGGCAATCCTCTATGGGATGCTCAAGAAATCCACAGAGGTGCTCATTCATTACTCAGAGCCAGCCTGGTTCTTCCCTCCTGCTCCTGAAGCAGAACAATCCAAGAATCCCTGACTGCCCCCCCAGTGTGCTGTTGGTCTGCCCATAGGGAAACCCAGGCCCTCCGGATTCACTGTGGCCCCAGCTAAGGCCACAGCACCTGCTGTCACCTCTAGCACCCAGATGACCTAAGAAGTCCCTAAAATACCCTGATTCCCATGGATGTTGTCCCTGGCACAATTTTTACTCTCTCATGGAGTCTTTTCTTAATGCTTACATTCGGGCCACCTTCCAGTGTACCTCCTTCCAGGAAGGGGGGAGGAAGGAAGGAAGGAAGGAATACACACACACATACATACACACATGTATAAATATACATGCAATTGTTATATATTGTTATACATCATATATGTAATATGTATATATGTAATATTCATGGGGCCCCCGGGTGGCTCAGGCCATTAAGCATCCAACTCTTGTTTTCAGCTCAGGTCATGATCTCAGGGTTGTGGGATCAAGCCCTGAGTCTGCCTCCATGCTCAGCAGGGAGTCTGCTCAGGATTCTCTCCCTCTGCATCTGCCTCTCCTCCCACTCATATGCACACACATCTGCACGCTCACACTCTAAAATAAATAAGTAAATCTTTAAAAAAATTTAAATGACTGAACCAATTACTTAACCTCAGTCTCAGTTTTCTTCCTCTGCAAAATGAGGGAATTTGATTAGATCAGAGGTTGTCAATCACTACAATGGCCAATTGTGTGCCCCAGATGCATTGGGCCTCCATTCAAATATATCTCTTCTTATACCTTGTAGGGATCTCATTACTATCTCTGGATGTCTTCTCTTAATGCCACTGGAGGAAGGTGGATATTCCCCAGCACTGAAGACTGGGGCAGTTAGCGAGTTGTTTCCCAAGTGCCACCTTCCAGAGGAATGATGCAATTCACTTCTACAATAGCTATATTTCCTTCAGTCAAAATTGGCATCTCAATCCACTAACCAATTCAGTAAGTGCATCTGCAAGTATAGTCTTTCAAGTTGCAAATGAACTTTGTGGAAAATGGCCTACATGGGCTCAGAGTTCAAGATGGTCAATAGGTTAAGAGCTTGGAGTTTTCTACCTGGGATCTTAATCTTATCATTCTGGAAAATCCCTTTACCTCTATCCTGCATTGGATCTCACTTCCTAGATTCAACATACTCATCTTTCTTTGTTTATTTCATCATTTTAATGAAGTTCTCGAAAAGCTTCCTCTGAAAGATGCCTAAATTTATTCTACATTCATTTATTTGATAGCTTAACTGGGTATAGAGTTCTAAGTTTGTAATTATTTTCACTTAGGGTTTTGAAATTATTTATTCATTCTCTTTTTTTTTATCATGTTATGTTAATCACCATATATTACATCATTAGTTTTTGATGTAGTGTTCCATGATTCATTGTTTGCGTATAACACCCAGTGCTCCATTCAGTACATACCCTCTTTAATACCCATCACCAGGCTAACATCCCCCCCATGCAGAACCCTCAGTTTGTTTCTCAGAGTCCATAGTCTCTCATGGTTCGTCTCCCTCTCTGATTTCCCCCTTTCATTTTTCCCTTCCTACTGGCTTCTTTTTTGTTTTTAACGTATAATGTATTATTTGTTTCAGAGGTACAGGTCTGTGATTCAACAGTCTTACACAATTCACAGTGCTAACCATAGCACATACCCTCCCCAATGTCTATCACCCAGCCACCCCATCCCTCCCACCCCCCACCACTCCAGCAGCCCTCAGTTTGTTTCCTGAGATTAAGAATTCCTCATATCAGTGAGATCATATGATACATGTCTTTCTCTGATTGACTTATTTCGCTCAGCATAATACCCTCCAGTTCCATCCACATCGTTGCAAATGGCAAGATTTCATTCCTTTTGATGGCTGCATAATATTCCATTGTGTGTGTGTGTGTGTGTGTGTGTGTGTGTGTGTGTGTGTGTGTACACCATATTATATATATATACATACCACATCTTCTTTATCCATTCATCTGTCAATGGACATCTTGGCTCTTTCCATAGTTTGGCTATTGTGGACATTGCTGCTATAAACATCAGGGTGCACATATCCCTTCAGATCCCTACATTTGTATCTTTGGGATAAATACCCAGTAGTGCAATTGCTGGGTCATATGGTAGCTCTATTTTCAACTTTTTGAGGAACCTCCATACTGTTTTCCAGAGTGGCTGCACCAGCTTGCATTCCCACTAGCAATGTAAGAGGGTTCCCCTTCTTCATTCTCCTTTAAGACCAAATACTTTCATTGAAAATCTTAATGACATCTGATTTTCAAATTGTTGTATGTAATCTAAGTTTTTCTCGTCATAAGCCTTCCACAACATGGTTTTTTAAATTTCTGGAATTTTGAAACTTTGTGCTTTGTCTGGGTCTTTTCTCATACATCATGTCTACAGGGACTGTATAACTCTAAGCTAATGTCCTTCCATTCCAAGAAATTCTACTACTTTATTTATTTGATTATTTTCACCTTCCTTTTACCCTTGTTCTCTTTTTTTGGAGATATGTTATTATTTGAATGTTGGACTTCCTGGATTTACTCTAATTTTCTTATCCTTTCTCACTGATTATCCACATCTTTGTATGTTTGTTATCCTTTCTGAAGAATTTTTTAAAGACAGTTTTATTAAGATATGATGCATATATTATAAAAGTCACCTTTTTAACATATATAGTCAGTGGTTTTTAGTATGTTCAGAGTTGTGTTACCATTACCACCACATTCTAATTTCAGAATATTTTCATCACTTAAAGAAAAATGTGTACCTAATGTATCACTCACCATTTTCCCCTCCCCCAGCCCCTGGCAACCAGTACTCTACTTTCTGTTTCTATAGATTTGTCTATTCTGGATATTTCGTATAAATGGATTCATACAATGTGTGTCCCTTTATGACTTGAGTCTCCTTGGTAGTTTTTGTCTTCTGGAAATTTGTTTCATGTAGATTATCTAATTTATTGACATGAAATAATTCACTATATTTCACTATAATTCTTTTTATTTCTATACTACATTTGTAGTAATGTACCCACTTTTATTCCTAAACTCAGTAATTTGAGACTTCTCTTTTATTCTTGGTCCTACAACCTGAAGGTTTGTCAATTTTGTTGATCTTTTCAAAGATGAGGTGTAATTTTTAGTGTCTGCTTCATTGATTTCTGCTCTAATCTTTAATTCCCCTCCTTCAGTGTACTTTGCATGTAATTTTCTCTTTTTTAAATAGTCTCTTAAGGTGGAAATTTGGTTATTGATATAATATCTTTCTTTTTTTTAATATAGCCATTTATCACTATAAATTTTCCTCTAAATACTGCTTTAGTTGCATCCCACAAATTTTTGTATTTTATGTTTTTGTACTTATTCATCTCAAAGTATTTTCTAATTAACCTTGTGATTTCTCCTCTGAACAATTTGGGGGTTAATTTCCATACATATTTCCATATACATGTATATATATATATATAAATTTCTCAAATTTCCTTTTGTTAATGACTTCTAATTTCATTCCATTTTAGTCAGAGAACATGCTTTGTATTATTTCAATTTATATAAATTTATTGAGGTTTATGTAATGGCTTTGTGTGTGCTTGAGAAGAGTATGTACTCTGCTGTTGTTGGGTGTGAGGTTCTGTAGATGACAGTTAGTTCTAGTCAGTTTACACAGTACTTCAAGTCTTATGTCCCCTGCTGATCTCCTGCTCGGTTTGTTACACTACAGAAAGTGGGGTATGGAAGTCTCCAACTTATTATCATTGTCTATTTCTCCCTTGAAATTTGTGGCAGTGTTGTTTCATGTATCTTGATGCTCTATTGTTAAGTGAATATATGTTTATAGCTGTTATGTATTCCTGATGATTTGACCTTGTTTTCATTGCAGAATGTCCTCCTTTGACTCTGGTAACTTATGTTTTACAGTCTATTTTGCTTGATATCCATAGTCATTACAGATCTCTTCATTACTGTTTGCATTGCTTACATATTTGTGTCTTTGAATCTTAAGTGCACCTATTATAGACTTTTGGAAGAATCTTGAACTTTATTTTCCAACCCTTCTATTCAATTATTCTTTTTATATTTTTTAAATATTTAAGAACTCCCTATTTCTGAATATATTTAGAGAAACAATAGTTTCTCTTAGGAAATTGATTATACTTTTATTTATAATGTGTATGTTTACTGTGTTTTCTTCTGCTTGCTTTGTTTGCTCTGCTTTTTCCATCTCTCCTTTCCTTTAAGTTTTTTTTTCTCTGTCTTTAACATTATAGAATTTCTTAAAATGTTTGGAGATCCTTGATAATTCATTAATATTTAAGAATGCAGCACTGAAAAGTTCACTGAAATCTTTATGTGTGTGAGCAGGGCTTATCAAGTCTGGGCTTTCACTGTGGAGGGAATTGGAGAAATTCAAATGTCATTAACTACAACTTTATTCTCTCCAGCTGATCAGTTTTCCAAAGATTAATCCTCAAATTTCCTACCTAGGGTAGAGAAGCAGGATTTCGGTGGTCTGGGAATCAGACCGAGATATCATAGTTTTGGGGCAGTCTTGCACTTACTACCTTCCCCCCTCAATCCCTGTGTCTGGAATTCCATAATCCCAGACTCCTCTGGTTCCATCTTTCTAAAGAATAAACTTGACTTCTCTGAGTACTGGTTGGAGAGAATGGTCTGGTTATGTAGATGACAAGAAGATCTAGACATCTCACTATTATTCACTCAGTTATAATATCACTCCAACTTTCAGACCACTACACAGTCTTGCATTCAGAGCGCACCAGTTCTTCACATTTCTTTCCTTTCTCTTGCAGAAAGAATGTGCTTGCTTCTTTCTTGCAGAGAGTGAGGTTCTGCCTCTCTCTGCTTTATCACAACGGTGACCAGTTTTTCATTTGTCAGCCATCCTGCATATTTTAGCACATCTTATTTGCTGTGATTGACTTTCTAATTCTTTTTATCTTTGAGTTTATTTATTTATTTTGAGAGAGAATGAGCATGCATGTACAAGTGAGGGAAGGAGGGACAGAGGGAAAGGATCTCAAGCAGATTCTATGCTGAGCATATAGCCCAACATGGGGCTTGATCCCAGAACCCTGAGATCATGACTTGAGCTGAAATCAAAAGTCAGATGCCTAACTGACTGAGCCACCCAGGCACCCCTTGACTTTATATTTTTAATGTTATTTTCTCTCTCTCTTTTTTTTTTGTTGTTGTTGTTTAGGAAAAAACAAAGAAGGAATGTTTAAACAGATTTCAGAAACAAAATCTGTACACTCATCAGCTCCATTCTTTTGATAATGGAAGGAAGGAAGAAAGTTATTAAATAAGAGTCCCAAACAATAAACCACATAGTAGATCACAAAGAAATTTACCAGGTTTTAAAACAATAATCGTGAAATATTTTTCAACTTATGAAGCCAAAGGAACATGCTTGTTATTCCAGTTTTTCAAAAAAATAAGTGTTTTTTATTCACAACATCTAAGATATAGAAACAGTGTAAATGTCACTGACAGATGAATGGATAAAGAAAATGTGGTATACACATATGATGGAATATTACTCAGTCTTAAAAATAAGGAAATCCTGCCATTTGGGACAACATGTACCTGGAGGACATTATACCAAGTGAAATAAGCTGGGCATAGAAACACAAACACTGCCTGATCCTACTTTTATGAGAAACCTAAAATAGTCAAACTCATAGAACCAGCGAGTAGAGGAGTGGTTACAAGAGCTCAGAGAAGGGACAGATGTGGAGGTGTCAGTCAAAAGTATGTTTCAGGTGCACAAGATCAATGTGTTCTGAATCTAACATATAGCATACAGAAGTTCTATAGTGAACAATGCTGTCTTGCATACTTAAATATTTGCTGAGAGAGTAAATGTTATATTAAGTGTCCTTACTACATAGTAAAAAAAATAGTAACAGTAGAAAGTAAATTAATTTTTAAAAAGAAGGGGATGGGAGGAAACCTCTAGAGGTGATGGATACATTTACAGCTTTGATTGAGGCAGTGTATCAGGGGTATACAGTTCTCTCCAAACTTGTCAAGCTGTATACATTAAATATGTACAGTTTTTTGTACATCAACCATATCTCAAAAAAAGTGGTTAAAAAAAAGAATAGGTGCTCTGATAAATTAAGGAATGCATCTTACCCCTCAGGTTATCTTGGGTTATTTTGTTACCGTGAGTCATCTCAGTTCACCATGCAGAGATAACTACCAAAGAGTGGTAAACATATATGTGTGTCTATCTATCCATCTATCTATCTCAATCCATCCACCCTTCTATCCATGTATGTATATGCAGATATGTGTATATATATATATATATATATATATGTGCATGTGTCTATGTGTATATATATATGTATTTGTATATATACATGTATGTAAGTATATGTGTGTGTGCATAAATATGTTTATATTTGTATTTATACTTACATATTTTTTTGGAAAGAAAAGCTTATTTTATGGAAAGAAAAGGACAAGAACAGTTTTGTGAAAGCCATGCTTATGCTCTGCTTCCCCAAAGTGAGTCCTAAGGGGGCAGAAGATTTATATGGAAAATGAGATTATTGGGTTATGGTCTGAATCTCCACCTTAGGTGTGCCAAGGTGTTTTGTACCTCACCACTCATATTCTTTCAGAAATGGAACCAGAGGATGTTAAGCAAGTTCGCAGGCCCTCTTTTTTTTTTTTTTTTTTTAAGATTTATTTATTTATTTTGGAGAGAAAAAGCATGAGCTCGAAGGGTGGAGGGAGAGGGAGCGAGAATCTCAAGCAGACGCCACGCTGAGTGTAGAGCCCCACACAGGGCTCCATCTCACGACCCTGAGATCATGACCTGAGCCAAAACCAAGAGGCGGCACTTAACCGAATGCACCCCACAGGTGCCACACGCAGGCCCTCTTTTATTGACACTTGATGAAGAACTGGATTCTCTGACAACTCTTCAGCCCTTGGCCACTGAAGTCACTTGATGACAGAGTCCATTTCCAGCGGCTGACAGTGGAGTGAACCTGTAAGCATTTCTTTTCTGCCACAGCCTCTTTGTTCCCTTGAGACTCTCGTAACAGCATGCGAGCTTCAGAGTTCCATTTCAAGTCACTGTTTAACAAATCCATTTTAGTGAACTTCTTATCAATTTTCCCATTTTATTCATTCATTCTTGCATGGTAACCCATAAAAGCCCTTCTTAGCTAAGCCATTTTTTTGATGGGAAACTAGTATTAAAAAAAAAAAAAGGGTTCAATTAAAAACTTACACTTGATCAGAGAAGAGTTACCAACAGCAGCATTTCAAATACCTAACCTGGTCATTCTGATAACTTTTTAGCCAACACTGTCTTGTTCATGTATGCTTTAAGCGAGATGTCCTCTCTTCCTCCCTGCCCCCATACACACCTATGATACAAAATTTAAGTAGGTAGGTGTAGATTTAGAGAAAAAAAATGGAAGAGATATATAGATATAGAATAAAATTTTTAAATACATTCGAAATGGAAAATCCCTCTTTTTTATTCTCGACTGGGAAAAAAAATATATCTATCTGCCCTAATTTCATCACCTGATTCTCTTACAGTATATTAGAGGTCTATAGGTGCCCTGATTTCATTAGAAGAAGGTGTTTCCATGATCCTTTAATAAAAGGATTTGGTCTAGCGTAATAACTACCCAGCATTTTATTTAAGTTGCTGGGTATGGTGTTTCTCAGTGTGAACAGCAATAATGGTCATGTGTTCCTATGAGGGAATTCATTCTGACATCTCTTGTTAGCTGACAGGTATGTAGTACACTTGCCTCCCAGCTTTGGGACTGGTTTCAAATGCAGCCTTTGTGAAAGCAAAGGAAATCCTTGTAACTCCATCCAGTGACAAGTAGCAGGAATTGGGTCAGACTGGGGATGTGTACTGTGATGTGAAAATGGGGCTGTAATAGGGCTGTCAGGAGGAGGCAGAGTGATCACTGATCGCATCTTGCTTCTGCCCTTCCTTCCCTCTCGAATAACCTTCTTTGCAACTGCTGCAGGACCCACTACCAGGCAAGAGAAGGGCCACCTGGTCCCTGGATATGATTCAATCACCTTCATTCCCCAGAAGAACTGGTAGACAACTCATCCCCTTCCCTCACTCTTGAGGACAGATACCAGAGCTCTTCACCCTGGGGATTTTATCAAAGGGGTATCTATATATAGAAGGTGAATTCACAGAGTTTTTAAAAAAATCATAAACTCTCAGAGTTTGCTTTCTGTCATTTGAAATAAGATGATCATACAAATATTTATTGGAAGATTTTAGTTAAATGAACTATGGTATATCTATTCAGTGGACTAATTTGCTGTCATTGAGAGGACTGATACATTTACACTGAAATTGAAGATTTCAAAGTAATTTTGAAGGCCAAAGCTGTTTATAAAATGGTGTTTAAAAATATAGTATGATTTCTTTTATATAAATAGAGAGACAAAAAAATATGCCTGCAAATATATTCAAAGCATTAAGGGCATACCTTTGGTTTTCAGGTGAATTTACTTTCTATATTTCCATATATTTGATTTTTGACATAAATATGTATTCACTATAATCAGACAAAAGACAAAATAAAAGCTACTTATTGTATGGAAATACAAAAGATGGCACTAATTTGAATGACTCCTAGCATCATTTAACTCTCAGAGGCAATCATTTCACTAGTTAAGGTCCAACCTGAAAGGCTCCATTCCAAGAACCTTCATTTTCTACAACTGCAAACTGGAACTAACAGTAATGCTTATCTCTCAAGGATAAGTAGACAGTTGGAAAGCATTTGTGAAAACATGAGGTGCAAAATAATGAGGTGGTAAGAAGTACAGGCTCCAGAGCCAGACTCCCTGGAAATGAATCCAGTGCAAATGTTTCCTGGCTGTGTGAACCTTAGGCAATTTACTTAACCTCTCTAAGTATCAGCATCTGAATCTACAAATGAAAGTGCATGCACCCACCTCATGGCTGTGTGAGGAAGATTAATTCAGCTAACATTTATAAAGTGTTTACAATAGTGCCAATTACATAATAAGCACTATCTGAATTTTTGATAAATAAGTAAAATGCCCTGTGATACACTCAGCTGTAGAATTTAGGTTTCAAACTGCTGAGGCAAAACCTTCTTTAAAGTATATCATGCCTGAATTATTACACAGTCCTTTTTGTTCTGTCTTATATACATGTATGCGCAATACAGCAAAGGTAACAATGAGGCCAAGGATGTAAAAATCATCATGGAAAAAAATGTGAGTGCAAAGTAATAATGGAGACAATTGCTTTGTTCTCTTTCTTTTTCAGACTATTCTAAGTAGGTCTGCTCAAATCAGTGCTGTAGTTTGAGTAATATTTCTGAACAAGGACAGATTTATATGTGAAGTATCTGGCATGTTAATTGAAAGGTCTTTATGACTGGTTGTCCATTCCTGTTAGGGGCCATCTTGTAAACTAAGATGGCTGCCAGTTAAATCGAGAATCAATTAGACACATTAATAAAACAACCCTGTCAACTCCCATTAGACCAGGGCCAGACCTTCTTCTTCTCTATTAAGCAAGCAATTGCTAATCACAATTTTTATCAATATCTCAGAAACATGATCTGTAATTTACCTCCAGTAAATGAATAATACCAATTGGTTACTGACTCTAAGTTGAAAGCACTCTCCCGAGGGAGAAGGGAAGTCCATATTCTGTCACTTCCTGTTTGTAACTGGTAAGAGGCATTGGGATTTGGAAGAAAACAAATGCAAGCATGGTTTTCCAAGGCATAGAATATGCCCTAAGAAGTGAAAGAGAAAGTGATGAGAGAATTTGGAGAGGAACATTTGGTAATGTAAGTAAGAGAATGTTAAAAAGAGGCAGAGTTCGTTTGCACATTGTCAGCTCAGTTAAGAAGTTGAGTTTGGCTAAACTCAGGACATCCTCCCTGTGGAGTGCTAGAGAATCACCATGTGCGACAGCAGGCCTTTGAAATCTGGCATCTTATGTTCAAGGGTAATAGGTATTTAAAACAACAGTTATGTAAAGTGTGGTGAGGTGCTTTAATAGAAGATGTACCTACAGATCTTGGCAGATATGAAGAGAGTAAGCAGCCTGGGGAGAATTAATAAGACAAGGATTCATTCTTTCATTCTCCTTTTTTGTTTGAATTTGGCAGGGGGAGGCTGGATTGGCAGAAACTTTGGTCTTTGATGAACAGGTCACAGTTAGAAACGGTAGAGCAGATTATGTGGTCCATCCTTCTGCTCTTTTCATGGATCCCTTTTGAATTACAATTTTTTAACTAAAATCCTCTAGTGGCCCAGAGCACTCCACTTCTAGAAGCAGTCTGTGCCCACTTGAACAGTTCCAATACTTGTAGGATTCTTCTCTCTGTTGATTCATAAAACATCTCTCATGTTAGTTTCTGTGGTTCTAACATCAGCCTCAGAGGGTCTGGTCAGTTTGCTAATGCGGAAATGAGCTTGGAGTACAAAACCAGGGTGAATCTTAGTTTCACCACATAAAATGCTATGACTTGCAGTGTTATGCTTTCCTCATTGGGAAATTCTCACTGGGGAAATAATAACTGTATCATCTTTCATTGCCTACAGGGAAGTTATAATAGTCATATTATAGTGAGATAAGGTATATGAAAATAACTTTTTCATATTGTCAATGTTCTTGTTACCATCACTTTTTTTTCAATACAGGTTTCACCTTCTTCTCATTTCTCTTCTCAAGATCTCGATTTCTCTCACCTGTTCCCGAATGATGGTGAAATGTCTCAGTTTAGACATTTGTCTAAACTTTTTGTCTCAAATGAGCAGACCTAAGTACAAACATACATCTGGTTTGTGTAGTTGTGATTTGGATTGTCTACCAGTTTTGTCGGAAAAGTACAATAGAAGAAAATGGTTTAAGTGGCCCACTGCCAGAATCCACGGCCCCAGTGACCCCAAATCATGATTTTGTATTTTAAAAAATGGGAAAATCTTATCTCTGTGGAAGAGGCAAAATGGTGTGGTGGAAAGAAAATGGTCATAGGTACCAGTGCAATGAATTAATTCTGAAAAGCAGAGCAAGAAAGAGCCTTAGACATCGTCTAACCTAATGGTCTCACCTTGCATAAGGGGAAAGACTTTATGAGTTGTTTCAGACTTAGTGATAGCAGATACCAGGCTGCCCCTTATTAGTATTGGACTAATGCCCCCAAGATAAGGAGTGGGTTTTGAACAGAAATTTGGAAAATAGAAAGAAATGATTATAGTGGTATTGCCAAATAAAATACAGAGCACCCATTTAAATTTGAGTCTCATATAAGTAATACATAATTAGTATAAGTATGTCTCATGCAATATTTGGGACATAACTTATGCTGAAAATTTGTTGATTGGTGAGTCAGAGAGCATATGCACTGTTAAACTTGCTAGATATTGCTAATGCTCTCCAAAGGGTTTATACCTGTTTATCCTTCCTACTAGCTATGCATGAAAATATATTAGCCTAAATGCAGACTATTTGCCAATCTGATGGGTAAAAAATGATATTATAGTATTGCTTACATCTTTGTTTCTCTAATTATGAGTGACTTGAGGATTTTTCATGTGTTTAAGAGCCACTGAATTTCCTTTGTTGAAAATTTTCTACTCATAAATTTTTTTGTCACCTCTCTTTATTGTTGTTGTTTTAAGTACATTGTTACTCTAACTTACAAATTTTTGGTTCTGGAAAATTAGTGCTTTATCTGTAATATGAATTGTATATATTTTTTTCCAGTTTTGTTACTTACCTTCTGATTTTCCTCTGATGTTTTTGGGCATGGACAAATATTTTGTTTTATTTTCAATGTGGTTGAGTTTATTAATTTTGTGTGTGTGCTTGGTTTGTGGATTTTAAGTCACAGGTGGGAAGATTTTCCAGACACGAAGATTACAAGGAAATCCACTTATTTTCTTTTGTCTTTTTATTTTTATACTTTTAAATCTTTGATGCATTTGGATTTTCTTCTGGTATATGGAGTGAGGTACAGATTCAATTTTTTTTTTTCCAGATCAATACTCAGAAGTTGCAGAACATTATTATTTTCCTTATTCATTTGAGATTCCAACTTCATTATCTGTTAAATTTCTGAATATATTTGTGCCATTTTTGGCCTTTCAAATCTTTTCCTTTAGTCAATATATCCACTGATACACTAATGTCATACATTTTATTTTTCTTTAGATTACAGTTTTATGCCTGGTGGGGCCCATCATCATACATGCCTTCCTTTTTAAAAAACACTTTTCTTGACTTTTTTCCACTTTTATCCACTTTCAGGTGGATAAATATGTGTATATGCTTATAGCTCTATATATCTAAATCTGTATCTATATAACTATCTATACCTTTACTATGTTTATGTTTACCTCTATATCTATGGCCAAAGGAATATATTCATATCTACCTATAATTATCTATATCTATAATATTTCTATTCGGCATACTCATATTGAAGAAGGGCTTATCTATTATGAAATATTGAAGATTTTAAATTTTTGTACTTTCTAGAGGATCAATTGATATATGATAAACTACACATGTTTAAAGTATAACATTTGATACATTTTGATATACACATGTGCTATAAACACATTACCCCAATAAGATAATAAACATATCCATCACTCTTAAGCGTTTACTCAAGTACCTTTGTAATCCCTCCTTCTCAATACCCTTCCCTAAGCCATCAGTGCTTTCTGTCACTATAGATTAGTTTGCACTTTATAGAACTTTATAGGAAAAGAATCATACAGTATATGGTCTCATGTTGTTGTGTTGTGTTCATCTGTTGTTTAGTCCTTTTGATTGCTGAGAGCACGCCATTGTATGGATATACCACAATTGATTTGTTCATCCTACTCTTGATGGACAGACAGGAGCCCAGAAATAGACCTATGGAAATATAGTCAATAGATCTTGGACAAAGGAGCAAGGGCAATACAACAGCGTAAGGATAATCTTTTTGACAAATGTTGCCAGAACAGCTGGATATCCATATGCTACAATGCTGAGCATAGACACAGATCTTACATCCTTCACAAAAACTAACTCAAAATGGATCACAGACCTACAGGTAAAACACAAAACTGTACAACTCTCAGGGGAGGCTGGTTGGCTCAGTCAGTAAAGCATGCAACTCTTGATCTCAGGGTTGTGAGTTCAAGCTCTACACTGGATGTAGAGCCTACTTAGAAAAAGAAAAAAACTGTAAAACTCTTAGAAGATAACACAGGAGAAAACCTAGATGACACTGGGTTTTGCAGCAACTTCTAGACACAATCCATGGAAGAAATGATTTTTTAATCTGGAGTTCATTAAAACAAAAACTTCTCTGCAAAAGACCATGTCAAGAGAATGAGAAAGGGCTGAGCTATAGACTGAGAATATATTCGCAAAAGATGTATCTACTAAAGGACTGTTACTTAAAAATCAACAACAAAAACCACAAATAATCCAGTTAAGAAATCGGCCTTAACAGATACTTCATCAAATAGGGACACCAGGGTGGCTCAGTCGGTTAAGCATCTGCCTTTGGCTCAGGTCATGATCCCAGGGTCCTAGGATTGAGTCCCACATCAGGTTCCTTGCTCAGCGGGAAGCTTGTTTATCCGTCTGCTTACCCCCCGCCACCTCCCCGCTTGTGTGCTCTCTCTCTCTCTCTGACAAATAAAATCTTAAAAAAAAAGATGGCAAATAATTATATGAAAAGATGTTCCATGCCATATACCATTAGGGAAATTAAAATTAGTACAAGATAGAATGTTAGAAATGGCCCAAATCTGGACTCTGACAACTCCAGCTGCTGGTAAGAATGTGGAGCAACTGAAACTCTCATTGCTGGTGGGAATACAACATGATATAGTCACTTTGGAAGATAATTTGGCAACTTCTATCAAAACTAAACATGCCTTTCCATATGATCCAGCAATTGCATTTCTTGGAATCTACCCAAAGAAATTGAAAACTTATGTTCACACAAAAACTTGCACAGAGATGCTTATATCAGCTTACCCATAATTGCTAAAACTTGGGGAGCAACCAAGATATCCTGTAGTACATGCAGACAATGGAATATTATTCAGCACTAAAAAGAAATATCTATCAAACCATGAAAAGACATGGAAAAATTAAATTACTATCACTAAGTGAAAGAAGCTGATCTGAAAAGGCAACATACTATATGATTCCAAGTATATGACATCCCAGGAAAAGGGGAAGCTTTGGAGAGAGTAAAAAGATCAATGGTTGCCAGCGGTTAGGAGTGGAGGGGAAGGATAAATAGGCAGAGAATTTTTAGGGCAGTGAAACTACTCTGTATGACATAATAGTGATTGATACATGTCATTATACATTTGTCCAAACCCGTACATCAAGAGGGAACCCTGGTGCAAACTATGGACTTTGAGTGATTATGCTGTGTTCATCAGTTGTAACAAATGTGCCACCCCTGGTGAGGGATGTTGATAATGAGGGAACCTGTGCATGTGTGGAGGCAGAGTATATATGGGAAATCTCTATACTTCCCCCCAATGTTGCTATTGACCTAAAACTTCGCAAAAATAATAAATTCTTTTAAAATAATTTACATTCATATGTTCAACCTTATTCAATAAGGATTTATTAACTACCTACACATGACAAGGGACTATGATAAAATAAGACATGGTCCACTGCAGTTACAGATGGTAACTCAAATGAGAGAGGAAAAATCATCAATCCCTTCCCAATTGGCCATCCAATTATGATTTTTTCCTGTCTCTAATGGCCATTGCGGTTGACAACAGAACTAGATTATTTTTCTGGGATGGGTGGTCCCTTTGACCACACTGGTGTTTCAAACCCTCAAATCATTCCCTGTTCTACAATGAGACTGAGATGGTAGGTAAAGGTAGCATAATGAAAATTAGGTAGATTAATTTAATGCTAACTATTTGCCAGGAAATGTTCCTCAGCATTAACATCGATGAACACATTTAATCTTCACAACTACCTTATGAGGAAGGAAATATAATTCTCCCATTTTATACATGAAGAAACTGAGGCTCAGAGTTAGTAAGGTTGTTAAAAATTGTGAAGCATCTGAGATTTTGTTACCTACAAGTTAACAACCCAGGTTGTCACAATTTCACAGATGCTGGTAGAAGTCATGAGATGCCTAGGTCAAAGATAAAGAACAGTTTTTAAATCACAGTTATAGTAATAGTAGGAGTATCAGCATTTCTTACACCTGCTCTCAGAGTCTCAGTTCCCACACGGTAATACATAGTGTGCCAAGTGACACCTGCACATGCAGTGAGTTGTGCAAGAGAGGACTCCCAGCCTAGGGAACCTGAATCTCTTATAATGGACAGTAAACCTGCCAGGCTTTTCCTCTGGAGGAGGATACCATCTCTATCTTCCCAGGCTGTTTGTTAGTCCAGAACAAAGAGCAGTCAGTACCTCACCCATATGATGTGCAGAATCACAAGAAACTCATAAAGGATTGTTTCCCAACATAAGGCACTTACCCAAGGTCATGAGTGGTAAAACTTGAATTCAAACTGTCGCACTCCAGAGCCCCAATGCCTATCCACTAGACTCTACTTCCTCCCTAGGCTATCAGAACATCAGAAAGATATGGGTGGTTGAGATGGCGGGGAAGTGCTTTGGAGGTCCAGACGTCTAATCAAAGCAGGAGAGCTCTCTAAGGCCATGGTGTCTAGGGTCATGTATCTAAGCTGAAGCTCATTACCTGAGGGAATATAAGCAGGAGCAGGGGTCAGCTGGCTAGAGAAGGAGTCTGGAAGTGAGTTGGAATATGAAGAAATAGAAATTGAGATGAGGGAACATGAATGCAAGGTGTTGTGTCAGGGGAGAAAGAGAGGGCATCAGGGCAAAGCTGGACAAAAGCTTTGGCTGGAGTCCCCAACCCTGTGGTTCATCCTGACCTGCATGATTGGTGTGACCCTTGCATTACAAAAGTCAGGTCTGGCATGGCCACTACGAATGAAGTACGTGGCTGTTTAAAGGTGAAAACGTTCCTGCAGAACGACTCAGAGTAGAAGATCAGCAGGCTTGGGAATTCAGGGCAGAGCCAGCCCCTCGCTGACCATTCCCTCCCTCAGTGAAACCCCAACCACAGTGACACTTGGTGGGGGCACATCTCAGGGGGTGGTTTCAATGGCAGAGGCTCCGTGTTTGACAAAGTTCTAATCTAGGTTAGGGCTCAATGCCGAGGGCTCTTTGGAGTAAAATCATCTCTTTATTAATGAGATCCAGCCCCATCTCTCTGATAGAAATGATGGGAAAAGCTGTCCCTTTGGTGCTATTCAAATGAACGGGAGAGAACAGTGGGTGTTTTTAAAACTCTCTCCCTATCATAGGAGGATGGAGCTCATTAGTGAGGGGAATGATTTTGCTGGGGAAAGGCTGTTATAATAAGAAAACATAACCTACTCAAGATGAACCAGATCCAAGTCAATTAGGCTGGGAAAAAAAAAAAAAAGGAGAGAGAGCAAGCGAGCTTCAAAAATACCACCTCTTTCCTTCCATTCATTTGAATAACAGCAAGGGGACATTTTGGTTTTTTAATCATTTTTTTTTTTTTACTTGAATCAGTCTGGATCTCATTAATATAGGAATGATCTCACTTAAAAGACTTAGTGTTAAACTCCTGTTCAACTGAGATTAACCAAATCAAACATGATTTGACCAAAAAAGAAAAGTCTAAAGTATTATACCTATTTCTAATACACTGCAACCTGCCTTTAAAAATAAAAAAGGGTACACATGATATTTCTTATTCAGCTTCTTTTGATGTATCTGGAATACATTTTCGTAGGTAAACTTGTATTGAAATTGCAGTGAAATGCGGTTAGCCACATGAAGTTACTGAAAAAGAGTGGATTCAAATAATTTACATGTGTATGAGGAGGAGGGTCTGGCGGGCAATGTCAGCTCTGGAGGAAGTGTATCTTCTAGGGGGGATATATTTCACTACGATCTTCCAGGGATCCTCACTGTATTCATCTCACTGGGCTGCAATATCTGTATGTTTTCAGGTAAACACACTTAATTTGAAGGTTTCTCAATCTCAGTGCTATTGACTTTGGGGACCCAAATGTGTGGGGTCCTTTGTTCTGGGGCTGTCCTGTGCATTACTGATTGTTTAGTGGTATCCTTGGCCTCTACCCCAAGATACCAATAACCTTGTCCCACCTAAGTATGACGGCCAAAAACGTCTCCAGACATTGCCCAGTGCCCCATTGGGGGATAAACCACGTTTTTCCCAATGATAACCATTCATTTAAAGTAATCCTGGCAAGAAAACAAAAGGAAGAGTAGTATATATAAGAATACTCACACTTAGGATGAATTTATCATCCTGGCTTTGTTCCAGAAGTTTCTCTTGAGTACCTTTATCTCCCTCCTTGTCCCAACCTGTATGCTGCACTAGTTTGCTCTCTCCCCTCACTCCATGGTAATTTAACTAAAGGACTCTTTCCACCTTGCCTTGGTTAGGTACCTCCCAGTGAGGGGTGGGATGCATCCTGAGGTCACACATTCTCTGGAAGAAAACCACGTGTAGCAAAGAACAGAGCCCTTGGAAACAGCCATAACACAATTTTATTCTTGGTTATGTTAGTTCTTAGGTATAAAGTCTTTGAAAAATTCTCAACCTTTTTGATAGTAAATAAGAATGCTGGCAGACACATAACCATGGCAGAGAGATGGAGAGAGAAAGGAGGAGAAATATAGCCTGGTTTCTCCCCTGCACCTGCCTCTAGTTCTCTTGCTTGGGTCCCCAGTGGCCACACCCAGGCAGAAGCCAGCTGACAGGGCAGGAGGTGGAGAGCTGAGCCTTCCAGGAGAGAGAACAAAGTAGGCCAGGGTAAGGAGTGGGTCTGGGGTTAAATGGGGTTAGGATGGGCATCTATACCCAACAGCATGGGTAAGTTCATTATATGTTTAATTGCTTCTTTGTATGGTAGTTCTACTGGTTTTTCTGAGTTAGAAACCACTGTTGACAATTGAGTAAAATATATCAGGAACAAGCCTTGGCAGTCACTAGCATTATTTCTCACTGGCCTAAGCCATCCAGAACCAGAACCAGATTCAAGAGAGTCTCCTCTTATATCTCTATAGAAAGAGCTGTCTGTAATGGGGAAGGAGCCTTCCTGACATGAGGCCCTAGGACAGGGGTTACCTCACTTTCTCTGTGTAGGGACAGTTAGTAAACATTTTACACTTTGCAGCCTAGACTGTGTCTGCCGTGACTAGGACTCAGTTCTACTGTTGCAGTTCAAAAGCCGCTGTAGACAATCTGTAACAAAATGGCTATAGCTGTGTTCCGATAAAACTTTATTTATAAAAGCAGCGGGCTGGACTTGGCACACAGGCTGTAGTTTGTCAGCCCCTACTTGTAGGGCTAAACAATGTGTCCCCATCTCTCCAAGGACAGTAGCTCAATTGGATGGCCCTATGTGCCTGAATTCATTAGTTTGCAGCCATTATCTGGGGGGGGGGGGGGGGCATTTGAAGTAATGAAGCACTTTTTTTTTTTAAAGATTTTATTTATTCATTTGAGAGAGAGAGAGACAGAGAGCAAGAGCAGGGGGAGGAGCAGAGGCAGAGGGAGAGAGACCAGCAGACTCCTCAGGGAGCATGGAGCCTGACACAGGGCTCGATCCCAGGATCCTGAGATCATGACCTGAGCGGAAATCAAGAGTCTGAAGCTTAACGGACTGAGCCACCCAAGCGCTCCTGAAGCACTTTTTTGTCTAATGGTTCAGGTTTAACGTAAACATAAGGGTTATATTATTCACATTTAAAAATATACCATTGACCAGGAGATTATTAAAAATTATTTACAGTGAGAGACAGACCTAATTGCAAAGGAAGAAAATAATTTTCCACAGGGTCTGTATTTCTTCTCTTGCAGAAAAGCGCATCAGTTTCCTTGGCAAATTCACAGCTCAGCTTTGTCCCACTCTTGGTATTCCTGCACGCTCCTAATGGATTTACAATTGCAAATCAGCCCTGTACTGGAGCGGGGATATTTTAGACGGTGTTTATTACGTCTCTGGTGTGCTTGCACACACGTGTGACGATCACTGCTTCTTCTCCCAGAACAATTAGCGGTGGGCCGGCTCCCATTGTTGGTATTAGTGTAGGATCTCTGGTGTGCAGAAGGAAATGGGCTCACTTCTCACTCTCCGTTCACAGTATCCCTTGTCTTCGCAGCGAGGAAGCAGCTTTCTCTCATGGGAGTACATGAGGTGCAGTGTTCATTTACGTCTGTCTCCACTCAGGACGTTGAAGGAAATCTGACACACGCTTGCGCCGGGCACCAGCTGGTCTGAAAAGGTAAGAGGAGTCCACAGACGTGCCCGGGTTATGCGCGTCCTGTGTCCTGTTCCTACTTCACTCAGCCCCTGCTGGCTCCTGGCTCTGGGGAACCTCTCCTTCCTGCCCTCAGGCCTTCTGTGGGGCCCATCTCAGCTTCCCCTCGAGGACACGTCTGGGTGGCCACCCCGATGCTGTCTTACTTAGACAGGGCAACACAGTTTGGGGATTGCCACCACGAGTTTGGGCTTCAGACAGATCCAGGTTTACATTGCGGCTCTGCACCGGCTCACTATGCTCCTTGAGGCGAGTCCCTGAGCCTTAGTGCATGTTTCCTCATTGGTAAAATGGTAGTAATGACACCTCATATGAGCTGAATTGTATCCTCCTCAAACATTTATAAGTTAAAGCCCTAACCCCCAGAACCTCAGAATGTAAGGTCTTGGAAACAGGACCTTTCAAGAAGTAACTGGGTGAAAATGAGGCCATTAGGGCAGGCTCTAATTCAATATGGCCGGGGCACCTGGGTGGCTCAGTCGTTAAGCGTCTGCCTTCAGCTCAGGTCATGATCTCAGGGTCCTGGGATCAAGCCCCGCATCGGGCTCCCTGCTCAGAGGGGAGTCTGCCACTCCCCACCGGCTTGTGCTCTCTCTCTCTTTCAAATAAATAAATATAAAATCTTTAAAAAAATGTTTTAAAAAATGTTAATTCAGTATGGCCGGTGTGCTTCTAAGAAGGGATTAGGACCCAGACACGCACAGAGGGATGCCAATGTGAGTGCACAGGGAGAAGGCAGCCATCCACAAGCCAAGGAGAGAGGCCTCAGGAGAAACCAACCCTGCTGACACCTTGATTTCAGACCTCCAGCCTCCAGGACTGTGAGGAAACAGAATTTGTATTTTTTAAGCTGCCCCATCTGTGGTGCTTTACCACGGGGCAGCTCTAGAGAATTAATGCAACACCCAGCTTACAGGACCGTCCTAAAGACCATTAGTACGTAATGCGTACATTGTGTGTGCCTGTTTTTCTTTTGCCTGCTTTTCACATGAAGGTACTTCCACAGTTTGAGAACATACCACATATGTAAGTCTTAGTGGGAAACAGGACCCAGCAGAGTGGTCACCCCCTTTCTGATAAAGGCCTCCAGAGACAGCACCCTTCCTTCCAGCAGTGTGGCCTTCCGATGTGAGCAGATTCCTCTGTTAGGGTTCCTTATTCGCCCAAAGTACACTGATGCCCTGTACCTTTCTTCCACTGCCCCCACTTAGCCTTCAGGAAGTTCTAGAAGTTCTAAAACAAGTGAGATGGTTGAACATTACATATGTGCACCTGAGTTTGCTTTCTTGAGGCTGAAGGAGCCCCCATTTGAACTGATCATCCAGTGATGGGGTGTCAGATGCCTCCACCTCTCTCTGCCACCACTGAGGGGTGCAGCCTTCTCTGCTAAAGCCGCCCGTGGAGTCTGGTCCCAGCGTCTACCCTTCATGCTCACAGACAACTATTTTGGTGGTTTTTTTTGCACTTACGTACCAGACCTCACAAGGTACATCAAGATAGAAAAGATATTCTTTAATTAGGTTACTATTTTATTTATGTTGCTTTCAGCCCCTGGTCATGTCTAACAGAGGTTCTATTTACAGTCTTGCCAAATACCACAGAATCAATCAACAGGACCTAAATTTACTTTTCCAAAAGATGCTATTTGAACGAGATTTACATTTGAAAGTTTGTGTTTGCATTTCCTTGCAGGCTCCCTCCCTGGATCATTCTCTCCAGACAACCCGCGACAAGAGTATCAGCTTACACAGGCTTCCCTGAGGTTTGAGGATGTTACTTTCTCTACCCCCTCTGCACAGATTAGTAGTCTAAAAAAAAAAAAAAAAAATGAGGAGCCCTGCGCCAGGGAAAATGACTGAACTACAAGTCAGGCAACTCATTCTTGCAAAACTACAGCCACGTGTCCCAAAGCTGATGATGCTACAGCGTGAAGGAGAGCCAGCATTTATGAAGGCCCTACTAAGCGCCAGGCATTGTGAAACCCTTCCCATTTCCTACCTATCAGCACAAAACCACCTCATGAGGCTATATGAGTCTGCTCTGTTATCAAGCATATTCCTGCAGCAAGAATTTGCTCCCATCCTTTAAGTAAATAGGGAATAGTGTCTGCATAATGCAGAAGAGGGGTCTGGTTCATATGAGAATTTTTTTACCCCCGTATATTAAATTTCACACCACTAAGTGGATCACAGCAAGCTGGCAAAGGAAACAGTCCTGCATCACAGATATCTGCTCTCCCCACTGTTCTTTGTCTTGGCTCAGTTTCTCTACCCGCCCTTTCTTGAAAGTGCTTATTTTGTGGTCCCCCAGTCTGGATACATTTTGCCCTCAACCTTCCTCTACACCCCCTCTTCCATCAGGAACTTCTACCTTCTATTATAGGTAAAGAGCTATGGTTTTGATGGCATGATTTTATCTGTTAGAATTTAGCACACCTTTTGTAAAGGGCATCAATACTTTTACTCATATATTTTTAGGGGTCTGCTTGCAAACTTACATACTCTTTGAGTTGTTAGCTCGTCATGCTATTTATGCCATAGCCCTGTTATTTTTAGTGTGTGATTTTGCAGAATGCAAGGTTTTTCCAGAGCACGTGTATCACATTATAGCAGGAAGCTATCTGAAAGAGGAGGAAGCTGATGTGTGCAGAAGTCAGGTAACATTCACAGAGCCTCGTGTCTGTGTCTGGGAGGTTCATGGGCTTGACTTCAGCCAGGTACTTGTGTCTGCTTTGTAACTCTTAGGGCCAGACTCACTGGAAGATGTGGTTACTCTCTCCTGCCCTGTGTCCTCAGGTTGGAAGGTGTGGGACTTGGGAAACTACTCAATGCTTCAATCTTCCCTGGGGCCCCAAAACAAATTGTGGAAGAAAACAAAGGATATTACAAATATTTTAATAGAAAAATCAATAAAATAAAAATCAAATGGTATGTACATATCACACCTTTCCTCTTCCCAGATGCTGAATTTACTAGAAATAATATAGAAAAATGTGCTATTAGCAGAACCTGGCATGTAATAGATTCACAATAAAATGGTAACTAATATTTGGATCTAAGGAACTCTACTGATATTTAATGCTTGGAATATGAGGAAAATAAACATCATTAGTCAGAGTCCCCCACATTCTGTCTTGGCTTATCCAGTGAAAACTACCTCCCACAATACAGATTTCTTTATTTTAAGGCTAAAAATGATCAATGTAAACCTCCCCTGAATGCTGTGACCTTGGTTTGTGGAGGAAGCAAAATAACCTCAGGATGTATGGGACCCCTTAAATCAAGGGCTATTTTTTTTGTCTTAAAGAAAATTGTTGTGTTAATAATGTAAGTGTGCCTATTTTTACATCGTGTATATAAAGTCACAGTATTTTCTCCTGTAGGTTGTTCCTTAGACCTCGTTCATCAAGCTAAAGGGGCATCTCAAAGAGAATGGTTGTGTCCCTCAAGGTTTCGGTCAGTGGGAAGTAGGACTGCTGGATATAAGGACTTAGATCAGCTGGCAGGTACTATTAGTGTTTACTGGGGCCAAATTCTGGCTTCACCTTTGTGCCAGATTTTTCACTCTGGGCACGTGATATCCCATCCCTCCTCAAAGACTCAGTTTCCCTCTCTCCACACAGAGGTTCTGGTCTCTACCCTATGGCATTCTTTGTGGATTAGGTGAGTAACAGGATGGGACTGTGTTCCTTTGCTTATAAAGGGCTACTTGAACATGAGGAAAAGCAATACTAATGACATAAACGACCCTTGTTTACGGTGACCTGGCCATGGCAGAGGGACTGTGTTGCATGGTTTGTGAACATCATTCACTCACCTTTCTCCCTGTTGGATGGTACACGCTGAAAGGGAGTGCCATCCCCTGTGTCCGTGGACTGTTATTCCTTACGAGTGACATGGACACATGTCAGTGCAAAAATTAATGTTCTCACCACAGCAGACTCCTCTAGCAGAAACAAGTGGTTATCTGCCAGTGTAACAGAGATGGCAGAAGGGTCCCAGCGGGAAGTGGGTGCCATCAATGGAGATACCAGCATCTCCCTGCACCCCGTTCCACTTGAAGAAGGACATGGTGAATCTCTCTTATTCCAGCAACCCGAGGAGGCAGTGGGAATCCACCTGAAATGCAGCGCTGACACCAAGACAAATGCCCCAAATCAAAGGAAGCGATGAAGACACTCTGCCTCCTTCCCTAAATCTACAGCAGGTCTCCTCTGAGGACTGATTCTCATCGGAAAGGCTGGGGTTAATAAATACTTTTAGAGTCACTGTGAGGATTTATTGGAAAATGTACATGGAGCATCCCAAACCACACACTCAGTGACGTGAAGTGGTGGCTGTGGGCATGGAGACCTGGTCAAGGCTACTCATCTCCACTGCCAGACACTTCCCTCTCTTTCCCAAACTCCCTGCTCTCCTTCATTCTGAGCTTCCTCAGCCTGCTTAGAGTGGGCTGGACCTTGGGCTGCTCCTTCCTGCCCTCTCAGACCCCATGACTTATTCGATGAGAATTAATCAGTGTGCCAGAACATCTACTCCTGCTAACAGGTGATAATTGCTCTGTTTATTGGAAGCCTACTATGAGCCAGGAATTTTAGAGATGACTTAACATTAAATCCTCCTAGGCAATGCCATGAAGAAGACATTATCATCCCCATTCCACAGATAAGAAAACCAAGGCTTGGAGACAAAGCCAATGTTAAGGCTCAGGTCAAAAATGCATTCTTTATTCATGCATTTAATGCCCATTAATAGGTACCTACTCTGTGCCAGCAACTGTTCTAGGTATAAAGAAGTCAACTTCCCACCAGTTGTGCTCATAACCCAGTGCACTGGCCTTTGATGTCCTTACGGCTCTCCAATGGCTGAGTGGTGCTTGGGTTAACATGCTCTGCCTCCCACGTGTCATGTTTGCCTCCAACATTTACTGGCCGGACAGCCAGGAACTTCTCCCAGAGGAGCTGACTCTAATAGAGAAATACCAGCCTTTGATTTAATCCAGAGGCTTATGAAATATTAGACTTGGAAGGAGACTTAGAAGTAATTTAATCCACTGTTTTGTTTTGGTTCTCTCAAACTGTCTTGCTCTGAACCATCAGGGTTTCTCGGAGGCCCTCAGGGATCCTGAGTTTAAGTATGGTGGCGGTGCAACCAAGTCGGGGTTGGGCCAGTGAGCAACAATACCCACAGACATGTCCCCACCTGCACGTCCTGTGTTTCAAGGAGCAGAGACCTGCCCTTCTATGGTCCCAGGGTTAGGCTATCATGATTGCTGTCTTTTAAACCAAGCTACCTACCCCCCACCAAAAAAAGGACAAAAATTTGATATCCCCTCAGCTCCCCACCCTTTGTTCTACCGACGCTGCAGCCCAGGCCAGAGTTCCTAAGTGCCCTGCCCCATGCTGCACAGTGTGTTACTGCTCCAACAGAAACATTTCCACTGCAAAGCATGATTCAAACCAGTGTAAGCTTCGGGAGTTATTACCAGCCCTCAAGTCATGCCACAGAGCACACAGCGGCCTTCCTTAGACCCAGAGGGCTGGGGCTTCTTCTGAGCTGGCTTGTTCTTGGCTAGTTGTAATAATTCTTTGGCACAGAGGGAGCCACAAGGACAATAGACTCCATCCAGTGGGTGAGGTGGAGACACATTGCATGTGATGTCTTTCTTCTCCCTGAGAAAGATCAAAAACACCTAAAAAGTTTAGCTACAAATCCAGAGGCTCAGTAATACTCCATTTCTTGTCCACTGGCCCTCTGGTCCACACCAGGTGTTATTCCAGGCACAAAATGAGCCCTCCAAGGTTTTTATTCTCAAGGATCTCAGTGTCTTCTGGAGGACCAGACTTGTCAACAGAAGACATTGCAGAGGGTGATGTTGACTCTTTTTTTTTTTTTTAAGGTTTTATTTATTTGACAGAGGAGACACAGTGAGAGAGGGAACACAAGCAGGGGGAGTGGGAGAGGGAGAAGCAGGCTTCCCGCTGAGCAGGGAGCCCGATGCGGGGCTCGATCCCAGGACCCTGGGATCATGACCTGAGCCGAAGGCAGTCGCTTAACGACTGAGCCACCCAGGTGCCCCGATGTTGACTCTTGAAGGGAGGGGGAACTGGGAGGTGTTTATGGAGAGCAAGCATCTTAGGTGGGTTTTCGTGTTAGAATAAAGTGAGGATAGTAAAACATACAACATAAATTTTATTGTTCTTTGTTAAATTTTATGAAGTTGAGCTGTCTTTGCATTTGCATATTTAATTTAGGAATTGCAAAAACACAGGGATTGAGCAGGTCACCCACCAATTGGCTTACAGGTCTCATTCCATACAGATGACCAAAGGTTCAGCATTCACAATTTTTGGTGTCAAGGCCTGAAGTGTTTTCATTAGTTGTGAGTCTGGTGCACCCAGAATCCCAGTCTCTCAGGAGTAGGTGGAACCCAGAAGAGGTGAGCATCTTCTCCAGCCCAAGTGTTCCCTGGAGAAGCTGAGATTCTGTCCCAGGGAGCTGAGTCCCAAGAGGACTGAATTTATGGTCTGTTCCCATAAGAATCCAAGTGCCTCATCATCTGGAGTCAAACTTGTTGTGCTCCCTTTAAATTTCATTTTAAATAAACATTCTAGCATGAAAAAGTGTTGATTCCCTGTTTCTGGGGGTTGCCAGAAGATGGGAAGGAAAGGAAATGGAGCTTGTTGTTGAATGCATATAAAGTCACAGTTGTACCAGAAGAGTGAATTCCAGAGATCTGCTGTACGGCACAGTGCCTGTAATTAGACACAGTGCTGTGCACTTAAAGATTTGTTAAGGGGGTAGATCTCATGTTAAGTGTTTTTACCACCAGGAAGAAAGAAAGAAAGAAAAAGAAAGAAAGAAAGAAAGAAAAAGAGAGAGAGAGAAAAAGAAAGAAAGAAAGAAAAAAGAAAGAAAGAAAAGTCAGAAAGAAAAGAAAGAAAGAAAGAAGAAAGAAAGAAAAGACAGAAAGAAAAGAAAGAAAGAAAGAAAGAAAGAAAGAAAGAAAGAAGAAAGAAAGAAAGAAAGAAAGAAAGAAAGAAAGAAGGAAGAAAGAAAGAAAGAAAGAAAGAAGAAAGAAAGAAAGAAAGAAAGAAAGAAAGAAAGAAAGAAAGAAAGAAAGAAAGAAAGAAGAAAGAAAAAGAAAAAGAAATCTTTGGGAGGTGATGGACATGTTTATTACCTTGATGTGGTGATGGCATCATGGGTGTACGCATGTGTCCAAACTCCTCGAAATGTGTGTATTAAATATGTGTAATTTTTTATATATGAAGTATATCTCAATAAAACAAAAATATTTTTAGTTTTGAAATTTCTAAATTAGCTGTTTACTCCCTCACAACATTTGACTTTGCAATTCAATAGTATTTGAGTAATTTCCAAACACCAGTACTGGTGCCTCATTACTTCTTACGTCCCCACACCTCCTCTGGGAGGCAGAGAGTGTCCATTCCTTTAACAGACATGGAGGCTGGGGCTCAGAAAGGCAATGCCTTGACTTGATGAGTCCCAGTATAACAAGCCATAGACGCCAAACCCCAAATCTTTGATTTGGAAGTTCATGCTCATGCCACTCTGCCATTAAAACAAACACACACACAACACACACAACACACACACCACACACACACACACACACACACTGGAAAACTAGGAAGTAGTATATTTGGATAGAGTTTGTAGCTTCCTATAGCGGTTATACTGAAGGGTGACAGATATGTAGAGGGACAAGAACCAAAATATTCATTGAAAATAAGCATTAGTTGTATTACTCTACAGTCTCAGGGTATGTGGATTTCTTGTTGCAAGCAGTGATACCATGTGCAGAAAGGAGAGAGAATGGCATAGCTCTCAGATACTTTAGGAAAAAAGAACAAGGAAAATTCTCCACAGTTTTTCTTCTCTCTCTAAGAAGAGTTTACTCTTGACCCCATAATGTAGAATGTTCCAGAGAGGCATTGTCTGGCTCCAGCTAAAGTGAGCAACCACGCTCTTCTCAAGAAGTCTGTTAAAGACAGATGTCTTGAACAATACCACTGGTCTAATGTGAGGAACAAGGCAGTGCTGTTGAAAGTTCATGGATGCTCAAGTCCCGGAGGGGGAGACACGTGGCATTCAGATAGAGCACAGACAAAAGTACCACCTGCTTAAGTCACCCATCTTAGGAAAGATTGCGTATGTGTGTGCGTGTCTGCGTGAAGTCTTATTTACTGTTTGTCACTGGATCCAAGACAGACAAAGGGTCCTCTGCCAAGTGACATTGTCTACATCAGAAGGGGCTTCCCATCTCTCATTAAGTCAAGGCTTAAATATCACTTCCACTAGAAAGCCTTCACTGGCTGCTCAAGTTATGTTTACATCTCTCCTTTAGATGTTCCTATATCACTCTGTTCTCCCCATGGTGGGACTTGACACAATGTAACATAATACATAATTAACATAATACCCATAATACTCCATAATACTGGCTCCACTGCCCATCAGGAAATTTTAAGCTTAACTGAGGACTAAAATCATGTGCCATATTCAGGATGGCATCCCCAGGAATCACCACAGTGTATGTAGTAAAGCTAAGCAACTTGTAGCTTTTTATTGAATAAATGGATGAACAAATGAATGAATTAATCAGCTCAGGTATACATGGTGAGCTGGAATATTTTAGCAACATTAGGGATGGACTTGGGTAAAAAAGACATAGTGAAGAATACAGTATTTTCATTAACCATGCATTACACTTGTGTCCATACTATACCCTTTCTGTAGATGAGGAAGAGTGACATGGATAAGTGATAAAGATAAAATCCTTAGCATTTTGGTGCACATCAACCCTGCTCCAATTGTCAGCACTTCCCTTTCTTTGCTGAAAGATCCCTCTAACAATCAGAGCCCATCTTGTCTATGTGGACATCAGGCCAGAAGGGACAGCATGCAGCCAACACTCACTGGGCCTGGGTGAATCCACACCCCAGCTCCCTCGCTCCCTGTGGGATAACCTGGAAGGATTATGATCCTGTCTGCCTTGGTGGTAAGTTACTTGTTGACACCCTGTTCTCGGACTCATTTCCCCATTCTCCCGCAGGTGTTTCCCAGGATCACCACCCAACCAAACTGTGTTTGTACTATGGACATGTTTTCCCGTAAGCACAGAAGAAAGGAAAGTGGACAGCCCTACTGTGTGGAGCCCTACTCCGGGACTGAAAGTCTCTACTTGTTCTGAGAGCTGAAAAGCAACTTAAAGGAAGGCACGGTGACAGGCACCCTGTAGAAAGATGGCACTGGCCCCTGTGTGGAGTGGATGCGGTGAACATGGGGAGAGGGAGATGAATTAGGTAGGAAGCTAGGGAAATAAGCCGGGGCACACACAACCTGGGCCTGCGCTTCTGAGGGAGCCTTTATTCACCAGCTCATCAATAACATGCACACACACCTGCACATACACACAGTTAAATCACGTTTCATTGGGGGAAGGTGCCAGCTCTTCACCATGAGGCTAAACACACAGGGACACAGACCCTTCTTGAACATGGAGGCATAGTTCCTGTATTTCAGAAGTGATGTGGCCCCACATTTCATTACCTGGAAAGAGATGATCCCAGTCTCATCTGGGGCAAGCAGGCAGCATGTACATTCAGCAGCTCTCTGCCTGCTCCTAAATTATAGTCATTCTCAGTCCTTCTCTGAAAAAAGTGGGACTTTTGAAAATGAATAATTGGAAAAATAGTGCTTCCCTGGAGGACTAGGACAAGGGCTGATTCATTCTGCCCCTGCATAAATCACATCTATATGGTGATGTCTGTTCATGCACTGTGGACTCTGAACACCAACTAGTGAAGCCACAGGACCATCCAGGGAAATGTAGAAGTACTATCAACAGAAACCTAATGAACGTCTTCATATGAACTTGCCTGCCTCCCTCATAAGGCATTGGAACTCAAAGGAGAAAAACATGCAGTATCAATTTACTTCTCCTGATACTAATCAGACAGAGCAGGCTTCAGCTTCCAAAAATCAAGCCATGACGAACTCTTCCAAGAACAGCTGAAGATTGGACATGGACACTCCTCCCAAGTACACACATGCCCCCTTGGCCACCTGCCCCAATTTGACACCAGATCTTTCCTCGAAGAGAGTTTCCTACCACAGCAACACTGGTGCTTTCTTCCTTAGGCACCTGCTTATAATGGGATGAGGACAAGATGAGAGGACAGACATTTATGTAAAGTCTGCCTTATCCTAGTCAACCACATTGATGTTTTTAACCTTCAGAATAGCCTGACTACTCACAGAATACAAATCTGAGAGTTTGAAAAGTTAACTCACTGGCTTAGGTTTAGACAACAATTAAGGCACAATGAAGCACTGTCCATCTCCAAACCAATTGCTCTGAGTGGTGTCAGGCACTCTGTGATGACACAGAGAATGTAACTTGGAGGACTCCAATTTATGCCTTATTGAAACGTTCTTATTTCAACTGTGTTTCTTGAAATGATCTATGCTAGCCCCTATGATTGATCAAACCAGCCAATTTATTCTCAGGGGCAATCAGAAAAATCTGAATTAAGCTTTTGGTGGGTCTGAACTTGAATTCCACATTTTGGTGAGAATGCAGCCAAAGGCATTCTCACCAAATGCAAGGAGGAGAAAACCACCTCCATGAATTTCTACACACATGCACACACATAGGATAATGGACAAACTTACAGAATCAAGGACAAAAAGTGTGGTATGGCCATATAAGGGACTGGAAACAGAAGTGGGGATGTTGCTGGAAGTCCAGCAGGCTCCCCTTCCTGACTTGGCTCCACTAAACAAATGTGCTCCATCCATCTCTTTCTTTTCAGATCAACCTTTAGCCAAGTGCGTGACACACAGGACAGCTATGAAGCCCCCAGGCTACATGTTTCCTTTTTTTAAAAAAAAAAAATTTAATTAATTATTTATTTAATTTTTTTTTTTTAAGTAGGCTTCACCCCCAGTGTGGAACCCAACATGGGGCTCGAACTCATGACCCTTAGAGCAAAACCTGAGCTGAGATCAAGAGTCGGATGCTTAACACAGTGAGCCACCCAGGCACCCCAACGTGTTTCAATCCAAGCAACAAGGCCTGAACAAATAGTGTTTCTCAACCCCCCAAAGTAGCACTCTTTGCCTGTATATGTAGACATGTACATTATCTGACAAATGTTTAGCTGAGCTCCAAAGCCAGAAAGAAATGATGCAAGGAATAGAAATGAAGAAGAAATCCAGAACCTTGAGCTTATGGTCTAAACTGGGGAATCTGGAGCAGAATTCTATACAAGCTAGCTTACTGGACACCACAGCACCTCTATGTATAAGAGTCTAAGACACAAGCCCAAGAGTAGCAATAAGACTGTAAACCTAAAGCAAAGAATTGCCACTTCTGTAAAGTGAGACTAGACTATCATCTCAACCCACTGGTCAGAAGCTTGCTGCCTACTCCAAGCCATGGTGGAAACAGCAATTAATGAGAGATGAGAACCCCAAAGGTACATAGCAGTGGGTACAGAATGCAAATAAAACAACTCACGGAATACAGAAACCCATCTCAAGGCCCCCCAAATTGATTCATAGGCAGTGAACTCTGCAGGGTCCGGTCATAGGTAAATCCAAAATTTCCCCAAAAAGACACCTCCACACCCCAGGCTATGCAGGGAAAAGAATGTTCACTGAAGATAATGCCCTTGGAAATGACCTAAAACATAAGAATTAAAAAATATATAATACCACAGATAATAGCCTACAAATTAAAAAATAGGAAATCTTAGTCCTATGGAACCACGTAAAGTTGTAAAGTCTGAAAGGTACTTATAATAAAAATATTTAATACATTCAAAGATATCAAGGAACACTATCCATAAAGCAAGAAATAATAAAGGAAAACATGCAGGAGAAAAACAATTAGAAAGCCTAGATATCAAAAATACAATCTCATTGAAAAATTTATTTTTAATTTTAATAACTGAGTAATAAAAGAGTAGGCTCGACACAGAAAATGAGAGAATTAGTAAATTGGAAGATAGAGGAATGTTAAAAGTATGTCTTTTAGAAGGATTAAGGGAGAGAAAATATGAAAAATAAGTTTAAAAATGTAGAAGCTCAAACTCCTCTATTTGAAGACCTAGGTGGAAAGAAGAAAGAATTGTGGAAAAGCAATTTCTGAATTGTACCTAGAAATGAACATGAGCCATGATTTGTTTGGAAGGGTCTGAGTCAATAGATATGTCATTTTTTTCCCTTATATTTTCCATTGATTCTGCCTGGACTTTAAGAGAAGTCCAGAGGTCCACCACCATCTTGTGACTCTGAAGTGACCTTCAGGTCATTGAAACAGAAGCGTAGCAGGAGGCCAGGTCCCTGAGTATATTGTGGGAGCTATCCCACAGGCCATGGTCTGCCTGATCCTGATTTTATTGTTGAATGAGAAAATTAAGCCCTGAATACTCCAAGCCACTGTTTTGAGGGACACTCTATTATTCATAGTTGACATTATTTTTATCAGATTCAGAAAATAGATATTCAGATCCATAAAGACTAAGAGAATTTTATCCATGATCTTCATTGAAAGAGTCACTATAGGAGATACCTTAGTAAGAAAATTAAGTCTAAAGAAACAAGAAGCAAGAAATAATGATTATTAACACGTTGGTAACACCTATTGGAACTGCTAAATCAGAATTGACTTTGTATAATAATAATGATGATATTTAATATAATTATTATAGCATATGATATATAATATACTTATATAATGTATAATACTTATTATAATATATATAATATTGTTACTATTAATCATTTGGGCATAAAAATGGGTTAGAACTGAAATACTAGATAATAACTGGGATTTGGGGGAATGAGTGGGATTCAGAGTGAGTTAAAAGATTTTAAACTCTTCATCTTGTTTGGGGGAAGAATAGAGGTAGTGATTTGTTTTGGACTTTGTTTAAAGATGTAAATTCAAAATGTAAGGGTAACTGCAGCAGAGGTGTCAGTGTTCTTCTGTCCCTTCTCATCCTTGACTATTACCCTACACACCTGCGGAGATCCATTCAGGTGTGCACACCTGGTTCATACAGCACTGGCCAGAGAGCCGAACTACAGGGTAAAACCATGGTACCAGAGACCCCCTCCTGAGATGGCCATGGGGACAGAGACTTGCGGAGAAGACAGTGACGGGGCAGCCAGCAGCTCTGAAGATGACCTTCACCGTCTGTGACCACAGGCAGTGAATTTCTTTATCATTGAAAAGTTGTGTGATTCTGGATAAGTCACATCACTTCTCTAAACCTTATTCCTCTCCTTTATGCAATAGGGTTAGCTAACACCCCATTTCCCATTTGCAGGGTTGACTTGTTAAATGCAGTAACGAATGTAAACACTCCTTATAAAGAAGTGCTGTGCAAACTTTATGTGGTGTTGTTCTTTTATACCTCAATGCTCTTTGGGGGTCTTTTCCATCCCAGAAATGAGACTTCCTTCCAGAATAAAAGCCAACTGTTAACCTTTGTAGAGAATTTTGCACTTCCCTCTTGAGTGTCATGTATGATACTTAAATAGATGCTCAATGAACCTTGGTGGAGCCATCCACACTTGTGATAATAGAGGGAAATGATTGACAGGGAATTGCTGGCTTCCTCCAAAGGAGAAAGGAAACTCAAGAATGCCTGAGGAAGACAATCATCTACTTCAGGCAGTGGGAGTGAATCACAGAAAAAAGTGCAGGAAGCCCAGCTCCTGGCCAAGCGAGTGTTGGGTGCGGCTGTGGTTGGCACGCTGGTCCATGGTCTTGTGTCCTATGAGAAGAGGCACAGGGGAGCTTTCTTCTTTCTCTATTTTTCCTTCTGACACATCCCTTATTTAAAGTGACGTAAATTTTACTCACTGTTTTTGAGAATGATCTTAAAAAACACAGCTTGTTTTACTTTTTGTACTTTGAATCCTCCTAATTCACTCTCTCTTGGCTTGGAGAACCTTCTGGAACAGAAAAGGTGCCAGGAATTGGCTCCTGCTGGTGCTGCCTGAGTCTGCCATGGCGGCCGAATCTCTGAATCCCCCAGGGAGCCTTCCGGAAGGGTCCCTTCATGTCACCCAGCAACAGCAGCCTCGGTCAGCTCCTTGAACTCTTGGCTTCTGCTTTTGTGACTTACCACCACAAGAACTTCAGTTTCTTCTCCCTGTGTGAGTTTGTTCAAGGCTCTCTCCTCCCGGTTCCCATTCATCCCCACCTAAGACTTTGCCAAGGTTTCGTCATTTCTTCCCTGACTTGGCTGCTCTTTCACAAGTTGGATCACTGACTCATTGCTTATCTCTTAGCTCCTCTGACAGAAAATGCTCATTGTTGCCACTCAATCTTTACAATAGCAACTCAAGGAGAAGAGGGTTCACATAGATTGGGCAGGAATTTCGTATCATCTTTCCTGTCTGATGATTATTTCTAAACCTCCACACCTCCACAGCTGCATCATTCATGTTTCAGAAGTGAAAATGAGGGCGCCCTTTAAATGACAAGACCAGATTTCAAACAAGCCCAGCCCCAAAGTTCCCAACTGATTGGTTTTCTAATGCCTCTCTTTGCATGGATTTTCTCTCTTCACCTGGATAGCAAAAACCTCAACCAATAGCCAACTCTAAGCTCATGGTCACTCTGTGCCAGGATTGCTCGTAAACACTCTGTGCTAACTCACTTAACCCTTGCTGAATAATAGAAGATTGGCACTTCTAGTCTCCCTACTGTAAAAATAGAAAAATTAAAACCCAGAGAGGTTAGGTTCTGAGGGCCTCAGAGCTAAGAAGGTGAACCCAAGCAGTTTAACCATCATGTCCGCCTTTTTGCCACATCTCTGCACAGACCCTCATCCTTTATAGTAAAGAACCAGGACTCAGCTCTCAGGTTCCAACACCTGCCTACATTCTGCTGGATCAGGTCAGTTTCTTCCATGTTTTTATTTAGATGTATTTGTAAAGTTCTGAGAGAGATGGGGAGAAATGAAGAGGAATTCCACACAGAAGGATGGCCCGGGAAATGTCTGAGGAGCTGGGTCCTAGTGTTGGGCATTCACCCCACCCTATTCCTTCTCTCAGGGTCTAGGAAAACACAGGTTTTACTTCCGATTGGCCCAAAAGCACAAGTGATCTCCAACATTTTATAAAATATTGGAATTTATTGGTGCAAGTGGAGAAAGAGGAGAATCAAGAGGCTCTTGCCTGGCAGAAGGGCTGTAGGGGGTCTGCAACAAGGGCCTGGAGAAGATGACCAACTCCCAGGCCTCAGGAAGATTAAGACCAGGTGAGCTACACAGGTGTTCTGGGAAACCCCCATTTACGCATGCATCTTTCTTTTTCTACCTAGATCACACACAAGTCCCACATGTCTATGTTCTTTCTCCCTTTGTGTGCATAGAGAATCACCAGTGTACCTTTGTAGAGTCAGGGACAACTTCCAGAAAAAGAGTGTGCATGGGAGTTAAGTGGGGGTGCTGCAGGGTGCCCTGAAGAGGCAGGAAGGAATGCACAGGCAATGGTCTAAAGGAAAAGGGGAAGTAACCACATTTGGAAAACTCAAAACTGCAGATAAGTTAGAGGTCAGAGCACCAGCATAAGGGAAATGAGGAAAGAAGAGTCTGGGAATAAAAGTACCCAGTGATGGACGACATTAGATGCCATGATAGGAAGGGGTTTAAAATTGAATCTGAGGGTGATGGGAGCCACTGAAGATTTTGAAGCAAGGAGGTGTTAACAAGACTGAGTCCATAGTTTAAATATAGTGGCATGTGCTGGAAGAAAGCTATTCTGGCTGCTGGGAACCTGTGTGGGTACACACTTAAGTAGTCAAGGCTATAGATGAGGAAGCCCTAAACCAGGGCACAGGTGGTGGGGAAGGAGAGGAGGGTGGGTTTGAGAGGAGTTTTTGAGGGAACTTTGAATGTAGGGATGAAAATAGGTAGGGAATCCAGGATGATAGGTGCAGACAGGTACAGATCAGATACAGATGGGAATCTGATGAGCATCTGCCTTATGATAAAAATCTGAGAGTTGATCCTGATGATGAGAAATAACCTTTACTGAGCTCTGTTATGTGTCAAGAGCTTTCTGCATATAACTCACATGTTTATAATTGTCATATTACAATAATGGAAGGGTTAAATAATTTGCCCAAGGCCTCATAGCTAGTAAGTGGCTAGGATTCAAACCCAGGGAGTTGGAGTTTCAAAGTCATGCTCTTAATCACCATGATATCACTGCTATTAAGCTTAGCTTTGCACATGTTGGGTTTCAAGGGCTTGACAGGCATACAAAGAGTGATTCCCAATAGTCTGTCAGGTTGTGAGTACCATGTTTGGGAAGAAAGAAGAGGCAGCAAGAAGGATCTGCATGCTTTTCAACAATTACAAATGTAGAAGAGAGACCCAGTGGGATGAGGTCTTAGAGAAAGCCCAAGGATTTGGCAATAAAGAGTCTGCTCACTCATTTGTATACTAAATCACTTACTAATTCAGTTAAACTATTTACTGGATACCTCTTGTGGGACTAGCACTGCAGTTCCAGACCACATAGCAGGGACTTTATTTAATAGATCAGGAAGTTAATAAAGGAAATGTTGACTGTCATTAAGAATGTGTAAATTTATGTACATTATATAATGTGTAACAAACACATGTGCCTACCTTCATGCTATACATTTATTAAATCCATTTTAAATGAGCCTGCACAGGGGGTAGTGAAAAACAACAAAACATCGGTTCTCCTGTGTGTTACAACAACCACCTACTTCTCTACGGTGCTGTTGTACAGTATGTTCTTCATCATAGCCCCCTCTTAAATCTGTAAGTTCACAAAGGATATGTGTATGTAAAAGTAGGATGTATTCTTATATAAAGATAATTATTGATGTCATATGGGCTGGATTAATGCCTAATAAATACCTTCTAAAATAACCAGTTAAAGTCTAGAAGTGCCTTCTCCAGCAGTGTATAAGCCAAGAGACCATTTAATTATCTCTGCCGACCATTCTCATATGGACTCTGATGAGGAAAATGATCACATGTTTAATGCACCTAATGGGATGTTACTTCTCAAATGAATTTTGTTTCTGCTTATATTATAACAGTTATCTCTTTGTCCTTGCACTGTGTTTTTGTGTGTGTGCTTTTCTCCCCCCCCCCACACACACACACCCCTTTTGATTTACAAGCTCCTTGAGGGTTGAGAGACTCTTTGAGGAAGGGAGATAACGTGAAAAGACATGAGCTGCAGAGGTAAATCCCACCTCAGCCACATGATACCAGTGTGATCTTGGGCCAATCACTTATCCTCTCAGGATCCATCCATTTCCTAGTATGTAGGTAGGATCACCAGCACCCAACCAGAGGTGGGTGGGGAGGATTAAGGAAATCATGTGGGACAAAGGACCCAGAAGCATTTTGCTTTTTAATTTTCATTGGAATACAGCGGGATGTGAATTTAAATACTCAAAGTCAATGACAGGTTGACTGTAATTAGGTTAGTTCATTGTAGGGACCCTTGGGTGGGTTTTGGAACACTTACAAACTTTTTAAATTGTGGACAATGTGTTTATCAGTGGGCACACATGCTTTTTTCTTCTGGGGAAAGGGCTTGTAGCTCTCACCATTCTCGGGAGTGTATATGACTACCTGGTGAAGGAAAATATGGTAGTCCCAATGCTGCCTCTCTCAGATTCCCCTCGAAGCCCAGACCTACCACCCAGCTGCAGGGGCTGCGGTCTGTAAACAGCATCCAGTTGTCAGCTTCTTTGGGATCACCCCTACTGCAGAGAACTGTCCTGCCTGAGGTCAAGTCCTTGCCAAGGACACTGCACCTTGTGACTGAGCCAGGTGGGAATAAGGACCTGTCCATTTCTTCTTGGGACACTCTGACAGGCAATAGTCCCCCCAGAGACACTGGGGTTACCTGAGGCATTGAGGTACCTGCACCAAAGTTAACCTTCTCTGCACCCCTTCCCCTCACAGGTGTTGATCCTTAGTAAATATCTTGCACCCTGGATTCATGCTACCATCTGCTTCTGGAGAACTCGCCCTCTGAGAGAAAAGAAACAATAAGAAAAACAGAATGTTAGATGAGAGTAGAAGCTTGTGAGAGAGTTCCAGGAGGGTGGCTATCAGTTTCAAATATAGCAGAAAGTTCAAGATAAGGGCAGGAGTGGTTCAGTAGGACTGGCAATTAGTCCTTAGAGCCCATGGAAGCCACAGTTTTGTGGGACTAATATGAAAGCTTTGGGATAGATATTTGATAAGTCATCAGGGTATGACAAACAGGAGACAGCTAGTTAGAACCCTTCTTTTGAGGCAAGAATGCTGAGGGGAGTTGGCTCACAGGGTCAAGGAGAGACCTGAGCATGTTGATCATCTGCAGAGATAATTCTTAAAAATCCTTTCTTAGAAACCACGTCTTCCCCTTTAGACATGTCTGAGTAACCGGGGTGAGAATAGCCTTCAAATCTCCCCCAAATTATTAAGTTAAGTAATGGGCTCTCATAATATAGGAAGTTCAAAAGGCTGTCAGGTTGGAGCCAGACATCTGAGGAATGTGCATGCCCCCAAGAGGAAGTGTGCATCCATTAAGACATATCAGGTGGCCCTTATCAGAGAGCCCCATCAGTCAGTCAAAGGACAGGTTATTATGTGTGCCAGGTCCCTCAGAAAAGACCCCTCCAAAGTTAACTGAGAGCAGTGGGCCCAACCCTCCCCTCCAAACCTTGTTCAAACAAAGCACAGAACTCTGTGGTTTGGTCAGGAAAAAAAGTATCGGAAGAAAATTCTACACTGCAACAAGGCAACTGGATCAACAAGTCACAAGAAGTCATACTCCTGGGCCATGGCTTTTCACACCACCTAAAGAGCAGCCTTTCAGGGGAGAACACAGCCTCATCGGAATGACTCCTAGCCTGATCAGACATACCATCTTGCTTCAGTCCCTTTAGTGCAACTGAGATATGCCAGCATTGTCTAAATCATGTCATGCCGAAGATCCGTGGCAAAACACAAAGATACCAATGGTGTATGCAGTAAGTTGTACAAAAATAATGAGACAGATGGTTGGCTAGTTATCTGCTGATAAGACTCTATTTCAGCTACAAAAGGCAGATACCACAGATAGAAACCATGGCTGTGTCCTCTTTGTCACTTTGCTTACCACCCTTTCCTGTGGCCTCCAGCCGCCATCTTGTCTGCCTGGTTGCACAAGTGGTAGTCTATTGGACTTTGATGTTCTGCCCCAGAAAAAACACGATAACACATTCATTAAGGCTCAAACTCTTTTTATAAAGCCCCATCCCCTCAAGGCCTTCGCATTTAGTCTTCCCCTGGAAATGACCTTTGACACTGGGTAAATCCTATCTAGGATTCAAAACAGTGAGGTTGAACTCAATGACCTTTTGATCTTTTAAGGCTTGACAAATACTAACAATTCCCTGATTCCTGATGCAAATTGAGGAATCTACATTTTATACAACTGATAATGGCAAGTTTACCACTCTAACACAGATGCTTCCTTTGGTTAGGATATTTGGCAGAAAGCAAACAACTGGTTGTCATCTGAGAACCTATAAGGATAACTTGCTTTGAGATAATGGTGGCATCTGCCTGGCCTTTCTGAATTCATGAAGTACTTTCACATTTGTTATTATCCTCATTTGATCCACATCTCTTCTACTTATTTCACAGGTTAGAAAACTGAGGGTTCCAGAAATTGATGTGAGCAGTCCTGCTTGGAACAGCAAGTCCATCAAGGAACCCACATTCCTCCAAAATCTAGTCGTGGGCTACTATCAGAAAATCCACTCCTTCAGAGCTTCCCATGGAAGTATCATTGTCTAAGCAACCTTTGCAAATAGGTGAAAGAACCCCCCCAATATGCATGCTTTCCATGATGTGAGTTTTCTTCTGTGCGAGGCTACTACTCTAAAATTCTCCCAGAGCTACCAAACGTCCACAGATAGGAATAAGCCAAGAGAAGAAATGAAAGGGCTCAGAAGGCTATTTTATAAATAGCTTCATTAGTGAGTGAGGGACTTTAGATCCTGGCAAAATGGATGCTTTGGAATGGGTTTCTCCCAGGAGTGCCCTGCCCAATTGCGTGGCCTGCACACACCAAAGCCACACAGCCCAGGGCACCCACTCAGGAATGCCACAATGGTTGGGTTTGTAATTTATAACGTGAGGCCAACCAACAAATTCTATTACTCAAATATGTGAAGCAAACCTAAGGAGAGGAGTACTTTAATCTTTTGCTCAGAAGCGACATTTGCAGCTCCTTTCACTTACTTTTCATTATTTCACCACAGGGGAACCGTTTCCAGGAATTATTATGTTAAGCAGTATATTAAAAAATGAGTCTTGCTTTTTTTTGCAATAAATAACTGTTCACGTTTATTCTGAGAACAGAAATGCTCACCAGAACTTACTTACATTGTCTGCTTTCAGAAGCACCAAACTATTAGAAATGTATAAACTCATTTCCTAGAAATGTTAGCAATAACCCAAACCCTCAACTACTTGATGAGCACTTGCTGTATGGCAGTCCCTGGACAGGGCACAAGAGACACAGAGATACGTAAGGCACAGGCCTTCCCTTCTGCAAGAGCTTAGTGGGAGCTTGAAGAGGTGTCACCACAGAGTGAAGAGAGCAGTAGCTTTGGGATCAGAGAGATGTAAATTCAAACATTGGCTTTGTTGACTCAGCTGTGAGAACTTGGCCAAAGTGCACAACCATCCTTAGCCTCAGTTTCCTCCTAGGCAAAGTGAAAATAGTAATATGCGTTGTTTAGGGTCTTGGGAATGTGGAAATAAATACAGACCACCCAACTGAGAACAACAGAGGCTATTGATTTAGAGCTTGCTGTAAAGGAGGCAGCTACCATCACTTATGTTTGGCAGAACCTCAAGGACAGGTAAGGGAGGGGGAAGTGTGATAAGAGTTCCAAGGAAAGGTTTCAGGTATGTCCTGATGGGAGGCTGTTGGCCTGTGGGTGCTGGAAGTGGCTGACTTGGGACAGGCATCTTATGTGACTTGTTGGGAAACCATATTTTGCTTTCTCTGGTTGGTCCTGAGTTGGAAGTAGCGGGCAGAAGTAGGAAAACTGACAGTCATCGACCAAGTTCTAACCAATTGTTCTGACCAGGTTCTGGGCCAGTTGCTGTAGAGGCTGTAGTTTGGCTGCCTGGGCTGCAGAGGTTGTGGACAGAGTTCCGTTGACATATATAGTTTGACCATTGACCATTTGTATACTCAATCTCTCAGGGAGATGACAGATAGACACACACATACACACACACACACACACACACACAGAATGAACTCATTATATGATGATTATTGTTATGTGACTCCATCAGAAAAGAAAGAAGCAAGTGTGAAATTAGAAGTACCAAATCTTTTGAGAGTCCTAAAAAAGAACTTACTAACTGCTTAAGGGCTTCAAGGATTTGGGATTTTTGTCAGGGCTTTGTATTTATAATAAGACTAAACAAAAAAGGACCTAAGGAAAAGACCTTCCTAACCAGATGGAGGACACATCATGGCCAAAGACAAAGAGGAAGGCAAGTGGGAAGAAAGCTACTGGTGGCTGGAGCCCAGGTGCTCTAGGACTGATATGGAGGAAGCAAGTGGAAGAGAAGACAGAGTCAGATTGGGGGAGGGGTGAGGTTTGAATGCAAGCTTGGATTTTGCAGATATCACAACAAAATGGTCCTGGCCTAAACCAAGAAAGACCGTATCAAGGAAGGAGTAATAGTAAAGAAGAATTCATCATTTTCTTACAGTCTGGCCAGTTCAGTTTCTGAAACTGGCCAGTTTCAGAGCCCCAGGCCTGTTGCTTAAAGAGGAATAATGTCTGCCTTTCTCTGGTCGTGTCCCTGGGCCTCTGATACTCAGCAGATGGGCTCTGAGATACTATAGCTGCCCCAGCCCTCTGCACTATGGGAGAATTATGGCATGGAAGACTCTTTCTTCTTCTTCCAAGTGGGTTATAGAAGTTGCAGAATCAGAGCTTTAAATTTAAAATTTTGTTGACTTATTGTCTAAGTAGGATAAAGTTGAGTTACAAAGAACATTACATTTTCAAGCAAGCATCAGTAGAGAGCATGTCATTGTGAAGCCAGGCATTTGATGAATTCCAAAGAAACTGTGCACACATACCTAAATCAAGGAGGAGGCCAAAGGTATACCTGGCATAGCTTGGCTCCCTTGGCATTCACGTTTCAACCATCTACTGCAGCAGGCTCCACATGAAAGAGGGTCTCCCAACTTTTGCTTCACACATGATTTGGTCCTGAGCCATTTATGTTGACCCATTTGTTCTCCACACACTGAACCCCTGGAGATTTCTCCAGCTTTTGACTTGGTAGACTGCTTACTAACCCAATGCTCTGACTCAAGCTCACCAAATAACTTTCTGAGGATAAATTAGCACCCAAGCAGCTTATATGGAGAGTGAAAATGTTCTGGTTGGAGGATTGTATTATTAATGTCACTCATTTACAGCAATATTTCTCATTTAAAGTTAATACACTTCTATCCAGGCTTATAGGTGATTCCCATGAGCAAGTTTGTTTCTGGAAGAGTGAATTTGCCATACCTATAAATTAGATTTCTGAGGACAACAGGATGGAACATTTTACCAAGGCAATGTCACCTTGTGAGGACCTACCTGTCCATTCATGGCCTTCCCCAGTGGTCCTGTGATTGTGGACCCCTTCCTTGAAGGCTTCACCTCCCTTATATCACTCAGATTGTAGCATTTTGGATTCCAATCTGCCTCCTTCATTAGCCTATGAATACCCGGAAGGTATTCCTTTTTTCCTTTCACAAATATCTATTGAGCAGTTCTAGGTGCTAAGAAAGAGCCATAAGAAGCACCATCTCTATGGATACACATAGCACCATCTCTATGGATTTTATATGGGAGGGGAGTGGTAGGGAGATAAATGATAAACAAATCAGTAAACACAAACAATATCGAGAGTGATCAGTGTTATTGAAGAAAGCTGCTGAACACCTGACAAGCAAGGAACACGTCTCTGAGAAGACTGTTCATGACATGAGAGAAAGGAGTCAAGAACCAGAAAATGAATTTGAGGACCATTCTAGCAAAGAAAACATCTGGAAGTGGGGCCTGAGGCACCAAATACCCCAAGGATGAGAAGGAAGCTGTGGGCTGAAGACTCATGGGCAAGTGGGGGCCTGGTTTAAAAAGAGTTCAGAAAGTTGAGGGTGGGGAAGAACAAAGAGAATGAAGACCATATAAGTGTCTGTTGTTATTCTAAATGCAGTAGAAGCCGCTGGTGGTCTTCAAGCAGGGGAATGTTATGATCTGAGTTATGTCTGAACAAAATTATTTGGTTAATAAATAAAGAAGATGTGATATATATAATGGATATTATTCAGTATAATATTATTCAATATAATGGAATATTATTCAGCCATAAAAAAGAATGCAGTCTTGCCATTTGCAATAGCATGGATGGAGCTAGAGAGTATTACGCTAAGTGAAATAAGTGAGTCAGAGAAAGAAATACCATATGATTTCACTTACATGTGGAATCTAAAACAAACCAAAAGAAATAAAGAAAAAAGCAGAAACAGACCCTAAATACAGAGAAATAACTCATGTTTGACAGAGGGGAGGGAGATAAGGGGTGGGAAAGATACGTGAAGGGGAATTGGAGGTAGAGGCTTCCAGTTATGGAATGAATAAGTCCTGGGGATGAAAGCTGCAGCATAGGGAATATGGTCAATGATATTGTAATAGAATTATATGGAGACAAATGGTAGCTACACTATGGTGAGCATAGCATAATGTATGGAGATACTGAATCACTATGCTGTACATTTGAAACTAATGTAACATGTGTCAACTATATTTCAAGTAAAGAAAAAAAAGATTATTTAGTTTGTTGGGTAGAATATGGACAAGATCACCTGATGAAGGAAGATCATCTGGATGACAGTATTCACAGTGCAGGAAATGATGGGGGTCTGAGTAGGAAACAGTAAGGAGGGTAGAGAGAAGTGGACAAGTTCAAGGCACATTTGGAAGATACAGGTGGACAATCAGTCTTTTATTTATTTCTGTGTACCCGGGACTGTGCATCGAGTCACATATACATTAGGTGATCAATAAGTGAAAATTCATTTGGAATGCATTGGACTGAATTAAATTTAAGAAAGATACCTCGATTGAGTGAGCCAAAGCTGAGCATGTCTTTAACTTATGATTTAAATATGAAGCACTTTGGGTAAAAGAGAAGCAACTCTTTTTCACTCTGCAGGAAGTTCAGATCTAAAAAATCATATTCAAACCCCTCATATAAATATATATATCACAGTACTTATTGATCATAAAAAAGGCTCTTTAAACAAAGCAATCCCAAAAGGAAGCTGCCAGTACTATAACTTCCATTTCCAGCCTATTCGTTTCAACTCTGGACAGAGACCAAGTCAGGAAAGGAAACTAAAAGAAAGCCCCAGGGCTGTATCTTTGCCTGATCCTCATGCTATGCAAGGTTCCAGAAAGGAGGGAACAGCCTACACTTTCAAAATCCCTTTTGTCCCTATTTCAGAGGCAAGGAAGCCCAAAAACAAAGCCATTGATGATGGGCTGGCCCTTGTCTTGACCTGGTTATAAATTGGCCAAATTACATTTGACATTATATCCAGAATAGATGACATTAGGAAAAATTCAGCTAAGGAACCTAAGAATATCTGATTATAGGTTTCTAGACAGAGAGAAATATGCACAAAGGATTATGATAAAAGGCAAGCAAATGCTACTTGATTGGTGCCCAAGCTTAGACCCACAACTATATAGTACAGAGAACTCAGATCACTTAAGACAGGCCATATATAGGCTGTTTTCTAAACTAAGCCCTGGGCCAGGCACTATTATTTCATATTTGCCGAACCCTGGATTTGTTTCCATTTTACAGATGAAGAGACCAAGGAGAAAAGAATTTAATTGAATGGCATCTTAGAACAAGTGAATTACAAATCTAGGATTCAAACTCATGTCCAAAGCCTATATGCTCTTTCCACTTGATTACCCTACAGAAGTATTGTTGTTGCACCCAAAGTATTACCCGGACGGAGGGAGGATGGAGGGAGGGAGAAAGGGAAGGAAAAGAAAGAAGGAAAAAAGGGAAGGGGAGGGAGAAAAGAAGTGAGGAAAGAGGAAAAAGGAAGAACTTGACTTTGATCTATTCCAATATCCGTTAAAAACCCATTTAACCGACGTTGGGTGAGGGCCTAACCGATTGCAGCTCTTGTGCCTGGTTGCCACCATGAGGAATTGTAGATGAAGCCACCCCAGAAAATCACACAGGAGGGGCTGGTGTAGTGCACCATTGTATCTGGAATGTTCTGCCTGAGATTGAGACTTGCAGCATATCTTTGCGCTGCTGATCATTTTTCATAAATCCCCATTGTTTCATTTGCTCAATCCTAAAAACTTATTGTTCTTTGCCCCCCCCATCCAATAAAATAAAACTAATATCACGGTGTCATTTGAAAATATATTTATGTTTGTTTTCCCTATAAAAAGAGATAATAATGTTATGTTCCAATAATATTAAGTTGCAATGTTATTTGCAAGATTGCAGAGCTTTTAATTTTCTGATTATTTCCACAGTGGGAGTTTCAGCTCAATTTCGACAAAGACACTTCTATCTGTTTCGGTTATTTTTTTATTACAGCTAGAAGCAACAATAATTGCCTTTAGTGTAGGAAAACATCACGGAGGAGACAATTGTTGTCCCTAAAGAATAAGATCATCAGGGCAAATTTTGATATAAAAAATTTGTAAATTAATTGCAGAGTCCTATAAATATTATATTTACTAAAATTGTGTTGGTTGCTGTCTTCAAAGAATTCATTTTTTTTTAATTCTTTTAAAGAAATAGATTTCTTAAGAGCCACACTAACAAAAGGTAAATGCAGCCATCCCAATATTAATAATTCATAGACACATGATATCCACAAGGATGGAGTTAATGTTAGTGGAAAGAAAAATCCCAGGCAACTGGATTTGAGTTGTGGTTCTCAAACTTCGTACCTATTTGATCTTTACCTAGTTATATAAATATTCCCAAATCCACTTTCAAAAACTAAAGATTAAACTAAATAGTGTGGATGAAATTACCTATCATACAGTCTGACATAAAGTAGGCACTAAATAATTGGCCGTTGTAATGATGAAGATACTTAGGTGACCTTGCTTCATCCATTCAACACATACTGTGTGCCCACCATATGACTGTTCCAACCACTATTCCAGGCACTGCAGGTTGGTTATGAAGATGATGATGATGATGAAGATCTCAATCATTATTGTTGCTATGTTTACACTGCCATGTGCTGGTCAGTCCTACCGCAGAAGTCCCAAAGTGGGCTTCTGTGATCATCTACCAAAAAATAATAATAATATCATGATTACACTTTTCATGTTCATGGCTTGAAAAGCGTTGTCTCATTAATACACAGTCCCATATCCCTTTGGCTGAGGTAGAGAAGTCGGAAAACATAAAACATTTTTCGCCCTTCCTTGATGCCAGAGTCTACCAGGTGATCAAGTGTTGGTCCTTGAAATATAAGAATTTCTGGGGCGCCTGAGTGGCTCAGTTGTTAAGCGTCTGCCTTCGGCTCAGGTCATGATCCCAGGGTCCTGGGATCGAGCCCTGCATTGGGCTCCCTGCTCCGCAGGTAGCCTGCTTCTCCCTCTCCCACTCCCCCTGCTTGTGTTCCCTCTCTCACTGTCTCTCTCTGTCAAATAAATAAATAAAATCTTTAAAAAAAGAAATATAAGAATTTCTTATTTCTGTGGGGCTTTCACTTCCATTTTATATGGTCCACTTTTCCTGGTTTTCTCAACCTATATGACATTTGTGTGAGAGATGGAGAGGGACCGGAAGGCAGAAAGCAAGTATTATTCATACACATGTTACTGGGCCTAAGCTCTATACCTGATGCATAGTGGATACTGAGAAAACTGGAAGGAAGAAAAGAAGGAAGGAAGGAAGGAAGGAAGGAAGGAAGGAAGGAAGGAAGGAAGGAAGGAAGGAGGGAAGGAAGAGAGGGAGGGGGGAGGGAAGGGAAGGAAGGAAGGAAGAGAGGGAGGGGGGAGGGAAGGGAAGGAAGGAAGGAAGAGAGGGAGGGGGGAGGGAAGGGAAGGAGGGAAGGAAGGAAGGAAGGAAGGAGGGAGGGGGGAGGGTGGGAGGAAGGAAGGAAGGAAGGAAGGAAGGAAGGAAAGTAGGTCACCAGATACGGGACATAGATACAATCGAGACCTGACTCAACCAAAACAAACAAGCTTCTGTAAATTGCTGTCATCATCACTGTCATCACCATCACCATCACCATTATCTTCATCCTTAGGATCATCATTTGTTGAGCAATTACCACAGTTATTCTCAACTGCTCGATAATATCTCTTCAAGAGAACATATAAAGTTTTGGTGGAGAAATGTTCTTTCCAAGCTCCACAGAGATTTCAAAAGAGTTTTATTTATACAAGCACAGGTAAAAACTGCTTTTATGAGAGAGATTACTTATGAGAATGAATCAGACATGATAATGATGCATGAGTAAGACAAATTATTGGAATAAATAAATAATGCAACTTGGTATAAGGGGATTAGTTTCTTCTTCTGAAGTCCTCCGTAAACAAACTACCTCTGCCCCCAAGTTAATCACTGTCATATTTGGCATTTGTCTTTCTAGATGTTTTTCATGCATTTGCTTACTTGTAATATGGCGTCTGTGCAAATGCATCCATTTGTACAACTGAGAGAGGGCACATGTATGACAACCTCACATAAATAGTATCATAGGTGACATGGTGACCTAAAAATTTCTTTTCTCATTTAATAAAATTATTAAAGCTCCTTCCCAATCTCTGCACATTGTGCAATCTCACCAACTTTATCCGATGTATATGTTTCTGTTATGTGGATATACTTTGGTTAGATAAAACCTGCTCCTTCATATTGGCAATAAGATAGCTCAACACCCATTCCAACCTAACATCTTAGTGGCAGTTTTTCAAAGGGAGATGTTTCCCCATACTGCCATTAAAGTTAGAACCTCTTAACTTTTCCAATCTGATGGTTGAAGAAGAGTGTACCATTGTTATCTTTATTTAAATTTGCTTGCTGTTAATTTTATATAGAGTACCTATTTTCAATGTTCATTGACCTTTTGTATTTACTCTACTCTTCCTTGGCAGCTCGTAAGTTTTGTCTTTTTTATTGTTATTACATTATTTATTTGCATGTGTTCTACATATATTTAAATACAACTTCTTTTTATTTTGTTACACCTGTCCACAGTATGTAGGTATTTTCTCCTGGATTATCACTTGCCTTTTAACATCTTTTAATGAGCATTTTTAAATGTTGACATATTCAGGTAGATCAATCTTTTCTTTAATAGCTTTTGATTTTGTGTCTTGTTAAAAAGACATGTCAACATAAAGGTCAAGAATACATTCACCTAAACTTCCTTGTAGTATAAATGAGAAGATGAGAATAATTCTTCTCAAAGGTATTTTTGTAAAGAGCTTGATAGGAACTGATGATACCTTTCAAAACATTGCCAGTTGACCCAATACCATAGATGAAATAGACTGTCTTTCTCTCAATTATTTAAAATGCTACCTGTAAGACATGCTAAATTCTCTTATCTATGTTAGTCTGCTTCTATACTCTTTGTTAGGTTTATAATATATTTTATCTTGTAGATATTTTTTTCTAAAATCATTCTAGGAAAAAAAACAGTATTTTCCTTTTTTTTGAAAACAGTTTTGGCAAATTTTACACATTTATCATAGCAAATTCAGAATTATTTGTTAAGGTCCTTGGGTAAAACAATCCTGTTTGGATTTGAATCGATTGCATAAAAAATGATTGATTAATTTTAGACAAAAGTTGATATTGATTCTTCCCACTCATAACTATAGTGTTTAATTTAGTCAGAACCTTTTATGTTCCTTCTTAAAATGTTATAAATTTCTTCAAAAAGTTTCAACATATTTCTTTTTTAAGTTTGGTACTAGACACATTATAGGTATTATGGAAACTAGGAAATATTTCAGTTATCTTTCCTAATTGATAATGATGTTTTACAGGAAAATGTAACATTTCAATATTAAACTGGTTCTGGTCACCTTGCTGAACTTATTTACTCATACCCATGGTTAGCCAATTGATTTTTTAAGACTGTCACTCACAAATTAGAGCAGTATTGTTATTTTTTAAATAAAGGTAATGGACATTTCTTTTTGTTATATAACTTCCAAGTTTAGGACTTTGTTATGTACAGTGTTATATCTCTATAACTAGTAGGTATTTAATAAATATTCACTATAGGAATGGTAAAAGAATGCTATTGTTTGATAGTTTTATCATTAAGTATGGTACAATGGAGATTTCTGATAATTGTACTTGAGAAAGTTTTCTATTATATCTAGTACATTAGGATTTTTTTCTTTTTATTTAAGACTATATGTTGTTTTATTAAATTATTTTCATTGTCCACTGAGATTATAAGATGACTTGTATATCTATTAATATACTAATTATATGAATGGATTTTCAATATTGATTAATTCTTGCATTCTTCAAATAAACCCCATCTGGCTATGATACATCTTTTCATATATTGCTAGAATCTCTTTATTAAATTTTCTTTAGGCTTTTGCTTTTATAGTCATTAATGATATTGGCCTATAATTTTCTATTACATTACTATCCATGTCAGTGTTTGATATCAGGTTATAGTGACACTGTAAATGAGGTGGTGTTTTTTTTTTTATGTTACGTTAGTCACCACACAGTACATCATTAGTTTTTGATATACTGTTCCATGATTAATTGTTTGTGTATAACACCCAGTGCTCCATGCAATATGTGCCCTCCTTAATACCCATCACTGGGCTAACCCATCCCCCCACCCCACTCCCCTCTAAAACCCTCAGTTTGTTTCCCAGCGTCCATAGTCTCTCATGGTTCATCTCCCCCTCCAATTTCCACCCCCTTCATTTTTCCCTTCCTTCTCCTAATGTCCTCCATGCTATTCCTTATGTTCCACAAATAAGTGAAACCATATGATAATTGACTTTCTCTGCTTGACCTATTTTACTTAGCATAATCTCCTCCAGTTCCATCCATGTTGATGCAAAAGTTGGGTATTCATCCTTTCTGATGGCTGAGTAATATTCCATTGTATATATGGACCATATCTTCTTTATACATTCGTCTGTTAAAGGACATCTTTGCTCTTTCCACAGTTTGGCTATTGCGGGCATTGCTGCTATGAACATTGGGGTGCATGTGGCCCTTCTTTTCACTACATCTGTATCTTTGGGGTAAGTGCCCGGTAGTGCAATTGCTGGGTCATAGGGTAGCTCTATTTTAAACTTTTTGAGGAACCTCCACACTGTTTTCCAAAGTGGCTGTACCAACTTGCATTCCCACCAACAATGTAAGAGGGTTCCCCTTTCTCCACAACCTCTCCAACATTTGTTGTTTCTTGTCTTGTCAATTTTTGCCATTCTAACTGGTGTAAGGTGGTATCTCAATGTGGTTTTGATTTGAATTTTCCTGATGGCTAATGATGATGAACATTTTTTCACACGTCTGTTAGTCATTTGTATGTCCTCCTTGGAGAAGTGTCTGTTCATGTCTTCTGCCCATTTTTTGACTTGGTTATTTGTTTTTCTGGTGTTGAGTTTGAGAAGTTCTTTATAGATCTTTGATATCAGCCCTTTATCTGTAGTGTCATTTGCAAATTTCTTCTCCCATTCCGTGGGTTGCCTCTTTGTTTTGTTGGCTATTTCCTTTGCTGTGGAGAAGCTTTTTATCTTGATGAAGTCCCAAAAGTTCATTTTTGCTTTTGTTTCCCTTGCCTTTGGAGACATGTCTTGAAAGAAGTTGCTGTGGCCTATGTCGAGGAGGTTACTGCCTATGCTCTCCTCTAGGATTTTGATGGATTCCTGTCTCACATTGAGGTCTTTCATCCATTTAGAGTTTATCTTTGCGTATGGTGTAAGAGAATGGTTGAGTTTCATTCTGTATATAGCTGTCCAATTTTCCCACACCATTTATTGAAGAGACTGTCTTTTTTCCATTAGATATTTTTTCCTGTCTTGTCGAAGATTAGTTGACCATAGAGTTGAAGGTCCATATCTGGGCTCTCTATTCTGTTCCATTGATCTATGTGTCTGTTTTTGTGCCAGTACCATGCTGTGTTGGTGATCACAGCTTTGTAATATAGCTTGAAATCAGGAAATATGATGCCCCCAGCTTTGTTTTTCTTTTTAAACATTTACTTAGTGATTCAGGGTCTTTTCTGGTTCCATACAAATTTTTAAGATTGTTTGTTAAGGCACTTTGAAAAATGCCATTGGTATTTTTATCGGGATGGCATTGAAAGTATAGATTGCCCTGGGCAGCATAGACATTTTAACAATGTTTATTCTTCCAATCCATGAGAATAGGATGTTTTTCCATTTTTTTTTTTTTGTCTTCTTCAAAACATTTTATTTATTTATTTATTTATTTATTTTTATTCTGTTATGTTAGTCACCATACATTACATCATTAGTTTTTGATACAGTGTTCCATGATTCATTGTTTGCATATAACACCCAGAACTCCATGCAGAACGTGCCCTCTTTAATACCCATCACCAGGTTAACCCATCTTCCCACCCCCCTCCCCTCTAGAACCCTCAGTTTGTTTTTCAGAGTCCCTCATCTCTCATGGTTCGTCTCCCCCTCCAATTTCCCCCACTTCATTCTTCCCCTCCTGCTATCTTCTTCTTTTTTTTTTTTTCAAGATATGATGTATTATTTGTTTCAGAGGTACAGATCTGTGATTCAACAGTCTTGCACAATTCACAGCACTCACCATAAACACATACCCTCCCCAATGTCTATCACCCAGCCACCCCATCCCTCCCACCCCCCCACCACTCCAGCAACACTCAGTTTATTTCCTGAAATTAAGACTTCCTCATATCAGTGAGGTCATATGATACATGTCTTTCTCTGATTGACTTATTTCCCTCAGCATAATACCCTCCAGTTCCATCCACGTCATTGCAAATAGCAAGATCTCATTCCTTTTGGTGGCTGCATAATATTCCATTGTATATATATACCACATCTTCTTTATCCATTCATCTGTTGATGGACATCTTGGCTCTCTCCACGGTTTGGCTATTGTGGACATTGCTGCTATAAACATCGGGGTGCATGTACCCCTTTGGGTCCCTACATTTGTATCTTTGGGGTAAATACCCAGTAGTGCAATTGCTGGATCATATGATAGCTCTATTTTCAACTTTCTGAAGAACCTCCATACTGTTTTCCTGAGTGGCTGCGCCAGCTTGCATTCCCACCAACAGTGTACGAGCATTCCCCTTTCTCCGCATCCCTGCCAACATCTGTCATTTCCTGACTTGTTAATTTTAGCCATTCTGACTCGTGTGAGCCATTCTTCATATCTCACTGAAGTTTTGATTTGGATTTCCCTGATGCCGAGCGATGTTGAACACTTTTTCATGTGTCTGTTGGCCATTTGAATGTCTTCTTTGGAAAAATGTCTGTTCATGTCTTCTGCCCATTTCTTGATTGGATCATTTGTTCTTTGGGTATTGAGTTTAAAAAGTTCTTTATAGATTTTGGATACCAGCCCTTTATCTGATATGTCATTGGCAAATATCTTCTCCCATTCTGTCGGTTGTCTTTTGGTTTTGTTGACTGTTTCTTTTGCTGTGCAAAAGCTTTTTATCTTGATGAGGTCCCAATAGTTCATTTTTGCCCTTGCTTCCCTTGCCTTTGGCGATGTTTCTAGGAAGAAGTTGCTGCAGCTGAGGTCGAAGAGGTTGCCGCCTGTGTTCTCCTTTAGGATGTTGATGGACTCCTGTCTCACATTTAGGTCTTTCAACCATTTGGAGTCTATTTTTGTGTGTGGTGTAAGGAAATGGTCCAGTTTCATTCTTCTGCATGGGGCTGTCCAATTTTCCCAACACCATTTGCTAAAGAGACTGTCTTTTTGCCATTGGACATTCTTTCCTGCTTTGTTGAAGATTAATTGACCATATAATTGAGGGTCCACTTCTGGGCTCTCTATTCTGTTCCATTGATCTATGTGTCTGTTTTTGTGCCAGTACCATGCTGTCTTCATGATTACAGCTTTGTAATAGAGCTGGAAGTCTAGAATTGTGATGCCACCAGCTTTGCTTTTCTTTTTCAACATTCCTCTGGCTATTGGGGGTCTTTTCTGGTTCCATACAAATTTTAGGATTATTTTTTCCATTTCTTTGAAAAAAGTGGATGGTATTTTGATGGGGATTGCATTGAATGTGTAGATTGCTCTAGGTAGCATTGACATCTTCACAATATTTGTTCTTCCAATCCATGAGCATGGAATGTTTTTCCATTTCTTTGTGTCTTCCTCAATTTCTTTCATGAGTATTTTATAGTTTCTGAGTACATATTCTTTGCCTCTTTGGTTAGATTTATTCCTAGGTATCTTATGGTTTTGGGTGCAATTGTAAATGGGATCGACTCCTTAATTTCTCTTTCTTCTGTCTTGTTGATGTATAGGAATGCCACTGATTTCTGTGCATTGATTTTATATCCTGCCACTTGACTGAATTCCTGTATGAGTTCTAGCAGTTTTGGGGTGGAGTCTTTGGGATTTTCCACATAAAGTATCATATCATCTGCAAAGAGTGAGAGTTTGACTTCTTCTTTGCCAATTTGGATGCCTTTGATTTCTTTTTGTTGTCTGATTGCTGTGGCTAGGACTTCCAATACTATGTTGAATAGCAGTGGTGATAGTGGACATCCCTGTCGCATTCCTGACCTTAGGGGGAAAGCTCTCAGTTTTTCCCCATTGAGAATGATATTGGCTGTGGGTTTTTCATAGATGGCTTTTATGATATTGAGGTATGTACCCTCTATCCCTATACTCTGACGAGTTTTGATCAAAAAAGGATGCTGTACTTTGTGAAATGCTTTTTCTGCGTCTATTGAGAGGATCATATGGTTCTTGTTCTTTCTTTTATTAATGTATTGTATCACATTGATTGATTTGCAGATATTGAACCAGCCTTGCAGTCCAGGGATAAATCCCACTTGGTCGTAGTGAATAATCCTTTTAATGTACTGTTGGATCCTATTGGCTAGTATTTTGGTGAGAATTTTTGCATCCATGTTCATCAAGGATATTGGTCTGTAATTCTCCTTTTTGATGGGGTCTTTGTCTGGGTTGGGGATCAAGGTAATGGTGGTCTCATAAAACGAGTTTGGAAGTTTTCCTTCCATTTCTATTTTTTGGAACAGTTTCAGAAGAATAGGTATTAATTCTTCTTTAAATGTTTGGCAGAATTCCCCTGGGAAGCCATCTGGCCCTGGGCTTTTGTTTGTTGGGAGATTTTTGATGACTGCTTCAATTTCCTTAGTGGTTATAGGTCTGTTCAGGTTTTCTATTTCTTCCTGGTTCAGTTTCAGTAGTTGATACATCTCTAGGAATGCATCCATTTCTTCCAGGCTATCTAATTTGCTGGCATAGAGTTGCTCATAATATGTTCTTATAATTGTTTGTATTTCTTTGGTGTTGGTTGTGATCTCTCCTCTTTCATTCATGATTTTGTTGATTTGGGTCATTTCTCTTTTCTTTTTGATAAGTCTGGCCAGGGGTTTATCAATCTTGTTAATTCTTTCAAAGAACCAACTCCTAGTTTCGTTGATCTGTTCTACTGTTCTTTTGGTTTCTATTTCATTGATTTCTGCTCTGATCTTGATTATTTCTCTTCTCCTGCTGGGTTTAGGCTTTATTTGCTGTTCTTTCTCCAGCTCCTTTAGGTGTAGGGTTAGGTTGAGTACTTGAGACCTTTCTTGTTTCTTGAGAAAGGCTTGTATTGCTATATACTTTCCTCTTAGGACTGCCTTTGCTGCATCCCAAAGATTTTGAACAGTTGTGTTTTCATTTTCATTTGTTTCCATGAATTTTTTTAATTCTTTAATTTCCTGGTTGACTCATTCATTCTTTAGTAGGATGCTCTTTAGGCTCCATGTATTTGAGTTCTTTCTGACTTTCCTCTTGTGATTGAGTTCTAGTTTCAAAGCACTGTGGTCTGAAAATATGCAGGGAATGATCCCAGTCTTTTGGTACCAGTTGAGACCTGATTTGTGACCTAGGATGTGATCTATTCTGCAGAATGTTTCATGGGCACTAGAGAAGAATGTGTATTCCGTTGCTTTGGGATGGAATGTTCTGAATATATCTGTGAAGTCCATTTGGTCCAGTGTGTCATTTAAAGTCTTTATTTCCTTGTTGATCTTTTGTTTAGATGATCTGTCCATTTCAGTGAGGGGGCTGTTAAAGTCCCCCACTATTACTGTATTGCTGTCGATGTGTTTCTTTGCTTTTGTTATTAATTGCCTTATATAATTGGCTGCTCCCATGTTAGGGGCATAGATATTTACAATTGTTAGTTTTTCTTGTTGGATAGACCCTTTAAGTAGGATATAGTGTCCTTTCTCATCTCTTATTACAGTCTTTGGTTTAAAATCTAATTTGTCTGATATAAGGATTGCCACCCCAGCTTTCTTTTTGTGTCCTTTAGCATGGTAAATGGTTTTCCACCCCCTCACTTTCAATCTGGGGGTGTCTTTGGGTCTAAAATGAGTCTCTTGCAGACAGCATATTGATGGGTCTTATTTTTTTTATCCAATCTGATAGCCTCTGTCTTTTGATTGGGGCATTTAGCCCATTTACATTCAGGGTAACTATTGAAAGATATGAATTTAGTGCCATTGTATTGCCTATACAGTGACTGTTACTGTATATTGCCTGTGTTCCTTTCTGGTCTATGTTACCTTTAGGCTCTCTCTTTGCTTAGAGGACCCCTTTCAATATTTCTTGTAGGGCTGGTTTTGTGTTTGCAAATTCCTTTAGTTTTTGTTTGTCCTGGAAGCTTTTTTTCTCTCCTTCTATTTTCAGTGACAGCTTAGCTGGATATAGTATTCTTGGCTGCATATTTTTCTCGTTTAGTGCTCTGAATATATCATGCCAGTCCTTTCTGGCCTGCCAGGTCTCTGTGGATAGGTCTGTTGCCAATCTAATGTTTCTACCATTTTAGGTTACATATCTCTTCTCCTGAGCTGCTTTCAGGATTTTCTCTTTGTCGCTGAGACTCGTAAGTTTTACTACTAGATGTCAGGGTGTTGACCTATTTTTATTGATTTTGAGAGGGGTTCTCTGTGCCTCCTGGATTTTGATGCCTATTTCCTTCCCCAAATTAGGGAAGTTCTCTGCTATAATTTGCTCCAATATACCTTCTGCCCCCCTCTCTCTTTCTTCTTCTTCTGGGATCCCAATTATTCTAATGTTGTTTCGTCTTATGGTATCGCTTATCTCTCGAATTCTGCCCTCATGACCCAGTAGTTGTTTATCTCTCTTTTTCTCAGCTTCTTTTTTATTTTCCATCATTTGGTCTTCTATATCACTAATTCTCTCTTCTGCCCTCATTTATCCTAGCAGTTAGAGCCCCCATTTTTTATTGCACCTCATTAATAGCCTTTTTGATTTTGACTTGGTTAGATTTTAGTTCTTTTATTTTCCAGAAAGAGTTTCTCTAATAACTTCCATGCTTTTTTCAAGCCCCGCTAGTATCTTTAAAATCATCATTCTGAACTCTAGTTCTGACATCGTACTAATGTCTGTATTGAGTAGGTCCCTGGCAGTGGGTACTGCCTCTTGTTCTTTTTGTTGAGGTGATTTTTTCCATCTTGTCATTTTGTCCAGAGGAGAGTAGATGAATGAGAGAACAAAATGCTAACAGGGTAACAATGTCCCCAGAAAATATAGTCTAAACAAATCAGAAAAGACCTGAAACCGGGGGAAAAGAAAGGGAAAGAAAGAAAAAAGAAAAAGAAAAAGAAAAAGATAAAAACAAACAAAAACAAAACAAAAAAAAAACAGAATATGATCAAATATGATCAGGCTGGTGCATAGATCAGTGCCACACACTAGATTTGGGGCGTATTTTGGTCTGTTAGAAGAAAGTGTCTCCCAAAATTTTAAAGAAAGAAAAACTTATATATGTACCAAAATAAAGGTTAATACAATGAAGGGATGGAATATAACTGTAAAGATGAAAATTATAAAAGACTTTATAAAAGGAATTGATAAGATAAGAAGTTGGTTGAAAAAAGAAAGAAGAGGATTTAAAAAAAAAAGAAAAAAAAAATGGAAAGAATGTGATCAGGCAGGAGACTAGAACAAAGCCATACACTAGAGATTTCGGGTATATTTTGGTGTGTTAGAAGAAACTGTATCTCAAAATTTTAAAGAGAAAACAACTTACATATATATACCAAAAATAAAGGTAACTACTATGAAGGGATAGAATATGACTCTAATAATGAAAAATAAAAAATATTTTTTAAAAAAGGGATTGATAAGATGTTGGTTAAAAAAGGGAAAAAGAAAAATTAAAAAAAAAAGACAGTTAAAAAAATTAACTTTGAAAGACTAAAGAATCATGGTAAAAAAGCCATGGATTCTATGTGCAGTATTCCCCTAGCGCTGGAGTTCTGCCGTTCTCATTGATGGTAAACTTGGTCTTGGCTGGCTGTTCTTGCTGATCTTCTGGCGGAGGGGCCTGTTGCCGTGGTTCCCAAATGTCTTTGCCGGAGGCGGAATTGCCCCACCCTTGCCGGGTCTGGGCTAAATAATCTGCTCGGGTTTGCTCTCGGGAGCTTTTGTTCTCTGCAAGCTTTCCGTACAGCTTTGGACAACGAGAATGAAAATGTCGGCCTCCCAATCTCAGCCCCGGAGGAGCCGAGAACTCGGGGCCCTGCTCCTCAGTGTGCCCCCAGAGAAAAGCAGTCAGTCACTCCCGTCTCCCCGGTCTCCGCCGCACTCCGTGCTCACCCGGCCTGTGACCGCGCGTTTCTATCTCTGGCACCCGACCCCGTGTGGAGTCTCCAAACCCAGCAGATCCCTGCAGTTCACTCCCCACTGCTCCTCCCGGGGGAGGAAGGGGAGTCTCCCCGGATATGCCGCTTGTTGGGTCCCTGCTGGAGGAGCAGTGGCCCGACTTTGCCACGGATCCCGGTTTATGGCAACCCCGAGCTGAGAGCCCGCACCTGGGCTCCGTCTCTGCAGCCGGCTTCCCCGCTCCGATACCTGGGAGCTCTGCCACACTCAGGCACCCCCGGTCTTTCAGAGACCCCGAGGGTCCTGAGACCACACTGTCCCTCGAGGGTTCCACCCCCCGCTTAGCCACTGGAGTGATGTCCCTCGGAGGAGCCAGCTTCTAAAAGTTCCAATTTTGTGCTCCGCTGCTCTATCATTTGCCAGAAGCAGCTGACAGAGGCCCCCTCCCCCGCCGTCTATCCTCCTGAATATCGCCTCGGATTCACTTCTCCGCACGTCCTACCTTCCAGAAAGCGGTTGCTTTTCTGTCATAGAGTTGTTGCTCTTCTTTTCTTCAATCTCCTGTTGAGTTCGTAGGTGTTCAGAATGGTTTGATCCCTATCCAGCTGAATTCCTGGGACCAGACGAAATCCAGGTCTCCTACTCCTCCGCCACCTTCCTCTGCCCCCAAAACATTTTATTTTTAAATAATCTCTATACCCAGTGGTATAGAGATATACCCAATGGCTTGAACTCATAGCCCCAAGATCAAGAATCAAATGCTCTATGACTGAGCCATACAGTTGCTCTGTAAAATGAGTTTTGACTCCCATCTGTGGAAATATATTAGACTATATGTAATCTAAAACTCTTCCCAAAACATGGGTGGCTCAGTCGGTTAAGAGTTTGCCTTAGGCTCAGGTCATGATCTTGGGATCCTGGGATTGAGCCCCCCATTGGGCTCCCTTCTCAGCTGGGAGTCTGCTTCTCCCTCCGTTCTCCCTGCATGTGCATTCTCTCTCTCTCTCTCTCTCTGTCAAATAAACAAATAAAATCTTTAACAAAATAAAAAAATAAAACTCCTCCCATTACAGAAGCATGTAAAAATCAAAGATACAATATAACAGGCATTCCTTAAATGCACAGATAAACCGCCAATAATGTAAAAAATAATGACCACAAAAAACAAAAGGAAACAAAAATCCAAACAGTAAGAAAAGCTGGCTCTAAGCTACCAATGAAATTCCCATGTTTATATGTTAGTAACATCCACTGAATGACCGTGTAGAGATAGGGCAAAAATATTGGGCCTTTAAAATAAGAGTAATTGAGACTCAGGTGCCAGAAAAAGTTAGTTTCCTCAAAAAATAATTAGAAATAAATTCACCTATAGCTACAATGAGTCAACAATAAAGTTCTGTCTACTTCAAAGGAGGATCAGAGAAAGGGGAAATGTCACTTTTGAAGCTTTGTAAACATACCATATTAGATACTTTGAAGGAAGGCGGGAACCTCTTTGGAGGAATTGCCCTCATCCTGGGCCAAGCAATGCCTACAGTGAATCCTATAGAAGAGTTCACAGTCCAAAACTATGAAACACACAAAGTAACACTTTACCATGAATTGAAGAAAACACACCAAAATAGATAGCTTAACCACCTAGAGATTTGTATAATAGAATACCTAGAATGTGGAGATTATAAAATCAGTGCATTTTATATTTTAATTGGTTAAAGACATTACAAACAAACTAAAAACACACACACAAAAAGAATAATGTGCTGTATTAGTCAGCTTGAGCTGCCAAAACAAAATACCACACCAGATCTTTTAAATAACAAAGTTATTTTCTCACAGTTCTGGGATGGATGTTATTCTGCCTACCACACCTGAATAAACAAACAAACAAAAAACATGCTTCAAGCCATGATGGTTTCATTGGCAAATTCCAAAAGCATTAAGAAAAAATCTCACCCTCTTAGAGAATATATAGAAGAGAGGACTATTTCCCATCTTATTTATGAGATCAGAATAACTCTGATACCAAACTTGACTGTACAGTTTTTGAAATGTAAATTAGAGGCCTGTATTCTCATGAGCATAGATGCAAAACTCTCTAACACAATATTAGCAAATTGAACCTAGGAATATATAAAGAAAAAATAATATGTCCTAACTGTGAGATTTAGCCTAGTTCAGGTTAATATTTACCTATTTAAATTTGAAAAGCAATTAATATAATTCACCACATAAAAAATAAGAAGAAAAGTAATAAGGTTATTTCAATATATGCAGAAAGAATGTTTGATAAAATTCAACCTTCATTTATGGTAAAAATTCTTAGAAAACTAAGAATAAAAAAAAAAACCTTCTTTGATCTGATAAAGGACACTAAGGAAAAGTCTACAGCTGCCATGCTATTCCATGGCAGAACATTAAACATTTTTTCTCTTAAGATCAAAAGCAAGGTGAGGATATGTCTGCTCTCATCAATAGTACAGTAAGGTAAGAAAATACTGGAAAGGTTTAAATATTAGGAAGGAATAAGTAAAACCATCATTATTCACAGAAAACATGATTGTCTACATGGAAAATCCTATGAATCTACACAAATATTACTAGAAATACAAGGTTAATATACAAACTCAATTGTATTTCCATAATCTAGCAAAACTAATTGAAAAAATGAAATTGAAAATGTATTACCATTTACACTATTATAAAAATATCAAATAGAGAATATATTTAACAAAAGATGTGTAACATTTCTACATTGAAAACTGAAAAAAAATGCTGAGAAAAATTAAAGACGATTGGATTAATGGGGATTTATGCTCCATGAACTGGGAGATTCAATATTGCTAAGATGGTAATTGCCCCCAAACTGATTTATAGACTCTCTATAATCCCAATGGGAACCTCAGCAGGCTATTTCTTTTTTAGAAAGTGACAGATTAATATAAATATTTACATAGAGACATAAAGGACCTAGAATAGCCCAAATTACCTTTGCCAGTTTCTTAGGAATTTAAATAAGTACCTATCCTATGACCCATAAAATCCACTCCTAATAATTTATCCAAAAATGAAACAAAATGTATGTTTGCATAAACTCTGGTACAAGAATGTTCACAGCAAGCTCATTCATAATATACAAAATTGTAAACAATTCAAATACCTATCAGCAATTGAATAAATTAACAAGTTGTTATATAATAATAATACACTGGAACTCCATTCAACTAAACAAAAGAACACACTACTGATACTGATAAATGCAACAATGGGGATAAAACTCAAAAATATCATATTGAGTGAAAGAAATTGGACACAGACCATATATACTGTATGATTCCATATATATGAGGCCTAGGAACAGGCAAAATTAATCTATGGTGTTAAAAATCAGAAAGCACCTGGGAGCAAGAGGAAACTCTCTGGGGCAAAGGAAATGTTGTCCACTGTGATTGTCTGTGTGTTTCGAGGGGCAGGGTGGTGGGGAGGAGGATAGTTACAAAAAGATGTATAAACACGTCAAAGGTCATCACACTGAATATTTATGATCTGTTCAGATCATCCTATTCTATGTAAAGTATACCTCCAAAATTCACACACAATTACATCACAATGAAACTAGACACCAAAGACGGGAGAAAGCCTTAAAAGAAACCAGAGAAAAAAGACAGATTTTCTGCATTGCACTGACAATCAGACTGTCAGTGGTACACCCAAATAGCAATATGATGTCAGGAAAATAGAAATCCCCCTTAGATGTGTATCATAAAAGAAATACAAATCTCAGCACATGATATCTCCTAGAAACAGATGTGATAGAGTCATCAGAAAAGGGTTCTAAATTTTTATTTATGCTGTCCTAAAACTCATTCAATCATAAGTTCAATCGGTTTTGAAAAAATACCATTAAGAGATTTTGTAAATAAGATCTCCGATAATTGAAAGAAAATACACAACAGAAATCTTATAAAGCAGACTGGATATGGATAAAGATTAAATAACGAAAGTTGGAAGCTTAATTTGAGAAATTTCCCCAGAACATAATACAAAGAGGTAGAAATTTGAAAGGAAAACTGTATTTCATGTGGAATAAATCCAGAAATTTCAACATCCATCCATCTGAAACTCCAGTAGAATAAACATCATGTATAGACACAATGGCTGAGAGTTTTCCTTAAATTAAAGTAATTCATGATACCTCAGATGGAAGGAGTCCACCAATTATCCAGTAGAATTAAAGAACATAAATAGCCATATTTATAAGCTTTCTATTGAACCTATGCCAATCAAGTGAAAGAATGAATATTTCAGACATCCAGACACCTCAGAGCTAGCCCCCAGGAATCAATACTTCAGACTTCTGCACAGTGTATAATAACTCCTCTGTCTTCATTCCTTTGCTTTAGGAGAGCTCTTTGCAAGATTATGAAATTATTCTTGCAATTTCTCTTTTTAGTTTTCCAAATGCATTTCATTATGTCTTATTTTCAGGAGTTTTTTGAAATTAGTTTGCCTATGGTTGGTTATTATTTTAATAGAGATAAATTTATCTTTTTCCCTAAAGAGTTCACAATGTCTAGGGAATATCAACAATAGTTAGCCCCAAAGATTGGGAAAATGGGAAATAAACTCCCTATATCATTATATAATGTAATCAGATTCTAGGACTGCAACATGGATGACATTTCTCACTGTCCAAGAGATGAATTCAAAATTATGAAAATTCTTTCTTCTTCACATGTTGTCAACCTTGTTTCCAGAATCCTAGATACTCTCCAAAGAAATATAAGAGAATTTCTGCTGGGCGCCTGGGTGGCTCAGTCGGTTAAGCATCTGCCTCTGACTCAGGTCATGATCCCAGGGTCCTGGGATCGACCCCCACATCGGGCTCCCTGCTCAGTGGAGAGCGTGCTTCTCCTTCTGCTCTCCCCTGCTTGTGCTCTCCCTCTCTCTCTTTCTCTCCCTCTCTCTCTCTCTCTCTGTGTCAAATAAATAAAATATTTTTTTAAAAGAGAGAGAATTTCTGGATCCATTACTTCAAGATTTTGGATAAACTGTAAAAAGCCAGTGATACTGGGTTCATTAAGTGGCAAAAACTAAAAACCCTGAAATTTGGGCTTTGCATAGTCAAAACAACAGGTTGAGTGACTGAGTTTCACAGTCTTCAATCACAGCACTGGACTCTCGTAAACAGCCCAAGAAACCTGAAAGTCATTCACATATTAAGGAGCACGAGATGGTGGTCAAACTAAGTTTCAAGGTCATTACAGATTGCGTTTCAATTCTAAGCTCTACATATTTCTGGCAATGCAATAGAAAAGATTAGCCTAACTTTTTACCCTCAGTTATTCTCATCTGCAAAATGGATACAATCAAACCTATTTTACACAATTTTTGCGGAGGATTAGCAGAAATAGATAGGGAGAGAGGCAGAGGGAGAAGGAGAGAGATAATCTCAAGCAGACACCCCGCTGAGGGTGGGGCCCGAATCAGGCCTGGATCCCAGGACCCTGAGATCATGACCTGATCCGAAATCAAGAGTTCGTTGCTTAACCGACTGAACCACCCAGGTGCCCCTTGAAGCAGTATTTTAAAGGGCCACTTCTACTTGCAGAGATGGTCAGTGGGTCAGCAACACTTCTGGGTCATAGGTCAAGTGTCCAGGGTTTCCTCCTCTCAGATCCCAGGTCCTTCAGCAGGGGCTGGTACCAATACAAACCAGCTGTGTTTGCTTTAGATCAGCCATGCTTACCCTTCTTGACCAGTCTCTAACCTTATCGTGGCTCTGTGTGCAGAAGTCATAATCTTGTCTCTTGAAATAAATCATGTGAGGGTTTAGTAATGTAAAATTTTAAAGCTGTTTTTTAGATTGCAAAGGTAAGCTGAACATTTCTCTCTCTCTCTCTTTTTTAAAGATGGTTCGAGATGCCAAAACAGGGAAATGTGTTGACTTGATGATGGACATTTTTATTTTTAAGATCTAAAAATGAATTCTGCTTCTCATTGCCAAGTTTGAGATTCTGTTCCACAGTAGCTCTGATTGTTGAGACTTTTCCAATGCCTGCTGAAAAGTGCTACAGGCTTCCACGGGTCCATGGCCTGCATGGTCTGGGGGCAAAGCTGCCCTTTGAGATAGATGTTAGCACACAAGCTCTGAGAGCTTCTGAAACCCATTGAAAGACAGTTTGATTGGGCAATGACCCACCTATTACTAGCACAGAAAACAAAATGATTTATTTATAAGGCCTGCTATTTTTTTGTTTGTTTGAGAGAGAGACAGAGAGACAGAGAAGGGGGTGAAGGGTAGAAGGAGAGAATCCCAAGCAGACTCGCCACTGAGCACAGAGCCTGACATGGTGCTCGATCCCACGACCCCGAGATCATGACCTGAGCTGAAATCAAGAGTTGGACGCTTAACCGACTGAGCCACCCAGATGCCCCTATAAGGACTGCTTTTGAAGACAAAAGGAAAATGGAACTTGGGCACTTAACCCATGTTGAAAATGCATCACAGCTAAGCTTTTTTTGATATGAATAATTGGTACCTTCTCTCTTCCCCAAGATCCCATTGCACACAGCTTTATTTTGGTCACAAGCTTCTATCAGCTCCGTTTTCTTCTGTTTGGTTGGTTGTTGTTGCTGTTGTTTTTTTCTTGGTGGTGCATTTCCTCATGAGTTGGTCTCCCCAACCCAACCAGACTGTGAACTCTTTCAAAAAGAGACAGAATTGAATTATTTCTGTTTCTCCAGCAACTATCCTAGGACCTGACACATTCTATTTTAGTAATATATTTGTTAAATTACCCAAGTTCAAAAAATGGCCACATGTTAAGTCACCTATAGGCCCTCCTCTGGGCTGTGTTCAGAGCTCTATTCAGACAGAAAGACAAAGGGAGGAGATCTTTGGAGGATTTTACACCTTCTCAGCGAAGTTTCACCTCATTATTTTCCACTGACTAGTCCTTCCGCTGTACGTGTTACCTCTTCAGTGGCATAAAAACAAGTAGCCATGACCAGCAGGAATTAAAGGCCCCAGAACCTTCTAGAACCAGTTCAGGCTCCAGTGAGCCTTGAAGCCCCAGGAAGAGCATGTCACCTCTTTGAAGCCTGGATTTCTCCACTTTTACAATGGGAATCCTAGTCAAGGCCATGCCTGCCCCACAGAGATAGTGCAATTATCCCATGAGTCAGAGTAAGAAATTTCGCGGTGATGAGGGTGACGGTGGAGGTCCAGAGAATTCGCTACTTTGACAAACAGACTCCATTTGCTGCTTAGACAACAGTGATGAAAAGCTTCCTTTGTAAATATTTTCATTAATGTAACTTTACCCAATAAAGAAACATCAATACTAAAAAAGTGTAAAGTGATATCATGTCAAGTACACCGATGTGGCAAGACTATAAAGGTGGTGGATGGGTGACTGAAAGCTTGGCAAACTCCGCTCAGAGGGTTTTCATTAACTCCTCATGAGAACGTGAACTATGGACGTCACGGAACCCCTCGTTCAATAAGGGGATCCTATTCAGAGAGGTGAGAGACCACACAAGACTCTTGGGTGTTAAGACGTGAAGTCAAAGGCGCTAATAATTGAATCCGGGGTTTCTAATGTTAGAACTGGTGTTGATGACTCACCTCTCTGTAGACTGCTTTCATTCTCTTACATGTTTATTCATTCAGGAGTTCATTTGACTAATATCCCCTCGGTGCACGTGGATTCCCTTCGGTCACGCCAAGAATAAATCTATCTGACCCCACGTGAATTGTCACCTGCCTTGGCTCCCCTCGGCCCTAGGAATTCTGCTGCAGGGTGACCACCTTTGTCTCTGGAAAAGGCAAGAGGTGCTTTCTGTTTGAGAAACCGCCTTCCCAGCCTCAAAAGTGGAGCCCTGAAAATTCCCCTCTGTACCGCTGAGAGTTAAGTCTCTATCTGGAGAAACGTCCGTCTCCTCAGTTCAAAGAAAAACATATTCAAAACCAGGGACCGCTCCACACAGGGCAGGCAGCATCTTGAACATCAGATATCCCAAAAACTGAAATGCTGATCTGTGAGTAAAGAAATCAGAACCATATGGCTTTTCCCCCCTTAATAGACATATGGGCTTTACAAAATAGGGAGAAACATATTTGGCAAAACGCGTCTCAAATTTTACTCAAACCACAGAACTTTAAAAATATCTTAACATGTCTAATGAACCCAGAATGTGTCCTTGCTCACCCAAATTAATCTAACACCATTCTAGTAAACATTTATACCTACTATGTGCCAGGCACATAAACACACACACACACACACACACGCACATGCACACGCACACGCACACGCATGCACATTGAGAGAAGACATGAATGCAAGTAAAAATATAATGCAATATAAGGCATTGATATGTGTTTGTGGGAAACGTGAAGGGAGTTCAGAGAGGACAGCAGCGAACTGTGCCCCCAGGGTAGGGTGCTGGTATCAGAAAGCTGCCAGGGGGAGGTGGGGTTTGCACCAGGCCTTTGCAGATCCGTAGGAGCCTTCCAGTCAAGAAAGGGAAGGAGAGAAGGTTGCAGGCCAAGAGAGCAGCGGGAATGAAGGGATCAAGTCCTGAACATGTCGGGTGGCCAAGGATCCAAGTCTTGCCCAAGAGGCAGCAGCTCGGGGAGCCGGTGCTGGGGCTGGAGGCGGGGACTGGTGAGCGAGGCTGGTCAAAACACCAAAAGGAGCTTGGACTCAAGCCGTTACATAGTGGAGAGCCTTGGGAAACAACAACTTTTGCAATCATTCTAGAAAAAATATACACTCGTGGAATTTCCTTTAAAACAGGAGAGTGAAAAGTGGGGCCTAACTTGCAAGTGCCCCCGTCAGTCCTCACCTCCCAGCCTAACTTGAGTGGGGGAAAACAGCTTCCTGTGCATCTTTCTAGAAATGTTTGCACGTATCACAGAATACGTCTGTGTGTAGGTGCGTCTGCGTGCATGCGTGCACTGAGATATAAATCTCTTTATATTTAACCTTGTGTCAGGGGAGGCTTAAGCAGGGGGCTCACAGAATCACAGCGGTACTTCAGAGAAATCTCAAGGACCTCAAAGGGCACTAAGCAAGCACCGCACGGGAGCTTGGGTGCAGAAGAATGTCCGGTTCTGCGCAGCTCCATCCCTGGATGCTTCTGAAATCTTTCTCAGACCCAGTGTTTTATGAAATGTGTCTCTTATTCATTTTTTTTTCCTGCTGTGCTATTTACTTCCATTCATAGAGTAGCTTCAGTTCAATAAATGATGTGTTTGCCACCAGAACAATTTGATTCTCATTCTAATTATAGCAACAAGCTGCTTCCCCTAAGCATATTATGGGTGTTTCATTATTTTAAATTGTTATCTTCCATATTAATTACAGAAACAGTTGATCTTTTCTGATAAGCAGGCAGCTGCAAATTCCCTTTTTATGTCTCATTGTAATAGGTGAAGCATCAGGTAAAAATTAAATCAAACTCTAATACAAGTCATGATAGAGGCACATGTAGGTGGCAGCGCGCGGCCTCCACCGGGCTGGGACTTGCTGTTTTCCAGAAGCGGGGAGCTGCCTGGCTCAGCCCGCAGGTGGGGCACACCTTCCAACTCGCCCGGTGCTGCTGACCAAGGTCTTGTAAAAAGCCTCCTCCCGCAGGAAAATGAAGAATTGACACAGGAATAAATCAGCTCCCGAAATAGGGAAGGTCAGAGAGAGGGGTGACACCCAGCTCTGACCCATAATTAGGGCTGTCACTCACTGGAAGGAGGGGTCAGGGTGGTGGGACACAGGAGTTCTGGGAAAGCCTCTCCCTGCAAGGAGAGAGGCCAAAGGCGCAAGTGACTCACCTTTGATGTTCCTGATTACCATCAGGAGTGGGGACAGGTGGGGCCATCCCAGCTCAGAGCCCAGAAGCCTGAATATGCCCAGACAGGCCACCGAGCCCTCCCTTTCCTAATGTGGTTGGGTCACATATCAGGGCCAAACTCAGGGGCAAAGACAACATGATTCTGAAGGAGTGGCCTCCATTTGGTGTGACCAGTCCGACATAGGCTGAGCCAGCCCCAGCCCCAGCCCTCCACTGCTGCTCCCCAGGCCCGCAGGAAGCTGAGCCATTTACATGCGGTGGTTCATCTCCTCGTTCCTGTAGGTTGGTCAGAGGTGCTGAGGGAGGCATTTAAAATAAAGCAACAACAACAACAAAACTCAAAATAGGACGGGATGAAGACAAGACAAAGAGTGAAATAAAATCACAGTGAGGAGCGCCTGGGTCACTCAGTCAGTTAAACATCTGCCTTCGGCTCAGGTCATGATCCCGGGGTCCTGGGATCGAGTCCCACATCGGGCTCCCTGCTCAGCGAGGAGCCTGCTTCTCCCTCTCCCTTTGCCTGCTGATCCCCCTGCTTGTGCTCTTTCTCTCTCTCTCTCAAATAAATAAATAAAATCGTTAAAAAAATAAAAAATAAAATCACAGTGAGAGAAGACTGAGAGATTAATAAGATAAATACAGGGGGAATTATTCGTAACAATGTACACCAGATGGTCCTTTACAATTGTTAAGGTGGAGTTGGAAATTTAGTGCTGAGCTTCCCAGAAGGTAAAGCAAAGAAGGAAACATGGTCATAAGACCTGTAGTATCCAGAGATGAAAAACACAAGACAAAAAAAAAACAAAAACAAAAACAAACAAAAAAAAAAAACAAAAACAAAAAAACAAACAAACAAAAAAAACACAAGACAAGTCACTCAGGAGACCTCAAGCCCAAGGTAAATTTCTCCAGGATACCCTCCTGAAGAGAACACTACACTATCCCCACCAGCAATCCCAGGGTAAGCCTGTTTTTCAAATCCCTATCCCAAGTGGAGGTCACAACACCAAAGTTTACTTCCGTTAAAGTCCCTCTATGGGCGACAAAAGCCACAGTCTGCATTAGTTTGATCTTGAATTTGGGTGAATTCCAGAATTCGGTTGTACAGCCCTTGCGATGCATCTGCTGCACAGAACCACCAGAAAATGCAAGAGATTTATGGCAAAACTGAAATTTAGCATGTTTGGGAAGCAATGGGAGAAAACTTCTGGGATGTCAAGGTCAGTGTATAAGAAGGAAAGCGATGGAAAAAAATCCTTTTCCTGCATAATATTAGCAAGGTACAGTGTTTCCCGGTCCACCTGCCACACTGTCCAGTGGAAACTTCCGGGGTGATGGGAATGTTCTCTACCCTCCCTGTCCAATCTGGCCACCAACACATGTGGCTATTGAGTACTTGAAATGTGGCCAGTGCAATGAGGAAACTGAATTTCTAATTTTGTTTAATTTTAACTAATTTAAACTTAAGTTTAACGAGCCCCACGTCACTGGTGGCCACCGTATTGGAGTCTCTGGTGTGTTCATTCACTTTCTCTGTCACACTGTGGCTCTTCACCCTCACAGCATCCCTTCCCAAATTGGCAGGATTTATTCTTCTGTCCATTCAAAGTTGAACACACAGGATATGTGGAAACCACACCAGGGATGTCCGCTTGCGAAGGCACCCTGCAGCGGCCAAAAGAGCAAAGCCGGCAGAGCTTCAAACCTTGACTCTTAGTGGCCTTTGACATGGAACATAACTTCTCTGGGCTCAGGTTTCTCATTTCTAATGAGGAAAATAACCTAATCCCCTAAAAGCACCTGGAGATGTGGTTATAAATGGATGGCCACACAGAGTCACAGCTATACATGAGAGAATACGGAGAAATAGGTTTAAAGGGAATGGCATCATGGTGAGAAGATGTACCTTGAACAAGGGGGCTTTCAGGGAAGACTGTCCTTGTCTTCTCTTTCTTAATGTCAGAAAGAATACAGTAGCTTAGGGTGCCTGACTAGCTCAGTCAGAAGAGCATGTGACTCTTGTTCTTGGGGTCGTGAGTATACACCCCATGTTGAGTGTAGAGATTACTTAAATAAATAAATATTTTAAATAAAATGCAGCAACATTTATTTGTGAATTTTTAAAAGCTAATCTAAAAAAACCCAGCATAAACTTGTTTTAATTTTCATTTTCTGCCCCACATACTATCTATCACTTGGGAGGAGGGGCTAGAATCATTCATTCATTCATTCAATGAATGTTTAACTGCTTCCCACCATGCTCCTGGCCTCTGGGGTCCCTTGTTCTGGAGGGGCGCTCCACAAGGCCACTTTATACCTGCTTGTCAGGAAGACCTTTACCCCCACCCAGATAGCACCTCTGAGAAACAACCAGTCCAAACCACTGAATCCACATGGTCCACATTACTGAAGGGACACCTTCCACAAAATATGGTGGAAACATGGTGGATGGCTCAAAATGCCTTGACCCATCTTCACTTGAAACAATAGCTATCATCTCTTTACAAAACTCAAATAACGCTGAAAGGCAATATTTTGCAATATGTTCAGTGTTAAATGCATAAAAGCTACTAAATAGATCTAAACAACCCAGAGTGGGGATGAGGGGACAGGCCAAGTGCCTCTCAAGAGAAACCCAACTTCAAGCTGCCTGCTTTGTCCCCTCCTGTTTGCTGAACACCTGACAGTGTGAATGCTTAAAAACTCTGCCTCAAGCCTAATTGTGTCATCCCTCTATTTTTAAGTCGCACAAAGGCCCCCATGGGAGCACCCATAGGAGCACCCATAGGAGAAAATAAGAACTCTTCAATGTGACATTCAAGTTCTTTTACTTTGCCTTCTGCTCAGCAACTTCAGCATTATTTCCTGCCTCTGCTCCAGTCCACCTGCCTCCCTGAGGTTCCCAGGCATGCCTGGCTGCCTTCATCCATCCCTGCTGTCTGTCCTCTCTGGCCTTTCCCCATCAACAGCTCTGCTTACAGATCACTGTCTCTGTTCAGCCCTGAGTCACTTGGGCTGAGCCAGCCCTGCCAGACCCACTCTCCAGTCTCTGCACACACTCCACTCACTTGTAAGGATCGATGTTCCTGACCACCTTCCCATGAGACGAGGAGCTCTTTGGGTGGGAATGTAAAGCTGCTGCTCACATGTATGAAGTCCTCTCTCTGCTTCCAGCACTTTTTTGGAATGCCCTCGGTCATGCACAACAATCCTCCCTCCATACAATGCAATCAGGCAGCCGCTGTGACAATCTCCACTTTTTCTGAAGAGGAGCCTGTACTAGAGGCAGGTAACCCAGAGTTACCCAGCTTCTAAGTGCAGAGCTATTGTCTGACTCCACACAGCATCAGTTCAAAGTCCAAGTCTTGACATCTGTCTGCTTCCAGGACCAAGTCCAATGCTCGCACATGGAGATCAACAAATAGTGGAGGATTGGACTCTATAAGCACAGAGGTAAGAAGCTGAGGACCCCACACCCAGGCCACTGGGTTGCTGGGCAACCCCCTACACCTCTACTCCATCTCTGCTTCACAGGTCCTCAGCCTGGCAGGATCAGGCTCAACATCCAACATGCCACCACCCCCATCTCCAACGCTGTGCCCTGTGACACAGACCCTGGACCTTTTCTCACCTTTCCACCTCACTCTTACTCTGCGTGGGTCCAGTGATGTCCTGCTTCCTTAGTGATGTCTCCCAATTACCCTAGACCTCACGATTCCTCTCTTGCTCTTTCAGTTCCCATTCCACCTTTGTTGTCGCCATGGGCCACTCCCAGAGGCACTTCTCTGCATGGGATTCACTTAGTCCTCCCCCAAATCCTAGGAGAGAAGCAGTCAGTGTTGGAATCCTCATGTTGCAAAAGAAAAGTGAATCTCAGAAAGATTTATGTCATGCAGCAAAAGCATGGCAAGGTAGACATTCCAGTCCGTGCTTATGTTTCTCTTTCAAGATGCATGTGAGAGGCACAGGGGCTGGAGGCTAGTGTCAATCAATAAGTTAGCCTGGGTAGGACTTTCCCATCATTTTCCAGTTGTGCTTTTCTTTATGCATTTTTTCCTTGTATTTGTTGTAGTTCTTGCAATATTTTATTTCATAATAAACTTGCAACACATACATCTTTTTCAATGTGTATATCATTCATGTAAGAATGGTCTTACCTTTTATACCATATGTTCCCTCTATTTCAAAAAAGTAAATTACTTTTTCTGAAATACTCTGCTAGTGTGTGGTATATTTCACTTTCCCCTTTGCTCTGGGTAGAATGGCAGTACACATTTGAGTAGAAGGATCATTGGAGCTGGCGAGACAGCAGGGAGTGGTGAGGACTATGGAAAACTAAAGACAGAACGCTCTATCCAAAGGGCATATCTGAGATTAAAAGCCAGTGGAGGGGCACCTGGGTGTCTCATTCAGTTAAGTGTCTGACTCTTGGTTTTGGCTCAGGTCATGATCTCAGGGTCAGGAGACCAACCCCCATCTCAGGCTCCGAGTTCAGCTGCTCAGTGCAGAGTCTTCTTGAAATTCTCTCCCTCTCCCCCTCCCCCCATGCACTCATGCTCTCTCTCAAAAAATAAATAAATCTTTAAAACATCTTTTTAAAATTTATTTATTTATTCATTTATTTTAAAAATATTTTTATGTATTTATTTGGGAGAAAGAGAGAGAACACGAGTGGGGAGGAGGGGTAAAAGGAGAAAGAGAAGCAAACTCCCCACTGATCAGGGAGCCCAAGGTGGGACTAGATCCCAGGACCCTGGGATCATGACCTGAGCCGAAGGCAGATGCTTAACTGACTGCGCCATCCAGGCACCCTATTTTTAAAAAATTAAAAAAAATAGAAGCCAGTGGATTATGATCTCAGGATTTCCATATCTTCCCACTTTTAAAGAGAATCAGGCAATGAAGATTTTAAATGAAATCTAAGTCCAAAACCTTGGCAACTAATTCAAATGTTTTTTGGTTTTTGTTTTCATGTGACATTTTTTTTCTTTATTAAAAAAAAAAGAAAACTTGCCCAAAGGGCCAAAACATCTTAAAAATTAATAGCTTATAAATTGCTTTACAACATATGTGGCCATCTCCAACACCCTGACTCACCTGAATAATCTACCTGATCTACGTTATCAGCTCCTATTCTGCTAATTTCCTGACTCCAACTCAACCCTAAGCCCCTTGAGGCCAGGGATGTAGCCTGACAGCTTTCAAAGCCCGCATGGCGCTTTCCACAAAACTGAGCTATGGACATTTTTCCTGATGCACTCTGATGAATTGATTTCACTCCCTCCACATGAACTATCAGAGCAGAGAAGAACCTATTTCCTAATTGTCTGCCGGGCATGGATCTTTGTACAGATTATCAGATATACACATTATCAGATTTGATCGTATAGCTTCCTAACAAGGCAGGCATAATCCCCATTTTAAAGATAAGAAAATTGAGGGGCAGAGGCACAGAGTCATCCCTGTGTCACATGTCAGCATGCAACCCGTGTCTGCTTAATTCTAAAAAGCACTTTTCTCCCACTACCTCATACCCACACAAAAGCCAACATTTTCCCAAGGATTTTATTTGAAAAGATGTGTTCCAGTTAAGCGACCTTTGAAAATGCAAACGTAGAAAGAATGAGTCAAGTACCGTCGCTGTGATTAGAGTTTGTGACTGCACAAAGCCAGCAGACTCCTCATAGACAGAGGGGCTGAGCTGATTGCTTTGTACACAAGTGAAAATGTCTCCCTTTAAAATGCTGAAAGGCAAATCAAACCCTTTTGGGATGATTCCAATTCAGAGACTCTTTAAAGCGAATTTCTCTCCACCAGCCAGGGCATGTCAAAGAGACAAGCGGAGAAGTGCCAACCTGGCTGGTCAATTGAGCTTTGTCCCTCAAAAGTGTATGAATTAGGGTCACAGCAGGTCAAAAGGAAGTGCCCCAGAGCCTGTGACCTTCCCCTTCAAATCAACAACCGCCACACTCCTGAGCCCCACCTTGTAGCCCTCCAAAACAAGCTACCTTTCAAGTAGGATTACTCCAGAAAACAAGCCAAGAATCCTAAGTCCTACTCCCAATAATGCTGTGTGGTGTTGAGTAAATCACTTAACCTCTCTGGACCTCTTTGTCATTAAAATAAAACCTGCACATGGCAGGGTCGGGAGGAAGCATGCTGTCTAAAGCTCCTTCCAGGGCGCCTGGGTGGCTCAGTCGTTAAGCGTCTGCCTTTGGCTCAGGTCATGGTTCCAGGGTCCTGGGATTGAGCCCCGCATCGGGCTCTCTGCTTGGCGGGAAGCCTGCTTCTCCCTCTCCCACTCCCCCTGCTTGTGTTCCCTCTCTTACTGTGTCTCTCTCTGTCAAATAAATAAAATCTTTAAAAAAAAAAAATAAAGCTCCTTCCAGCTCTGATGGCTCCAGATCCCACTGAATTCTTCCCAGCCTCAAGTTCTGGTAGTGGCCTTGATCGCCTCTTCTGAATGGAGGTCTTTTTTGGCAGGTTGTTCCTCCTGGATACCCAGACATTGAAACCGGGGTCCCATTCTAAATGCTTTGCATCTATTAACTCATTTAATCTCCACAACAATTTTATAGAGTAGGTACTATGGGGAAACTGAGGTATGGTGCAGTCAAGCATCTTGTCTAAGGTTCACACAAGGATTGCCCAAAAATTCTAGTAGGCTAGAGCCTGGGAGTTGAAGACAGGTCTGTTACGGCTTCAGAAATTTACTCTTTACTACTAGATCATGGTCCCCAAGCTTATCTGCACATGAGCATCACTTAGGGAAGCTTGGAAAATTTCCAAAACTAAAGCCGTACCCCAGACCAATTGTCTGGGGGTGGGATACAGGCATCAGTGTTTTGGGAAACTCCCCAGGTAATCCCAAAGTGCAGACAAGTTTTGGGGATGCTGTACCATCTGATAGTCTCCCTCCATCCTTGTGTGTGGGAGATGAGACCATGCAGCAACTAAAAGGGATGAGTTTGGTTCCTGGCTGTGTCACTTGCTAGGCATGTGAGCTCTCACAGGGCACCGGATTTTCCCGAGCCTATATTCCACCCTGACCCAGCCCCACCACTGTTTGCTCTGTTGTTAGTTCAGTGATCACCTAATATTTCTGAGGCTCACTTTTCTCATCTTTAAAATGGCTTTCTAAATACCTATCCGACAGGGTTCTTACAAAGGCAAAGGAAACAAAAGCGCTTGAAAGCATAGTAACTGCTCAAAACAAAACAAAGTACAATGTATCTGAATATGAGGCTTAACCCCAGTGGTGCCAGATAAACACACACACACATACAAGCACACAGTTCAGACCACACGTACACCCAGTCCAGCAAGCGCAGACACACACATTCACACACAGCAATGGCATGAAGGCATGTCTAATTCAATTTCCATCTTAAAAAATCAATCTTCTCTAACGGCTTATTTTTTTATTTGCATTTTACGAAGATATCATCAGCATCCACCCCAACCCCCGTCCTCTTTTGTGCTTGCTAGCTGTTTGTCTTTAAGTTCAGAGAAGAAAAGGTGACATCAGCTGAAGGTGCTTTCCTGGCCGGACTGTCGGTGGTGGTGGTGGTGGTGAAGCCTTTTTCATAAATTTGAAAAATAAAAGTGTTTTCATTTTCTGGCTGCCGTAATAACCTTGCGAGAGCTAGAAATGAGAGTCTATTTTCTAACTGAAATTGTTTTCCTCAATCGCAGGCTCTCTCTTCACACTTGTTGGCTATTATTGTAGGGTTGCTAATGAATGTTGACCTTCTGCTGAAGCTCCCAATAATGCACTCTTTTAAATACAACAGTGATATCTTAAGTTACACGGAGGTTTCAAAGAAGAGGATAATATATGTTTTACCTGGGTGGCGCCATTCATTAGAATTGTCTTTTTACCAATAGAGTTAATGGAATAATCTTCATTCAGGTTTCATATTGTATCAATGCCACATGCCAGAATATTGTCATTCACTGTTATAGTGGCTCCTTGCTCCCTCTCTATTGGTCACTTCATGCTGAAGAGTTATTCTTTTAGAAACCCCCAAAACCTCGATCCTGCTAAGTGATCATCTCTATCTCTTAAGCTTCTTTTGTCTTGACTATTTCAATGACTGTCCAATCCATCCTCCCACTGCCGCCAGAAGCATCCTTTCAAGCACAGATCCAATATCATCCTCCTGATTTAATACCTCTTCTGGCTCTCCACGTACACAAGAAAAAGCGCTGCGCATAGATCCCTTAGGGACCCGACTCTCCTTCAAGTCCCCACCAGGCTCCTTGAACTCCAGGCAATGAAACTTTTCAGCATTCTCTGAGAATGCCATGCTCTTCCGCATTCTGATGGCTTTGTTGCTATAGTTTACTTGCTTACGTTGAGAAAGGAGGGGTATAAATTAATTTTGAGCAGCTATGACATGTGTGGTCTTGGTAGGTACTCTACACATATCAGCCCTTGCTTACCATCCTTATTCCAATGTGTCCCTCAGAATAAAATGCAAGTAGCCCTGCCTGGTGAAGTTTTCTTAGATGTCTTAAGGAGTAGCCCTCTCTTCTCCCTGCCCAAGATGCATGGAGCTGTATTATAACATTGTGTCAGGTTTCCGAACTGCAAAGCCTGATGGGGAATTCTTTCACAGGTAATCTATTGAAGGAGAGCTCCCAGATAAAACCTATAAAGGAAGGGAGTCAATAAGGTAGTTCCTTATTAGGAAGATGTAGCTTCAGCTGAAGTCTAGCCTCAGCCTGATTCCATTTGGAGTTCTGGGGCATGAGTTGTCCCACTGTGAAGTCAGGGGCTAGGCTTTTATGCCCCGTATCAGCTATTCATTAGCTATAGGCCACGTCCTGATTAACAGGTGAGAGGAGGTCTAATGCCCTAGGTATCATGGGGCAAGACCCATCCATTGGCCATGATTCTTTCCTGGAGAAGCATGACGCTGTGAGCCATTAGCAGCCAGTACTCATGGCAGCTGAGGATGGCTACACCAATCTGGTAGAATTCATCTGGTAGAAGTCTATCTACAGTCTATTAAAAACTATGCTTCAAGTTTTTTTTTTCTTTTTTTTTCATGGATCCCTTCCATTAGCCTATAACACCCTTGAAAGTAGATCACCTGAATGTGAATGTGTCTTCTTTATATAATCCTGAGAATCTAACCCAATATTTTTTTGAAATGCAGTAGGAACACTGTATTATTTTGAATGAATGGCCCATCTCTGGACTACCTACACTCATCAGAGAAAGGTTCTCGGTTCTAAGAATTTAATAAACTTCTAAACATGGTCCTAGATTCCCAGAGGCCTGCTGTCTATGTGGGGAGATGGGGCACATGCATGCTGAGGGCAGTCATGGCAAGTCTGTCAGAGGCTGTGTTAAAACAATGACATGTACAATATTGAGTTTCACCTATGGGCTAGGCACTGTGCCAGGTGTTTATCACACTGAGTATACACAAAAATTAGTGTATTCTTTGACCACAATTGTTGATAAATGATTAATGATGATGGTACCCACTCCCCTGATTTCTAAAGGAGAATATCCCTGCATGCAAGGTGACTTCAAGGGCTCTTCTCTGTTATAAAGAATTTGGGAATTAGGCAAGAAGAGAGAATATGGAAAAAGCCACAAATGATCATGTGACAAAGAGCCGAGAGAGTGGATGGAGAAGAGAAACAGGTATGCTGTGTGGGTGATGTTTGGAATTGCAAGCAGAAGAGGGAAAATGTTGAGAATTAGCTGTTGGGGATTGAAAATGTGATGTTGATGGGAGAAGTGGAATTTTTAGATATCTGATGTGTATTGGGTATGTATTGTTCCTCTTCCTTTGACATTTCCTTAAGAGGATAAATAAGATGTGAAGAACTTTCAGCTATGTTTTAGTTGCTGAAATCTGCCTGAATGTGACACAGTGCTGAGACACATCACAGGAGGCCCTGGGATTTGAGTTGTACACACAACATCTCAGTTAATGGTTATTGAACTCATTATTGAACTCATTTTAATGATAAAGTGACTGAGGCTCAGAGAGGTTAAATAACATGCCTAAAGTCATCCAGCTGGCAACTACTGATTTCAGGATTTGACTCCACATTCATCAGATTCCAAATCCACAGTCTGGTCACTGTGCTACACAGCATCCATGATAAAGAAGAAAGCTGATGCCAACCCCATGAACACCTGCTTGGGGGAAGCTCAAATGGACTTTAGGCCCTCACCGTCTTGAGGACATGGTGTCAGGTGGTCCAGAGGAGGGAGAGATCTCTGGGGCATAAAAGGAAAAGTCTTGTGAGCAGAACTAGAGCTTGCTCTGGGTCTGAGTCTGAACCCAAAATCTCCATCCAGGCGGGCTCATTGCAGAGACTGGGAACATGCCGCAGAGAGTCCATCAACGATATATATTAAAAGCAAGAGAAAGACATTGCCCTGCGATTTCAAGTAAAAGTCCCTTGTTTTATAGACTCAGAACTAGATTGACTGACTTCTGTCCCAAAAAATTAATTCACTTCAAGAACGACTGAGATGTATTCTTTCTTATTTGCCTTGCATGACACCAAATAACTGGTGAGACAAGATGGTTTGACTCTCCTCTCTTTGGCTTTGAAGTTGTATTGATAGACCCATCAAGCTGTCATTCACAGACTCTGAAAGAAGCAGTGTTTTCCTTCCCTAAACTCTCCTGTTGTTAGAGATTCTACTCACCTGTTTCAACAGCTTAGAATCATGTCAAGAGCTAGATCCCACTTGGAAAAAAAATGAAATTTCTTTATTCTTCAGTTGTGAGGAAAGCATAAGGCATGATGGAATGACACAACCACCGAATTTGGAGTGAGATGGGGATATTTGTCAATTATGTGACACTGGGCAGAGCATCCCGTTTCTCGCAGGCTTGGTTTCCTCCTCTGTAATGTGGGGGATGATTAATCCTTGCCCTTCCCACTTCATAAGATGGTTAAAAAGATGAAATTAAATAATGGGTAAGAGCAGTGCTTCCTATACGATGAACTGTTGTGCACATATAAGTGGTGATTATTAATTACAGTTTGGATTAGAGCATAAAGTGGTTTCCCAAAGCTTAAATAATAAGCACCTAAAGAATCAAGAGGAGAAATATTTATAGAAAAGATGTTTGCTTTCCCTTGCATGTATTATCAATTGCTCTCAACTGGTGTTTTAATTAATAAGGTGTGTGATTTTTTAATTTAAATAAGATTAAGTCTCTGGAAGAAATAATAGCAGAGGAACATGAATTATGTAATAAAAAAAATTCCCAACAATGGTCGAGATGAAGTGGTTATCTAGAAACAGAAAGATTCTTGTTCAATTCTTGGAGGGGACGGCACTGATTAGCTCTATTGTTAAAGTGCATTTTTTTCCACTTTAGATAATATTCACTTATTTTCATATTCCTTTTTGGATTTTATTATGTCTTTTCCACATTCCTATGCATTTTTCTTAAACATTTTCCTACCATGTGCTATGGCGTAATCAGGAAGCAGATCAGGGAAACTGAAGTACTTGGCTTGTCCCAAGAAGGAGTCAGAAGAGTTCCTTGAGAATCCCACATAAGCTGGAGATGGCTCACCAGGCCAATTAGGTCAGAAAACTGGGAATCACTTTTTACTCCTCACTCACTGTTTACCTCTGATCACAGAAGGAGTTCTAACTTCCTGATATTTCCACACTCCCCTTCCTTCTCCCCATTCTGACTTTCCCAGCCTAATGCAAACCCTTGCAACCCTGTGAAGACATTTCAGTGGTCTCCAAGAGGATGTGCAGCCTCCGGCTTAACCATCTTAGTCCCTGCTACATGGAGCAGTTGGAGATATTTCAAAAACCACAAGGAAACACTTCCATTTCCAACAAGGAGCAACAGGGATCACATTTATTCCCTTACCTGAAACAACTAGGGGGAAAAAAAAGAAAAAAACAGATAAAATACATGAGACACAGTTTTAAGCACATCGACATAGGGCAAAAAAGCAGGCATCCCTGAAATATGGTCAGCAAATGAAGTGAACCCCACGATTTCCCCAGCTTACCACTTAGATTTTCAGAAAATGGAGACACTGAGGCAGAGCCCGGTAGTCTTCCTCAGTGGAAGCAATAAAGCTGGGCAGCCAGGGGAGCCATGACTGCTGGAGTTTGCAGGGCACAGAAACAGGAAGGGGAGAATTGCAGAGAGGCAAATTCTGAGAAGGATGTCCCTCTAGTCTTGAGCAGAGTGCTGATCATTATACCCAATGCTGGAGAAAGAGCCACTGGAGAGGATTGGAGGGAACAGTCCTTAGAGCTTACTGGAAATGGCTTTTGTTCCCACCAGCCAGAGTGGAAAACTCATAATTCGGAGTGTCAGATAGAATATTCACAACAGTTTTACCCCAGTGGGGCAATTAGCTCTAGACTAAATACTGCTCTGGACCCACCTAATAACATTTAAAGAAGGTGCAAAGACCCATACTTTTCTTAAGTCACATAACCAGGTCCTAGAATAAAGTCCAAAAAGAGTTATTCAGATACAAAAATATTCAACACCTAATAGGGCCTGATTCACAATGTCTGGCACACAATAAAAATTACCAGGCATGCAAAAAAACAGGAAAATATAAATGATAATGAGAAAAATTAAACAAAATTGACCTGGAAATTATACATACATACATTATACATAAATAACAGAATTGGTAGACACGGATATTAAAAACAATTATAACTATATTTCTTACATTCAGAAAGTTAAGTAGAGACATAGAAATATAAAAGACCAGATCAGACTTTTGGAGATGAAAGCCACAGTGTCTTTGTGCCCTTTGACTCATGGCACAGATTTCTGTTATGCCAGATGAGCAAGTCCTAGATCTCCAGCACAGCGCATGCCTATAGATAATAATACCTACCATACTGCACACTTAGAACTATGCTAAGAGGGTAGATCTTATGGTAAGTGTTCTTATCACAAACAATAATAAATAAATAAATAAGATGAGAGAAAGTTCTTGGAGGTGATAGGCTTATGGCACAGACTGTGGTGCTAGCTTCACGGAGGCTTACTTATCTCCAAACTCATCAACTTGTCTAGATTACATATGTAGGTACAGCTTTTCATATGTCAATCATACCTCAGTAAAGTGATCTAAGTTTTACAAAGATGATATGGAAACCACACTGTCTAAACTAGCAAATACAGTGAACGGGATTAGCAAAAGATTAGATATCGCAGAAGGAAATATTACTAAACTTGAAATCAAAGTAATTGATAGTTTTGAAAATGAAACACAGAGAAACAAGATTGGTGGTGAGGGGGGTAATGCAGCAAGCCTCAATGAGCTGCAGGATGGCTTCATCAGCCTAACATGTGTGCAAGGAGCGGGAAGAAAAGGGGAGGCGCTGTATTAGTACTTTATAGTTGCGTAAGCAATAACTCTGAAACTCAGCTTAAAATACATTTATTATCTCATGGAGTTTCCAAGGGTCAAGAATCCAGGCACACCTTAACTGGAAGTTTCAGGTCCAGGCTCTCTTATGAGGCTGCATTTGAGTCCAAGGCATCTGAAGCCTCCACTGAGGAAGGATTTGCTGAAAGCTCACTCATGCAGTTGTTGGCAGACTCAGTTCCTCTCCACACAGGCCTCCCCTTTAGGGTGCTTGAGTGTCCTCACAACGTTGCTGCTCTCTTCTTCTAGATCAGAGAAAGAGAGAGCAAAACAGAATTCACAGGGTATTTTATAAATTAATCTTGGAAATGACATACCATCACACCTGCCATATTGTAGCTGTCCCTGGCAAAGCATGGGGAGAGACCATGGCAAGAACGTAAATATCAAGAGATGGTGATCGTTGGGGGCCATAAGGTCCAGAAAAATATTTGAAAAAATAGTGGTCAAATAATTTCAAATTTGATAAAACTATAAATCCACAGATCCAAAAGGCTCAACAAACCCCAAGCCCAAGGAATATGACAAAAACCACTCCAAGGTCCATCATAAACACATTGCTTAAAATCAGTTATAAAAAAAGAAACCTTAAAAATAGCCAGAGAGAATCTTCTACACTCCAACATGGCTAAAATTTGTAAGACTGATCATACCAAGTATTAAATAAAATGTGGAGCAACTGGACCTCTCAGACACTGCCAATGGACTATGCAATGGTGCTAGCATTTTGAAAAATAGTTGGGCAGTTTCTTTAAAGGTGAAATATATACATATCATAGGACTCAGACTCATATTTACCCAAGAGAAGGAAAAGCATATGTAGATAGAGACTTCAACAGTGTTTTTAGCAGCTTTATTTGTCATGGTTAAAACCTGGAAACAACTCCAATGTCCATCAGTCAGTGAATAGATAAACACCAGGGTATGTCCAAAGAAATGGATTCCTACTCAGAAATGCAGAGATGAACTACTGATACATTCAACACCGTGGATAAATCTTGAAATAAATATGGCGAGTGGAAGAAGAAAAATACAGAAGAGTAAACTGGTCTGGTGATGGAAAGTACATCCGTTCTCATGGGGAGGTGGAGCCCAGGGGGATGTGGGAGGGAGAGACTGCTTTGGGGAGTTACGGTGCGGATATGTTGATTATGATGATGGCTTCATGGAGGATGCACAAATTTATCAAGTTGTACACTTAAAAAAATGTACAGTTTGCATGTCCCTTACACTTTAATAAAGGTGTCAAAAACAAAGACGACACCCAATATAGACCTACCCCTTCTGAGTTTGTCTGTTGAGTGGCTTCCTATAGCCCTTGGGGGTCTGGGCTTTGGGGAAAGGTTGAGCCTCTTCTAGCTCCTGTTCCAACTGCCCTTCTCCTTATCTCCCCCATTTACTGTTTGAAACTCACTGCAAGTCTTGGACCATGACCTGCCTTTCATTCCACTATTCCCCATCACTCCTGCCCCAAGAGTGCTCTTTCTCCCCTGTCCCCACCCCTCCAATAACTCATTCTCACCTAAAGACCCCACTCAGCTTTCCTCTGAAGGCCCTCTTCTTCTACCCCTGCCTTTGACTGTTGACAGCACCGTGCTCTACCTTCTCAAGCTTCCTGCAGCCTCCCCAGCTGCCCCTCCCACTGTGGGTCACTAGGGCTTTTGAGTCATTACTGCAATCACGGCTAGTGGTTGTCATAATGGCAGGAGTTCTTTCTGTTCCTGTGGTGCGTAACATGGCATTGGATACACAATAGGAGCAAGGGATAGGTTCAAAATAATACGTGAAAAAGATGATTTGGAGAGGTCCCACAGAATATGTCTGCAATAAACTAAATGTCTGTGCCCCACTCCCAAATTTCATATGTTGACAGCCTAATCCCCGTTATGATGGTATTTGATGGTGGGCCCTGTGGGAGGTGATTAGGTCATGAGGGTAGAATTTTCATGAAGGGGATTAGCACCTTTCTGCAAGAGACCCCAGAGAGCTCCCTGGCCCTCTTTCCACCATGTGAGGATAGAGAAAAGTAAGCAGTCTGTAACCAGGTAGAGGGCCTCACAGAATCCGACCAACCTGGTCCCTGATCCCTGATGGCCCAGCCTCTGGAACTGTGAGAAATCCATTCCCATTGCTTCTAAGCCACCCAGTCTTTGGCCCTCTGTTGTAGCAGCCCTAATGGACTAAGATAATGTCCAACCCCGAGAACCTCAGATGACAAGATCACATTTGGAGTCAGGCAGAGAACTTGACAGGACAGAGTATTTAAGTGCTACACTTCTCAATAGGATGGTGGATCAAGGCATTCTAGAGGTGGTGAGTCTTCACTTACGAGGGCAGGGAAAGGTCTGGGGGGTGGAAACAGAGAAAGAAGGGGAGCTGTCTTCTCAAGGTGGCTTAAAACAAACAATGCTTTTTAATCTTCCAAATAGCTGTCAGGTTAGGAAGATGCTATTTATACTCAAAATGTCTAGTTTTAGCCCCTAGTGGTGAGGAAGACTGTGTTTATGTGATTCATAGCAGAACTTGCATATACTATCCCACGCCCATGCTCTTGTTTCATTTTGATGGGAACGAATGGGAAATTTCCTGGGTCTGGTTACTCAAGGAGGTCACAGTACTCATTCCCTTACCTTTTCTCTGTGCCAATGGACAGAGACACACATGTGAAATATTCAGGGGCCAATGTCTGCCTCTCCCCACTCCTCCACACCATTTGTCTCTTTTTCTCAGAGTTTAAATAATGAGCACAGTGTGAGGTAACATGTCTGTTGAGTCTCCTTTGAAATCTTTTCTTGGTTATGTTGTCTGCCCTCCAGCGAAGTAGACAACTCAAGAGTGAGGAAGACAGAATCCTGGGCAGCAGGTGCTAAGCATTTGTACCTGGGTGAGGAGAGATAAAGGACAGCGGCCAGAAAGGCCAAGGTTGGAGATGACCTTCACTTTCAAGAGGTTTATGGTTCATTGAGTCATTTAGCATTGAGCTTTCCCCCAAGACTCAACCTTTTCCAGAAAAGAAAAGGGGAAAAAAAGGGGGGGAGGGAAGGAGGGAAGGAGGGAGGGAGGGAAGGAGAGAAAAAGGAAGCAAGGAAGCAAGCAAGCAAATAAACTTATCAGTTGGAATTCAAAATAAATGCCGGGCAAGTGGATAACAATACCCAGGCACTTAGATTCAAATCAAGCATGAGATACATGATTTTTATTTTCTATAAGGAGGTAGAAAGGAGAATTTTCAAAATGTTTTCTTACAGAAATGTTCAAACATCTAAAAGTGGAGCAAAAAGGATAAAAATCCCCATTCATCCATCACATAGTTTCAACCAATTTTATTCTTTAATCAGAGAATCAGGCAAAATCTACAGGCACACGTGGGCATCCAGAGATTAGAGGTATAACAGTGTGGACAAAGCAACCCTGGGCTTTGGAGTCTAAGTCCTCTTCCCCTTCTGCAGGGTGTACGACCAGGAGCCAGTTCCTTGACTTCTGGCCAGACTTCACTCCAGCAAAACGTGGCTGAGGATATCCACGTGTCAGGATCATTGACAAACCAAGGGAAGCACAGAGCTGGTCCGGGAGCAGCTGTTCAGTAAATGGTGCAGTTTTGCTGTGGTTTCTGCATTCAAACACATCAGACAGTCATGCCCGGAAGACAAGCAAGAAATTATAACTCAGACCAAGTCAGGACAAAGGCCTGACTCTGACACATGTGGGATTTTCCCAATGTTTTCTTGGAAACAAGTAATCAATGGCAAAAAGCCTCAAGTCCATGCATGTTACAGATAAAGCAGATATATTTTGAATGGCAGGGAATGAGGAAGGCTTGCAATGAATTTTTTTTTCTTTTTAATGCTGACTAATTTTATAGTGACCAGTTAACCATTTACTCTCCCTAGAGTGTTTATGGTGTTTCAGTGCTGAAATCCTAAAACACACTGCAGTAACCTCCAGGGGATACTTGGCAATGTCAAAATACATTTTTGGCTGGAGATATTCTTCGTTGTCATGACGGGGCAGGGGTGTTACTGGCATCTGGTGGGTAGGGGCCAGGGAACATCCTAGAATGCATAAAACAGCATCCCCACCCCCAGCAAAATACTACACAAATCCATGTACTATTACTACCAAGGCTGACAACCTCTGAGTTAGCTCAAAACCGATCAGGCTTTGGGGTCTCACAGAATTATATTAAATCCCTGCTATGTGGTTTACCATCTCTACACCTTCCTATGAACGTCTCCGCTATGATTTGGGGAGGACGACACCCTCATTGCAGGTCTGTCTGCTTAATGGAAGATAATCCGGGGGGCAGGGGGAGTGTTGACCTCTGAGCCTGACGCACAGAGGCACTCAATTAGTGGTGATCGTTGCCATTGTTCATTGATTGCTGCAGTGTTCGACACTGTGAATAATAATCCTGGATTTCTTTTTTTTTTTTTTTTTTAATTCTTGGTGAGCCAAGTGGAGAGCTGGATCCTGGGAGGAAACCAAAGATGGTCTCAAGTGAACCATGCCATCCTATCCTGGAAGCTGGGTATGAAGGATAAGAGACTGTCTAGGGAAAGTATGCTCACAAGCACACTGGATGGGGGGTTGGTTATAAGTAGATGGGACTCTTTTGATTGGGAAATGGAAAAAGTAGATTTTTATCAACTGTGGGACTATTGATATTTGGGCCCAGATAATTCTTCTTTGATGCTGGACCCTGCAAGGATGTTCAGCAGCATCCCTGGCCCCTTGAGGCCAGTAGCCCCCCTGCCCCCACACCCTCAATGTCTCACGCCTCCAGATATTGTTGAATGTTCCCCTTGGAGAGTTGGGAACTGATTTGGGCCTGTGATGGTGGCAGTGACCCTTCACCCTCCACTTTCAGGCCATTCCTAAAGCAGACGTCACTCATTAGGCATGGTCCTGTGCCGCTGAGTGCAGACCCAGACATCTTAACACGTGCCCACCAGACCGCCAGGACGGATCTGTTCCTTTGGATCTTCTTACCCATCCTAACCTGCACTCCCCTGTCTATGCCTTCATTTGCAACTCTGCAGTGTTTTAAATACCACCTGCCTCTCAGCAAAGTCTCCTGTGTGTTGCTGTTGTTTTTTTCTTGGATTCACAATTATCTCGGACATCCATGCTTGACATCCCATTGGTTCACCTACGACAATCTTTCCATATGCGAGATATCATTAAGATGCTTTCTCAGAGATCCCTGAATTTCCCTCCTGTTCATTAAAATGCACGTTTCTCCAAGATGGAAGTACTAGCTATTATTTTTCAATATTAATGTTATTGTTTTTCTGAAGCTTCTGTTGTCCCGTAACTCAAGGACCCCTTGTCGAATCCCATATGTAGCATGTTTATTAGATGTAATATTTTATCTCTCGGACTCAGTGCCTGACACTATCATTTCCTTCTTATTTCAATAAAAATGATCTCCTTCCTTGCGGTTCTGACAGGAGCTAATGGTTTTCTTTATCACAGGAGAAAGTAAGAATGAGGCAGTGCTAAAAGACAAAATGAACTGTATATATTTGTGCCTTAATTCAATTTATAGCATAAACTCCAATCTTAATCAAGTAACTTCATAACTTCAGATATAAGAACAACAACAACAAAAGCCAGTGGCAGAGTCTGAGGGCCTCCAATTTTTCTGGATTTGCAGATTGTAGGTTTGAAAAACGATGTCCAAACATAACCTTATGGGAACAGAAGGCACCCGCCACAAATGCTCCCATGATTTTGGTATTCCTTCCTTCTTTCTATCTTTTTTTCTTTTTTTTTGGTGTGTATATTGCAGAGTGGGGGGGCATTTCTATCGAAGTCATTTAATTAAGTGCTAATAGAATCTGGTACAACTATCACCAACAGAAGCACAATATTACCTGTTTGATGAGAATTCTTTGCTACATGTAAATTCCAGGCAGATTCTGCCCAGCTTTGTAGCTTTATTAGGAATGAAAAAAAAAAAAAAAAAAAAACATATTCAGTGCACAATTAGATCATGAACATTCCAGCAGGGAGCTGAGAGTTTAATAGCAAATGCCAAACAATTGTGCAAATAAAGGCATTTAAAAAGCACCATCCAGATATCATATAGAGATGAAGATACGGGACAAATGTTGAAACCTTTGCAAGTATTGAGACTTGGATGGGTCCTGCTTGAAAAGACAACTGGACAACAGTAGATCAGCCCCTGGTGTAAGTATCTGTCAGCATTTGTGTGGAGGATCAACGTTTTTGCCTGGTTCAGATCACACACTCTGAAAATAATCTGACAGGGTTCAGGATCCTGCATCTGCCACTGCCCAGCTGTGTAACCCTGACAAACACACCTTAACCCGGGCAAGTGTCAGATCCTATAAAATGAGGACACGAGAATGTAGCCCCTCAGCACACTGTCAAGATAAAATGACATGTCTGAACAGTGTTTAGCTTGTGCTTGGTACAGAGTAAGAACCAATACATGGCAATTCCATTCTTACTCTCTTATCTTGTTGCTATCTTTGGTCAACATTGTTACATTCAGCCCTGGGGGTTCTGACTTGGAGTGGACTGGAAGATTCCATTCAAATGTCAAATTCACCAGCACTTATAAGGTGCCTACTGGGGCAGTGCCCTGTGGAAGGTGCTGTAGGGAATTCAAAGATGAGTTTGACATGATCCCTGACTCCCAGGGGCTCATTAGCACGGAGGAGAAGTGTTTGCCAACACCAGCAGTTACATATTGATGGCATATCTCTACAGTGACACTTGGTAAGTTGCTGCAGTCCTGCATGCTGTGGTTTAGGTAGAAGTGCTACTTCATAGAGTGTGAGCCCCTTTAGGGCAAGGCAGAGGCCGTTTCTGAATCACTTCTGAAAGCCCGAGTGTCCAGCCTGGATCACTCACTCATATGTTCCTTCAGCAAAATGTTTATTGAGGACCTGCCAGGTAGCAGTTGCTGGTGGGAATGCCAAGTGATGACCAAGGCATAGTTATGATCCTTGATCCTATAGACTCTGCATTCTACTCAGAGCAACAGACAATAAATAACCAGGCTCTCCCATCATAGCTAGCAGGATATCTAGCACAAAACCTTGAAATCTAGTTGGCTCTCAAGAAGTACTTAGTGAATAAATGAAAATAAAGGGACACATGTATACAAAGTTATCTCAAGTAGACAATGCCATGCAATATGGAAATGGGATGCTCTGAGGTATAACAAGAGGACATGAATTGATGTTGGGAAAATGGAAGCTTCCAGAGGAAATGATGAGGCATGGGAATATTCTATTGTGTTAATACATAAGTCTTCCAGTGAAAACTTCCCTTCAGCAAAGCTGTGTTCTTCTAGCCTTCCTGGCTCATAATTTCCCCTTCTTGCATTACAAACTCTGTGTTTTGTTTGGGATGTCTGTCATCTGGGTGTGCAGGCAGAAATATGAAGCAGGGCAGGGATTGAGAGTACAGATATTATCTATGCTTCTTTGGGGACCATACAGTTTGCTCCAGAGGGAGCTCTTGAGAGACCGATCCAGTGGGAATTCTGCCAGTGAGGTCACACTTGGAAATATTAACACATTCCATGCTTCTGCTCATTTATCCACGGGTTGCCCAAGTAATAATTGTATTTCCCTTATGTGTCAAGCTCTGCTAGATCCTGGGCTACATGGTTAGGAAAAACAGACAGCTTCCATTGATTTCTTCCCTTGGCCAGCCTGAATACAGCCTTCTTGAAGGCAGTCTGCTCAGTAGGGCCTATGCTAAGTAGACTGAAACACAGTCTCTGCTTGTAGAGGGGTCCTGTCCAATGATGGAAATAGAGGCATTAGCATCTTAGTTCAATACACCAAGATGGTTACAATTTTTGCCACAATCTCTGGTTTGCCTCTCAGCAGAAGTGGCCAAGTTGGCTAGTGAGAAACAGAAGTGGGTGGGTCCTTTTCCATCATTATAAAAAAAAAAAAGGCAAGAGGGAGAAACAAGGATATTTATACACAGAGATATGCAAGAGCCGAGTGCCAGGTCCACAGAGCTGGTGGGTTGAGCATCACCTGATGTCCCTGCAGGAAACACAGCATAGCCTGACCATCAGCAGGACTCTCTGCAATTAGGATGGGATCCATTTTAACAAATGTCTGCTGAGTTCCAGTAAAGTTATCAAACTCAGTTCCAGGCTGATGATACACAAAGGAAATAAATTCAGCATGACCTCAAGAAGCTTCTGAGCTGATCCATCCACTGACCTCAGGTAAACTTACTCTCTGGTGCTTTCCATCTCCCAGTTTTGTTTTGTTATCTACAGTGTCTCATAGCAAGTTCCCAGGGACAAAAATAGCAATGATTATCTCAAACAGCCATCATTTGTTGATATCTACAAGGTGCCTTGTCTTTCTATTTTCCTGCTTACAATCCTTAATCTGCATCTTCCTGGCTGAGTGAACTTGAGCATCTTACTGTCTCCCCTGCCCCTTAATTTATCCATCTGTATAATGGAGGAAATAATAGTTCCTACCAGGTAGAATTGTGAAGACATGCGAGATAATATAAGTGAAATTCTTAGCACGATGCCTGGGGCAGGTCGCCACAAGTCCCTATGGATGAGGAAAGGGCCCTATTAATGATTCATCTTTTGTATTGAAAAAAATAAAACTATCAGAGACTGCTTTACTAGTACCAAACCAACAACAGAGAAGTTTCTAGAAAATTCCAGAAGGGCATGGGGAAAATTGAAATGGAGGAGAGAGGAAAGCATATAGAAAGCTTGTTATTAAAATACATAGGAACTCAGTGGCTGCCCTGCATTTGAAAACTCCAATTCCATTTGTCTTGGTGGGGGTCTAAGCATCAGTATTTCTTTTTAAAAAGCTTTACAAAGAGGGCTAAAGCATCGGGTCTGCCTTTCAAGAAACAATTGTTGAAAGCTTGTACTGTTTATCTGTACTGTCTATTCTAGAATAAAACAAAAGAGGGAAAAAAACATAAGGGAGAGTGGTGGGGTGAAACAGGCATTAAAAAAGGAAAGAAATGGAACAAATAATCCTAAAATTTGTACGGAACCAGAAAAGACCCCCAATAGCCAGAGGAATGTTGAAAAAGAAAAGCAAAGCTGGCGGCATCACAATTCCGGACTTCCAGCTCTATTACAAAGCTGTCATCATCAAGACAGTATGGTACTGGCACAAAAACAGACACATAGATCAAGGGAACAGAATAGAGAGCCCAGAAATGGACCCTCAACTCTATGGTCAACTAATCTTTGACAAAGCAGGAAAAAATGTCCAATGGAAAAAAGACAGTCTCTTCAACAAATGGTGTTGGGAAAATCGGACAGCCACATGCAGAAGAATGAAACTGGACCATTTCCTTACACCACACACAAAAATAGACTCCAAATGGTTGAAAGACCTAAATGTGAGACAGGAGTCCATCAAAATCTTAAAGGAAAACACAGGCAGCAACCTCTTCGACCTCAGCCACAGCAAATTCTTCCTAGAAACATCGCCAAAGGCAAGGGAAGCAAGGGCAAAAATGAACTATTGGGACCTCATCAAGATAAAAAGCTTTTGCATAGCAAAAAAACAGGCAACAAAACCAAAAGACAACCGACAGAATGGGAGAAGATATTTGCAAATGACATATCAGATAAAGGGCTAGTATCCAAAATCTATAAAGAATTTATCAAACTCAACACCCAAAGAACAAATGATCCAATCAAGAAATGGGCAGAAGACATGAACAGACATTTTTCCAAAGAAGACATCCAAATGGCCAACACACACATGAAAAAGTGTTCAACATCGCTCGGCATCAGGGAAATCCAAATCAAAACCTCAATGAGATATCACCTCACACCAGTCAGAATGGCTAAAATTAACAAGTCAGGAAACGACAGATGTTGGCAGGGATGCGGAGAAAGGGGAACCTTCCTACACTGTTTGTGGGAATGCAAGCTGAGACAGCCACTCTGGAAAACAGTATGGAGGTTTCTCAAAAAGTTGAAAATAGAGCTACCATATGATCCAGCAATTGCACTGCTGGGTATTTACCCCAAAGATACAAATGTAGGTATCCAAAGGGGTACGTGCACCCCGATGTTTATAGCAGCAATGTCCACAATAGCCAAACTATGGAAAGAGCCAAGATGTCCATCGACAGATGAATGGATAAAGAAGATGTGGTATATATACACAATGGAATATTATGCAGCCATCAAAAGGAATGTAATCTTGCTATTTGCAATGACGTGGATGGAACTGGAGGGTGTTATGCTGAGCAAAATAAGTCAATCAGAGAAAGACATGTATCATATGACCTCACTGATATGAGGAATTCTTAATCTCAGGAAACAAACTGAGGGTTGCCGGAGTGGTGGGGGGTGGGAGGGATGGGGTGGCTGGGTGATAGAGGGAGGGTAGTGCTATAGTGAGTGCTGTGAATTGAGTAAGACTGTTGAATCACAGACCTGTACCTCTGAAACAAATAATACATTATATGTTAAAAAAAAAAAAAAGAAGAAGAAGAAGAAGAAGAAGAAGATAGCAGGAAGGGAAGAATGAAGGGGGGAAATCGGAGGGGGAGACGAACCATGAAAGACTATGGATTCTGAGAAACAAACTGAGGGTTCTAGAGGGGAGGGGGCGGGGGGATGGGTTAGCCTGGTGATGGGTATTAAAGAGGGCATGTTCTGCATGGAGCACTGGGTGTTATATGCAAAAAATGAATCATGGAACACTACATCAAAAACTAATGATGTAATGTATGGTGATTAACATAATTAAAAAAATAAAAGAAAAAAGAAAAAAAAAGAATAAAGTTTATGAAAAACCATTAGAGCCAATTCAATGCAATAATTTTCTTATTTAAAATACCGATATGTATAAACTGCCACTTTGTAACATTTCATCCCAGTGACCTTGGCATTATTCAGTCTTTGTCAAACAGTTCATAGTAACTTTCACTGTATATTAATAAGACCAAAATATGTATTGTATGCAACAGGTTCTCTGTGTATTTTTATATAATTTTCCAACCCTTTATTTTTCCCTAAAATGTAGTGTGAGGAGAAAAAACTATCGATTCCTCTGATTATATTTCCATTTTCTTGTGGCCTAACCATATCAATAGAACCGACTGAAACATTCTTAAAAAATTATCATCCCAGCACCTTGATCATATTCCTAGGTGCATGTGACTCTTGGATTTATTTATTTATGGACTCTTTGAATTATACTGAAAGATGAATTGAATACTCAGTGTCCAATTTTTCTCTATTTTCAAATTTATGTTCAATGCAAAGTATAAACTGATTTATGTTCAAAACAATGTATAAACCGAAGACCTCATTTCCCCTAGAGTGTTCATGTATAAATTCATTAAAATAACTCCCTTCCCCCCACCCCAGTGATACTATTTATTACACACAAAAAAAGGAGCTCTCTTCTGCATTTTTCCATCTTCATTGACTTGGTACTTCATCATTTACCAAATGTCTGTGAGTTGAACAGGAAGTGATGAGAAATCTGTCTTTTTTTTCCTCCTTCTTTTTTTTGCCTAGCCCAATCAACATAAGCACCAACGGAGAGAGGAAGAAAGAGAGATATAAACATGCAAAAGGCAAGAGGAGAAAGGAAAGAAGAAAAACAAGGGAGATGGGAGAGAGAGAGAGACCAAGGGGGAGAGAGAGAGCAAGCAGGCGTGCGCCAGGAAGGAAGACTCACTGCAGTAGTGATGGATAACTGAAGTGAAGGTGTCAGGATGGTATTATGTAAATTACCAAGACAGCCAAGCCATGCACTGATGATTATAGAGGATGTGAGCAATGTTGTGGTCCCCAGACACTCGTGTGCCTTGTTATTTTTCTTCCCTCCAACTACCCTTGGGGTGGATTCTTCCTGACCCTGGTCCTTGGGAAAAAAAAAAGAAAGAAAGAAAGAAAGAAAAATCCTCCAAGAAATAACTTCCCCTTCACCAGTACACATCTCTCAGCTCCCCCAGTCAAGAAAGGGGAAAAAAAAAAGGAAAAGAAAGAAAAGTGGAGGGAAGGCTGTGACAAGTCTCTCCTAGGATTCCCCCCCCCACCCCCTGTATGCCAACCAGACGTTTTCAAACTGCCTTTTGTTTAGATCAGTGAAGCATTTGGCTTTATCAAGCATCTTGATTGTGCCTCAGTTTCAAGGACAGCACCTAAAGGAGCCAATCTGGCAGCAAAGAGAGTGGCTCTGAACTCAGATGATGAGAGGTATCATTTCATATATATATATATATATATATATATAGCCCCATGGGAATATGTATTTTTAATATGCTAATATTAGGCCATCTGCATTCTTATTAGGGGAGGAGAGATGGATTCCATCTATGGGACTTCCTTGATTGCAGGTGAGAGTTTACAGGCTTACAACTGAAAGTGTCCTATACAACTTTGCAATTTGTAGCCTCTCTCCAAATTAAAAATATATGTGGAATGGAAAAGAATAGCCCAACTAATGCTCAATATTACTTGGTTCTCATTCATTCATTTATATTCATGTGTGTAAAGTATTTATTGACTACTCATTGTGTACCAGGTCCTCCCTCCACAAATTGTGGGGACCACAAATATTAATACCAGATAGTTCTGGCCACTGAGGAATCATCAGCCTCATGGGGAAGACAAACATGGAAAGAGATCATTACAGGACAGCATAATACTAGCTTTAGTGGAGACCATTGCTATCAGAAAGAGTGACTGTCCTCCCATGGAGGACATATTTGTCTGCCTTGTCTCTCCTCCTGGCCTATCAGTCCTTGGAATGAGCCAATCATGCCTGGTCTCTTTAGTTCGGCCCCAGAGCCTACACCCATGGCAGAGTCATGGAACTTTAGCTTGTTTTATGATTATTTCAAAAAGTGATATTAGGCTGTGGGCCTTAAAAGCAAAGTGTTTAAGTATCAGACTAGTTCAATTATTCTTCCTTTTCCTCAACCCACCTTCACTGAACCACTAATGTCTTCCAGATTCTGTGCTGTGAGGTGGGGACAGCATACTGAACAAAGCAGATGCCATCCCAGCCATCAGAAAGCTCGCTGCCCAGTGGAGGAAAGAGACATTCATTAAATAATCACACAAATTCACAAGTACACACTGTGATGAGATCTGGAAGGAAAAATAGGGTTTGCTAGGAAAGTCTCCTGAGACCTCATCTAATCTTACAGTCAAGGAAACTTTGAAGAAATAATGGTCCAGCTGAAATCTCAGCATGAGTAGGAGTTTATTTGGCAAATGGGAGAAGAGCAGGTGGGTCAGGCACGCAGGGCAGAGAGAGCACCATGGGCCAAGCCCTGAGGTGAGCAGGGACACCCTCAACTCTAGGGATTGAAAGAAAGCCAGTTGGCTGGAGCAGAAGGAGAGCAAGGGAGAGAGGAGAGGAGCAAGATGAGGCTGGACAGGTGGAAGGTGGCCCAGTCATAGAAGGCCTTGCATCTCACTAAGGGGAAGATACTGAAAGGTTTTAAGAGGTCATATATGTGGATCACAGATTGTAGGGTGAGGTGCCTGGGGGAGAAAACTCAATGTGCAAGACCAGTAACACCACTGTTGACCTCATGACCACAAGGGTGGCCGATTCTACTATACTACTGGCAAGACAGAGAGAAGTAGATGGAGGCAGAATAGTTTTTAGTGTGTGAAATTGACAGAAGCAAGGAAGTGAGTGAATTGGGGAGGGCCAGCTAGGGAGAAAGCAGTTCCAAGAATGAATGATGTTTTGATTCTGATATGCCCCATTGGATAAATGAGCCATTGATATAGCACATCATGGAAACATACTCATATATTGACTACGTAAGCCAGCCAATTACACTCCAGCTAGATCTTCAAACGGCCCCTTTGTATTTAGCAAACACTTGCCATACTTAACCATTTCAGGCACATTGCTAATTCTGTACAGAGTACCTGGTTTATTTGTAATGTAAGGAGATGAGATTATGATTTTCATCTGTACTGGCTTCATTCACTCAGGCTGCCAAGACTGTCAATGAGTTGAAGAGGTCAACCTGTGCCATTTCTCAAAGCCCCAGTGGAAAAGAAAGTCCCTCATAGGACTCTAATGGACTGGGGAACTGTCAAACTAATGAACTGACTTGGGACATGGATTGTGCTTTGTATTTGGGGCTGGACGACCCCACTGACACCACCAAGGCCCCTAGCCAGCTGCATGTAGCAAGTTAAGAAGTGTAGCTACAGAATTTCTTTGAAATTATGTGAATCTGTAACACCAGCACTGCCCTGCCACAAACCCCCATTGTTGGCCCTACTCCTGGAGGTGAGGAACTTGTTCTCTTGAAGCGGAGGGCTCAGCCAGATGGTCAATTTTCTGGGTGCTCAGCGGCTAATCCTTAGTTCTCTCAGATGGAGGGAAGGAACACATGACAACACCATCCCACCTGTCCAACAGACTCTCAATTCGTCTTCGGACTGAAGATCTGATTTTAAGTATTGAGAAGGTCACTTACAGCTTCTAGCTGCTGTGATTTCTTTGAGTCTCTTTCTTGTGACTTCCCTTATGACAGAGCTCAAACTTAGGATTTTGAAACCCTGAAAATGCAATGTAAGTCCTCTGCACACTCACTCCAAAAAGTAATGTTGAGTGTAGAAGCTTCTCAAGCTGGTTTCCACTTTGCTTCCAAGTGTCCCCCCAAAGCTTCATTCATGAGTTCGTGCCAGAATCAAAGCTAAAATGTTCTTCGGGAAGTATTTGTTTTTTAAATTGGTGTTTTTGTTTTGTGTGAGACCATTGACTCTAAGTCCTCATCTGCTTCCAAGTCCCCCTCTTATCTCAGTGCCATAGTGCCAAGAGGGACAGGTGCAGTGTCCCTGCCTGGGGACACGTGACTATTAGTTTTCCTTTTTCTATCAGCAGAAGAAAAGAGCACATCCTCCAAAGTTTCAAAAACAAAAAGGCAACTATTACTATGACACCCATACCCCCATTCTCAAATGTACAAATGTAATATATCTTCTCTGAATAATGAGCCTCTAAAGCAGGAAGCAGAGATCCTATGGTATTTTTTGTTGGATCCCCAGCACCCAGTCTACCAACTGGCACATAGAACACGATCAAAGAATGCTATTTGAAATGGATGACAACAGTAATACCAACAAACTCCTGATACTAAATAACTGTTTAAGGAAAACGTATTTAGAAATTTTAAGAGTGGTTACCGTTATTACTAACTCTCTGTTATGTGCCACACACTAAATGCTGCATGGGCACTGGCTCATCTAATCACTAGAGTCCGCTACCAAGCAGGGTCCGTGATCAGCCCCATTTTCCAGATGGGGACTTTAACGCTCAGAGATATTAGATCATTCGCCCAAATTCACTGAGCCAGTTAAGTGGTACTGCCAAGATTCAAGGTCAAGTGTCCTTGCCTCCCACGTCCGAGAACTTAGTCATGATGTCACACCTGATTACCATCCTCTGTATTATCTCTTCTTAACATGATATGTTAATTAGAATACAGCAACAATTTATATTAGTTACTATTGGCCACAGCCATATGCATAGCATTAAAATGCAAAACGTTCTCAAATGTGAAAGACTTCAGGGAAGATAGAATTGGAGTGGGCCTTTGAAAGAGTCAATGATGAAACCCAGTGAGGCAAAAATGAGTCAAAAGAATATATTCAGGAAAGAGTAAGCTTAAATAAAATTACTGGAAGTGAGTACTGAATCCATTTAAATAAAAAATTTCCATCAGACGTCTGGAAAAGTCGTGACAGCAGCAGGCATATCAACGAACCCTCAACAAAGTGTAAATGACCGTGCACCTAACAAAAAATTATGGAAGTTGGAGAAGAGCTGAGAAAGTATCATCTATGGAGATGAATTAATCAATATTGCTTAAAACTGATAAATAGTTAAATAGAAAAAAAAGTGGCTCCAATATTTTAATATTTTGAGAGATCTAGTCAAAGGAAATAATCTAAAAATAAATAAAATTGAAGTTCCCAGAGATTTTCATGGAAGTATTATTTTTAATAAAACACAGGGAATAAGGAAAATCTATACAAATAATCACAGAGCAAAGAATGATTAAATTCTGGTAGAGTGGAATGATAATTGTAAAAACTGAAAAGTGCTTATGTTAGTCACATAAAATGAGAAAAGCAGAAGGCCTAATTATGTGTCCACCATCTTCGAAAGGGTGTAAAAAGTACGCATAGACAGAAAATTTTAAGGATCGCCCTCCTACCCCTCCTCCACACACATACACACACCAATAGCTTGTGGTGGCCTGCACTTTACTTTTTAAACTCCATTTTCTAAATGTCCTGGGCTGAGCTTGATAATACAAGCATCCACAGCACAGAGCAGGTTTTCAACAAGCGTTTTGAACAAGTGAATAAATGAGTGGGTTCTTTGCTTCCCACTCACCCCACCCCCTGCCCGCCTGCCATCTTTTTAAACTGTCATGTTCTTGCCACATTGCCTGGTAAACCTAGAACCCAGTGGCTTTCTGATCTCCCTGTCAACATTTTTTGAACTTGCTCAGTGGTTCAATCGTGAGTGTTTTGCTTTCCAAGACTGTGGCACATCTGCTCTAGGTGGAAAACAGGTCTTTGTCCAGGAAGTCATTTTATGATCCTACAGGTCTCCATCCATGTATAACCATAGGAGTCAGATAGGAAGCCCATATGGACTCCTATCTTAATCTTGTTTGCTTTAGTGGTGTGGAGCCCCTGACCCTTGTGGAATCAGAAATAGGGAATCAAGGACATGAAAGATACAAGTTCTGTTCCTTAATCTAGCCCCTTCATTTTTCCAGATGAGAAAATAGACCGAAGATGTTCAGTGATTCATCTACAGCAACATATTGTGTTGGTGAGTCATTCAAGTATCTACTTTTTAGAGGGCCAAAGTCCTCTTGCAATGTTTGTTTGACCAAAAAAATAAATAAATAAATAAAAATAAGGTGCACTTCACAGTTAGCAGAGGAATAAGGTAGGTGCCCAATGGTAAGCATAGACAATGCCAGGAGAGCATCCAGCAGCTGTGGGCTGAGCTCCTGAGTGATGGGGGAGAAAGGGAGGGAGAAGAACCAACTGATTGCAAAGCCAGGATCCAGGTCAGCAAGAGAGTTCTTTTTTTTTTTTAAAGATTTTATTTATTTATTTGAGACAGAGAGAATGAGAGAGAGAGAGAGCACATGAGAGGGGAGAGGGTCAGAGGGAGAAGCAGGCTCCCTGCTGAGCAGGGAGCCCGATGCGGGACTCGATCCAGGGACTCCAGGATCATGACCTGAGCCGAAGGCAGTCGCTTAACCAACTGAGCCACCCAGGCGCCCAGCAAGAGAGTTCTTAAATACGCATTGATTCCCTGTTCCTTTGGTGCCCACACTGCACCTACGGCGAGTAGATGCGAACCAGCACAGTCCCCCACAGGAAGGGGCTCATGGTCCAGAGCAACCAAGTCAGGCCAGTCTCGGTTGTGCCAAGTGAAATGGAAGGTAAACCTGGAGTCTCTGATAACCAGAACCAGAGGTTGAGGGGCGCGCCAGGCTCTCAGCTAGCCAGGCCTGGGAGAAAAGCAAGACAAGAGCAGACAGCCTCAAGTAACAGTGTCAACAGATGAGACCCCGTTGTGTTCACCTCGCTATCCACCCACATTCTACATTATGGGCTCTTGCCAGAATTCTGGACTCCTGAATATGGCATCCTTTCTCTAAAACCGTTTTCAATTTTTAAAATGCTTATAGTACATGCTACCTTTTAATCTTGAAATGTCCTAGGTGGGTGTTTCTATGTATATGTCAGTGTGTCCACAATAAAATTTAAAAATAACACAAATGAGAAGAAAGATAGGAGAAATAAATCTGTTTGTTAGGGCCTAAACATCCTCTGGGGCTGTGCAGTATATAAAATATTAACCTTATTGCTGGCTTTTATTTTAATAAGAATCTCTTGGACTAAATAATGCGAACCAAGTACAGTAATATACTTTCCAACAATGCTATGGGCAGCCCCCTGGGACTATCAGGGGGGACTTGGTAAGTGACACTTGTACAGGTTTAAATTTGAAATTGCATTTAATTTGTATGTCCTATTACTTAGTTGAAAACATGTACCTCTAAGGCAAATGCAGACGGAAATGGGCATCAAGCTAAAAATATTTGCGAGGCAATAATTTGCCTTAATGGCATCCACACCTAGATGGGGAAAGTAATGAAGCATCTCAGGGGAGGTATTTCTTTGGCTTAATTTGTTTTCACGCTGTTACCAAGTTGTCAACCTAAGGACTGTACTGAGAGCCTGCTCCTGAACTTTTCTTTGTTTCCACTCCTCTTGAGCACACACCATCCCATGCACTTTCTTCCATTTACTTATGCAGCATCTAGCGTTTAGGGTGTGCTAGGCATTGTTCTAGAAATGGAGAGACACAGCAGCAAACCAGAGAGGCCCAATCATCTGTGGCCAAGCTGGGCCAAAGGTCTCATCCATATGGCATTACCTCATTCCCTTTCCCCATGGCCCTGGGGAAACTGGAGTGCAGACCTGGTCCCAGAGACTGTGGCTGGTAGTCGTGGTAACCAGAGGCAGTTAGAAATGGGGAAAACACATGGGGAGAGGCAAGGATTCACCCTTAGAAAGTGGCAAGGGTCAGGCCAGGGAAGGTGGATTCTCCAGTCAGGTGCAAGGGACAACAGGATTTTCCAGTTTAGCTCTTCCATAGGATGTAACGAAGGCCCACAGGTCTGTATCGATGTCCTGTTGTTCCCAGAACCAACCCCGAATTTCACCAACTTGTTTACTCATGCTCCTTCCCTTCCTGTCTACCAGCCCAAACCCTTTCTCACTAGTCACCCTGAGAGCCAAGGCTTCGGGGATGTGGTCCTCCCTGCTATGGGGACAGGCACAGGAGGTCCTAGGGCAAGGAAAGTGATATAAGACCCCAATAGATGGGGTTCCTTCTCAGGAGCCCCTCTCCCCTACAGGTCCCAACCTCCAGCCTCCCATGAAATATGCCTTTTCTTTTACTTAAGCTAGTCAGTTGTGGCTTCTGTTGCTGGTGGCCCAGAACAGTACAGACCATAGACAAAGCAACATCTTTATCATACTATGGCCATAGCCCATGCCCTTTGGAAGACACTTCAACACTCACTTTCTCACTGGCTGAGAAGAGAGATGCCACTCTACATATGTTGTGAGAGTGGGCACCATCCCTGATTCCCCACGTGTTCCCCAGAGGGTCAGAACCAAGCTTGACGTGAAACAGACACTGTAAATTCGAAAGAATAAATAAATGCTTGCTGTCAATTCAATTAATATCACCTCCTGAGGAAAATCAATCCTAGGCTCTACGTGGAACAAAGGATGTAGAAAAGAGGTTCTCCCGTGGAAGGCAGGACGGCATCTCAGAATAACAGAGGATGGACTTTAATGAGAAAGACTCAGCTCCTAATCCAACTTCCATCACTTACGTGATAGAAGTAGCTGTGTGATCCAGGAAATTCACTGTAACTGAGTCTGGCTTTCTTCTATGTAAAACAAGGTTCATATTATTATCCACCCCATAGTGTTTTGGTGAAATTTAAATGAGATAATGCATGTTCAGCACTCAGCACTATGTCCGGCTTACAGTAAGTGGGTAGGAAAAAACAGCTATTATTAAGAGTGGCAGTAATCTATAATATCCAAACATATACTCTAAATTTTATGAAGATAAAAGATAAGCTAGGCTTCCGAGATTGCTCTGGAGCAAGAGCATTGCATGGGAGGTTTGAAAGGGCCAGTCCTGGAAGACGCTCTCTTCACTTTGGCTCCCATCCCATTGGCCAAAATTCAGTTAGATAGCTATCCCTGACCACAAGGGAGGCTAGGGAATGCAGTAGAGTTATCTGGAAAAAAGAGAAAAGGGGTTTGGTGAACATCAAGAAAGTCTCATCCACTTAGAATCAGCCCACTATTCTATAAAAATCAGGACTTGAACCCAAACCCACATTCTACATTATGGGCTCTTGCACAACCCTGCTCCTGCTGCCATCTCTGTTTGGGCAGAGAATGGGCTCCCCAGGAATGAAGGTGTCGAGGTAGATGCAGGGGTTTCCACACTGGTGGGATTATCTGGTCAGCCAGATAATCTGAAGAGCACCTTCCACCACGGATGATGTACTTTGGTTCTCCCAAGTTTTAGAGACATCATCACATGTCAGGGAATTGTAGGAGAAACTTTTACTAGAAACAATTACAGGTCTCGAGATCTTAAGCAAATGACTTAATTTCCGATCTGTATTTTCCTCATCTGTAAAGCAGAATTGCCATCAGAGAAAGGAATTCTAATGTGTCTGGAATTGGCCTGATGGATAATAAGCACTTAAGAAATGAAATCATTGTTCTTGTGGTTCTATTTCAAACCAGGAGAAGGGAAAGACTTTTTCCTTCCCGCTGTTCGCTGCTGGTAGGGTCAGGGATTCAAGTATATTGGAACTCTGCATATCTGGGTCAAGCCTGTTCCTCACTCTGCCTGTAGCCAGGCACAGAAGCAAGCTATGTCTGGCCCCAACCCTTGCCCCTGGGTCTGAGGATTAAAGTTACCTCCTTGTGTTCAAATGCACTTCATTGGCTCCAAATCAGAACGCATATACCACACTCTTGACTCAACAAGTGTATTCATATCGGTTGCCTGTGGCTGCCTTCCACGGGTCCCTCAGATTTCAGCTGTTCCTAGTTGTGCATGCTGATTTTGAAGCAGGACTAAAATAGCCATTCCTGTTCCCCAGAACGAATCCATTTGCACCAAAGGTATAATGAGAACTGCAGATTTTGCTAAAGCTTTCATACCCAACAATACACTTTAAAAATCCCATCAAACATGTCCACTTGACAAAATCCCCTTTCTACATCATCAAAAGGATTCATTTCCCTACCCTTCCCTCATTACTCAGCTTTGATAGTTCCAGTCTCCTTCTGCTGGTACCTTCTCCTTAAGAATCCCAATTGGCCCACCTGCTTTTGTGAAGAAAAATCTAGCCTTTTCTCTGCTTCTGTCTTGATACTGCTATATCCACACCTTCCTAAGAGTCTGTAGGCAACAAGGGGCTCACCAGTTTCCATGATCTACCCTCTTTAGAAGACACAGAGTGGCTAATAAGATTGTTCCGCATTGCATGCCTGCAGGGGAGCCAAGATTCAGAGAGATTTGGTGTATGAACCCAGGTCATGATTGACCTTGGTAAGAACCAAGGTCAAGTGTGAATCTCAAACTAAATGCCTTTTCTTTCTAAATCTCTTCTTCAACTAAATCATATGGTCCTTGCTTTGGAAGTCAGAACTGTAGTGTCTATCTGTTCTGTCTAGTTCCATGCTATGGAGTTGGGTTGGTTGGATGCCGCATGCCCTCCTGGGTCTCATCACAGGGAGAGTTTGGTTTCCTCAGTCCAACGAGGTCTACAGCTTTTAACTTTCAACTATGGTTGAATTAATTCCCTGACAGCTTTTTTTTTTTTTTTTGAAAACCAATCAATCAAAAAGAACACGTCTCTTAATGAAAGCACTTTAAAACATTTTAAATGCACACCTTCGGGTTCTGAAAGCCCACAGTGTACATTTTTAGTTCTAAGTGTTCCAGTTTGGATGGTTGAAATTTATTCCCCAAAGAAGTTTGCCCACATGGGAAAGTTTCATCCATGTGTTCTCTGAAAAAAAAAGCAAGTGAGTGAGTTGGTTGAAATGGTTGGAAATACGTATGGAAATGGAAGGATGTGTGTATTTATGTTGCCATTTTCCTTAAATTGATAAATGTTGGGATATAATAGGTAGAGAGAAACCAAAATTAAATCACTAAAAATGCTTATGTACAGAAGGTTATTGATGTGTTAAAATCCAAAGCTGCTTTGAAAATTCCCCAGCAATATAGTTGCCCTTATCTGAATATTATGGAAAAAAAATCTCAAAAAGTGAGATTTAAGATCTCCAAACTTTCATCTCTCCTTAGCTCATTGAAACCCTCAGCTGTCTAATTTAATTCTTGGAATGTTTATAAATTGAACATGGCAGCGGGCAGATAAAAATTTGCAGGATGCTTTGAAAAATGATTGTAAACTGAAATCAGTGATTCTAACATGTGGTCTGCAGATCCTGCAAGGGGGGTGGGGGTCCTTGAAACTCTCTCAGTGGGTCTGTGATGTCAGGACTGTTTGAAATAATACCAAGATGTTCTTTGCTGCTTTTTTTCTTTTTTTTTTTCTGTATTGACACTTGCATTGATGTTGCAAAGCAATGGTGGGTAACACTCTTGGCACCTCAGCATTAGTCAAGACAGTGGCTCCAAACAGCATTGGTGGTCATTATTTTGCTTCCAGGTTTATTTAAGAATACCCTTCAAGAAACTGTAACAATTATTCATTATTCCTGACCTGGAAGTACAGGAATTCATTAGTTTTCTACTGCTGCTATACAAATTGCCACCGTGGCTTCAAAGCCACACAAATTTATTTGTATTATAATTGTGTAGGCCAGCAATCTAACACGGGTCCCACCAAGTGATTTTAATCAAGGCATCAGCAAGGATGTTTCCTTGCCTGGCAGGTGCAGGGAAGAATCTGTTTCCTGGTTTTCCCCAGCTTTAGAGGCTTCCTGCATTCCTTGTCCGATGGCCTCCTTCCTCCACGTTCAAAGTCAACAGCACCACGTCTCTCTCTCTGTCTCCCTTTCATAGTCACATCTCCCTCTCTGCCAACAGCCAGAAGTTCTCCACTTACAGGACTGATGTGTTTAGGCGGGGCCTACCCAAAACATCCAGGATGATCTCCCCATTTCAAGATCCTTAATCAGCTCTGCAAAATTCCTTTTGTCACGTAAAGCTCGTGAAAACATTCACAGCCTTTGGGGATTAGAATGTGGACACTCAGAGGGGCCATGATTCTATCTAGCACAAAGCCTTTAATGATATTCTGACTGATGACACGGGAGGGATGCCGAAAGCACTTCTGCTACATAGCAAAATATGATGGCCATCTCAAGGAAAGACACTTGCGTGACGGAGCTGTGAGCTAAACCTGTGTTTTCCTCATGGAATAACATTTTTACTTAAAGCAACAACTTACAAACTATGATTATTCAGATCTTGGGGCTTGATGGACACACTTTTTTGGAAATGAACAAAATGAGCTTGAAGTTTTTACTTCAACAGATTTGTTGCCAATAATAAAATTAGAGCTTTCAATTTAAAATTAGAACCTTGGGGGGCACCTGAGTGGCTCAGTCGGTTAAGGGTCCGACTCTTGATTTCAGCTCTGGTCATGTTCTCAGGGTCAGCCCCCTGTGTTGGGCCCCGTGCTCCAAGCTCAGCAGGCAGTCTGCTTGAGATTCTCTCCCCCTCTCTCTGCCCCTCCCCCCATTCTCTCTCTCTCTCAAATAAATTAAATTAAATTAGAACTTTGGAAAACTTGTAGTTGCTATCATGAGCCTGATCCTTTTCCAATGTCAAAGAATTTTCTGATGAGCCCAGTGGTGATATTAATGAAGGTGATTTTTTGGTGATACATAAATGAATGTTCAGTATTTGGAAGATGTGCATAACTCAGTGAACTCATATTTTCCAAATGGCAGATATATGATGTTTCAAAGTCATTTATGAAATCTATCATTGATTACATTTAAAGTTCAAGACAGACCAATAGATTTTAATATGACAGGGCATGAAAAGCTCACTGATATGATTTCAGATTTTGCATTATAGCTAACTCTTTAAGAAACCACCACTTGTTGAGTTTTGGAGTAATATCAAAGAAGAATATCCCAAATTATCTGAAAAACTATTAAAATACTCTTCTCTCTTTCCATGACACAAATATGTGAAGCTAGATTTTCTTCATATACTTCAATCAATAAAACCTATCACAAGATATTGAATATGGGAGCAGACATGAGAATCCAGCTGTCTTCTATTAAGCCAGACATCTAGAAGATTTACAGAAATATAAAATAATGTCACTCTTCTTGGTGATTTTTTTGGGAGAAACCTCATTATTTTTCATTACAAACATGTTATTTCCATTATCAAATAATGGATTTGTTATTATTATTTGAAAATGAATTAATAAATAGTTATCCTAAACATTTGTTTTAATTTCTAATATGGTAAATACTGATAGATATAACCCACATGAGCAAAGTTGTTCGGGTCCTTAATGATTTTTAAGAGTGTAAAGCGAGAATCCAAATTTTAAAAACTACTCTATTAAATAATGTCAGGGATATAAATGTTAAGTAGAAATATCCAATGAGTTGCTTCAACCAAGGAGATGAGGAGTTTATGTTTCAGCTTACTGGGGAATCCATTTACATGTAGAACCCAACTCAAGAAGTGCTTTGCGTACCATAAAAAAATGGGAATGTGTTGCTTTCAATGGTCAGTGTAGCAGCTGAACTCTGATCCAGCCAGGAATGTTCCAGGTTTTTCTTCTCCAGATCATGTGCCAAGCCACAGCCACATCAAGAGCAAACTCACTGGGATATGTACATTTTGGTCGCTGCAGGAAATGAAGCTCCTTCTTGGACTTCCCAGCCCTCGTAAGACAGAAATAAGAGGGCTAGAAATGTATTTAGTGTCAGGTTGTTAACTCATATGGAGTAGATGGCACATAAACATTAAGGGTTTCGTGGCATTGAACCATGTCGAGGTAGTGACCAGGGCCAAATACCTGATAAGGTGCATCAGTGGTGGTCAGGTGTCCATGGATAATCCTTAGTGAGTCTGCAAAGTGGTGTGCCTTGTGTATGTTTTCTGGGAAGTATTCATAGCAGTTTTCATCAATTTTTCAAGGAGGCCCTCCAAAGGAAGTTTAGGAACCACTGGATTAATTGTATCATTCACCACATGCTTTTAGCTCATTTTTGCTGTCACAGCATTTTGTTTGTTGGTCTGTCACCACCGTTAACACACTCTGAAGAATGAACTGTGTTATAATTAGTGAGTAAGCCTGACCCACTAGCCTGTGAGCTCCGGTGAGGTCAGAGACTGTGTCCTACTCATCATTAATCTCCTGTATTTACAAATACAATAGGTGCTCAATAAATTCTGTCAAATTAAATTAAATTATCTCATTTACATTTAATCATATGTACATTCAAAATGATACATTTTTAAATAAGTCCTACACAAATGATATACACTCATACAGAAATGTATATGTATATACAAATCACTTTTATGTATGTAAAGCAACTGGCCCACATTTATTCATTACCTATTAACTGAGCCCATGCGTCAAGCCCTAGAGACAAGTAGCTAAAAAAGAAATACTTTCTGCCCTTGATGAGCACACCATATAACTAAGGCTGTATGTAAGTGTAGGGATTCACAAGAATAATACATTGTAACCCAGGGACTTTGGGAAGCCAGGAGGACTTTTAGGAAGGCAAGAGTAGAAGGTCACCCAGCCTGCAGATGAAAGAGATCACTGGAAGCTTCTAAAAGGGAAAAACCCTTAAAAAAAACTCACACGGGGAGGAGATATATAGAAAGAGGACCAATGGAGAAAGACCTTCAGGGAAGAGAAGGTTCGCATGCATTTGTAAAAGAAACAACGGCGTGAGAAATCCATGGTATACATTTATACACACACACACACACACACACACACACACACAATCAAGCCAAAAGTCCCTAGCTTCAGAAGAACCATTGATTTGTGTTAAAGTCTTGGACAAGTCCTTTCTACTAGTGGATCCTTAATTTTCCCATCTGTATAATTAGTGGAAAAAACTAGATCAGTGGTTCTCACACCTTGCTGAACATTAGACTCACCTGGAGCACTGTTAAAAACAGTCTTGCTCAAGCCCCATGCTCAGAGATTGTGATTTATTGATCTGGATGGTGTCCAGGCATTGGATCTTTTAAAAGGCTCTATAAGTGATTCTATAGAGAACCACTGAACTAGTTAGGATGTGATTTCCCTCCTGGCTTCATTCATTCACTTCACCACTCATTCTCTCACTTATTACTCTACCCACTAATCACAAAATCTTATGGAATACCAAGCATTCTACGATATTTTTGAGATAGCAAACACAACAGGTCCATCACTGTGTTCATGGAATTCACAATTCAGCAGGCACTCAGATCAAAATGTCTCTCACTTCTCTTTGTCCCATTGCCTGATTTTTCCCATACCCTCACTACCACCACCTCAAAACCAACTTACTCTAAATCCCTAAATACAGTTATCTAATCACATGAACACCCATAGCTCAAAGTGGAGTTCTGACCAGATTATTTCTTATTAATTTGAAACCAAAGAAATGTTAATGTCCTATTTCAGTGTATATGTCAAATATTCCCTTTGAGGACTAATTTATTTGGTCTAAATTTATTTATTTATTTATTTATTTATTTATTTATTTATTTATTTATACAACATTTTTTCTAAATGTTGTCGACTTGAAACAACCAAACAGTGCAGCCTCCTGGCTTTGTGGTCATCAGGGTAGGTCACTTGGCCTCCCTGAATCACAGTTTTCTCATCAGTAAAATGGGTGTTGGAATCTCGGTACCACTTCTAACTCCGGCATGCAGGGCCAAGTGAAATTTTGCATGTGGAAGAGCACTGTGCACTCTAGTGCATATAAAAGCATCAGTTACCAAGAAATATTAAGAGGTGCTATTGATCAAGCCCCATTAAGTACTGCATTACACACTTTACATGATTTATCAGATTAAAATCTTAACAACACATTTGTGAGGTAGGTACCAAGATCCCCATGTTATTTATGAGGAAACCAGAATCCTTAGAGGCTGATTAACTTGCTGGTCAGGAGCAGAGCAAGGATTTCACTGTAGATGGTCTTGTTTGGGTGGCTTCATCAGCATACCATTCAGCTTCCCCAGAAAGTACTATTGTTCAACTAGAGTTGCTAATTTCTCCAGGACATATCAAAGTTTCATCATACTGCTTGGGACACCAAACCAAAGGGCCCTCCATAAAGGAAGAGGGCATTGCTCAAAAGCATACCCTTTGCACACAGGACCCCAGTTCTGATTGGAAGTGAAGGATATCAGGAGTTGGAGACATAGGCAACCTGATCAACGCGCCCACATGAGATTCCAGGCTTCCAGAGTGTCACTCCCCTGATGGCATCCTGGCCCCTGACTCTTACGGAGAGCAGAGCCAGCCAGTATGTGTCCTGCTAAGCTATGGCTTATCTGCCATTTCATGGAGACCTAGCCTTGCAGCTAAGGGTGCAGAAAGTCCAGGAAGGGTTGGGCTGTCAGGATATGGGGTGTAAATGTGAACCAGGGAGTGACCTGCCTATCCCGACCCACCCTAAATTAAGCAAATAACGACCACTACCCCACGGTGGGTAGTTAGTGCTTCACTGCATGTTCCAGTGAAGAAAATTTGACATTGCACTTTTCCTTATTATACGTTGCTCCTTCATCCTGCTTGAAGATCAGCTGTGTAGAATTTTTAAGGTCATGTGAGCAAATATGTTTTAAGCTCCTGCTCTGTTTGATGCACCATTCCTAAATTTCTTTGCAATATTATCTCATTTAAACTTCAGAAAAAGCTTATGAAGTATATATGATATCCATAAGAAAACTGAGCTTTGGGGAGGTTACATAAAATTTCCAAGATTTCGACACTAGGAAGTTTCAGATTTGTGTCTGGAATTCAGATACATCTGAAGCAAATACCCATAGGCTCTTTCTATCATACTTATTTCAATAACTTTGCCATCACTCAAAACAAGCTTGAAACATCTTTGGAATTCCTTTAGAGTCAATTTCCAAGCAAGCCATTACCTTATAAGCATACCTCACCTTTGATTAATAGCTGTATAACTAAGCTCCCATGTTCCAGCAATGGCAACCTTATCGAAATAATATGTGGCTTCCCTCGGTGAATAGTTTGAAAGGCACAGATCCATTTAGATAAATGCAACCTAAGCCAACACTGTCCTATAGAATTTTCTATGATGCTGGAAATGTTTAATGTCTGTGTTGTCCAACAGAGTAGCCATGAGTCACAGGTGACTAGTAAGCACTTAAAATGTGGCTAGCATAAGAGACTCTAACTATAGGAAACAAACTATGGGTTGCTGGAGGAGAGGTGGGAGGGGGATGGGGTATTGGGGGACTTGATGGGATGAGCATTGGGAGTTGTATGCAACTGATGAGTCATTAAATTGTACCTCTGAAACTAATAGTACAGTATATGTTAATTAAAATGAATTTAAATAAATTTTTTTAAATATGGCTAGCAAAACCAAAGAACTGACTTTTAAATTTTATTTCATTTTAATTCATTTAAAATTTCAATAGCTGCTTGTGGCTAGCGGCTACCCTATTGGCTAGGGCCATTGTAGGTTATGTGTTTATAACAGCTGCAACAACATTGAAAGCAACCAACCCTGCCATCTTGAAGTCACAGCCTATGTGTGCCATGAGAATAAGAAGTTAACTACTGGGCTTACTGGTGCAGGCCAGCTCTTTAGTTGGTTGAAATGCTCCTCTCGGGGGAAGACAGAGAACTTAATACTCCATTAGAATTGTTGGAAAGAACTATAGAGTTATGGCTGGAAAAAGCCAGTCCCAGTTTGGGAAACTGACACCAGAAGTGACACAGATTTGCATTGGGCCATGTAGTGACTCAGGAGTCTGGGTTCCTTTTGGAGCCCAGGCTCCTAATCTTTGCTTCCCCTGTCTTGACACACTCCTAACTTCTCCTCCAGAAGCTGAATCGATAGGCCTATTGTCACTTCAAAAGTGTGACCTGAGATTCAACACTGAACCAGCCCACGTGTGGTCTTTGAGCTGAGCATCCAGGAACCAAAAGGAGACACCATGTTTCCCGGACAGAAAGGTACTGGTGATCCTACAGAAGAGAGTAAGTGAGGGTCAAGCCTGGGACAGCAATAACCTTTCCTCATAACCTGCCTGCACCCTTCCATGTTAACATACTGTGAACGGAACAGAAGTGACAAAACCAATCCATCACCCCAGAGCCAACACAAAGAGGAATAGAGAGGTTAACAGAAATTGATGACATCCCCGCTGGAATTTTACACTGATTCGGCCAGCCCTACGATTGAAATAGACAAAGATTTATAGTCCGAGCGAGGACGCTGGCTCCTCTTGATTGCCTTGATTTTTTTTATGCGCTCCTGCATATTTATTCCCAAGCTCATCACCGGCTTGTAGCATTAGAATGCTGATTTGATTTTACATTCCAAGAAGAGCAGGCATTATGCAGCCATCTGCATGATGTGAGAGAAATCACCAGAACGGTTTCTGATATCAGCGGCCAAAATGATCACTAATATTCACCTGCAAAAGCAGGATTGTGTAATATTTTTTTTTTTAAATTCAGATTTCCTTTTGCTTCTCTCGGTATAAAAATAAAAAAGAGGAATTATTCCATATCCTGTGGATGAGAAATTGTATTTTGTCATGCCTCCGAGGGCTACAGTGGCACTGAGCTTTTATGAATTCGTTTGATATCAGGGCTATGCGTTTCGAGTTCCAACACAAATCCCCCCCCACGACATTATTACTGAAAGCTTTTATCAGTTCATTGTGACAGAAAATTGATTATTATCCTTGACATTTGATGGATAGCTTTCATAAAAGGACCTTTTTTGGATTTCATGTTGGCCTATAAAGTACCCCCCCCAACAACAACAACAAAAAACTTTCTTAAGACACGAAAAGAATTTCTCAGTTCTCTTGTAAATCTTCCTCTAGGCATCTGCAGTGGGGGACCAAGAGCCTAAGGAAAAGAAGTTGAAGGGAAAGTCAGACCTGAACTTGCTGTTCTGTCTACCCTGCATCTGGCAAGGAGAGGTAGGGAGGACCCGAGAGACAGGCACCTGGGACTCTCAGAAAAGGTTTTAAGGCTGATCCATTCCACAGTCTTATATTTTATCACCATGAGAATTCTACCTGTGACTGGAAATAAAAAAGCAAATGGAAGAGCACTGTTTAAACTCTAGTCTGCATTCAAAGAATGTTTAGGTAACATTATCTTTGGCTGTATCAGGTCAACAAAGAGTCTACTAACGGGAGTGGGATAATCATGACCCATTGCATTTGTGCAGCATACCCGCTCTCTGTTCATCTGTCATAACTTTGTGAGAAAGACCGTCTTTTCACTTCTCTCCAGGAAAGCCCCTGAGGTCTGGAGAATGGAAGGATCTTGCAGAGGTGCCCCAGCTCAGGCATGGAAAAGACAGCCTCGGACCCCATCGTTCTGACCTGAAATCCGGTGTGCATCCTCTACCTTGGGCCTCCTTCTCCATAGACTATTCTGAGAGAAACATAGCAGGCATCAGGAATATATTTTCAGCTCAATCATTCGCTCAAACAAAAGCACACAAGCACATACACGCAAATAAAGGTCACACCCAAAAAGAGCAATCGAGTCACGGTGTATCTCAAACTCCGTGCTCTTGCTTCACTCTGTCATTTTCTTGACTTGACGATCTTTTTCTGCTCTATTCCTGCCTCCCTACAGGCACCCAGGAACCTTCATGCTTTGTTCAAATTTGAGCAATGTCATATTAGCTTTTATTAGAGAATTTGGGGCAGAGCTGCCCAGCAGTCTTCAAAGTCAGGAACCACCATTTGGGGAGCAAAGATTCTAATTTAGGTAGCACCCTGGTTAATGCATAGCGTGCTAGCAGATGTCCATTTCACCTGCACTCTTTGAGAGGAGAAATCCCAGCACCTTTTCGAAGACTGGGGCCTCTAGAATGTTCAGCAACTAGCTCCAAGTTTAACAGTGGCAGGAGCAGCAAAGAGCCAAACCCACCTCTTCCAGGATTCCTTCTGCAACCTCCAGTTCCTTTCTGTACAAACACATTGCAATTCACGCCCCTTTGGAGAGCCTATAGGTTTTGTTAGACATTTAAACCCCCCACCCCGAAAACGCTGGCATTTCTAATAAAGCAGGAAATCATTATGACGTAAAAGATCAACTTCTTCATCTGGGACTGTTGTGATATATACACAGGAACTTACCTACTTAGGGAAAAACACTTAGGTCACCAGGGAACTAGAAAGTCACCAATTTTCCTTATTTTCCCCATGACCTCACTTCATGCCTGTCGGAAAATGCACTTGTTCCTACAGTCCCTCAGGGGCGTTATAATGAGAGCTGATAGTGTATTAGAATTAATAGAAACAGTAGGTGTCTAAGGGAAGAGGAGACTTAAAATAGTTCATTAAGTGTAGGAGGTAGAAAACTTTATTTGATGAATCAAATGGTCTTCATTAAAAGTGAACTTTTCCTGGGAACTAGAGGTGCCCTTAAAAATACATTTTTTTCTTATTAAGGAGAAATTAATATCTGATCATTATAGAAATTTTGGAACAAACAGAAGTGCACTCAATTAAAAAAAACACACACACTTGTAACTTATAGCCCCCAAAATAACCACAATAAATGTGATTCCTGGCAGGATTTTTTTTCCCGTTTTTCCTAAGTGTGCCTCTGTGAATTACCGAATTAAGATCACATGGTAGGTTTTTTTTTTTTATACTTTTAAAAGAATTTTACTCAGCTTTGCATCCAGAGTCTAGACACTTAATATTCTTTGAAAACCTGACTTTTAATGGCTATATAGTATCTAATCATTCGGCCATAACATGCAACATATTTCTACTTTATTTAAGTTACCCCCAGTATTAATTAACAATTAAGCTACTTCTATTTTTCATGTTGTTAATTAATGTTGTGGCATACTTTGATGCCTGGGCTGCATGAATCCCTGCGTGAGGTAGGCTTTATTATTCCATTTTTCAGAGCGGGAAATAGAAGTCAAATATGTGATTTTCCCAAAGCCACAGAGTAAGTGGTAAAAGGAGGGCCAGAACTCACACATGGTGATTTTCACTTCAGAGCCACACATTCCACAACCCAAGAGTTCAGTAATGCTACGTGGAAGAATTTTCAAAACAGTGGAAAATCATGAGCCTTGGAACCAGACATTCCAACCTGAACCCAAAGAGAAAACCTAGTGCGTAATTCCTTGTTTATCTCTTACCAGCTCTGTGCTCTCAAACAAAGGACTTCGCTGGGGTCCCCTTTCATCACCTGTAAAACAGGTATTTTCACTCTCGTGGTATTGTTTCGTGGATTAAATGAAAGTATCATATATTTAAAAGTATATTGAAAACGTGAAAGTGCGGAGTAGGCTTTCAGTAAATGTCAGTTTTATTATCGTTACTAATTATTGTTTAAGATCGTCAGTAGCAAGTGGATTATTATTTCCTCCCGAATGTCTGATAAGTGAAACTTGAAGTCTATCGAGCAATTTTTTTTCTCCTTAACCAAAAGCTTGAAGACTTGAAGAGACGGTAACATAACAGACTCCAAAAACTGAGCTCTCTACAAACCTTGGACGCTGAGCCCAGAGCAGCTGCAGAAAAGAAATGATCGGAATCGCAGAGATGGAGAGATTGAGATGAGCTTGCTCTAGGCCACCGGCTGAGAAAACGTTAAGAGTAGGATCCCCATTGAAGAAGTATCTACTTCTGAAATGACACTACAGTATGTGGAACAGAACTGCCTGGAAATAAGTAACTAAATGCTCAACAGCCCCAAATCACCCCTTAAGGACACATCCTCAATCTCAGGCAAGTTTTAGAATTCTAATTCCTCTGGGCTGGCAAAAAAAAAAAATCTATATTTGTATCTAGATTTATGCAGATATGTATTTATGTAGATATATAGATATATAGATAGCCTGATATCTAGAGCTGTACTCTCCAATGTGGTAGCCACTAGCCACAATGACTTGCTGGCCATTGAAATATGTTGGCTCTAAACTGAGATGTTCTGTGCACATAAAATCCACACCAGATTTCTGAGTCTTATTTAGGACAAAGTGAATGTAAAATATTTCACGAATGCTTTTTATTTTGCTTGCATGTCAAAATGGTAATTTTTTGTGTTAAATACATGATTAAAGTTAATGTCATCTGTTTCTTTTACCTTTCTAAAGTGCTACCAGACAACATGTAATCACATATGTATCTCACGTTTTATATCTATTGGGCAGCACTACCACTCTCTGTAGAGAGTGTCATGTCTAAAGAATCTAGAATGCATTGTTCTTGTGTTTCTATTACACTGGATTCAGTGGATCCAGACTATCAGGGGGAGGAGGAGGGACAATGTTCTGAAGTAGCCCCCAGGTGAGTCCCTCTCCCTGCAATCCACCCACCTTCTGGGCAGAAAATTCTCTGGTCAGTCCTATAGTCTGAGTAGAAAATGATGTATTTTTTTCCAAAAGTGGCATTCAGAAAAGAAGGAATTGCTCTACGTATGGATTTTTAGGTATCTAGAAAAATCTCTCAATTATTTAGTGCAGAGCAAAACAAAAACAAAAACAAAACATAGTTTCAGCCAATTTTTAGGTACTTTGCCCATGTTTTAACCTCATTTGACAGTGGGTTCTTTCTTTACTTTTTGCTTCTTAACAGTGTGGTCAGTTATCTTTCAAAGTCACTATGAATTTTCTGAAGTGGAAGAGGTGTTTTTAACTATAATTATTCTAGGATATGAAAATTTCTCTTTTTGAAAATCATTTTCATAGCCTAAGTAGAAATCAGGAATTCTCAAGTTTCTTAAATGATTGCTTTCATTATCCAAAAAGTTGTTGTGTCTTAAAATCAGGGAGAGTAGAGAGGAATTCTTAAGATTTTCAAAATACTAATTTTCTTTAAGAATTCTCAAGGGGATAATTCTTGAGCTGAACTGCTAAGTACTACTGATGTGACACCTTTTAAAAAATTATTGATTTTATAAAATTCAAAACAAACAAATTAAAACCCCCCAAAAAAAACCCAGGCAAATTGATAAAGTAATTGGTAAGCTTCAAGTAGTCTATGTTTAATTTATTTATTTTTAAGATTTAGTTAATTCACAATATTAATGTAAGTACTGTGTTTTTCAGGTATTTTAGATAGGCATGCGTAAATCAATTAATGAAATAAATGTAAGTACACATTTGACTATTTCATCTTCATTCTAAAAAGTTTATATTTTCAAGCTTACTGAAACCTCTTATTTGGATCTCCTCATTGGGAAAAAGGAGGTATCAGGAGTTAACATTTTACCAGATGTTTGTGTGCATATGTAAATATACAAATACAGGCACATACATATATACATGTACTTATATACATATGCATATATAAGATACAGATATATATGTATTACATATGTGTATATATATATATCTATATATACATACACACACACATGCATGTAGAGAGAGAGACAGAGATTTTAAGGAATTGGTTCATGAGATAATGGGGGCTGGCAAATCCAAATTTTGCAAGGCAAGTCTGCAGGTTGGAGACCCAGAGAAGAGCTGATGCTGTAGTCTTGACTCTGAAGACTGGAGATGCCCCCCCATTTCCTCTTTTAGGGGGATTTCAGTGTTTTTTTCTCTTAAGGCCTGTCCCACTTACATGATGGAGGCAATTTGTTTTACTCAAAGTCCACCCATGTAAATGTTAATCTCACCTAAAAACATACTCACAGAAACATCCAAAATAATGTTTGACCAAATATCTGGGCAACATGCCCCAGCCAACTTGACACATAAAATTAACCATCATAGGAATGATTCCTTTGAGATTTCCTTGAGACCCTATGTTGTGGGGTGTGGGGGTGAGAGAGGGGAACACGTGAAACACAGAAGTGTAAGGCTGCTCTTCAACCTTTGTGCTAATAGAACTGTGGTAAGAGCAGCAGTATTCTGAGTTATCAAAGCAGTGTGGTGTTCATGCCTATGAATTCCACTGCCCGGCGCTGCCCACCATTGAATCAGTGATACAGTCACAGAGAGGAAAGAGAGCAGGAAGAACAAAAGACTCTTCCTTGAGGTTCCAGTTAGACATTTTGCCTCTAAAGAAAAGGCATCGTCTTGAATGTGTGTATTTTTTTGAGGTAAAAAGGGATTTCATAAATTAAAAAAAAAAAAAAGCTTATTTCTATATCAAGGATGATGGTAAAAGGTCTGAGTCTAGACATTTACTAGGAGCTGTTTGGTAGACGGTAGACGGTGGTATAGGATATGGCTTTGGGTCACCTGCTCTGTGACTAGGTCAGGAAATAAAACTTTGGCAAGGTTGAGGGGAACTGAGGTGAGTTGGATGAAAGGAGACCACAGTGAGAACATCACTCACAGTTGTTGAGGCTCCCAACCCCAAGCCTTCGTCTGAGATGAGGGAAACTCCCACAGAGATATCACAGACTTCAAGAAGGCGTCTGAAACATGCGGGTTATGTGTCACTCCCCTTCTGCCTGGTCCAACACAGCACGTAGAAAAAAGAATGGTGGAAATTCAACAGTTGTATGAATAGTTTCGGTTAACTTAGTCATTGACCACTACGTTATGGTTATAGGTTGTTCATTCTTCTATTCGCTCATTCGTTTTTTTTCCAGGGCATATTTACCATTTACATAACAGCATCAGGCCCTGAGCAAGGGGTCAGGACACTGGATGTCATAGCCCTTGTCCTTAAAGATTTCACACTGTAAAGGAATCCAAAAAATACACACATGACACTCACTAACAGCCAGTATGCCCCTCTTCTTCGTGGGCACAGGGCTGGACTCCATGTGGTAAAGGAAGGCCAACCAGACAGAAGTGGGGAAGTAAAAATGGGTTTCCTCTCAGTTTCTCCTGTTTGGACTCATTTCACTTGGTTTTCCTCGGAATACTGAGGAAACATTCTCCCTACACCCCATCCATGCTTATGAACACGGTTGTGCTTCACATACATGAATTGCTGGGTCCTGTGGCCACCAGACCTTGAAATCGGTTACACGACGTATTATCAAATGCTTGTGCAAATTCATCGGAGGCCGCGGCTATCTATCCTCTCTCATCCACAGTCCTGTGGGAATGAAAGGGAAACAAAAGATTCATTTCACAAAAATCATCACATTTACATATTTTTATCATGAGCTCAACGAATGATTTTAATTAAACCGTTTTTAAAGAGGGTAGAGAGGAAGAAAGGCAAGATGGTAAATATTTAACACCTAATCAAGGGGAGAGAAGCGTGAAGCTGAAACCCTCATTAAGCTGCGTGGATGGAGGGTGGGCTTTGGAAGCAGCCTGGTTCGAGCCCCCACCCACCCTTATCGGGGGTCGACACTGGGCAAGCTGTCTCACTTCCTGCAGCCTTTTTCTCCCCATCTGGGAAAATGGGGAGGATGCCAACCTCGTGGAATTATTGTCAGGAGAGCCTAATGATATTAGCAATAATAATGGACAACATTTCTGGAATGGAAACCGGGTCCAGACACCTCTCTCAGACTGCAGCACTGAATCTTTGTGTTGACTCTTAAGGAAGCACCGTTTAAGTCCTCAGCTTGCAGAAGAGTAAAATGAAGTTGAGGGAAATTAAGTATCTTGCTCATGGTCTCCCAGCCAGTAACTCGCTAGGCTGGCAGTTGGAGTCCAGAGTGCACACTCTTAGCTATTATTTTATCTTGCCTAAACTCGAGTGCTTGGAACATAGATGCACACACTCTCCTGATTTCTGAAGTTCAAGTCAAAGAAAAACATGCGGGAATACTTTTCTAGTTATTTCTACTATGACTTCTACTACTGTCTATTTGTAGAGCATTTTACAAAGCATGCTTGCAAATATTTCCCACCAGAAACATCAAATAATCGGAGTTCAGAGAAGTCAGAGAGTTTGGCCAAAGGCTCCTTCCTTCTACACAAAGGCAGGCTCTGTGATACCGGGTCTCCGTTGTCCAGGGGCCTGCTTCAGAAATTCGTCTGCAAAGACCAAGGAGGATATGAAGGGCGAAAAGAAAGAACTCTAGACTCCAGCCCTCAGGCATTCCCCAATCATGGACATTTTCAGGAGGCAAAGCTTCCGTCTGCCTCATTCCAGGAGTGACTGGGTACAGGAAAGGAAGCCACAATGCAGGAGGAGGGGAAGGTAAATCAGACAGCACGGCCCTTCCCAGCACTGTTCTAAGCACTCTGCGGAGATAATTGTATGGCTGCTTCTGCAATCAGTTCTGAGAAAATTGCTCCTCCCAAATTAGCTTCCCCTTTGCAATAATTTTTAGTTGATGACATTGAATTGCTGCAAAGAAACTATATATATGTATATATATATATATATATATATATATATATAATCTTCAAATAATCAAATACTGGACAAATAACCTGAGTGTACATTATCAGAAGATGACACTTTGACACGTCTCAACTATTTCTGAATTACACTCCTTACGAATAACAAAGTTTTTCCTTCTCCCTCTCCTTTTTTCCTCCTTCTCCCTCCCTCCCTCCGTTCCTCATCTTACTCTCTTCATTCCTCTTCCTCCACTTTCCCCTGGTCTCCTCTGCTTACTTGATCACAATACTGTCTCAACTTCCCACTTATTGAATCAGAGGAAGATTCAATCCTCCAGGCAGAGATCTGCAAGAACAACCCTCATGAAACCTTTCATTTCAGTAACTGCTTGGCATTCACATGGGCATGACTATCATGCAGACCTTTCTCAAGAAAGTTCACCAATGTTCACAAGTGGTAAGGCAGGCCTCCCTGGGAATGAGCTAAGTGGAATCTCTCTCAAAATCGTCCACAAAGTCCCCGTGACCAGGGACACAAGAGGTCTCATTGGAAACATGCAGTTAGTTCCCAAGGATTGAGAAGGGCTTCCTAGATCCCACCAGAGCCCAGATGAAGAAGTGATTCACCCATGGCCATACAAATAAGGGCCTCAGAAACAGGTGTGGCCCGACCTTCAGAATCTGAGCTCTGTGTGTCCTCACAATGCCACAGGTCTTCATGCAATAAAACACAGCTTCACCTTGTAGTCAAACCCCCGGCATCTCTATCAGGGGTCAATCTGGCTTACAAGAGAGCCCACCTCAACTGCTTTGAGGGATATGGATGGGTAAAAGGGCAGTGTGTTGTTTACAAAAATTTTTCTTACTCTCGTATTTCCTTTGGAGCTCATTTGAATATACCACTTACACTTACTGCTTGAAGGAGGCAGAGGATGAAAGCTAATGTCTCTTACTTAGCAATCCGGGAAATAGTTAACAGGTTACCCCAAAGGAAAGCACATTAAGGTTTTAAACTGTGAAGTATGGGCCATCTTGGATGAGAGCCCCCAGCCAGAGGTGGGGGGTTTTCCAAGGGTGTGGAATTGCTGAATGAAATAGTTGTATTTGCATTACACTCAACAATTCTGCCTACACTGATTTATTTCCCATACGTGAAGTATATCTCTATAAGTGTCCATTTCAGCTTCACCCAGGGAATAAAGGAAATATTTTTCTGGAGATACTGAGCAGGCCTATAAAATTAAAAAAAAAAAACTATATCATTTTAAATAAGGCATATTAGATATACATATACTTGTCCTTATTTTCATAACACCTATTTTGCTAGACCTTCAGCCTATAAAACAGTATGTGTTTATGAGTGTCACTTAGATGGTAGACCTTCACAAATATCCTATCGATATCCCAAGGGTGTTCTCTGGGAAACTTCTCCTTGATCAGAGGCCTAATTTGTGACCAGATAGCAACATCTGCACCAGATGAAATACATCATCATCAGTTGTCCAACCCATTGGCTGTTGCCTAGCAACAGGTCAATTACACTGAGTATTCGCTGAAGTAGATTAGTAACATTGTTGCCATAACAACTACCTTTGTTAGTTAATTAAATTGATTTGACTCAGAACTGGCATTGGGGAACTATGTATGTTGTATGAGGTAGTGATTGTCCTGATTCAACAACTGATTTCCACTACTGGGTTGGTATCATCTTCAAAGACGTGTTCTATCATTAGGTCCTTCTCATTCAGGCTATGAGGTCACTAAATCAACTCTTTCAATGATCTGGGAAGTTAGGCATTCTCTCTACTTTAATTCAATATCTTATTAACTTATTTAACAAATATTTATTGAGCTAAAAGAATATCTTAAAGTGAATTAATAATGATAATAGAACAAAGGAGTTTCTTTTGAGTGATGGAGCAGTGCTCTATCCTGATTATGAAGGCGGGTACACAGATCTGTAGGAGGGATAAAATCCCATAGAATGAAACACCAAGAATAAATAAATGAGTGCATGCAAAAATTTGTAAAAAAAAAGGAATAAACTCTGTAGTTTACTTACTATTGCACCACTGTCAACTTCTTGGTTCTGATCATTGAACGAAACTTAGTTAAGTAAGATGTTACCACTGGGGGAAAATGGATGAAGGGTGTGCAGAAAGTTCTCCATTGTCTCCTCCTTGGTGGCTTGCTGGAGATGAAGGGGAGAAAAGGAATTGGGGAGGAGGGGGTGGATGAAGACTAGTGTTGGGGGAACACAGGATATGGATACGGGCTGTAGAAGTGGGCAGGGCCAGTGTTTTAAGTACTTCAGAGTCGAATGGTCTGCAGACTACATCCCAAAGGCCAGCAGTTCCCCAATTCTCTCTGTACAAGAAGAGCCAATGACTTCTAAATGCAGATTCCTGGGCCTGGGCTCCAGAGACTGTAATGGAGTAGGACTGCCACCAGTCTGCCAAGTGTCCTTTTTTCCACTGAGACATTATTAGCAGGTAACATTGTATAAGTTGAAGGTATACAGTGTGTTGACTTGATACATCAAGATGTTGCAACTGATCACCACCACGCTTCAGCTCACACCTCCATCTATCATGTCACATAATTATTGCTTCCCTAGTATGGTGGAACACTTAAGATCTCTTCTCTTAGCAGTTCTGATGCATATCTACACACAGAAAAATGAAATTGGACCGCTATCTTATGCCACTAACAAAAATTTACTCAAAATGGTTTAAAGACTTAAACATAACACTTGATACCGAGTATCAGGTAGACACACAGCAATAGGAAACAGAGTTCTGGGGAAGGGCAGGGAGCAAGGAAGCCTCACAATCCCAACTGCATCTTGACAAAGTAACAAAGCTCACATCTCTGTTCTTCCTAATCATCACACGTTGCTAGTGTTGATGATTTGTGAAAACAAAAAAAGAAAAAGTAAATGGAGAATATTCATCCAAAGTCCCACCATTGAAAGTCTGACTCTTCACTTGCTCTGTGTGTGTAAAGACTCTACAACCAGGCCCAACCTCTCCTTTACAAGCAGCAGGCACCACGTCCCTCGTACTTTCAGGGGCCTGGGGGCTACATACCTGTAGAAGACAAGGAGTGCTAATACGAGGAGCTCTAGAAAAATCAGCATGGTGATATCCAGAAACTGAGCAAAGAATGCTCAGCTTATTATTTTTATTTCAGCCACAACTGTGAAATAACCCAAATATCCAACAATTAGGAATTGGTTGAGTAAAGTATGTGATGACCATACTGTAATCACTTAAAATTATGTTGCACACACACAGGACTGCATTATGACTTTTGTGGGCCCTAGGCACTTTTGCCCTCATGGGTTCCTTCCCCCATAAAAATATCTTGTATACACACACATATATATAATATATTTATAGATCTACATTACATATGTAATATACGTTATTGCATATATGATATAGATACATTGTATTATAAAATATATAAAATATCAAGAATATAAACATATATGAAGTATAAATGGGTGAAAGGAGGACACTTTTTATGATGAGCCCTGGGTGTTGTATGTAAGTGATGAATCACTAAATTCTACTCCTGAAACCAGTATTACACTATATGTTAACTAACTAGAATTTAAATAAAAGTTTGAAACACAAGAATACAAACATATATGAAATATATATTTATATATTCTTATGCATTAAGTATTTAATATAATAAAATATATAATACATTTTATATAGCTATATGTAAGATATTAGTATATACAATATATAAAATATAGTATAATAAACTAAAAATAAAATATAATAAATTAAATATAACAAATAAAATAAAATATAATAAACTTTATATAAAACATATTTTCATATATGTGAATAATGTATATTTCAGATATAAAATATATATGCTGTGTATTTATATATTACATAGGATGTTTCATGTAAAAATATACAGGGATGCCTGGGCGGCTCAGTCAGTTGAACAACTGACTCTTGGCTCTTGATTTCTGTGTGAGAGATAGAGCCCTGTGTGGGGCTCCCAGCTGGGCATGGAGCCTGCTTAAGATTCTCCCTCTCAGAGGGGAGGGGGGTGGGAGGATGGGTTAGCCTGGTGATGGGTATTGAGGAGGCACGTTCTGCATGGAGTACTGGGTGTTATGGACAAACAATGAATCATGGAACACTAAAAAAAAAAAAAAAAGATTCTCCCTCTCCCCCTCCCTCTGTCCCTTTCCGCCCCCTTCATGCTCTCTTTCTCAAATAAATAAAATCTTTAAAATATATAGATATATTATATTTAATATAACAATTATAACTCACTTACAAAGTGTTATTAATATGTATCATTTATTATTCAAATTTATAATTTATGAATTTGTAGTAATTTTAAATAATATCCTATAATAAATACTATTTTAATGTATAATATATATTAGTATATAATTATATTGACTATAATTATATGTAATTATAATATATATTTTAATTATAATTAAATCAATAAAATATAATTAGATTAATATAGTATAATTACATGTAATTATAATATATATTATATATGTATACATTATATATATTGTTTTATGGAGGAAGGGGCTTCCCTCCAGCACGACTACTCAGCTCTGTCCTTGTAGTGGGAAAGCAGCTGTAGACAACTCTAAAGGGATCAGTGTGGCCGTGTTCCAATAAAACTTTGTTTATGGACGCTAAACTTTGCATTTCATTTAATTTTCCTATATGACAGAATATCCTTTTTAAAAATTTTTCTTCACCCACTGAAAAACATAGAAGCCACTCTTAGTGTCTGATCCACACACCACCAGGCAGTGGGTTGGGTTTGGCCCTGGAGCCTCAGGTTGGTAAGGCTGCTGCAGAGAATGTTTTCAAGGAGCCAAGCCTGAAGGTGGCCCCCAGGATCCCGCTCACTTTCCACTAGCTGGAACCCATCACATGGTCCCCTGCCTGCAGGGAGGGCAGGAAATGAGTGCAGGGTAGGTGCGGGCCGGGAACGGAGTGGGAGTGGGTCTCGGGAGCTCTCGCGTGAGGTTTACCCAGGGGCGACCAGTGGGAATGAATCAACGGCTCCCGGGTTCTCCCGCTGTCCCTTTGACTTGGTCCCACTCCTGCCTCAACCTCTGGGCTGCATGCGCTTGGAAATCAGCCATATGCTTTCATTTATCTCACTGTCCGCCAGTCAGGCTGCCACTCAGCAAAATACACTAGCAAGTCTCAAAATAAGATTGCTTTATAACATGAATTTAATTAAAGGGGGACGAGTAAAGCGCACCTTTCCGTGGGTGTGTTATCTCTCATTTCTCCTTTGCACCTGTCGGAGATCACATTCACCTGCCTATGGCTCCGCGGAGGAGTCAGAGAACGGCATCGTGATAAAAAGTTGAAGGTCCCAAGGACCTGTACCCACAACCGATCTTGTAAATTAGTTGTGGCTGTTTCCCCTGATTGTCTAGAAACTTGTTTTCAGAAAGTCCTAATTACATTTTCTTGATAAAATATTAAATGAATTGCTTGGAATAATGTGCAGTTTCTCAGTCTGTGATTGATTTGAAACCCAAATATAGCGCACTGCATGAATCTGCAGCGAGCGAGGAGCTGGAGCCCTTTTAACAATGCCAGGAAAGACAGTAAACCTGATGACTAACTCCGAATAAAAGAAAACGAGAAACCAGGACCAAACATGACACTGAAATATAAAGAACTCTAAATTACAAGGTACCATGGCATGGGCTGCTGAGTACTCTATAATTCAAGATGCTATCTCTAGAATGCTAATTCTGCCCACTCTAATGCTATCTAATCCTCTGTCCAGGAGAAAAAACAGCTATGCTTCTATCAATTTATTATTAATTTTTTTTCTATTTCAAAAAAATTTAACAGATGTTCAGTCTGTTAAATGTCTCAGGTATGAGTTACATTTCTTAAAATATCTTGCTAATCTTGGGGTGCCTGGGTGGCTCAGTCGGTTAAGTGTCTGACTTCAGCTCAGGTCATGATCTCAGGGTCCTAGGATCGAGCCCCGTGTTGGGCTCCCCACTCAGCAGAGAGTCTGCTTGTCTCCAATCTGACAATGCTTTAGAACCAGAGATCACTTTAGAATGCAAATCTGATCAAGCCAAGCCATTTCTTGGCTTTAAATGACTCCCTGTGTTCCTATTGCTCTCGGGATAAAGTGGGGGGACCAGACACCCCAGTTTGCCCAGTATAGTCTCAGTTTATGCCTGTTGTCCCGCCATAGACACTAACAACACCCACTTTTACTACCTCAAGTGTCCCTGTTCAAATGAGAAATGTTCTGATCATCCTAATTTGTGTCCAATATCCTTACTGTAGCTTACCTCTTCAGCCTCCCTGCTTGCTCTCTGCCCTACAGATCTCTGCCCTGTAGACACTCCGGTCTCCTGCAAGTGCTTTGAAAATTGTATGCACCTTCCTGACACGGTGTTGCTACCCCATCTGAAATGCAATGTGCCTCCTCACCCACCCTTTCCAGATGCTTGCCTGACTCACAAGCAGCCCCCGGGGTAAAACTTCCTCCACCCCCTGGTTAGCTTCTCCTATTACAGGTTTAACTCATTGTACTTATTCTTAGCACTCACCACACTTGACTAGCTACACTAGTTTTTTAGAAGTAGCCAGCATCTATCATTTTCTTCCCTGGAGGATAAGTTTGGTGAATGCAGAAATGCAGAAAACCACACAGGTGTTGCTTATTGATGTCATTGGGTCTGGCACATAATAGATGCTCAGTAAATATTTACCAAATAGATGAATGAATGAGTGAATGAATGAATGAATGAATGCAGATATGAATGAATAGATGAATCCAGTAGGAGGTGAAAAAATATAACTACATGGCATCTATAAATGGATATAATTTCATGAGGACACAACTTGCCACCTTCAGGAAAGGAATACTCAGGTGTATGTGTACAAAGGGGTTCATCTGAGAAAAAGAAATGTTAAGGAAAAGCTGGGAAGAGGAGGTGAGTGGCTGAGGGAGAGGGATGGCAGATCAGAGAGGAAAAGCAAAATCAAAAGTATGTCACACAAAATTTGTTTCCTTGCCTTTGCACAAAGATGATGCAATTTGACCACGCTTCCAATAACTTTGGAATCAGGCACACAGCTAAGGAAATGTGAGCTGTTCCAGCCAGGGTGGGCACCAAAACAATGAGAGAGGTACTGCTCATATGGAATCCCCCATTTTTCCACCCTGTCCCCAAATCAGCCCCCTCCAAAGTTTATAATTTTAACTCAAATGAAACTAGAAAGGTAATTCAGAAGACAATAGAAAAGCTTCCACTGCTATGCTTAGCCAATGGAATTTTTGCTTGTAAATGCCAATGATCACCCTGAATGCTGTTTGGAAGGTTCTCACTGTTTAGAAACTGGAACCCATGAGTAAGTAGGGTTTAGGACAGCATTATCCAATAGAATTTTCTGTAGTGATGAAATGATGATATGTTCTATATTTTCACTGTCCAATATGATAACCATGAGCCACGTGTGGTCATTGAGCACTTGAAGTGTGGCCAGTGTGGCTGAGGAACTGAGTACTGAATTCTATTTCATTTAAATTAATTTAAGCGTAAATAGTGGCTGCCATATTGAACAGGACAGGTTAGGAGGCAATAACTGGAGGCAAGAGTTGGAAAGGGAAGGTTCTGGAGTAAAGACAAACAATCTGAAGAAAAGGAGACACGTTTAGGCTGAGCTTCCAGACTAATTGAGCAGTGCTCAGGTGGAGGGGGCAGGGATCATGGGAGCGGAGAGAGGGGAGCAGGAAGATAAGGAAGGAGGACTTTTACTTTATCATCATCCCTTTAACTGGATAAATCAGCCGTGACAAGTGAAATCGGTTCAGTAGTAAAACCTGTGCTCCAGAATTTCCTCCAGTCGCTCCAGTCGGGATGGCTCTTAGGCAGGTCATCAGGTCAGAGAAAGGGTGAGGCCCTGCGGCCACAGGCCAGTGTAAATCAGAGGCCTGGCCATCGGGCTGAAAGGTTAAGACTTTGTCTGGGAGGCCAAGTGTTATTTTACTGGTTTGTGGGAGAATGTGTTAAGCCAGTTGGAAATTGCTTTAGTACCATTACATAACCTCACGGGCTAGGGCAGGGATGCTTTCCAAGTTTATGATGCCGAGTTGAAGTCGGTTTTGTGAAAGCTGACAGATTAAGCAGGCTTCTGTTTTTTGTCCTTATTTCTCTTTGAACTTCCAAGCCATCTATCTTTACACCTCTGTGTTGTCATCAATAAAATAGGTATAATAATGGCATTGACCTTGTAGTATTGTTATGACAATTAACTATGAATGTTTATTTCATACCTAATGCAGAGTACCTACTCACAAAGGTCTATGTGTGTGTTTTATATTTTCATTTAATGTCCTCTCATGAGCTTTGTCTTTTGTCATTACTCTACAAAGACACTAGCCACCCTCATAAAGCACAGATATAAAGACAGTGTTTCAAGATTATCAGCAAGAAGTAGCTTTTTAAACTTGGTCTGAGTGTAGTTGTTACAAAATAGGTCATTATTTCTTCTGCTGTGTGACAGTAAAAGTTGCTAAAACAAACAGAAAGAATATGTAATAAATTGTTGATGCCTAAAATAATAATAGTATTACTAATTATTAACTATAACAGTAATCATCATAAAATAAAATAATAAATGGCCAAAGTAGATAAGATTCCATTTTCATATCCCTTACAGGCTGAGGGAAGAAAGTGCAAAGATTATTCCATCTCTGATTCCCGCTGTGAATCAGACCCTGTCCCTTACAGGTGGCATCCCACTCCATCTTCCCCCAGCCTTCTGGGAATTTCTTAGAGCACAGAGGGTTCCCCAGGGTGTGGAAGGGAGGAGAAAGCAAAGAAAGGCAAGGACAGGCCATGAAAGGCCAGTTAAGTGATGCTAAAGAGTTAGGACATTGTGAGAAGACAAGCATTATATTTCCGCTACAAAATATTAAGTAAAGGAAATGGCTTGCTTGAACAGAGAAGGGCATGGAGGGAAGCTTCTGGAACTCAAGCATCATGAAAGTCTATGTCTTTTGTCTTTTAGAAGTTGCACTCTCTTGTATGTTCATTTATGATCTCAAGTCATCTACATTCCACCACTGGGAAAAGAATGCAGGTGGGGAGAATGGCTGGAAGGTTGCTGGAACAGCCTACCCAAGAGCAGCTGAGGGCAGAGGGATTGGATCAGCAGGGGTGATGAGGAAAGCTGGACACATGAAGACCTTTGGAGAAAGACATAGAAATGCTTCATCATGATTTCTACATTTATTCATTATGCGTTAAAATGAATAAAGAACAAGATTTCCTATTAATACATATTTGTACTACAAAAGATCACTCTAGGTTTAACAGTAATGACTGTTTCCTTTCCACTTACCAATTTTTTCTTATAGTTCAAGCCAATCTTCTTTTGGACTGGCACCATGGGTGATAGCTAGTTAGCCTTCTCTGAATCATGAAGATTCTACAGATCACTCTTTCCTTGCCTGTGTGAATTATTTGCTATCTCAGTAATTCAGAATCTTTCTTTTCTTTGGTTGGAACTGGGAGAATTAATCCTGAGCTCCAGAAATACCCATATGATATGACTCTTGGCTGTCCTTTCTCATTCCCATCCTCAAGGTGACTTCCTCCCATCCAGTCATCCTTCATGGTAGCCATAACTAAGCTTTCCAGCTCACTTGAATTTCACTTTCTGTGATATAATAGCACATATAAGAAAGTTCTATATAATTTGTTTCTCAATTAGCATCTTACTTGGACTCAACCACTTTGAAGACTACCTTCGTCTATAATGTTTATGGAAACCAAAAGACTACACAAAAAGCTATAAACTGTCTTCCTAGAAAGAAATATATATCTGTACTCATCCACAAGATTATTTAAAAATTTAGGAGATTTCAAGACCCTCAAAACACAACTATGGATCCTTCACCAAGTCAAGACACCACATTTTTCCAACTTCCAATTGAATGCTTTTTCTTTAGATAGATTGTACCACATGTGTTGGGGTTACATCCCCAGTTGAACTCTAAGCTCCCTGAAAACTATGAAAATGGCTTCTGCTACTTGGTATCTATGCCCAACGTTTTCCCTTCTTACTGATAGGACTTAAGGTGGTACTAGACCTGAGTTGGTATCCTAGATCCGTCAAATATCAGCTGGGTAATCCTGAGCACATTAATGAACTATTGTCAGGGTCAATTCCTACACCCGCCAATATGAGCAGTTGTGCCTAATATAGAAGGTGGCTTTGAAATTGTTTATTGAAAACATCCAGCCATGCATGTGGCACACAGTAGAAAGTCCCTAAATGTTAGTTTCACTAACCTCAAGAAAACTTTTCAAATAAAGTAAGGCCTTGAAAGTGCTGCCAATGTCTATGAGACCAATCATGGAACAAACACAGAAATAAATAGAAGTGAAATGAATGTAAGTAGCATCATCCCTAGGGTTTGTATCTCACTTAAAACTGTTAGCATTAAGTTTTAAAATAAGGTCTATGCCTAATAATAGGAAAAAATGTAGAGTTAATGTGTATATCAGACCTCAGTGTAACCTTCTGCAATAGTCCACATCTTGAGCTAACTTTTCCCCAAAAGCTTGTATAAATAAATGAGGAATCTTCTGTTGTAAATATAAGAACACTTTACCTGAACTGGCTGAACACAAAAAAGGATTTATTGGCCAATAACCCAGGTAACCTGTTTAATTACAAACCAAATGAGGTTTTATCCTGGGCCTCAATGAATCATGTGACCAATAACCCAACTTCTTGATTCTCTTTCCCTCTTTCTCCCTTCCTTTCTTCTCTCCTCCCTCACATCCCCTCCGTTTGTAGGCTCTCCTTCCCCATTCTGCTCTTCCGTAGGTTATGTCTTTATAGTCCCACTGTGGCTGACAGCAAATCCCAGGGCTCTGTTTTCTTCCACATTTCCAGTGACAACAAAAGAATCTGCTTCCCACAAAGAGCAAATGGAATCAAGTCTCATTGACATTGTTTGGCATGAGCAGGGTCATGTGACCCTGTAGGTGTAGATTAACCTTGGGGCCACAGGACAGGACATGTTGGTTATCTTGAGCCCAGTGACCCCACCTCTAGAACTGAGGGTGGAGTCTATGTGAGCCAAACCACATGACTATGACAAACGTGGCAATCTTAGGCTGGGGAAAGGATGTAGTAGGTTGAATGGTGAGCTCAGAACCTCAGAGTGTGACCTATTTGAAATAAGGACCTTTGTAATTATAATTAAGGTAAGAATCATGAAGTGAGAACATTTTGGATTAGGGTAGGCCCTAAATCTCATGATAAGTTGTCCTTATAAGAGATAGAAGAGGAGAAGACACAGACACACAGATGAGAAGGCCACATAAAGTCAAAGCCAGAGATTACAGAGAGGCTGCCATAAGCCAAGGCCACCTGGAGCTACTGGAAATAAGAAAAGGCAAGAAAGGTCTCTCTCCTAGGGCCTTTGGAGGGAGAGTGACTCTGCCAACATCTTGATTTCAGATGCCTAGCCCCCAGAATTGTGAGAGAATAAATTTCTTTTATTTTTTAAGATTTTTTTTATTTATTTGGGGGGGCAAAGGGAGAGAATCTCAGGCAGACTCCACGCTGAGCACAGACGCTGAGATCATGGCCTGAGCCAAAATCAAGACTCAGACAATTAACCAACTGAGCCACCCAGGCACCCCATGAGAGAATAAATTTCTCTTGGTGTAGACCATCCAATTTGTAAGAATTTATTGCAGCAACCCTAGGAAGTTAATTTGGGGGGGGCAACAGAGGCTGCCAAGTATTCAGGAAGAATCTATTAATAGATGCAAACTACTGAGAACCAGTGAAGAAACAATTCACTTACCAAAGAGGCAGTTGAGTTCCAATATTGTGTCAATCACCATAATAGGTACTTGCAAGGAAGTAATGAACAGAGCGAACTTCCTGTCTTCAAAGGGTCTGACATCTAAGGCTCAGGCAAACATTCAAAGAATGGAGAGCCCCCACACAAGGGGATGGTGCCACAGGAGGGGTAAGCACAGACCCCCAAGCAAGCAGAGAGAAGGCTCTTCTGACCCAGCCTCGTGAGGGATGGGACAGTGGGACTGAGGGAAGGACAGTAGCCAAAGATGTAGGAAGGCAAGTCTAGGTCTGTACCTAGTAAGCTGAGAAAGAGTTAAATCAGCAAATAAGAGAAAAAAAGAGGAAAGGGTTTGTTTCAGGTCCTAAATTCTCTAGAGACCTTCCAAGTCCCCAAGGAGAAACTCAGCAAAGCTTTTGGACTCTCCAGGGAAGCATTCATCCCTCAGTTCTCCACTCCTTCATCACACACATTCAGGGCTCCTCCTGAGGGCACCCTCTGTCCCTGGAGCTTCTCCCACTTGGAGGTAAACATTCTCCTGGTACACCTCCCTTTTTCCCTGTATTTTCTGCACACCACCAAGCTGAGAGTCTCCTTTTCTGACAACCAGATCCGTTAAGGCTGGTTGCCTCCATTTGCCTTGGACACATCTGCATATAGATTGATGAGTTTAATCAGCGAATCAGGAGAAAGCCTTGGGCATCAATCACTGTCAGTGTGCCTTCTTTCTAATTTCTGATTTGCTGCTTCCAGTTATGAAGGCAATAACACTGTTTCTCTTAAAGGTGAAGCTGAAATGGTCAAAGTTTTGAATTTGCATTTGGTAGGAAAGTTCTAATAACATCTTTCAGTTTAATCAGTCAGAGAAAGACAGAAAGAGAGAGCAAGAAATGGGGGGGGAGGGAGAGAGAGAGGGTGGCCTCCTCTCGTGCGTCAAGGTTCTCTGCAACCATCATGCTCCGGACCACATTACTCAAGACCAATCCAGGCAGAGGGAGAAGATCATGTTAATAGTTCATTTAGAATCTGAAGGAGCATGTGTCCTATTCCTTTCTTTCCACACTGACATCCTCTTATCTGTCATTCAGCTTTAGGAAGCACCCTGGCAAGACAGGGCAAATCTGTTGGGATAAAAGCCTGTGTTTCCACAAGTCTTTTTCAAAGAGAAGATAGCATGGTGCTACCCAGGGTCTATGGCCCCTGTGCTCCCAGCTGGGCTCTTAAGATAGTGTTCACTGGGTCTTATTGATTTCAGACGCATGGCCTCTAAAATCCCCCTGCCACACGGCCACCCTCGCCCCACCTGGGGAACAATCTGATGATGTTATTCTACAAAACCAGAAAATGGGTCTGATTTTGCAATAAGAGTTCAAAACCCCCGCTGATATTTCTTCACTAATTCACTGGCTAATCCATGTAGTCAACAAACATGTATTAACTATTTAATATGTGGCAGACCCTGTTCTAGGTTCTGAACGAACAGCAATAAATAAAACTGCTCTGTGCTCACAGAGGTCATATTCTGATGTCATAGGCCCTCCATAATCTAGACCCAATATAATTTTGAATTAATTTATTGAGGCATAATTTACATTAAATAGGCAACTGTCTTAAGCACAGCTTATTGAGGTTGGAAAAACCACCACCACAATCATGAGAACATTCATTGCCCCCAAATTCTCTCATGCATCTTTTCAGTCGACCCACACTCAGCCTTAGGCCACCACTACTTAACTCTCTGCCACTCTAGATAGCTTTGCCTTTCTCCAGAATTCCGGATAATGGAGACATACAAGATATACCATCTGTCTGGCTTCTTTGACTTACATAATGTGTTTAGACTCTCCCTTGTGGCTTTAAATATCAACACTTTGCTACTCTTTATTACTGAGTAATATTCCATCATATGGATAACATCTTTATTTGTTTACACATCCACCTGATGCGGGCATGGATTATTTCTGGGTTTCAATTACTAAGAATAAATCTGTTATGGGTGTACTGAACATGGACAAATGTTTTCACTTTTCTTAGATAAGTCATAAAATAAGATTTGCTGATACATGTATATTTCAACTTTATAAGAAACTTGTATTGTCTGTCTTTTAAATTTAGGTCACCTTTGTGGATGTGTTGTAATGAATGTCTCCTTGTAGTTTTAATTTGTATTTTCCTAATGGCTGTTAAGCTTCTTTTCATGAGAATATTGGATCTCTGTGTATCTTCATTTGTGAAATATCTGTACAAAACTTGTACTCATTTTTAAGGTGAGTTGGTCATTTTATCATGATTCAGTTGTGGGTGTTCTCCATATTATCTGGATACCAGTCCTTTGTCAGATATATGTATTGTACGTACTTTCTCCCAGTGTCTACCTTACTTTTCATTTTCTCAATGATTTATTTCGAAGAACAGATGTTTCTAAGTCATCATTTTTTTCTTTTATGGTTTGTCAATGACATCTTTGCTTACCTCATTTGCAAATACTTTTTCTATATTTCTTCTAAAAGTTGTGTAGTTTCGTAGTTTACATGGATTTCTAGAATCTAGGGCAATTTAATTTTTGTTTCTGGTGTGAGCTAAGCATCAAGGTTTTATTCCTTCCCAAATTCCAAAACTGTTCTAGTATCATTGGTTGAAAAGTCTACCCTTTGCCTGTTCAGTCCATTGTTGGAAATAATTTGATGAAGTATGTGGGGGTTTACTTCTGGTTTATCTGTTCTACTCCATTGATCTAGACATCTATCCTCACATCTTGATTTCACCTTCATTTTTGAAAGTTCTTTTCTATGGATATAGAACTTTGGGCTGATTTATTTTTCCTTTCAGCATTTAAATATGTCATTCAATTGTCTTTAGGCTTGCATAATTTCTGACAAAAACTCTGATTATTTTAAAATTTGCCTCTTTGTATGTAAAGTGTTTTTATTCTTATGCAGCTTTTTAAAAATAGAACTCTAAAAAAATGAGAACAGTTTTAAATTTACAGAATTATTGCAAAGATAGTACAGAGTTCCTACATATCCCACACTTAGTTTTCCCTATCATTAACATCTTACATCAGTATGCTAAATTTGTCACAATAAATGAATGTGCCAATATTGATATATTATTAACTGAAGTCCTTACTTTATTTCTCATGTTTTCCTCATTTCCTTTTCATTTTTGTGTCCCAGGATCCTACCCAGTGTACCATATTCCATTTAGTCTTCAAGTCTGTTTCAGCTACTCTAGACTGTGACAGTTTCTCAAAATTTTCTTGCTTTAATGACCTTGACAGTTTTGAGGAGTACTAGTCATGTATTTGTAAAATGTCTTGACCTGAGATTTGTCTTATGTTTTCCTCATTATAACTATCAGTTATGGAAGAGCACAGAGATAAAGTGTCATCCTTACCACATTATAAAAAGAGAGGGTCCATGCTTTTAGCATCCCTGTTGATGTTGACCTTGCTTACCTGGTTGAGATAGAGTGTGTCAGGGATCACTCTGGCTTCTTGATAGTCCATAAGTGTTGAGTCTGTTCCCATAGATACTTCAGACACCCTGTCTCTCTCCAGGGCAGTTTTGGGGATGAGTGCATGTTGCTGCAGCTCTCTGTGTTTTTGGCATCCTACAGACCTGCCCTCCAAGAGGCCCTCATCCTCTCTATGTGCCATAGTCATGGAGAGGAGGCTTATTCACTTTCGGCTTGGAGTACAAATACCATAGCATCTTCTGTGAAAAACAGCTGACCTCCTGTAAAAAAATCAAATCAAGATACTGCCCTACTTAAAATGCCTCAGTGTGCTTCCATTTTATTGAGGACAAAGTGCAGAATAATTAACCATAGCCTGCCAGGCCCAGCTTGGAGGTATCCCTGACTTTCTTACCTCACTTGTCCCCATTCTCTGTAGCACTTGCCTCTCCTGCAGGCCTGGAGTCACCACTGGGACAGGAAACATGACTGCTCTGCTTAGCTGTGAGCCTAGCACACTGCCTGTGACATAGTAGATTATGTTGGTTAGTAGGGCCCCTGTCTGCAGGTAATAAACAGTAGTTTAAGCCAAATGGAATTTACTTTTTATTTATTTTTATTTTATTTTATTAATTTTTTTTAATTTTTTAATTTTTATTTAATTTTTTATTTTTTTAAATTTTATTTATTTACTTGATTATTTTATTTTATTTTATTTATTTACTTGAGAGAGAAAGAAAGACAGAAACAGAGTGGGGGGAGGAACAGAGAAAGAGAGGGAGATAGAGAATCTTAAGCAGACTCCACACTGAGCACAGAGCCCAATGTGGGGCTCAATCTCACAACCCTAAGATCATGAGCCAAAACCAAGAGTTGGACGTTCAACTGACTGAGCCATCCAGGCACCTCTATGTATCAGGAAATTTAAAGTTAAGTTATTCCAAGATTGGTAGGTCAACTCAGTGAAATCTCCAGGAACCCACTATGTTCCATCCCTCATCTCCACCATGCTTAGCATGATGGCTTTTCATGCTTAAGCTTGTTACTCAAGTTCCAAGATGGCTGCACAGCTCTAAGTGTCATATCCCCACATAAGCACAGTCAGAGATGGAAAGGAAGGGCTGACTAGGGGACAGAATGGCTCTCCTCGTGAGCCCCTCTCCTTTCATTAGGAAAGAATCCTCCTTTCTAAAAGCCATTCAATAGAATTCTCTTTGTCTTATTATCTATAATTGGGTAACTGGCCACTCCTAATGACAAGGGATGCTGGCGGTAAGTGAGGCAGAAGGGGTTGGGGATAAATGCAGGGCAACCAATCACCAGGGCCTGACATAGGTGTTCAGAAAATATGGGTTGAGTGAGTAAGCTATGCATTTGTCTGAAGACACTAGTATTGTGCACAATCTGTTGAGTCACTTCATGTCCAACATCGAGGCCAATTCTTTATCCCCCATTGACATCTGAAGCTTAAAAAGGTCCAAAGTCACAGAATTAGTGAAGCTGATATCTGACCCAGGTCTGCCTGCTGTCAGAGTTGAAGCCATTTCTAATTTCATGAATACAGCATCCCTGTAAGAGATCTTAACAATCCAAGACTGAGATCTCATCATCAAGTTGAAACTCATTGTGATCAGACTCTCCCAGAGCTACCCACCTCTGCTGAAGCAAATGGACACTTGTGAGACAGAAATTCCAAGCTCTGCAACTGCTCAGAGTTTCAGTTCAGAGCTGCTTCTTTCATTATTATTAGTCAGTTATAACATATTTCTGGCACCAGCCAAGGACTTATTAAATGCAACTCACTGGGGTTGCTCGTGCAATTTATGTTTTTAATTTTGTAAATAGTGTCGAGTTGCTATGGTCAAAAGAGGAGTGTGGGTTTGTACATAAGCAAATATAGCCTTTGGTTGCGTCATGCCATAGTTGCAAAATATGGCTTTGTTCATCAAATGATGGTGCTGACAGCTGCATTGCAATGGCCATTGAATTATATCCACTCACATAAAGGGAGAGATAAAAGACATCAGTAATGTGTGGCATATGACACACACACACACATGTACACACACTCAGGAGGCACAAATGTGAGCCCCCTGACAAGCTCAGAGCCACACATTCCAATACAAATACACCCATGCCCAGAAATTTGGCTCCCTTATACTGCCTTGTGGAATTCCCTTTATTTCCTTTTTTTTTCCGCTACTGACAAGATTTTGGCTAGTATAATTTCAATTTGAATGCTGTCTTCCAAGCCAAAGATATAAGTAGTAAGACAATAAAGAAAGATATAAATTGTCTATTGTAACTACAATAGAAAACGACAGCGCCTTTGATGTCTTTAGCCTTTATCACCTTGTAGATTTCCCATAGCGAAATGCTAGGGCTTGGCCCACTGTTGTAAGGTCAGGGGTGAAGGGAATTTGGGTGGGGTAGGGGGAAGGAACTTGTTTAATGTGACTGCGGTAGATTCTTTGCAACAATAGACACACTTTTTCCCTTCCTCAACAATCTATGTGCTTTGCTATATAACTTTGCAGCACCCTCGCATTCTTTGGATGGGATTGACTGCTCGACTCCTGGACTCAGGCTTCAGGACTTGTTTGTGACTCGTTTGGGACAGTGGGATGTTAGAAAATGAGAAGCAAGACCAGACTTTTCAAAAAAAAAGCCCTTGCCCACTTCTGCTTCCTCTCTTCCTCCTCTGCAATCACCGTGAGATCATGGCCTGGCCAGCCTGCTAGGGCAGAGCCAGGATGCCCCAGTTGTCCCGGCTGAGGCCAACCTAAACCAGCTGACAGCTGGCTGACCCCAACCTGCAGCTGACGGTCGATGCTTGAGTGAGCCCAGCTGAGACCCGGAGCCACCCAGCTGCCCCATAGAATTGAGAACAATAATAAATGTTATTTCAAGCCACCGAGTTTGGGGGTAAATTTGACCATCAGTGACTGAGAAACATAGCTGGTTATAGATCTAGGCTTAATTACCCAAGCTCCTGATGTCAAAGAAGTGATTTCCCCCCAATACTGCAGTCTTACAGACGGAGACACCGAGGAGCAGTGAAATTGAGCCATTTAAAGCTATACAGGCAGGGGAAAGCGCCGTTATTCATTTTAAAGACTGACTTAATAATTTATCTTCAAGAATATATTCTAAGAATAGCACCTTCTTTTCAGCATGAGATGACAGGTACACAAGCTCTCCCCATGGCCTGTGGGACTCAGGAAGAGCTTAATAAATCCATCTTTGCATGGATGGCAGTGTGACTTTGCCATCAGGACCTCTGTTGTACAGCATGGCTCCCCATCCAAAGCAGATCCTCCTCTCAAGCTCACTTTTCCCATCCCCACTGCCTGCTCTCTAAGGCAGTGATGAGGAGCCTCTGACCCCCCCCCTCCACCCCTAATATCAAGCCAGCCTTGCTGCCTCTCCCCAGTCATTCACCACACCCTCCTTCAGCAGTGTCTGAGTAGAGACCCTGGATCCCTTCATCTGGGTTCCAACATGGGCAGGGTACCTGCCAGGCAGAGAAGTGGGAAAATGACACAACTTGTCCCTCATCCTTCTCAAGAACGCAGCGCACCATTCCGGCTGTGATGGTTCAGCCCTAACTCAGGTCTCAAGCCCACCCACCTCCTGTTAGTTTCCTTCTATACCTTGCGCATCAGGAAAGATCATTTTTAACTCCTAGACATAATCTAAATGCTAGACCTTAATACGTGGCCTTCTTCACCCACGGTCTCCTACTTACAACTGTCCACATCTAACCCATATTCCAACATCTACCTGCAAAACAGAAATGAATCCAGGATTTCTATATTTGCCCAGCGAACAATGTGCTTATGCTCCCCAAATTCTCCCCAAGGTGTTACTGGGACACCTTGGTGCACGCACCATTGTTTAGCACTTGTATCATTTGTTATTGTGATAATTGCACTTATATTATACTTGAGGGAACCAAGACTTGGAAACCTTGTCTCTAGCCAGTATCAGGACCTGGCATTAGGTAGGGCTAGAACTTGAATTCTGAACTGCTGACATCCTAAGTCAGAGTCCTTAACCCAGATCAGATCATTTTGCTGTTTGCAAATGACTTGACACCAGGCCACCTCTAGGAGTTTGAGTGAGAGTGGTCCTTACTGGGGTGAAGGCATACCTTTCCTGTGAGGTATGTGGCTAGACACTGAGCTTCTTGCAGCCATAGCCTGGCCAGGTCTCACCGGCTTTGCTCTTTTTTGATCACTGCCAGCCCTCCCCTCCCTGACTCTGAGGCCATTTCTATTCTCTGAAATCAAAATCAAAACAGAACACAATGAAACAATGAACTTGTGTCTCTTACTTGACACTCTTTTCCCCCCTGCCCTACATAGATCAAGTCACCGGTTCCCCAGAATCCAAGAAGAGATTTTATTTTGTTTACCTGCACTCTACATACGTAGCACATTTTAGCTGAGCCTCGACCACAGAGACTCGCAGCTTCTGCGGGCATGCCAGCCTGGTGAGCGCACGGGCACATGGCGCTCCAGGCAAGGTATGTTACTGTTTGATGACATATACATTTAGAATGCCTAATATGCATATTAATTAACCCATAGATGGCAGTGACTCCATCCCATTGTTTAAAAAGCATTTTTGAGAATTCTGAAAATAAATAACTATGACACATGCTTTCCTTTAATTCCATATGCTGGAAACAAATCCTGCCATATCACGGAATGATGACTGTCCAGATTTCAGATCTGCATCGCATGAATGTAAAGCATCAGCCCTCTCACACAATGTCATTTTTATCTTGTGTCCTGATTTTTCAAGCACCCAGAGGCACAGACTTTTATATATTGAATTTAAGTTTAAGCAGACTTTAAGGCCAGGTTAGAAAACAAGGGGTTCTTGAACCCCAAACACAATACTAACCTCCCTCAAATACATTATATTTATTGCTCTTATTTAATTAAAAAAAAACTATGGGGAAGATATTATATTCTCATTTTATTTATATAGGAACTGGGTCTCAGAAGTTCAAGTGAACTGCATAGAGCCATGTGGCTTGCTGACAGAGTAGGCAGGATTCAAACACAGGACAATACAATTCTAAAGACCGTGTTGCTTCTACCCCAGTGAATTGACTATAATGAATACCTTTGAAAGAAAGATATCTTAAAGAGGGTGAATCCCGCAACTGCCAGAATTCTCCAGGGGAACAGAATCAATAGGACACACATACACAAAACACACACAACACACACACACACAAACACACACATACTTACTCATTTCAAGAAATAGGTACATACGATGATTAGGGCTGGCAAGTCTGAAATCGGTAAGGCAGGCTGACAGACTGGAAACTCAGGCATCATTCTCTTTGGGGAACCTTAGTTTTCCATCTTAAGGCCTTTGATGGATTAGATGAGGCCCACCTGCATTAGCAGGGATAATCTCCTTTACTTAAAATCAACCAACTGCAGGTATTAACCACATCTACAAAACATCTACATAGCAACACCTAGATTAGTGTTTGTATAAATAACTGGATGTTCTAGTCCAACCAAGTTAACACATAAAATTAACCAGGGCCCCAATGCCTGAGCCTAAATTCCTGACCCTCATAATAAGTTCCTGAAGCTTTATGATAAGCCCAGAAAGACCAAAATTCTATATGGTCGCCCTCTATGGAAACCATGCAAATACACATGTCCTAAACAGCATTATTTATACATCTATTTTAATAAGGAATTTTTTTGAGTATCTATTTAGCACCTAGCACTGGTCTTGATGGAAAAAGGGAGGTCAGGGAATATAGAATCTAAAAATATTCTCTGCCTACAGATAAATCCGTTTAATTGGAGAGATAGGAAAACCAGCTCGGAGGAAAGTGGCTTGTATATGTTTTTACTTGAGTATTATGGTCATATTCTCAGTAAATGAAATCTGTAATTTGCTTGCTTTAAAAAAAAAATTTGGAGAGCTTTTATTACCTAGTACCTGTTCAAATACTGAGGGGGTTCACTGAGTGTTTTAAAAAATTATTTTAGGGGTGCCTGGGTGGTTCAGTTGGTTAAGCGTCTGCCTTCAGCTCAGGTCATGACCTCAGGATCCTGCAGTCGAGCCCCGTGTCAGGCTCCCTGCTCAGTGGGCAGTCTGCTTCTCTCTCTCCATTTGCCTCTCCCCACCCCCCAACCCTGCTCATGTTCTTTCTCTCTCTCTCAAATAAATAAAAACAATCTTTAACACATTTATTTTGATCTGTTGAATATATACATTCACAAGTATCTTGTATGTGTATCTATGTGTATATATACACATACACATACATTATATATATACATATACACACACAGACACATGTATATAACTGCAGGTATTTGATGCAGCATCTTAATTGTATTAATTAAATATTGTATTTCCATATTTAGTTGTCTCTACTTCTATATATGAAAAATATTAGCATTTCCTACCATGATCATATATTTATCAATTTCTCCTTACACCCCAAACAGTATTGCTTTATATTTTTTGAATCTATACTATTAGCTACATAAAATTTTATGCCCATTATATTTTCTTGGCATAGTGTATCTTTCACTTATAAGAAATATCCCACTCTGGGGCACTTGGGTGGCTCAGTTGGTTAAACGTCTGCCTTCGGCTCAGGTCATGATCTCAGGATCCTGGGATCAAGCCCTGCATCGGGCTCTCTGCTCAGCAGGGAGCCTGCTTCTCTCTCTCCTTCCACTGCTCCCCCTGCTTGTTCTCTCTTTATCTCTCTCTCTATCAAATAAATAAATAAATAAATAAACAAATAAATAAATAAAATCTTAAAAAAAAGAAATATGCCACTCTGTCCTTTTAATAATTTTTCATCTTGAATATTTTAACCTATATTAATATTACTATAAAATACATTGTATTTTTATCTGGAATATGTTTTTCACACTTTTGAAACAACTTGTGCTCTTTTGTTTTTACTGCATTAAGTATAAGCAGTTAAGTCAGGCTCTCTTTTTGTGTTTCCTTTTTTTATTTTAACGCAGTCCCTGGCTCTTCCTTTCTACAGGTAAATTAAATTTATTCATATCTCTAGTCATAATTGATAGATTTGGAATTATTGCTCTATCTATTTTCTTTGCACTACATTTAGTTGTTTCTTTTTGGTTTCCATTTCTTGTATTTTATGATTTTTCCTGCATGTACATTTTTACACTCCTCTACAAAGAATCACTTATGATTGTATGGTACATATACACACACACACATACACAGGCATTTGCCTACATTTTGTGTGCATACTTACATTCTAGTGGAACAAATCATTCAGAGAAGAATAAGACATAAACCTTGAAGTTTGCTGGTCCCAATAGGACTGAGTCCCATAAGTAAACTTAAAGACTGGTGAGTTCTCTGGAATTGGTGGGGTACCATTTACATTAATGGCCCAAATTCTTTGTCCTTTCTGTATTCATGCCCCTTGCAATGTGGCTTTTGAGGTCCTTCCATCAACAGTTGGGGTATCTTTCAGCCATGTGACTTATTTTGACTAATGGGATGTCAGCATTTGTAATACAAGCAAAAGTCTGAAAAAGGGCTTGTACATTTATGCTTCTTTCTTCTCCTCACCCTTTATTGGGAGAACATGTCCAATCAAGTGTCCAATCCAATCTGATGAAGAATGAAACACCTGGAGCAGAGTTGTACTGTTTGTCCCAGACGAAGCTGTCCATAAGGAGCCAAGAGCCAGTGGCCCCTAGATGTTGAGAAGGCCTAGCCAACACTAGAATAACTGTCCAAGACTGAGTCTTACAGAATAACTGGGGGTGGGGGCAGCATCAGCTAAGTAAATACTTATTTTATCAAACTAAGAGTGTTTGGAGTGGTTTGCCAACAGAGCATTTCTGTGGAAATTGATAACTGATGTAGCATGTATGTGAGAACGTGAATTTGTCATAAGCTTGTAAAAAGATCAATGTGTCTAAGGATATCAAAAAGAGGCATTCCAAATACCAAAAAATGAACTTAAGATAATATTATGGTTTCTTGAGATCAATTGTAAAAGTAAAGTGAGGCTTCTTTAAATACAAAGGGATGAGAATATCTTTTAATCTCCACAATGCCCCATATGGTTAAAATTCATAACCCAGTGTTTTCATTATGGGTTGTACAAAGCAGATATTGTGTTTTATCTCAAAATAGCATGTACAGTGTTCACTTCAGCAGCACATATACTACAATCAAAATAGCATGTATATTTGAAATTTTAACTCATAAGTTAGTGTGGCCTTGGAAGGAAAATTTCTGATCTTAATTGCAGGAGTTACTTGCAAGTCATAACTTGGGAGTAAATTCAGGATTTCCACATCCTATCTATGCCATACTTGATTCAGTAATCCTGAAGGAACCTCAGATAATGAATTATATATTTATCAATTCAATGAACAGTGAGACCCTATGAAGGATTGCAATTTCACTAATGTCAGGTTCTACCTTGATGTAAACTGTACCTTCTCCAAGTGTCCACTTAGCCAGTTGGGCCTAGAATTATGTGATTCAGGGAAAGCTGCATCTGGATTTACCCATTATTCCTGTCCAAGCCTTCTGTCTGGAGTCATCTTCTGCCTCCTTGAATTTGTAAGAGTTGCTACTTCATCCATGAAGACCTGTTCTACTATGTCTCAGAACACTGCTGATCTCTTTTCAAAACATCTTCAGTGGAAGCTTCTTGCTAATCACTTTCTCCTCTGGATTTCATCTCTTCCTCACACATATTTTTATTGCTCAAATATCTTACTAACTAAACTTGTTGCTTTGCATGTATTTATCTATCACTAGTCTATTAGCTTCTTAGAAAAAGGTACTATAGAATGTTTGCCTTAAAATAAACAACAAAAAGTAGGTGCTTAATAAGTTTCCGATAAACTGAACATTTACCCTTGTGCACTGAACTATGAGATGTTGAATCTTCAAAACTTTCCCCCTACAACTAAACTTGTCTTCTGTTCCCTTAAAAAATCATACAGGGAAATCTGAGGAGGTAATATTAGGTCCCTTTCTCTAGATCCCAATCTAACCCCACCTAACCAGAGCCTCACAAACAGAAGCACCTACAGAAACAGAACATTGGGAGAGCATGCTCCTTAATTTCTAAGTAACAACAACAACAACAACGAATGTGGATTAGGACAAAAGTATATATATTAGGGGTGACTGGGAGGCTCAGTCAGTTAAGTGTCTGCCTTTGGCTCAGGTCATGATCCCAGGGTCCTGAGATTGAAACCCACGTTGAGCTCCCTGCTGGCGGGGAAACTGCTTCTCCCTCTCCTCCCAGCTCAGTGTTCTCTCTCACTATCTCTCTCTCTCAAATAAATAAATAAAATATTTTTTTTTAAATTATATATACCACATCAAAAACTAAGGATGTATTGTATGGTGACTAACATAACATGATAAAATAAAATTTAAAAAAAAAATGAAAAAAATAAATAAAAATTTAAGAGTATATATAGTCAGTGAGAGTAAATAATTCAGGATTTCTTAATTTATTAGAAAAATAAAGATAGTAATAACAGAATAGACTAATAAAATGCTGTTCTGGGGGAAAAAATGATGGGAATCCCCCAGTGACCCACAGTTAAGATACAGAACCATGGCGTTTCAGCACCACGGACAGTGGTACATTTGTTCTTGTGGTACTAGGACAGGGAAAAGAACCATGAGAGACTATGGACTCCAAGAAATAAACTGAGGGTTTTAGAGGGGAGGGGGTTGGGGGGATGGGTTAGCCTGGTGATGGGTATTAAGGAGGGCACGTACTGCATGGAGCACTGGGTGTTATACAAAAAAAATGAATCATGGATCACTACATCAAAAACTAATGATGTATTGTATGGTGACTAACATAACATAATAAAATTTAATTTAATTTAAAAAATAATAAAGAAATAAATAAATAAATACTTTTTTAAAAAAAGGACTAAAGCATCTACAGCTTTAAGTTAAATATGCTGCTGTAGTGGAAGATGGCAGAATGGAGAGAAAGCCTTCACACAAAGGTTATCGGACTTCCATATCAAAGGCAGCATACCTCTAAAGCAGGGAATCTGAGTCTACAGCAGACACCAGATTTTGTGTGCTGTTGCAGCCAAATGGCAAGGAAAACCCTATCATTTGCAGAATAACCCTATATATTTACATATACATACACACACACATACACACACATTGGGAATATATACATATTTTTTTAAATTTTATTTTATTTTATTATGTTATATTAGTCACCATACAGTACATCATTAGTTTTTGATGTAGTGTTCCATGGAATATATACATATTAATAGGGATTGGTTAGCTATAAGGCCTACACTCAGACCTTAAAATAAGCAGTTGATTCAAAATAATATCAACACAATGAGTGAAGTGTTGAACAATATCCCTATGGAAGCAGTTGACCCAGTGAAAACCTAAGTCATAATGCGACTGTAGAAGAGTTCAGAGGAGGAAGAGAGAAACTGGAGCTGAAGTTCTGGGTGAAGGCTGAACAAATGAGAGGAC